>NC_089140.1:54021888-54750638 GCF_009819655.1 Sylvia atricapilla | reverse complement strand
GTCTGGTGACATTATGGATGCTTTGAAGTGTATGTTGAGCATTTTGGCTCAGATCCATCTCATGTTATAGGCTGTACTTTATCGCTTACTTTTAACTTAGTTCACCAAAAGTAGCACTATTGATAAATCTTTAAAATAAATATTTTAGCTGTACCATAATGCCTTTAATGTTCTTAGTGCTTATTTTAATGCAGAGCTTCCAGTGGATGGGAATTCTGCAGGACAAATTTAACAGGATGCTGTACCAGCCAGTTTGACTTTTAAAAATTTAAGTCTGTGAGGAATTTCTGATTTTTTTTTTCTTTTGCCACAGAAATCACAATTAGTGTTGAAACTTGGACCTTGACCAACATGCAGTGTTCAAAGAGTGTTAAAATTTTTCTGACTTGCTTTAACACACTCTCTCTGACTACTGTGAAACATAACAAGTAGCAAATATTCTTTGGTATATTACTGTGTTTCAGTCTCCAAGAGGTCTCAGTTGCTTTCAAGTAGGACTGATTCATCCAATAAAATGTTCAGCTGGATTATCTCTCACCACAACTTCTTCAGTTAAAAAAAAAAAAAAAGGTGGTGTTGTCTGTAAGCTAATAGTGTTTAAAAACACTATGCTGTTTAGAACAGATAATGTTGTCAGTACAATGGAAGTTCAAAGATTTTCCTCTTTCTATTTGTTTGTTTGTAGAAATAAACTTTCCAAAAATTTTTTTATCCTTCCAATCAAAGAATTATTCCTGTAAGACACTTTCAATTTGTACCTTAGATTACATAATTATAGTCTTGAATTTATTCTGGAACTTTGTACTTTAATAACGTTTCTGTTTTACTTGCTATCATTATATTATTTTGCAGTTGCTTACTTTTTTCTTCTTAATCCATATCTAAAATTTATTTACAACATTTCTTTCTGAAATAACTATCAGAACAATGACTAAAAAACTCAGTTATAAATGTAAAACATAGTAGTACCATATGAGCATCATAGTAATTGCCTTCTTCAACTGGTGCTAAAGATAACCCCTGTGTAATTTACAATACCATCAAGAAGGAAAGGTAAGAAATGGAAGTATGCATTACCACTATGTTCCACCACTGCAGTGTATTTAAAGTAAGTTAAAATGATCAGCTATTTTTATAAAAACAAGAGTGGTAAACTTTCTAAACAATATTAGAAAGATTATTACAAATTCTTTAAAATAGTTGATCTTTACTCGCTGACATTTAAAGTCTTTCTCAAATTACAGTAAATTATTTTCAAATCCTTCAGGAATAACATTCTCCTCAGTCTTTTCTTTCTTCCTCTGACCTTCCCTCTCCATCTGTCTTTCTTTTGCTCACTTCCTTTGTCTTCGCTCTCAGGCAGTTTTTATTGAATGATACCTACTTGTGCTGTGTAGGGTACACAAAGAAGATGAAAAAATGTGAAGCACAGTAAACAACATAAAGCCATTTATTAAAGATAAACATGGGCTATTGTAAAGGGAGAGGTAGTAAGGGATCCTCCTAAAAAGCTTATAGTTAAATATAAGAAGGATCTTTTAGAGAATGAACATCTGAAATTGAAAATTTATTATGTTATGAGAAAACTTCTTAGATCTGTAGATTATGAAGCCAGATGGGAGTAGTAACATTCTTTAATCTGAGTTTCTCCCTAATACGGGTCGTGAGATTTACCTGAATTGATTCTTCTTTGTACCATTTTTTAAAAAAGAAGACATACCTTGACATCACTGACATCACATTTCCAGCTACACAAAACTCCCTGCACTTCTGATAAGTTATTTCAAGAGCAGCTACGCTTACTGCTAGAAAAATCAAGAACACAAAATAAATAGAGCAGTGGACCATCTATCTTGGTCTTCCACAGTGGTGATAGGATGCAGTCTGGGGAGAGCACATACCTCCAAGCGTCACCCCCTTGTCTTATCCTAGCATCTACTGGCATGGAATTAGGGCTGTCAGAAGATGTGTCTCTGACTGCTTCTTCTCATATCTGTTAACAAACCTGCTGTTGATAAATTTGTCTCTTTCAGAATTGCTAACACTATGTATCTCTAAATTCTTTTGAGACAATGAAGCTCAAAAGCTGTCTGCCTTCTGCTTAAAGAAGTTTTTTCATTTTTTCCTGTTTTAAACTGTTCTGCTATGTTTCTCTACCAGCTTTGATTAGCACATTTTCTGTCTAATAATGCAGGACTTTGTACATACTGGGTTTTTCTTATCCCTATGGCAAATTTGAATTTTTCTTACCTCAGCTTTGGACCCCTCCAATTATGTCCACCACAGAATCATCTGTCAGCAACTTCTGGAAGTTCTGTATTCAAAAATTTCTGTTCTCCATGTAACAACTTTAGCATGAAATAATTTCTTAGTTATTTGTTAAGTTAGAAAGATGCACTGATTGTTTCACAAAAGTTGTTTTACATCCTACAAATAATTTTTTGTGACTGCTGTGTGCTATACCTCAGATTTCTTACCATCTCTTAACTTGTGTTTGGTGGAACATGGCTCTATCAGTTTAAACTAATGTGACATATTAATTCTTTTCATATTTATGTTATTATTGTGAACAACTATACCATTTTCAGTGGGCATTCCACTTTCTCCTTCCTAATTGTTAAAATACTCCTTGTCTTTATTTCTTCTAACATTGATGTATTTTTGTTTTGTTTTGGGGCTTTTTTTGGTGCTCCCTCTATTTTTTTCCAGTGTTTCCTAGATTTTCATTTCCAAATTTCCAAGTTTAAGTTACTGCCACTGATTTTTTTCTCTTTGAAACAAAATATAAAGATGAAAATCTGTAGGTATATATAAACCTAAAATGGATGTTTGTATATTTTCCTCAAGGATATTTTTTGTTTTGTTATTTTGTTGTAGAGTCCTTATTATTCTTTTAAGAATTCCCACTTCCCATTTACATGCTCCTCCCAGCTGCTATTCCTTAGTTTCATCCTTTTAAAGCATCACTAGCATTTTTTTCAGTTAGAGTTAACATTCAATTGTCAAATATAAATGTAATTTGAAGTAATTAGCATTCTCATCAAAGAAGGCACTCAGATTTGATCTAACTTAAAACTGACACATAATGATTAGAGCAGTCTTCTGATATCGTTTGTTCAAGAGTTTCAAGAACAATCTTAAATTTATTCTCCATGTTCATATTAAATTTGTTGGTTTTTAGCAATTTTACTTCCTTCCTATGTAGTGAGAACTGCTGCCTGTAAGTGAAACTGGTTCTTAAAAGAAAAGAGGTATTAGGTAGGACTACTAATCTTGACTCTAGAATTTCACATTTTTATCAATATTTCTGCATTTTGAAATTGAAAATCCAGTATCCTAACTTCTAGAACTTCAGTCTAAGTTTAGATAATTCTTATGCATTATCTGTCCTATGATGGGACATTAATAGAACTGTTTTTCATGGTCATTAAGATCAACCGTCATAATGGAGTTCTTGTCATTACTGAATTATAAAGCCTTTCCATCTATATTCTTGTTACAGATTGCACTAGCAAGAGAATCTCCACTTGCAAGGTGTTTGCTACAGACTGTCTTGAGGCATTGGCTTTTCCTGAGTTTACAATTTTAAGTACCTGAAATGATGTGAAGATATTTGTTCTGTCTGTCAGGTGGGTGTCTTGCATTATGCAGAGATTTTTCATGTCCAGGAAGAAGACACAGAGAAGCATGCAAAGGCACAAAGGCTTCTGGGGTAGCGCTGGAAACCCCTGTCTGGTAATGTATTAGAATATTTCAGCAAATTCAGATGCCAGGCTATTGAATTATGTTATCCGAAAGCTGTGGATTAAAAAAAATCTGTACAATCCACCAACCTCTCTCACGGAAGAATTTTAACAGTCCTGCTAAAGTTCCTACTAAAGAAGTGATTCACCTCCAGAAGTTTTAAAATATTATTTAATAAAAAAATAGGCCACATAGCTTTTAACAGTACACCTACACAGTATTCTTACACCACGTGGTTATAGTATAAAAATGTTAATAAGATAACCACTCTTAGCAATGGATGCGGATAAGTACAGCTGCCACAGAGCAATAATAGGATCCTTCCACAAAAACATTGTTTTTTTAATTTGAAATAGGTTTTTTTCTATTCTTCTCATACTTTAGCTCCCAAGGAGATATTTTGTGGGTAATAACACTTTTATGTGCTGTTGGGTTGGATATCAAAGGGCTCTCTACCCATTGCATGCTAAGCATGCATTGCGCCAGCAGAATGCCATTCCTCACCTTTCCACTTCATTTAAGTAGATTTTTATAGTACAATGCTAAGAAGTAGCCTCAGTTTCATATTTATCTGGATTGCTGTCAGTAGTGATAGTGACAGGTCACAGTGTTCTCTGTAGTGTTCATTGACAAACTAGGAAGTGCCCATAGTACTTGAAAACTGTTATCTGTTTTGTTCATGGACCATACATGAGGACCAAATTCCCATTTATCAAGTGAAAAATTCAAGCAATTTAAAAAGAAAATATCTGTCTCCTGATTTCCAGTGTTATGTTTTCTCTACAGGACAGCTTTTCCACATTTGATGTCCTGCTACAAGTATATTCTTTTTCATTAAGCAAATACTGATTTTTTTTTCTCCTGCTTGCAAGCAGACTAGAAATTAACTTGGCTCTTTTTGGCTGCTTCATTGTTTGTGAATCACTTGAGAATAGAATTTTTTAATTAACTGCTGTTGCTCATCTAGTGGGCAATCACAAGTGTCTTTTCTCATGGCATGTGTTAAGCAGCATCTGTTGAGAATGATCCTCCATGACAAAGTGTCAGGCTTTCCTCTTAACTATTTAATATCATGCAGACAGTCCAGCCCCCAACATTTAAAGCAGATTATATGATTTAGAAGAAACAGGACAGGAGCACTCATAACTCTTGTTATTTATTTTATAAGCATCCAGCTCCTTATTATGCCGTTTATATTATGGTGGTGACAACAGCATACCACTTGCTTTTGAACATAGTTGAGAAGATACAATTCCTAGCTGAAAAAACAGACTTCTAAATCAACACAAGATCTCATTTGAATTCTGTCTAACCCTTGAAGTAGCTGGTATTAGTAAGGAATGGGGAGGATCAAAGAGTTGTAGGAAAAGATGCAAGTGAACTGCCATGACGAGAGTTGATGGTGGCAGGTACAGCACGCTGGGATTTTGGAGGTTTGCTAATACATCTAGCACTACTTTTGAAGGATCAGTATACAGATCTCCTCTGTCAAGTGATACATAACATGTTAATCAGACTTTAGTCATTTGGGGAGTAATAAGCCTGGAGTAATATGCCTAAGTATTATTTTCTAAGGCGATCTCTGTGAGAAAACTTGATTGAGATGGCAGAATGGGAAAGTAATGGGAGATGACTGTTATCCTGGGATGTGCCACAGAGTTAGTAATTAGGAAGAGAATTGTTTCACTGTTTCAACATCACTTTGCCTATCAATGAAACATAAGTCACGAAATGTACTGATTGTTGTGAGGTATTTTGACATCTATGATGAAATGTCCTAAAAATCTGAGGCTCATTCCAAAGCCCTTTGAAGTCCTCAGAAGGCCCTTGATTCAGCTATGTTAATTTGCATTTGCCTTAGTCTGCAAGTCCCCCACCAGACTCCTGAAATTTGGAAATGTACTGCTGAATGCATTTCTCAAAGATGGAAAAATATATTCTGAGGTAATCATTATCATTATCTTTGACTATTTGACTATTCAGTTTGAATTTAGAAAACAGCAGAATGATACATGCATTTGGATTATTTGTAATATTTTACAAGATCAAGGTGAAAACTTAGAAGACGGAGAAGGAAAAGCCCCAGCATGTTTCCCTGACACCAAAGAAAGAGCTCTGACAGAAACAAGCTCTGGGGTTTTTTTTATCTTTCTTTTCTGAAGGTAGATGAAAAAGATCAGGAGAAACTATGTCTCATTAGAAGTGAATAAGTCTGTGGTAATCCATACTAAATTTACCAGCTTGTATCTTCTAAGAAGGTATTAGATACCAAAGTGCAGGTAGTTAAATTGAAAAAAAAAAAAAAAAAAAAAGTTGATGTTTAATTTTTTCCATGTAATAAATGAAATGGCACAGACTTTCCAGATAAATTTTAAATCTTTTAGTGTGATAGGTAAGGTGAGAGAAGGTTGTAAGATGAATGCTCATTATTCAACAAAGCTCACAACAAATGAAATGTGTGCTGTAAGGACATATATTGTGTGGTTTTTTGTGTTTTTTTGTTTTTTTGTTTTTTTTTTTTTTTTTCAGGGGACTAAGTATCTTCTTTGTGCTAAAATAAAAACATTAGCTTTGTGAAGAAAACATTTTTTCCTGATCAATATTTTTTAACCTCTGGGTAATTATCTCCTCAAATATCTTTTTCTTCAAGATTGGTCTATGTACTTTAATGAAAAATCTGAAGAACGGACACCTGCTATTGTTCACATTAAAACTTTCAAAGGTTATTACCTGTGATTGGGCATTTCTTGTTTTCAGTACATTTTTTTTTGATGTATCAGGTCCTTGGGATGTGTGCGTGTATGTAATTGGGAGTGAAAAGAATTAGCTGTTGGCAAAGCAGAAATATCCACAACCTGGTTAAAGATCCAGGAAACACACATTCTGTTCTTGCTATGCCATATGTTTTATATCTTGTATATGCCACTTGGCTTCTTTAAACTTCAGTTACCTGATAAATGAGGTTAATACCTTTGGGGATTTATTGATCACTTCAGAAGCCTGGTGATTGCTGGAAGCTTTAAAATTTATTTTAGTTAAACTTCAGGTGATGTAAAATAATTTAACTTTTGGATTTTTAAATTTTTCTTCATTTTAGAATAGAAGTATGCAAATAATATAAAAAGTGATTTATATCTAAAAACCCTTATTCCAACTAGTAATTCTCCAGAAGATTTTTCTCTGGCCAGACCATTATTTTGTATCACACAATAGCTAAAGTTCTCAGGAGTCCAAAACTGTGGTTTGTCTCCATCAGGACTTTGACTGTTGGTTTTCTGTTGAAATTAGCTCAATGCTATTTTTTTGGGAGCCCAGATCTAGTACGAGTCAACAGGTTTGAATGTATACCATCAAACCAGATGTAAACCATACATCAAAACAGAGCCTTAGATACTTTATTATTTCTTGAGCTCTGGCCAGAGCAGGATGATGAACACTGTGTTTGAAACTGCTGATGCTATAGGAAAACCCTACAATAAAATATCTGTTGCTATCTTTTTTCCTTGATTACCAAGCTGAAAGCAAGATTTTATAATAAATGGCAAATCATGATTGCTTCCTTTTCTATGTCTGTCACCCATCTTATTTGGAGAAACTTGGACAACTGTTGCCTGATTATTGGACTCAATTCCAGTATGCCTATAAAATTTCAGTGTTCTCTCTCATCTTGCTCCCACATTATCAGAAGTTCTCTGTGACTCTGCCTTTCAGTCCTCTTACACAGTGCTCTCTATCCCACATGAGTTTGGGTGCACAATTTTAATTGAGGCTATATCACAAATTTGCCACTCATGTAAAAGTAGATAGAAACCTGGTCCCCATCTCATTCATAAATACTTTTAAATAGGAGTTGTGTTTTTAACTGCACTGGACCCATTTATAATTAGTGATCAAGCTAAATTGAGAAAACTGATTGTAGTACAACAAAGATGAATTAATAAGTAGGAATATATAATATAGTAGTATAAAATATCATGAGACTCGACTTGATCCTAGGTGTCCTTTCCTAACATAACTACTATTTTTCTCCTGTTAATTTAAAAAAAATTATGAATTTGGGAACTTCTCCAAATTAAACTATCTTGCTTTAAAATACATGTCTAAATGACATATTATTTTTCGTGAGATCTGAGCTGAAGGAGGAAGTCACTGGCACTGCAAGGAAGAATGTGACATTCCACATCTAAACTCTTGAACAAGTTGAGGCAGTTCAGACTAAAGACTAACTTCAAATTAATGTTTCAAAATTGTTCTTATTTAAGATTTTGGCACTTTTTCCTATGTTTAAAAACATTATCCAATGCTGTTGAAAGTACTAGAAACATTCCCATCAATTTCAACCAATGTCACATAAGAACAAAAGAGAATAAAATGTTCAGTGGATTAATTTTTCATTCTACAGGTCCTTAAAGCTACTTAATTTTTTAGGGCTTGAATAAATAATCTGAGAGGAAGAAAGTATCTCTAGTGTTAATGTCAGAGGCAGAATAACTTTGTTAGCTAAATGTACAGTATCATTCTTGTTCATGGTGTGTTGAGCACTTCACTGGATTGAACAGAATAAAACTAGTAATGACAGATCTTGTTTCCTAAATATATAATAAATCTCTAGTGGATTAGCTTCTGCCAGGCAGGTAAATGGATGACAAAACATTTCATGGGATGTCAACAGATATCTTAGTGAACCTTATCCTCTTAAAATTTACAAAACAGTGATAATTTCAAAATCCTTCTTACTATGCTTTGCATGTCACGTGCCAGATTCGCTTCTCTGCAATAATGTCAACACATACTATGCACATCATGGTTAATGGCTCAAAAATTAGGTTTCTGATCTTGTAATAAATATGGGTTGGGTAATACGATGGAAAGTCCTTAGGATCAGGAAGATTTAAGGCTCCCAGGGCACTGTGCAGCACTACCCCTGGCTTTTAATTATATGTTATACGCTCTTCCACTTGTACTGCATCTGCTGAATACACATGGTTATGTTAGCCAGGTGGGCACTGGTTCCATTGTAGCTACAGTCACGATGATTAACAGATAACTTAAAGATTGCTTTTTTCTTGTTTTTGTGCTGCATTCTTCTTGCTGCTATTTCTAGTATCAAACTGATCACAACAATGCATAATAAACACCAGTATGATCTTTTGAAAGTTTTATTAAAAGCACAAAACCATGTCTAATAGTGAATGCCTACCTAAGATACAAGCTTACTGAGATTAGCATCTGCTTTCTTCTAGGACCTTTCTTCCAAGCAAAACAATGAACAAAGTATCTTCCAAGGTCAAGTTTAATAGCAGGAAATCTCCAGATAACAGGTATATAGGGTAACTGATACAGGCACATGCTGAAGAATGTGAATCTGCAATGAGAGAACATCCACCTGCAGCTTTTTCCTCTGAAGCGTTAATACAGGACCACAGGAAGCTCTTGTTTTTCCAGCCTCTCAGGAATTATAGGTTGTTACTGTGTCTTGATGGTGAATTAACCAGAAACTGAGCAATGCTGACGCATATGAAGAGTCACCTTTTGACATGCTGAGCAGTTAAGGAACATTGCCACCTCAGAGAGTCAGGCCTCACAGGGAGACGTCCTTATGTTTTTTCTAAATTTAGGCATTTTCTGAAATAGGTGTTACCGAGTAGCTACTCTAAAAAGCTCTAGACCAATATCCTTTTATCCACAGTACAAAAATGTATATGCAGAGGAGGTTGACTAAAGGGGATGGGGAGGCTTTCTAACCCAAGAAAATCTTTGTGCTATAATCAAATATTCTTCAGAATTCATGTTCTGGTTTAAGTCCTGAGACGATAAAGATGAATCTGCAGGTTAGTAGACCTTTCAGATATGTTTGTCTTTGCCTTGCTCAGAGCTGAAGGCAGAAAGCTCCTCCATCTACTGGTTGTCTGAAGCACGCATTCTGCCTCTTTCTCACCTGAACTTCTAACACTTCTGACACTTTCCCTCCACCCACTTCTAACTAAGGTCTGGTAAGTGCAGGAAGGACTAGGCTCCAGAGTGAAATGCACCACGTGTATCCTGGAGCACAAAGAAAGCCAGATGCAAAAAGCTGGGAGGGTTTGCACCTTTGCTGATCAAGGGCCAGAATTTCTACCCTGCCTCTGTATCGTGCTGTAGTATTATTTTTTTCTACTTGTTACTCAAGTAGGACTGGCAAGGTCGTTTCCTGCAAGGGTCTTTTCTTTGTGTCTGATTTAAAGTCCATTGAAGTCAACAGAAAGAATTCCTATCTAGTTTCATTCTGACTCATGTTTTACCTCATTAGGTTTTTAACCTAAGTAAAACAAACTTTGAGAACAATTAAATAATAATTAATTTTCTGTGTTTACATGACTCCCTTCTGCTCTTCTTCTACCCAAAAATTCCAGATGCAATGGGATGAGGTAAATCTTGAGAATTAAATTTTAGAATTGCATTCTTTTCTCCACCATTGCAAAATGCAATTCAAACTTTCATGCATAGAAGTAGTATTACAGTTTACAGAAAGACACTTTTACCTCATTAGTTAATTTATAATAATTTTTTTTTCCTATGCTTTATCACTTTGGTCTTTTGATATTTTAGATTGGGCAGAAGGGACAGCTCTGCAGCAATATTGACTAGTAGAGTGTTTCACCAGAGTTGCATTGTGGTGCAGGTGAATTATGTAAACAGATGGTAGCTAATGGCAATTGAATTAAAATAACACTATTATTCCCCTAGAGGCATTTCTACAGAACTCTTTACTCGTAGATCTCAGCAATTTATAGACAGATTCCTAAACTGAGGACTCTATTTTGCTGTTCAGTCAGAACAAAACCAGACCACAGTCCTGGCAATTGTAGGCAGCATTCTGTGCTCCATCTGTTGTGCTCTACATCAAGTCAGCTCTGTTGGCTTTTGTCAGCCGGTGAGATGATGGCATCATATGTTGAATAAAGTATGCTTTGCTGAAACTTAAGCCCTTACTACATTGCTCAGGAAGCAGAACTGTGGGGAAATATTGTTCCCATAAGCCAGAGAAATGCTTTATCTTCTTTTCAGAAGAGCATGAGATCCATATTCTTTCCCTGCAAGAATTCTCAGCAAGCTTCATGAAACGGGAACGAGGAGACCATATGTCAGTGGAAAAAAAGAGTGAAGCCAAATTCCTGATTTTGAAAATGAGAAGTGATTAAATCAATTTCACAATCATGTTATGGAAGAAACCTTGATAGCTACTAAAAAGAAACCATTTTTAGAATTAAAACATGGTTATTGTTCACCGGACGGAAAATATTTAATTTTCTTAAGTAGCAATAATAAATACTGAACCATTGGCAATTTGACTATAGGCATCCATTTAATAATCCTTTTTTCACCTTGGAATGCTCAATACTAATTGCACAAAATTGGAGCAGTGTTGATAATGGTGATTTCTGCAACTTCTAATCTGACTCTAGAATGTGTAAAAAACTAAAAATAAGTCTGAAAGTTGTTGTTAAACTGTTACAGAGATAAGAAGCAATTATATGAGATAGTTGTTCTGCCTGGAAAAAGTGGATATTTAAATTTTTCTTTTGCCATTTACATTTTTCTCGATAAAAATAATTATCTTGCAAACATAGAAGCTTGTCACTTATAGATTGCAAAAAAATTCACTTAAAAGAAAAAAATGTACAACAAATAAATGCATTAAAATAGATTTTACACTCAGTAAAGTTAAATTCTTGCAATTGAAAATGAATATATTTCACTAATGCTAGTAAGAATTAAAAAAACAAAAGTTCTAATGTTTTCACTTTAAGACTTTTGTTATTTTAACTTCATTGCTGCTTTTGGCTTTTTTATTGTTACTTTAACTGACTTTTTGCTAATGCTTAAGTACTGCAGAGAAGAAAGCAATACAAAATCAAAAGACATATAATTTTACTGTCCTTGTTGTGTTGTATTTTTGTAATAGCAAAATCTTCTCCAAACAAGTGACATAATTAGATTCAAAGATTTTAACTGATTCAACATGTGATCACAAACACCACCCTGCAGTCCAGGTGTCTTGCACTGCATAGCTGCAATTTCTTTTAACCCTTCAGTGATGACGGTACTGGAACAGAAAATTTAGACAAGATCATCCACGTATCGATGACAAGATAATCTCCTTTATTTACTACAATATCAAGGGTCGGCATACTTTTTTAAATCACTCATGAAATTGTTTGAAGGTGGGCCACAGCTTCTTGTTGCTTTCAGTGATGCCAGTGCTTTCTTCTTTCTCTTCCAAAGCATTAAATATTGAAAGAAAACCCATGCAGTCAACAATTTTTCTGAGCCAGATCAGTTCGTTTCTACTCCAGGAAAAGCTGAAGTATTTGAAAATCTGTCATTAGCAGCCCATCTTTCAGATGACCAATATTAGCAGCGCTGTCAACACAGGTTACAGAACCTAGAAAGGAAAGAGATTCCTCTCTCTGCTCCTTGGCCTACCTGTGAGTCCACCAGACCATTAGAAGTTCTAAATGAACAGTTCTGTGCTTCTATTCAAAAACCTGAATATCTGCGTGTTTCTTGGCCTGCTATAAGATTGTTGGTGTTCAAGGTACACAGTAACACAAGGATGGTTTTACATGAGGCTCTTCATGAAGAGATCCTAGACCAGACTTTTATAGAATTTGTAAGCACTCAGTGAATTCAACTGCACTTGCTTGAAGACCTGAAAGAAAAGTTGCAATATTTTATATAACCAGTTTCTAGAAATAGTTTTTCTTTTTTTCTGATGATGTTCTGCTTAGGAATATATTTACTGTACTAGTATGTCTGAAGAACAAACAAAACTGCAACTCCTGACTGTTCAAAATCATGAGCCAGGACTATAAGACTGGCTTAAATTAAAGAAATTATATGTCCATATGATTCTCTCAGTTTTTCGGGCCATACAGAACAAGTAAGGTCATAGTTTTTACCTTTCTCTTCACATACCAGTATTTGAAGTTTAAGTTTTAAGCTGACATTTTAGGGTTTTGATGCAATTAAGTAACATGGAACTGAAATTATGAAGGGAAAGCAATGACTGCAAGACTTAACGATTACCTTTTTCTGTAGGCCATCCTGCCTTCCTGAAGAATATAATAAATGCTGTATTACTTCACATCACAGGTGTTTTCAGAAGTGGTTGCCCCTGGGTTTAGCAAAGTGAAATGAAATAAGATAAATGTAAAGTGATACTCTTGACTTCTGTTATGCTTTGACACTGGCCAAAACCCAGGCATCCACGAAATAAACTATTTACTCATTCTTCTCTGCTATAGTTGAGCAGAGGAAGGGGAAAGAAAAACAAGGGCTCATGAGCTGACATAAGGGTTAGGAGAAAATACTAAAGGCAAATCAGGCTTAAACCTAAAGCATAAAAAGAAAAAAAATATTAACAGAATTAAAAGAGGATAATGAGAACGAAAATAAACCTTTAGAATACCATTTCCTACCCCCCTCCAGCCCCTCCCTTCTTCCCACCAACAGTGCAAGGAGACAGGACATGAGAGTTTTGGTCAGCTTTTCACTCGAAATCTTTCTTCAATTTGCTTAGGGAGAGGAGTCTCTTTTGCTATGACATGAGGTCTTTCTCATGGGAGACAGTTCTCTGTGAACGTCCCCAGCAAGATTTTAATTTTTCATGGGTAGCAGTCCCTGTTGTAACATGAGTCTCTCCCACGGGCAAAACAGTCTTCCCAAAACGGCATGATGTGGGTGATTTTAGTTCATGGGGTGTAGTTTTTTTAAGGATAAGCTGCTCTAGTTTGGAATCAAGGGCTCTCTTTCTTTATGTCTGGAAATAAAGGTCTTCTCTCTCTGTTTGAGTTTCCCACTAGATTACAGCTTTTCAGCATCTACCTACCCTGGTGTGAGCACCTTTTCTCACGGGCTGTGAGTGGATCTCTGTGTCCCTCCATGTGTTCAAGTTGTCCCCATTATGCATGGTTGTGGTCTTCCCTTCTTAGTTTTCACTAACTCATACCTTCTGCTTTAACTCATATCTCTGGAATCTGATCCCCAAGACTCTCTTACTCTGTGAAACCATTAATTGGTAGTCAGTTGTATCCTGACTGCATAATTCCTAGAAAATCAATCGCCCCAAAAGCACAGGGGTTGCAACTTCAATCCCTTGTAAAGAATATGATGAGTTGTGAAAGTATGATAGCCAGGAAACTATATTTGCTCACCACAGTATTTTTGGGGAGACTAGAAGGTGGCTGCAGTTGCCTGCACATAGATTCTGACGTATCCCTATTCTGTTATTTTTATACTCTCTCTGTTCCTCATCCTCCAAAAATAGTTGGAAATAGTGTCAGCTACCAAGGCAGCACAAAACATCAATAACTACTTTACCTATCTCCTTGTCTCAGTGACTTGTGACAGGATTTGGGAGCCACTTGGTCAATACCCTAATGGAGATGCCTGTTAAAAATACAGTGTTATCTGGTTGGTAGATAAAGAAGATAAAAGAGTAAGGTACAAGGGAAAATATTACAGAAATCAAAATGCCTCAAAGAATACACATGAACTGAGGCAATAAGGGATGGAAATGAAAATTTTCAGCAAGTTGCAGGCAGTTAGAGGCTTGAATGCTTGACTGCAGTGCTGGTGCCACAGTTCTTCCAATTTCTTTTCTGTTTTCATTCAGCTTACAAGCTTACAAGCTTACAAGAACTTCTTGATGGTGTTCTTCCTGCATTCATCTCTTTTTTTTTTTTTTTTTTTTTTTTTTTGACTGGAAAAATATATATGAAAATAGGGGAAAGGAGCAGTTAATTATGCTAGTTTTGAACATGGCATTTTAAGGGAGATCTAGATGGTGGAGACAGAGATAGCAGGGAGGTGAAGTTACTGTTATATTAGTTGGGGTCTCAAAAGTGTAAATAACTTTGTTTTCTCCTCATCATCCCCCAAAAGCTTGGAGTACTATTTTGAGGAAATAATATAAGGGAAATGAGCTCCATTCCTGACCCAAATATCTACCATTCAGTTTTCAAGAGTTAGCCTTTGTGTTGCTTGCTGGTCCTCTTGTCCAAACTGGACCTACACAGAGATAAGATCCAGCAGACTCATTACTCCCTACACAGAAGTTCTCAAAGAAACCAAGGAATTTTCTTGAGATGATCAACTGTTAGCTCTGAAAATTGGATATTTTCTCTCAGTCCCCAAGCTTTTGTCTTTTATTTCCAGTGATGGCTGTTGTCTGTTTTCTTCCTGTTAAACTCCCATTCCTTCAATTGTCCAGCTGCCCATCTCCTGTCTTTACTTTCCTGCTTTTTACATGCCATTCTGCCAAAGTTTATATTTCATTTTTTCTTCTCCCATCACTTTCCTATTCCCTACTTGCCTTTCTTCTGAAAGTCTTTCATTTAAAGAGCCTTTAAAAAAAGTTTAAATTATATATATTATAAAATAAATAAAATTTCTGTAGATCCAACAAATGCAATATTCTCACAACTGGCTCAATTTAATTTGAATTAATGTATTTTCTTTTTTTCACTGTTTAGTTAAATCATAATCAATCTGGATCTGAAGTTCTGTCTCAGAATTTGAGTCTGATAACGAAGTCAGTGTTATAAGGAGGTCAAAGTTCAAAATTGTGTGCAGTGCTGATCTAAATGATGTTAAAATTCAAGATTCCTGTTTTCAGTGACTGACAGCAGACATAGATTCTGTATAGGATTATTGTTTCAAAAGTGCTACGCTCCTGCAGTTCTGCATGAGGCTTCCAGCGCAACTAGGGGTCTGGCTGGATCCAGAGTAATGTCAGCCACGTGGCAGTGCAGTTACACTCCTGCCTTTACATTTGGGTACGTTATCTTTATTAGATGTGGTTGAAAAACAGAATGTTTTCTCAAGGGATTTGTTTTACTTTTTATTATTTCTTTTTTTAGATGTTCAAGTTCTAGAAGTAAGAATTTGAGAAAAAAGAAAGTTGACCAGTTATTTGAGAAACTGAATGAAGGAAAACTGTGAAAAGCATAGTTTTTCAGCCACGTGAGAAAAGTTTGAGGTCTTGCCTATTTTTAGAGTAGCTGCAATAGTGGCCAGCAACAAGTGCACAAGAAGTCTTGACTTTGTAGGAAAAATCTGTTCAAGTATACAAACTGGTTAAGATGTGGTACAATATTATTAGCATAACATTTAGAAGTTACTTTTTATTTGTATTTTGCTTTTTTTTTTTTTTTTCTAATTATGGGCACTTACTTAGTTAATGAACAAATTAAGCTGCATACAAAAAATCAGCTTGTTTTAATTTTGCTGATATGATGCACATTTTACAGCTATATTTCTTGACTACAGCAAAACTAATACCCACATCGTTGGAGTCTCTATCTGATTACCAAATCCCAGTCAGGCAGAGTCAGGTCACAAACCTCCAATGGACAAATATGTGTGAGTTTTTCAATCAAAGCTGATGGAAATTAATTTGAGGCTAACATTTCCCTTTGAGATGCTTTCTGTGTGTGCTTGTGCATAAAATACAAGCTTTTTCGTGGTGCAAGTTCTTAAAGAGTATCTTGATTTTAAGGGAATATCCTTTTCCCCTGCTGAATAGTAATAGGATTTGATATTATATAGGACAAGATCTTTGAAACTTTGGTTATCCCACCAGAGAAAATACATTCATGTAAACAGGTTAAAGACATAACATTCCTCTTTTTCTGACTTTGAAGACATTTATCTTGTGGCTTTATACTGCTTCAGATATTTGATTTTAGTTCTGTAGCATCAAATGTGAGTGTTATTGCTATTGTTTTCTTTGATGTCTCAATAATAAATAGGTGCTTATTGGATTGGGGCAAAACAGAAATAAAGGCACATGCTAATCAAGGGCAATGCTCTGAGTCCTTAGCATGTGATACTGCTAAGAGAACAGCTCTGAAAATGAGTGAGAAGGCAGCCACTCTATGAAAAAGTGTGGCACAGAAGATGGCTCTGTGAAACTTGGGAGCAGAGCACTTTATCTCATCTACAGAGATTCCTAGAGGGTGGAGCTTGTGGCATCTCTTTTCTCTATATAGAGTTCTCTACCAGAACCTAGAGAAGCTGTTAGGCTAGATATTTTCTGTGTGAGGAGTGGAAAGAGAATGGGGAAAAGACATCCAAGAAACAACCTACAAGGAATTTAAGGAAATAATTTTGTACATTTTTAACTTAAAGACTGCAAAATCTGGTCTTAGTCTCAAATTGTTGCATATGGAATAAAAACTTTAAGAATAAATAAGTTTAAGAATTCAGTCAGTTTCTGAAATTGTCCCAAATGTCCCTTTGAAGGCTTATCATGCTTTTACCATGGCTCAGAGAAGCATCTTTAACAATCAGTAAAATCTTCCTGAAATAAACACCGAGGGCTGTTAATGCTCAGCTCAGGGGATCTACACTCTTAAAATGATCTGCTGCCCTTGATCTGTGAGGGAAGTTGTACTGATATTAAGGATCATTGAGAAAATTGCAATTCCTGTAAGACTGCTGAGAGGGAGTTTAGGTCCCGAATGTTTGGAAATGGAATGATAGCATGATATTCTTATATCACATGTATTTTAAATTCTTATAAATCCTAATGATTTTATGTAATGGCACTTCCATGGTGTGAATTCTTACCATTCTTCTTTTAGTATTTTCATGTCAAGTGTGGAAGAATTGTGCATTAAAATTGAAAATGAAAGTACTGTAATTTAAAAATCATAGTCTATCAACAGAAAGCAAAAAAAAGATAACTACCCTCAATTTTTAGATTCTCCCAATTTTACTGTTGCTAAGGCTAGCATCAACTGCTTATACTTTTTTGTTTCCACTCAAATACACCTGTTGAGTTCTTAGAACCCCATTTTTCCGAAATAGTTCTATTTTGGGTATAAAGTAGCTTGAGGGATTCAGAAATAGTTCTATTTTGTGACTAAAGTAGCTTGAGGGAATAAGTTACAGAGCAAGGGCATAAAAGGTCTTCCAGGAGCAGGAACATGTGAAGATAGTACTCATTAGAATCACAGTGTGATATGACTTACATGAGTCACACAAATAAATAATCTAGAAGCTTATGGACTTTATGCATGTTTTACTTCACCTTGAAAACCAATGTAGCTTAAGCACTCAAGGACAGCATAGGCATTTGCTCAACTAAAGACGCTGAAAGCACTGAACAAGTACTGGCCTGCACAAAACCATTTACATTTGATACGTTGATATAGCCTGTGGCATACAATATTAATAATAGTTCTCATTTTTACAGTCTGTCCAACCTAATCCAGATCATTTGAAACTAAAAACGTTGATCCAAAATGCTTTGCGCATGCACATGTCCCATAAACATGGTACATAGTCTATTTCTTTGTAGTCTCAGGAGATGGATGTCAACATAGCTTTATATACTTTAAGAAAGCTTTTCTGATCCTAGTTCAAGATTTTGTAGAAAAATACTTCAATTTACTCAATATTCAGTTTTAAATGCTTTTTATAGCTTCATAGAGTATACATTGATACAATGTACTTTCATTCTTGCCAATTTTTTTTCAGAAGTAGCTGGGTTTTCTCATCCTTTTCCTCTTTCTAAAGGCTTTTATCCATTTCACTGGCTAAATCCATTCATCCTTGAAAATTAACAGACTGTTCTGCCCTATCCAAGGGACTACACTCTCCACCTCTTCATTACTGGACTGCACTGTACCATTATCTTAACTTGCTCTCTTCATGGCTGCTGGCACCTATTTTATTTGATGCAGTGAATCTCTCATTATAGGCCCATTAGCATCCATGTCAAGACAATGTGAAAAGTCCTCCTCTTTCAAGACTGATGAATACAAACAAGTAGAGAATAGAACCCAGGAGCAATCTTTATCATTTCACTGCCACATTAATACCTCTAACTCTAATTGACAGGGTAATTAAACCCCAAAGATATCCCAAGAAAGCAGCCTGGGTAGCTGTGATCATGCCGTGTAAGCGACATAGAACACATTCTGTGAAATAGGATCAAAATGGTTTCTGTGCATTTTGTGTCACCAAAGCAGCTGTCCTGATGATTAACATTCTATTAAATCCTATTTAATGTGCTTTGAGCATGTCATAATCAATTAAAAATAGTTTTCATTTCAGATAACAGTTTTGGAATTTTGAAAGTGGGAACAGCTTCCTTTGGACAGAGACTCCTAAGGCCTCTCTTCTATAGGACCCCTGTCATTCACTCACCTGTCAGTCCTCAGCTTTGTAACAGTTCAAGGCCAGGCCTCTATGGGAGATCTCTATAGAAGAAAAAATTTTATTTTTCTACCCTGTCCCAAGTCTTCATCCATTGTTTTGCCCAGAATTGGCACTTGTCTCTAGTTTCTCTGCAGTTGCTACCACATTATTTCCACTCTTCATCCTCTTTCTAGCTCCTATTTTTTTTATTAAACACCTGTTATATCACTTGGCTTCCCTACTCTTCTGAGCGTTCCACCTGCAGGAGCAGTGCTTTTTCATTTGTGGACAGGGAAATTGTGAGTGAACAGATAATGTTTACACTAGACTAGACTAGAATAGTTCATCTGGAATAGATCTAAAATGATCATCCAGTGATAGTCCAACTGCCTGTTCCATTCAAGGCTGATCAAAAGTATGGTATTAAGGGCATTGTCCAAATGCCTCTTCAACACTAACAGACATGAGGGGACCTCTTCAGGAAGCCTGTTTCCAGGGTTTGACCACTCCGGGTAAAAAAAATATTTCCTAATGTCAGGTCCATTGTCCCTGATGAGATTCATCCCATAGTAGTGAAGGAACTAGCAGATGTCACAGAAAGACCCTTCTCATTTATCTACACAATAGTCCTGGGAGTCTAGCAAGGTCCACAGTGACTGGTAGCCAACAAACACAGCTCTGATTTATAAGTCCTGCAGAGTCCTGGCTGTACTCACAATCCTCAGTGGATGGGACTGGCTTCTCCCCACTCCCTCCATCTCCTGCCATGGAGCAAGAGGACATGCCCTGCCTGTGCCTGGGACCTTCAGACCCTGCCTGAGCCCTGCTGTAGGTGTGCCTGTCTCTGCCCCTGTCTCCTGGGTGCACTGGCCTGGGACCTGCACTGCATGGAGCTGCTCTCCAGGGTGGAGCCCTCAGACCTGGGTCGGACCTTGTCATGCAGAGCTCTGGGTTGAACGTGGCATAACTGCTCGGTTCTATTTCCTGTGCTAATAATGAGTCAAGTAAAAATGATAATTATTTTCCAGAAATGTCAGGCGCTTTTGAGCTCCAAAGACACATTCAAGGACACATAACACACAGGCTATAAGTGGAAGCAGGATATTATTTTAATTTTCTTTTCTCCATTTGTTTTGGAACTGATGCTCATAACCATTACCACAATGTGCATGTGTAGCCAGGAGCAGGCTGATATGTTTTTCAGTTTAGCTTTAAAATGTGTTTTTTTGTAGTCTGGAAAAGACAAGTGACAGAGCTACAGAATGCAGCAGCCAGAATACAGGCCCAGCAGGTCCTGTTTCCTGAAAGGTGAGGAGACAAAGACTGAAAATCTGTACCAACCTCACACAAAAAAGAAAGAATGTATGGTACTGTGGCGTATTTTACAAATTATAACACATATTGATGACAAGCACAACTTTTGCCCTCCAAGACTTGCTTTTTTTTGCTGTGGTTTCTGGCCAGGGATGCATGGCCTGTGCTTGTGTTGCCCTGTGCCTGTCCTGTGCTTGTGCTGCAGGCAGGAGAACTGAAAAATGGCACCTCTGGATGGATGCAAGAACCCCATTGAAAAAGGAACCACGGGAAGAGCAGAGCTCACCCTAATTCCAAGCTTGCAATGGGCAAGAGAGCCAGCAAGAGCCAGGGCACGAGTGGTGCCTTGGAGGTGTGAGGGCAGCAGCGAAGAATGGAGTCACAGGGCCCCAGAGGAGCCCTGACAAGGGGCTGTGCCCAGTGCTACAGAAGGACAAGAAGCAAGCCCCAGGTCACACTTGGGGCCCACCCTGGGAGTCTGGAAGTCTTCCTTTCCTCAGATGAGGGTCATGAGGAATACCTTCAAGGAGCAACAACACTTGGCACTTGGCCAAAATGGCCCAAAGGAGCCATGGCAAGAGGTTGTGGTCTGTGTGGCAGAGGAAAGCAAAAAAACCACCAGGGAGACTTGCACTCCACTGTGGGGTAAAAAAAAATGCTTTCTCCCCACATACACAGGGCATGACAGGCCGTCTTCATGTAGAATGAGAAGCAGAAACTGCCAAAGGGACAAAAAATGTACAAGAAGGGGATCCGGTGAGCCCTTAGCAATGGTCATGCTCAATGCTTCACCAGGCATGCAAAATGGCCTGGAGGAAAATTCCTCCCTGACCTCAGCACTAGGCATCAGCTATTCTCAGAGAATGTGAGAAAGACCTGTCTACTCCTCCCACAGGCTGGCCCTGCCTTCCAGAAGATGCCTAAGCTATATTTCATCCTACATGGAGTCATCTCAGGAGCTTCTGAGACTGGCTACATGCCACCAGTCTGATCAACTTCAGGGGCACTAATTTTTGTGTGCCTGGAAGGGCACCAATGGGTATTCCAAAGCACTGGAATCCTGCCAACATCTCCACACCTAATTTCTTGTAGCTGCTGCCCATGGCTTCACAGGGATTGAAGACAGAGTGCTCTGCAGTGCTCTTCAAGTGTTCTTCCAGAAGGCATCTCCTTGGTCTTACCAAGCTATATCTTCTGAGAAGCTGGCATCTGTTCCTTGAGGTCTGAAGCAGGATTTCCATCTATCCAATGGGCTTTGAGCATGGGCCTACTAAGACCTGGCCTTGCAGCAGAGAACTTTCAGCAACCAGATCTGACCTTCCTCAGCCCCCACCAAGTAATTACAATAGCTCTTTAACTTTCTCTTGGATGTCTTTGAGCTGACTCTGGACCAGCTCTGTGAGTGGGGCATAGGAGTCCCATGTGCAACCCCATTCACTGCAGCTGTGCCCACCACACCTCTGTCCAGCATCGCTCATAGAATCACTGAACCACAGAATACTTAATGTTGGAAAAGGCCTTTTAGACCATCAAGTCTTGCCATCAACCCAGTACCACCACCATGTTCTCCACTAATCCCTGTCCTCATGTGTCATACCCACATGGTTTTTTTTAACACTTCCAGGAATGGTGACATCTCCATTCTTTTGGGCAGTCTGTTCCAGTGTTTTAAAACCCTTTCAAGTGCAAAAAGGTTTCCTAATATCTAATCTAAACCTCACCTGGTGCAACTTGAGGTGATTTTCTCTCATTCTGTTACTTGTTAACTGGGAGAAGAGATTGACTCTCACCTATATATAACCTCCTTCAGGCAGTTGTAGAGAGGGATAAAGTCCCTCTGAGCCTCCTTTTCTCCAGGCTAAGCAACCCCACCTCCCTCAGCTACTTGTGTAAGACTTGTGCTCCAAACCCGTCACCAGTTTTGTTGACCTTCTCTGGACTCACTCCAGTGCCTCAATATCTTTCTTGTAGTGAGAGACCCAAAACTGAACACAACATCAGGCCTTCCAAGGAAGGTCTTTGGAGTGTTGTCCCTGAGGCTGTCCCTGTGTCCATGTGTCTGCCCCCGTCCTTGGTGGCTATATACTAGACACAGTTTCCATGTACTCAAAACATGTCCTCCTCTGCTTGGCTTCCAAGAACTCACTTTGTGCTGTTACTCCTCTCTCAGGCCATGGGATAATCCAACTCCACAGGCCAGAGACCACCACAGTCAGCCGCCCCTTTCTGTGCCAGAGCTAATGTCTTTGAAGTCCCACAATGAGGAAGACCAGAGACTTGATCTGGCTGGTTACAAACCCTTTCCCTGGGGCATATGGGGGCTGATTTCAGCAGCTTCAGGCCAGAGGAAAGCCAAGGTGAAACCAGAGCCATAGGCTGAGATGGACAGTGCCATAAGACCACCAGGGAAACAGACACTTTAAAAAACCAAGTGAACAGAGGTGACACTGGTGTGATGAAAAGTTTGGTCATATTTAGTTCTTGAACATTTGAATCTCTGCCCAAAGCAGTCAGGTGAACATGACTTGGCTCAATGTGAAAATGGCTCACTGTTGCTATTGTAGTCACATCCACTTGTCTCACTGAACCCAAAATGTGCAACTCCTCTGTTAACTGTAGCAGGGCACCCCCGAGAGCTTATCTTTGTTAGCTGGTGAAATGACTTACGGCATCTCTGCCCTCACATGAGCTCCACATGAGCTTGCTAACTGTTGAAATAACTCAATCAGGATATCTTGTCTTATAGTGAGTTATTTTGGCACCATGGGAGTAATGCTTTCATCTCACTGTGGAAGTGAGATTTAGAGAGATAAGCTGGAATTTTTGACTGACAGACACTTCACTTTACAAATTATAAATGCTACACCAAACTTTCACAAAGCAGAAATCTTCTGCACATTTCCTGGAAATATGTGGAGCTTTCTTCCCAAAGTTGGGATGCCTACTTCATGGTTACTCTCTTTAGGGTTCAGTGAATGGATTCTGTCTACAGTATTGTCAATTTGGTGGTTAGTTATATCGACTGCTAATATACTATTTCTTTGCTCGCATTAATATAGGTACCTTAATGTCATGCACTGTTTTATGTAGCCTACTAGTAGTTATTTTGTTTTATAATGTGTAGTAAGTAACTCTGTTTAAGGCCTTTTGTCTATCTTCTGTTTATTCAATAAATAACTCATTTTATAATAGACCTGGTCTGCCATCCTTAGAACTTGTGGGCTGAGGCAATTTTAGGTGTGAGCCACCTGAATTTAAGGTGCTACCAAAAATCTGAGACTAAGGGCTTGTCTGCTCCCATTTGATCAATAACAAACATCTCCATTGTCTGGGTTTATATGGGATACAAGGCACACCTCAGTAATGGCATCAAATTTTAGACCTCATTTCTCATGATTTTTAAAAAAGCTAAAGATATTTAGCTTTTTTAATATATTTGTTGCTTTCTGGATTTTTAATATATAGTTGTATACTTTCTAGTATTTTTCCTGCCCTCTCTCACATTTTAGAACAATAGGCTAACCCTTTTTAACATACTTGTGAAATTCTGTTTAGTCTTACCTTCGAGAATTTCTGACACAGACATCTTGCTTTTCACCAGAATTTGAGAGACACAACAAAATATAAGGCGAAGAACCACCTGGATCAACTCCAAAGGGCAGAGCCAAAGGGTGGGTTACTGGAGCAACTGATGTCTTATTGGATGTACCTGCTAGATATACGAATTAATCTTATAAAAATTGTAAAAATCCTGTATCACATGTGTGTGTAGCCATATTTGTGCACCTGAAAGTTTTAATTAAAGAATTGCTTTTTATCTTACCACTCTTAATATTGTTTGGAAAGTTTTGGTTTTTTGATTCTAGGCAAAACTCACTTTATCTCTCTGAGAGATATTTGCCTACATCTATATGTGGGAAGACGTTCTTACCTAAAGCCCTATCAAGTCTTATTTTTCTTTAAAATTTAGTAGTAGGAGTACTAAAAGGTTAAAAGAGGTACTATTATTGTAATTTTGTACATTGGTGCTGAAATTGGTGTGTACCTTCAGACTGTGTGAATAAGGGCTTTTATACCAAAGACAGTCTTTCAGTTGTGGTGATGCCAAAGTTGAGAGTTTTTGTTCCCTCTGCATGAACATTGCAGGGATGTAAGGAGCATTTCATCACCTCTCCTCACAAAGGCATCAAGGGACACTTGCTAGTGCACCGTTTATGGTGAGGTTGTCTTTTTAGAAAGACGTCATAAATGTTTTTGTGTTCTTTACCATATTTTTCCTTGCACTTCAATAACTCTTTTCCTTCTTTGGTCTTCATTCTTGATCCCTTTCTTGAAGATGGTGACAATCCTATCTGCCTTTGTATTGTTCCTTCCAGTCATATTTTTTCTTCTACAGGCACTCCATGCCCATAAATCATCTGCTTAATCTTCATCTGCATTTATTCCAGATGGAATTTGTCTTTTTAGAATCTGAGGAATGAGAAATATCCATAGTGGTACTGCTGAGTTCTTAGCAGGGCTTTACACAGAGGTTGCTTTTCTTGTCTGACACATAGGAATACTTTTTCCTGGCTTATTCATGGCTTATTGTCACCCTGTGATCTACTCATGCCTCCAGATTTGCCTCCTCCAAGGTCTTCGGATCAGAGCAGAAATTTGTGTCACTCCACCAGGGTCTTCAGACCAGAGCAGAAATTTGTATCACTCCACCTAATATGGAGGTAACTATTTTTACCCTGCAGTTCCTCGTGCAAGGAGTGTTTATTGATGTAGGGGATGTCTCTCCTGTCAGAGCTTCAGCTCACCAGGAGGGAAGATGGGGGTTGTAGAACTATACTGTGAGATAGGGCTTTTCTTCCTCATGGGTGCCATGAAATCCAGAATATGATATGGACAAGCAAACCTAAATTCTTGAACAATCATTTTTGCAATCTAAATTCAAAAGACCTGACCAAGAACTTTCCTATTTCCTACACTTGACGACAGCAAACTGTGAAGGGTGCAGCCTGAGAGATGTGTCAAGAGGGCTCTACCTATGAGTAACCTGCTGGAGTCCATCTCCACACAGTCACAACCAGATCCAGCCTCCGCCGGCCAGCTGAGCCATGGACGAGGTGTGTGGGTGGGCTCTGAACACGGGGCTGGTGGTGTCAGTCCACCTCCTTTCAGAACTCATGTCTGTCCCTAAAAATAGGAAATATCCATAACTGGCTTTAACTGAGCTTCCATTGGGAAGCTTCATAGGAGAAAGTGCACAACCAGTCCAGGCAGTACAAGAGACCAAACCTTGATGAGTCAGTGTGATGCAGTTCTTGTCCCTGCTGTCTGTGGGCATACACTTTACTCTCCAGGAGCATTGCTGATGAACTTGTAAGTGAATTCTGCAGCTATGTAGTGAAAAGGAAGGTTGTTGCTGACATGGATAAGGAGGCAGCTGTATAGGTGGGCATCCAACACTAAAAGGCAACGGTCTCTCTAGAGGCCCTGCATGCTTGCAGGAGAGATGCCAAGAAGGTCTGAAGAGTTTGCTTTTTATATGCCCACATGAAACCACCTGTGATTGTCAGTGTGATGAAATGACTAATGATACCATTGAGATGCAAAGAAACTTACTTTTCTTTTTAATTATTAGATGAAAATATGGAAAACAGTCTTCTAGTGTACACATGGTTATGCAAAACTCATGCAATGAGTGCAGAAAGTTAACGAAACATATCTGTTGATTTGAAGAATCTTTAAATACAGCTCTAGAGAGCTGCTGTCCTGGCAGCAGCTCTACGTCAGGCCTACGTCATAGCTTGTCTCCAGCCCTGACTCCTTGATGGATCTGGGACCCATGATACAGCCCTGTCTCCAGGCCTGTTTCCATCTGTATCTCCTGCTAGTCTCCCTTGCTGGCCCCTGGACCTGGCTCCTTCACTGTGTGTATCAGAGGGTCTATTTGGAACAGGTTACTTGCTGCTGTCTCTGCCTGTCTGGACCAGGGCTGATGGGATGGTGCCCTGTTGATGAAGGCGTGGTCTGTGCTGGGGTCAACAGCAGCTCCTGGATTGCTGCCTGCAATGAGCAGCAGGCACTTGCTGCTCCCTGACCTTCTTGCATAACTTCATCCTCAAACATTTTGCAATTGAGGCACCTCCTAAGACAAGGGGTGTCAAAGTATTCATCAACCCATCAGCTGATTGCCCTCCATGAACTTATCCTGACTCATCATGTAAGCTTCTGGTTAACATATGGCCAAACTGTAGACCACAAACTGATCCTCAGTAGGTATCTGAGCATAAAAGTCTGACAAAGATTCATAAACATCTTAATGGAAAAATTACTAGCAGAACTTAAATATAGGTTTTTCTATTAACTGCATTTATAATAAATGTTATCGTTATTGACTTTCCCCTGTGAATAAGCAAAAAGAACAGTTTACTAATAAATGATGCAAACTCAGGGACAATTACTACATGGCAGCTCTTTTAGTAGCTCAGGCTTACCACATATTATCTCCTGACCTTGTGCAATGTACAGCAGTATATAAAGTCTGCAACCAAATTTTGTGTGCTAACTATGAGAAGATCAAACATTTCTCACTGAGATATGTCCTAATATAATCCCAGGAAACACATCACTGTGTATAGTGTATCTTCAGTTGATACAGGAAATATTCAAACATCATCTACAGTGCTTGGAAGCACAGGTATATGGGTACATAATTTCATTTGGGCTTTTTTATTTATTTCTGTGAGAGAGAGACATCTACTTAAGAGCTGGGGCTCTGAGGCATATGTAGTGTGTTTTCACTATCACTGCACATCCCTTCTGTCACATCCACCTCCACTCATTTTTTTTGTCTCTGATGATGCTGTCACTTCATTGTGTTGTGTTAAAGTGGAATTAGCACCTATGCAAGATGAGCAATTTACAGCTGAAGTAGATGAAACCAAATATACCAGTGAGCAAGAAGTTAATCATCATCACACACACTGTGAAACCATCTGCTTTCCTCTGTTGGTGTGTGTGCTGGTTTAAAACCCAGCAGGAAAATTAAACCCACTCAAGCTGCCCCCTTTCCCTCATCCCATTCCAAAGTGGAGAAAACACTAGGAGACATTTTAAGATGAAATCACAATTTACTGAAAAATTGCAATAACCACAACAATATTGATAAAAGAGTGTATTCAGCTGGGTTCTGCTCAGTGCCACTGCTGTTCTCTCCCTTTTCTTTTTCTTGGAGTGGCATCAGAGGCTTGCTGGTGCTGTCTTTCAGCACCAAACCAGAAAATCCGCCACTCAGAGGAACAGGAAAGGGACTGCTGGTGGCAGAGAAGGGCCAGCTCTGCCAGGCTGACCCTCAAAACTGCACATCACCTCCCTTGAGCTTGGTGAAAGATGATCCTTCCATTTCTGGCCCTGAAGAAGCCTGAATAGAAAAATAAGCATTATTTTTTATGTTTCTGCTGTCCTTGACACGTTCCAAATCCTGCCAAAGATTTTGGAAAAGTTTTGGAAAAAGATTATTCCATTCACAATAAGAATCCTCTTTTTGCCCATTCAGATTTCTTATTTGCTTCACTTGAATGATGTCTGTTCACCCAAACATGGTCTGTTCTTCACACGGTGTAAATCTCCATTATTGGAGATGGTACATCCATATGGTGATAATCTCCATTATTATCCCTGGTATGTCCAATAGAGGTCTTAAAAATTCCATTGCACCAGATACTGCAGAAGACACCACAAGCCATGAAGAATGTGGTTTTATTGGAATGTTGGCATTGGGAATGTACCTGGGACGTATATTCTTAAACCTTACCCAGTCAATATCACCCTTTCTTGCTAATCCATCCTGCCTCTTAACGTGTTTTTCTTCCACAATTCCATTTCACCTGAGAGGTGTGAGAATTGCTTGTCCTCTGATTAACTAGATTCCACCATCATTGGTGCAATCACTTCCCATCACTTAACCTAGGAGTAGAGGAGGAAGGTACTGTCTCTTCACTATATAGTTTATTGTGGAGAAAGAATCCCATTTCCTAGATTTTTCATTTTATATAAATTCTAGTTGAATCAAGAAACTGAAAGATCTGTTGAACAACTGTCCTTCCTAAAACACAAAAGTAAGTTTCCAATCAAACCAGCTTCTTAGATCTAGAAGGAAAGGGGGAGAATTTATTCCTACCTTCCCAAAGATACAAAGTGTTACAGCAAGTCCCTTTTCTCTAAAAGAACAAGAAAAAGAAGGTTTTTTTGAGATGTTTTCTTTAGTCCGTGAAGGATAAGCACTCAGGGAAAGCCATCCCACTGGCTGTACAGAAAGGAGTATAATGTAGATTATGCCTTATTCTAGCAATTTAAGCACAGAAACATCTTTTCCTGACTCTCCTTTACATGATATAGGAAGAGAAGGAAGTATCATTCTTGACATGAATGAGTATGTCCCGGTAGCTTGGTTTTTGAAAAATGGAGCTCTGGGGCAAGGGGAAACCCCAGAAATTATATATTAATGAAATCTGGAGGAGGAGAAGTTAGAATTTTCCAAGATTTTCTTAAAAGCAAAATTCCCTCTGAAATGTAAAAGTGATTGGCCAAAATGGGCTTGTAGAGACAGGAACTGTAATCCATTACTGTCTCTTAACACAAAACAATTATTTTGGAATTGGAAAATTTGGCAGAAATTTACTCACAGAAACCGCACTCACATATACATGAAAATCAAGACACAAAATTCCAGTGTGTCTGTTTGGCTGAGATGGATAGGGAGAGTGAGAGAGGGAGGAAAAGTAATTGACAGTTTAGAATTAGATATTTTTAATTTTCGAAGAGGGCAAGACTGTGTCTTGTGTGTTTAAATGGTGAGTAAAGAGCCTGTAGTGTGAAATACAACAGCTTTCTCTGACAGTGCCCGGCATCTGTCACTCGAAAAAAGAGGAAAAAGAGTCCCCCTAGTGTACCAATGCTGTAAGAAGCAGGAGTGTCTTGCTCAATTCACTAAATCTGCTGGAAGTTTTGCTATGGCATGTGAACAAGTGCTTAAAGGTATTTTAGTAAACCCCTGGGCTCTGTTGATCACAAGGCTTGTAGTTAATGAAGAAATGAACCATAGACAATCATAAATAATGCACATTTAAAAATGGCCATTTGTTTTAACACATTTTAGCTATGAAGTAATTGGGTTTTGCATTGCTTTATAATTCTAAATATTAATTTTTGCCACCCAGGAAACATATATTCTGCTGGAAGACAGAAGAGAAATTATTTTATACAGTAATACTCTTTTCACAAGTTCTTAGCTGTGTTATCTGTGAGGTAAAATCAAGCACGTTATTCCATTCAAAAGTACCTTTTAAAAAAATTGTTTCAATTAATCAGGGAAAGTCTACTGCAGTTAAAAGTACTCAGTGTTACATTTTCCCTGCCTGCCAGAAATCCAGTGTGCAACTCCAAACACAGGCTTTAGATCACTTTGAATTTGCACTGTCAAAGATTACATGATGAAGCAGCCTCCTCTCTGTGTAAGCCCTCTCTCAAAGATTTTAGGTACAGCAATGAAACCTGGCCCTTTGTGACAGGTGCTGAAGGGACATGCAGGAGGGAATAGCTGCCGTAGATGCCTGTGACTCTGTAACTGTTTTCGTCTCAGATATGCTGAAGGAGAGCCATGGATAAAAAGTTTCAAAGGAGACCAGAAGTTCTTTGTTGGAGATGCACCACAGCTGGTTGGTAAGAAGCTTCTGTTATCCTGTCCTTCAATACTTTTCCTCAAGATCCTCATGCTAGAACAAACTTGGCAAGTTAAGTTCCCCTTTGCACCCTGCTCTTCATCTGAGTCTGCCCTGTGGCAGATTAGGCACTATCTTGCTCCCTCACCTTTTTGACTGCTGACAGGAGAGCTAAATCACAGCAACAAAAGGATGTGTGTGTTTTCAGGGGAGGGAGTAGGGGGAGTGGGAGATATTAGGGAGATAATTCCTAAGAGTAAGTAAAAAGACAAAATGGGACTAATATCTTTTAGAAGACGGCCAGTTGAAGGCCTGGAGAATGAGAAGCAAAGATGAAACACTGCTCAGGGACCAGTTGTAGAGCGCCCCCCCCCGCCCCAGTATCAGGTAGATTTGGCTGAAGAAAAAGCTCCTTAGAGGTAAGAGCAGCTCCAGCAGTAGCAGAGCAGGCTCCTGCTGCTGTTCAGATTAACAGTGGGGCTGCAATTTATACAGAGGCATTAGCTGCAGGGATATTGTTTTACATTTTAGACAGTAGATTGGCATTTCCTGGAAGTGTAGGTTAATTATGGTAAAAAGGTAGGATATATCTCACTTTGGGAGAAGGGAGCTCTTGCAGCTCTGCCAGTGTTGTGTGCAAGCCACTGGTTGGTTTGTTGGTGCATAAGGGTGCAGCAGAATTGTGTGCATACAACACTGTGCTTATCTGTGTCCTGCAACAAATGTCTATGTCACTGTCTCTGCTAATAAAACCCCCACAGTGCTAATTGCCAGGTTTAGTTACTTAAACGAGTTAAAGGAATTTGAAAGGTTATGCATACCCACTGCAGAAAGGCTCTTCCTGAAGCAAAACTGTAAAATAGACATCCTTAACTTTCCTTTCAAATTCATGTGCAGTATTTGATTTTAGGGAGGCAGCTGAGGCAATCTCCTCTACTCACTCACCCACTTACCAGTTGTATTTTGAATTGCTTGCAATGATATGGATGCTGGTTATGGCCTTCACAAATACTTCCTGGTTTTTCCATAGAATTGTCCTGGAGGAAGAGACTGCAACAAATTCTCAGCTGACCAGAAGCCAGCCCAAGTTGTTAGTTCAGTGTATTTTCTTTCCTGAGTAAGAAGCAGATAAGATTTCAGCACAAATGGTGCATTTTAATTATGTTTATAGATTGTGTAGCAGAAATGTATAGCAGATGTTGGAAACAACATTTCAAGTACTCTTTCTTCCTCCCAGAGGCAATGTTTTGTTGTTAATATTGTGCATCTTCCTAAAAATGCTTGATTTGAAAAATTTTTTACACTAAAATATTTTGTTATCCTAGGAACACTTCTGGGTACCCATTCATCTACATGTGAATTGCTCATATCTCTAAATTTTAAAATACATATCAAATTTCTTAAGTTTTTTCTTAACATTTAAAAAAATAATTGCATTATAAGAACTCAAAGAATGCAAAGTAAGCTGGATATTCCTTGCCTATATCACTTCCTAAACATACATTTCATTTTTTCTATACCTGAATGCGTATGCACATACATACATACACACATACATATAATATATACACATATACATCCATCACATTCCAAACACTTCTGGATGTTGAATCTTGAAATTATATGGTGGGAAATATTAGACTGGCAAGTGCCTACAATTAGAATATTGTTAATATTCTCACGTTTCTTTGACCATAAAAGCTAAGATCAATATTTTCAATGCCATTAAAAATGAAATAATAATGTTAAAATATTGCCAGAAACTTACTGAAATGAAAAGGGTGTGTTAGGTTAAGCATAGAGACTAGACTGCTTTTTTTTTTTGCATTTTTACTTCTGACAGCCTTTGTAATATGTGTTGTTTGCACTAGTAACTGAAATGCAATTTGAGGACAGAAAGATGCACTAATATTTATATGAAGCTGTAATACAGCAAAAAAGTACATGGGCTGTTATTCTACTATATTGCCAGAGGACTTTATCAATCTTCAAAGGGTTAAAGTGCTATGAGGTTACATTAATGTCACCCTTCAGCAATCACTGGCCAATAACGGATCAGCAATCAATGCTGCAGTGTGTCGTTCAGGACACTACATTTTGGAGACAAGTGGCTGATATATTTTGACAAGAATAAAAAATAGTCTTGGAAATTCTTGCAATTCTTAACTCAGAGGGGGAGATATATTAAACAAACTGCTTCAATTCGAAAAAAATGGTAATGTTTGCCTTCCTAAGTAACAACGTTTTATGTCAGTTCAGTGGAGCAGTGAATGAACCAAAACTCTGCTAACCTTCAAAATGGAAAGGATTCTGTAAGTAGGATTTACATAGTCTGAATATTTAATATTTTGAGTGCTCATCACAGCTCACATAAACTAATACTTAAATATATATTTCCAGTAAAGAAAACATTTGACTTCTGGTAGAGTAAAGCAGTGAGATGTTTTGACTTGTGAGTACAGACACAGGTTTCTCAGCCCCTGCTCCCTTTTTTCCTGTTAGCAGTTTTTTTCTATCGAGTTCTCATAATCTTTGTAAATCCAAAGAAGGCAACAAAAGCCGCTTCACTTTGACACAAAAGAAACTTAAAGAAAAAAAAATCAAGAACTCAAAAAGCCATAAAGTAGAAGCATAAAGGGGAGGAACAAAAATAAAGGCTGCAAGAGGACACAAAGGGTTAAAGTTCTGCCCACTGCCTGCATGTATAATATATTTCTTATCTGAAAAGTTTAGGCTCTAAAGAAGACACTCAGTTTAAAACACCTTTTAGGTATATTAAATCTTTAGGCTGAAGATTACAGCAAGTGTTTTCTCTTTGGTGAGTAGCTGTTTGTCTCACTTTATTTACTTGGTATTGGGTATTTGTCAATGTCATTTCATATCTGCAGAAAATTCATACGTTCTGTGGAAGTATGTATGTGTGTGAGTGTGCTGAAGGTCACATGACTATTTCATCCTATTTGGTGGAGCAGCTTGACTTTTTTCCCTTGCTTTTGGTGATGGTTGTGAGTGCAGAAGTTGATTGACAGATGCATGCCAGAAACCCCCATTCTCCTTTTCAAAGACTACATATGATGGATTGCGATCTTTCAGCTCAGCAGGACACAGGGACCATGCAAGCTGTAATTGGTCAGGTATGGAGTCAGCCATTTCTCAACTCCCCTTTTATTTTTTTTTTTCACAAGGGTCTAACCATATGATTCACATAATTCATATTTACAGTACCATCTTTCTATCTGTATCTTCAGCTACCAGCAAATGTAGTACTGGAAGTGAGAAAGGGAAAAGAAACACAATAATCTGGCCAAGGAATCACTAGAAAAACCTAACTTACCATCCTTTTCTTCTAATAAACCCTGTCTGTAATTCAGTCTGAAATTTACCAAATCAATGTATTTATTAATTTTCTGTTTTATTTTGTCTAAATATGCTGAAGTAGAAGAACCGAGGAGTGAAAGTGTTATGTTTGCTGGGGAGTTGCTTTCTATTTGTAATGCTGTTCATTATTTTTATATTGACTGTATTCCTGTACTAGATGCTGTGTTTTTTTTTTTTTTTATTTTTATTCTTTTTTCTTATACTCTTAATCCAGATAATGTGTGATTGAGCTTGGAAAATGTAGTAGTCTTTGCTGCTGCAGAGGGGCAGCCTGCAAATTAAACACTGCCACAATCTGAAAGGTCCAGGTGGTCTGTTCGTGCTTCCTAATGCAATCCAGCACAACAGCTTTAATAAACAGCTCTATTTAGTTCTCCTTCCCTGTATCCAGGGAAGTGAACTGGTCTGGGGCTGCTGTGATGAAATGCCAGAAGAATATCTCTCAAAGGCCTCACAAGCTGATTTTTAGAGCTTTTCCGTTTGTCGTCTTTGTCTTCCGAATGGGTCAGTGAGTCCTTCTCTTTCTGTTTTGTGATTTCTGATAAGTCTGTAGTTTTCATATGTGTGATTTAACCATGCTGTTTTGAGCTTTAGCCAGAAGAGAGAAGAATAATTGTCTTTTCATTTGCTTCAAATAATAACCTGAAGTGTGGAAAAGAAATGATTTTGTTCTGATGAACAGGGAGGGCTGTTTTGCTGTGAAAGCAGTTGGAGTCAGATGAGGGTGCCTGTTTTTCTTTTTCTTACAAAATTTTAAGTGCTCAACACTTTCTCATTAACCACTGACTTGTAAATCAGTCTCTGGTAAAGGGTATTTTTTGAACTCTCAAAAGTTTGTGGTTTTTTGCATATGTTTCCAGTATAGTGAACGCATGCTGCTGAGCTGATGACATAGTATTTGTTTTCTATATGTTGATATGATGGTAGAAAAATATGCATTCTACACACTGTTTTCAACTAAATTATGCCAAAGCACTGAAGTCCCTCAAAGCACATGGTTTATTAATACCATCGTACATAGTAATGCATTTCTGGATGGAAAATGTCAAATATGTAATACCATGTTTACCACAGACTTTTATTGCTTTAAATATTTTAAAAATAGAAGATACATTTTTTATTAAAAATCCTCCAAACATTAACAGCTTTCTATTAGGCTGGCTTATACCTAAAAAGTGGGGCATGCTTGCCAGTACTACACTGTGCAAAAAGATGTATTTCAGACTGTGTTAATTACCTTTTTGTTTTACTTGTTCAGTCTTACAGAACTATAACATATTTAATGATTCTAAGGCAGATACAATGGCAAGGTTTTAAGCAAATACACTTGACAGAAAATATACCCTATAATCTGTATAAATCTAAAAACTTGTAAAATCTCTTTAATGTAAGTTTTGTTTTCGCATGTGAGTAAGTGTAAGTTAGCTATTTTATATTTCAGGGTTGCCAACTCTCAGAAAGTGGTTTTGAAACTGGAAATGGTAGAATAATTTTTTGTGTGTGAAACATTCCATATTTCATGAATTAAAGAAGTTCAGTGAATGTCTGGAAAAATGATTATGTCGTGTTAGTGTATTTAATTTGCTAAAATTAATAGCAAGAGCATGTACTTCAAAGAAAGATAAATTTAGGTATTTTAGGTGACTAACTGCTGTGGGTTTTCTGTGTCAGACTTTATAGATGATATTTTTCTGAAACTTACTGTCTTAGGCACTGCAGACATTTTTTTCAGATCACCATGTGTGCATATTTACATTTCATATATGTAAGTGTGCACATCAAAATGTGTTCATAAATCCACAAAATTTTTAAATATGTCTTTGTTTTGATTGATTGTCCAGTGCTTGGTTGTTATTAGCCATGTGTTAAGGTAGATTAAAAAGTTTAAAAGTATTTTTTCTGATTAAAAAATGTTGCATTTTCTGCTTGTATAATGAAAGTTAGTTAAAATGTGGGAATCTCAGGGCAATCAGTATAATTTCCATACTTCACTGAAAATAGACATAGACTTTCTGTATGAACATTAAAAGAAAATAATTATCAGAAGGCAAGCCCTATGGCAGAAAATCTTTCCACATTGTCTCTATTTTGTATTGATAGTTAGGGTTTGCATATTTAGTAGTTGCATATTTTTAGAAGATACATTTATTTCCTGACATTATTAGAAGTTGTTCTTAAAAGTCTTTATTCACTTTCAAACCTTCAAACACAAAAAATTGGATACATGTTTATAACTTGGCCTTTTTGTGTCAGCACTGTATTTTTTCCAGCCATGACAATGAATTTTTTTTGAGTAAACCTGCAGATATATCTCTAAATTCAGTCTTGTTTACTTCCAATGGAATGTGAACTTGCCTAATTAAAAATCCAAACTGGACATGTATAGCTGATACAATGGAGATCAGACACACTAGCAGTTTTCTGTAGTTCAAGCATTTGTCTGTGTATGACACAAATGGAATAACAGGGGCATACTGATTTAAAGGCATTTTCAACACCAAGTACTTGTTCATCATTAAATGCATTTTTGACCTTTTAAAAAAAATATCTGGATTTCATCTGTCTCTACCCACCAGTCCACAGTGATTCCCACTGGTGATGGCCATGGTGGGGAGAGTGCTACAGTCCCGATCATTACCTGGTAGCTGGGTGTACTGGGTCCAGGGTGCAGAACTGCTTGTGAACCGTCCCTCTGGATTTTCCCTCCCCCAAGCAAGCAATAAAACAGCCAAGTACTCTGAAGAACAACCTCCTTGCCTTGTGTGTCAAGATCTAGAAGCTCATTGCTCATTGTGATTTTGATTCATAACTGGAGTGTTTGGCATGAAACCCGGATCCCTGCCAGCAATAGTCTGTAGCATCCTTCCTTGCATGCCAAACTGCAATATCCATTATTTCTTCAATAGTATTTTGCTCTTATAGAAACTATTAGCTGGATTTTTATGGCAAATTCCCTATATATCCTGAACTCATCTGAATGAACAGTTAATTAAATGTGTCATCTAATTATTCCAATGATATTGTAATTTGTCTGCCTTGTATGCTTTCTAAAACCTCTGCTATACCTTTTCCTTATTCTTTTTCCTCTCCATCTTTTTTTTTTTTTTTTTTTTTTTTTTTTTTTTTTTTTTTTTCCCCTTTGGACCTGAGCTTGTGAGTGACAGGTTAGTTCATCAGCATTACAGCCCTCCTGTTTTTGTCTCATCTCATGCAGACAGGTCACTGTGTCCAATCACCCTTCTGGCTCTGCTGTCGCCAGGGGAGCCCAGGCCAGCCTGCCATCTTGATCCACTGGCCTGAGGGCCTGGGCTGGCTGCACATTTCTGTGTGCACTGGTTCTTGCCAATACAGTAAAGTGGGAAAGGGGAGGGGACCAGCTTAAATTACATCTCTATATATTGAGAGGAGGCAAATTAGGTAACGTTCTTCTTCAAATAAGTATGTGCTTGCAGTTATTATTGCTATGTTTGAGCCCTCTTTCTACAAGTTCAGCGTGTTTATTTCTGTATTTCAATGGTATCCTCCATGTGATTTCACCATGTAGGAAAAGCTATTTATGCAAGGGTAAACATGCTCTTTTCCCACAGATGGTTCTCTGAAGCCCAGTTTATGAATCTGATACATTGCTGCAGCCAGTGTGGGTCTTTGTGTTCTGTTTCAGTTTGTTGCCATTTTGAAATTCTTTTTTGTGTTCTTCCTTATGATTAACCACAAGAAAACATGTTTCAGAGAAGCCATTCCTTTTGCAACTTTTGGTCACTTTTTAGGAGTTTAATGTGTTGTCAGTGTTGTCTTTATAATGCAGACTAATATATATCCAGGAGTTTAATTTTTACCAAATGAAGATGAGATTTATAATGTTATTTTGTCTTGACCAATCTCTGAAAGATTTTTCTTGAAGCAGTAGAGAAGTTCTCTTTCTCTTGGAATATCTGCTTCCAGCTCTAATCTAATATAAAGCATTGCCTATAACATATACAATCAGAAAATAATCATATTACATGTAATTTTAGGACCCACTTTTATAAGACAGAAAGGAATTGTGCCCTTCTGGCTGCAGGTTGGGGCAAATCCTGTTCTTTCAAGTAAGAATCACTGTAAGAATGACTACTTGCACAAGTAAGGCCAGACTACTTGTCCCCTTGACTGCTCACTGTATATCCAGAACAAACATTGTAGTCCTTTACAGTCACCAGCAGTGGTTTTCTACAATTCAAGATGGTGAGGGAGAGACTTATGGACAGGTTTGCATTAACTATTATTTTCAGTAGTAGAGAGACAATGTAAACAGTAAGAAATACATTTGAAAAACTTCAAAACCATACTTTTTAATATTTATGAACAAGCTGGTATTCTGGTAATGAAGTATTCCATCTTTGCAGAAACCCACTGTTGTATACACTCTCTACAATACTGTGTCCCTAAGAATTATTATTGTAAGGAGATGCAGGAATGTGGCTGTAATATTTTACAGTATAAATATTTGTTGTAGAGGAGTTTGGATCTTGTTAATTTAATATATGTAAATTCTTTGGTCCTAGGCCTGGATTCCAGCAAAAGAATGCATTTTTCTGTTGACTTCTGTTTTTACAGCAGAAAAGATGAATTTTTATCATTTTGATTCATACTTAAAAAGATTTTTCTTCTTTTCACACTGAAATTGGATTTTAATTGAAATCAGCTTTCAAAAAACATCTTTAGTATTTTTTTATTATTGAATTATTGAATTATTTTCTGTTCTGTACAGCTGTGCAGTCTCATCTGTGGGTCAGGCCAGCCAATTAAGAGGTCAAATTTTAAAAAAGCTGTGGTTTGTACTCTGTGTATATTCACTATATATATATTCACCAATTGTAAGAGAAAAATGAAGTATGTCAGATGACCTTTAAATTGCTGAACAAGTGACACTCCTCCAGTGATGTAGATTATTATCTTTTGGCAATGCATTTACATTCAAGTACCTCTGTTACATTTCCTAGATTCTAGACTGATAAACTAAATATCAGTCTGGGCCATTTTTGTGTGTACAGTGCATAGAAGTGACTGCTGAGCCTCTTATCTTACAGTGACCTGTAGCTGTAACAAGACTTTTATTTTTCTTCTCTGATCTAAACTGCAACTCAAATGGAAGAAAATAAAAGGACTATAGAAGAGAAATTGTATATAGCACTTTCAACATTAGATGAAGACATGGCAAAATATTCTTTTTTTCCTGTGATTTACATTGTTCAGCAACATTAGTAATTTAGCTTTTTATTCTGAAATTCTAAAAATGGAAGACCCTCAGATCAGGCAGTTTTGAATATGTGCATATTTATCTCTCACTGAACTTAACTAAACTAGACTTAAGTATGTAGCTAAAAGTTGGTCAGCAAATTGCTTAAGTCCATAAGAAGTCTGCAATTGCTAAATGTTCAAGTGCACAGAATGATACTGAATTCAATGGGACTCCTCATATACCTAACAATTGGCAGATCTGGTCCAACAAGCCTATTGTGTTACTGCTTCTGCTAATAAATATAACAAAGTCTGGCTTAAATGCTAACTAAATGATTGTTAATTATTTTGCAATTAGAACTGGCTATTAGGAATAAAGATAGTAACTCAAGGGTCTTGAACACTTACTTTTTGAGGATATCAGGGCCATAGGTAAACGGACTATCACTTCAGGGGTTTTGTTTCAATGTTGGCTTCGAGACCTCTGTGATGTATAGTACTTTCTCTTCAAAAGAGAAATATTAGTAGACGTTTGTTGCTGGTTCTCTGTTGGCTGGTAGTGCTCTTTTACAGTAGTGCTTTATCCAAGTGTTAGATCAAAAGAAAATTTTGAAGATCAAGGGACTGTTCTACATTTCTAGCCATTCTTAAAAGAGGGAGTGGGAGAAAGCTTTATTAACAAAGCTGGGGGGAGAAAGAGGGGATGCAAAAATCTTTATTTTAAAAAATCCTTACATGGCAAATCATATAAATTAACTTTTCTTAAGTGCTGTTTAGAATAGATTTTGTTGTTACTGACAAGCCTGTTTTTTATATCTATATTTGTATATGTCATACTATATATAGCAAAACCATCTCTGACGAACTTTTACTGACATGAGTAATAGCAATTAATACTGCTTGATGACTTAAAGTTGAAGAAATTATTTTCAGAGATGAGGGCCTCATAAATGCATCTTGCTCTGTGATGTAGATGTACAGCTGTCCCATGTCCTTTGCACATGTGAATGAGGATTTACAGGGCAGAACTCTGACAGTTGTTCTTGTCAAAAAACATAGGTCTTGTCTTGGTGGGCTTTCCTGTGCCACCTTAGTGTAAAGGAAATCCAATAATTTGAGAAACAGGGCTACAAAATCACACTTGAGATAGTAATTTTTGACCCTGTGATATTTCCAGGGAGTGCCATTTAAACCACTTGCTAAATATGACCTATTCCCAAAGGTGACTCATTCCAGGACGGGGTTCTGAATACACAAACAGGGAAGGGCGTTATAAAGGGAAATAGGACCTGAATCAAAAGAAAAATTAAAATGTTAAAATGGAACTTTGTGCTATTTCAGTCATTGATTCCATGAAGTAACTTTTATTTTATAAGTTGCTAGCATTTTCAGGAATCTTGGACTCCTGTGCATTTGGAAGACACAATCCAGCTGTGGAATGCCACTTCCAAAAAAGGAAATATTACAGGGAAAACAGTAAAAGACAAAAGCGTTTTTAGCTACCCCCTGCTATGGAAACAAGTTTCAAGAAACAGAAAATAACAGAGCATGAGTTTTTTGCAGCAAATTAGTGAAAGTCATGTTTATAGTATTGCACAACAGCTGTTAGACATATTGTAAGTGATACTTCTGTATCAGAATGTTGTACTTTTCACTAAACTGTTTACATGTCTAACTGCTTTTCCACTTACAAATCCAACTTATGGAATTCTAATGCAGTTTTTACTTGAGTTTTTCTTATGTTTCAGGTGCAGTAAAGTTTTACTGGAATAAAAAGCTGACGGGTTTAGCCCATTCCTGAAAGACATCCTTTTTGGGGGGGGGGGGCGGGGAATAAATAACTAAATATAGATTTGCAGCACAGACTAAAACTGAAACTCTAATATCAATGACTAGAATGTTTAATATCCTTGTTTTGAGCTTTTGAATTAAAATCACGTTGTCTCTCATCAGTGGCAAACTAGCATCACCTTTGATTTTTCATAGAATATCACATTAAAGGCTGTCATTTTTTTTGGATTTTTAAATTATAACAATGGAGAAATGGGCCAGACTGTTACTGAATCCACCTTTAAAAATACAAAAAAACCCCCCAAACAAACAAACAAACAAAAACCCCCAAAAAACCAACAAAACAAAACAAAAAAAGGGCTAAAGATGCAAACAACTCTGATAGTGGTTAAGTCGGGTGTTTCTGAGACACTGTCATTGAGTCTATAACCTTTACTACTAGAACCAGATGCTGCCAAGTGCTGAATGTGTCATGTCCTGGACTTCCCCCTGGTTTTGTTAGGCAGGACACTGTTCCAGTAAAATAAAATAATCTGGAATAAAGAAGAATGATACTGCTACAGGAAACCAACAGTTATTGCAAGATTGCTGGCCATTAAACCTTACCTCCTTTTTGCTGTGCCCATCGCTTTCTGTGTAGAAAATGTGCTTCACATTTTTTAAATCGATTAAACAAAGCAGAAATAATATCTGATTTGTATAATTCTAATCTTCTGGAAGAAAGGTTGAAAGTGGAACGATATCCTTCTAATGTGGAAGGATAAAGCAGAAAATATCAAACTCCTTTTGCTTTGTGTCAGTCATGATGATGTATCATTATAGTCAGGGCAAACTATGATCTTGGAGCAGAAACAATTCTGTGCATTAAGAGGGAAAAAAACAACTCCAAAACCCAGAATGTTCCAGTTTGATTCTTATGTCCGTAGGGTTGCAATATTGAATTCAGAATTGGGGAAGCTTAATCTTGCAGCCAGATTTGACAAGATGCTGGTTGAGCAGTAGGCAGAAGTGATGGTTTGTGTGTTGTAATGCCCATGGTGGGAAATAAAGAAAGATAACAAGATTTTTCCACAAGAAGTCTGTGTGCAGTATTCACCACCTGCTCTAGCTTGTCACAAAAGTAGGCAAGAAAACTTTGTGTTCAAGTTGGTGAGCAACACTTACAATTTCAAAGCCCGACAGATGACAAACTTGCAGTGCTCTAAAACAGCATGTGAAAGCTTTACTATAGCACAGAACACAGCTATCTGTTTGTTTATTTTGGTGCTATTGCTTATTTAAAGGGTGATCATGGAACCATTTGAGCACATTCATTAAGTATCCCCACAACTTATTGGGAAAGCTCACATGAACAGCACATTGTGCATTAGACAATGTAAAGCTAAAGGCTTGGATCTTCCCTTGTTGCAAGAGGATACAGACATACTGCTGGGGAAAAAAAAAAAAAAAAAGCTAGTTCTCCATTTCCACTACATTAATCCTGGAGAGTAGAAATCCACGTGTGTGTGTGTGTGTGTGTGTGTGTGTGTGTGTGTATTGGGGTGTGTGGCCAAAATCTTGGATGCTGAAACTGAAATTGGCAGGGGTTTGGAAAATAAGACCTAGATTTTGAATAGCCAAACAACACAAAAGAAGCTGAAGATTGGGATTTTCTTCCCCTAAAATATATTGTTTTCTGTTTATTTTTCAAGTTTATGCTGGATTTTAGCAAGAAGAGAAAATAGGGTTGCCTGCTAACTAGGGATTTAGGGTGACTCCATAATTAATTTTAACCCAAGAGGCACTGTGGATATTCAGCAAACCTTTGTTTTACCCTGCTCATGTCCTTATGCTAGACCCATCACTGCAGTTATTAGATCTCAAAGATTACATTCTTTGATCTAGTGCTTTCTAAATCCTTAAACCATGGTTTATTTATTTAAAAGGTTATATCCAGCATTGGATTGGATTGTAAAGTACCCTTTGACTCTCATGAAGGACACAGAAGAAACAGATGCTTCTGAGGGTGTATTTCCTTCTGACCATGAAGTACCATAGCATTTTATTGAATTAAGGATTGCACAAAGATCTGTGCTTTTAATCTGACCAGTGTGCTGAGAATTCTTTTACCTCTATGGTATCATGATGTCTTTCATTTCTGATACAACAAATATAAGGTACATAGGTGAATTTCAGTTACACTTTTAAGTTAAAAACAGCTGCAAAGTAGCTTCATATTTCCCTAAGAATATGAATAAAAGCACAATAAACCCCAAACAGATGTTTAACATGAGCATGTCCAGGATGGGTTCTTGGGGGTCTCTTTTCTATCTGACCAGGATTCATCTGAAATAAATCTGTGGAGCTAAAGAGAGTTACATTTGGACAAATAGGATCAGCAGCAGCTCTTAAACTTGTTCTGTCAAATTCAGAAGCCCTTACATGTACAAATGTAAGTGTACTCTACAGTATAGTCTGCAATGTGTGAATAGTAAGAAATTTCTAAGATAACGAGAAAGAACACACAGAAAGGAAAAGAGAAGAACACTAAAATTAAACCCAGTGTGCTCCATCCTGACTGATATTAATTATACTTTGTCCAAACTGATCTTTTTAATTTTTTCCCAATCCGTCTTGCAAGACCAACTGTAAAAAAAATCTATGTGTTTTCCCGTAATTTTGGAAAAACAGGACTGAAATTGGCATCTGATAGGGAAAATTTTACTTAAAAAAAATGGTTATTTTTTCATTTTTATAAAGCTTGTGTTTGGTTATTTATCTTTTTTGAGAAGTTCAACCACTGGAGATAGTAGCCTAATGCTACTTTGTACTGGGACCTCTTTATACCATCTGGAAATACAAACCAGCTGTAAAGTGGGTTGTAAGAGTAATTTATTTATGCATACTTTAAAGTTCTTTTATATTTCCATGAATGGTAGAAATGCACCTGGATGTAAATAGGGATAGAGTCAAAATAAATGGACTAGAATTTCCATTTTTTCTTTCAGATGGAAATGAAAAAGGAATAGGCTGAAATCAGATGGGGAAAAAAGAAGAAGGAGAGAGCCTTATTTAGTTACAAACAGATATCCATTAACAGACAAGGTGAAAGGTCCAAATCCTATTTTATTGGCTTCCATCTATATCTTTGCTGGAAGTGATGAAAACATGAAAGGGAGGGAAAAGAGCACTACTCAAGCCGTAGCAGTCAGAGGTGTTTTCTCAATCAATTTGGTTTTTAAATGAATATGCTTAAAACAAAAGGCTTAATCTAGTTCTCTCTTTTCTTTTTTCTTTTTTTTTACCCTGTGGGCTGCAGTGTTGCTTGCTGTGACATTTGACAAAGATCTGTCTTTCCAGAGCATTATTCATTTAGTATATCTGGATTAGTGAAAAAGAAAACAAATTAAATCCATTGGAATTAACATCAATTAAATTCCTTCCTTTTATACATTCTATTGCAAATTGCATTCTTGAACTCCAAGTTAAACGGTGAATAAAAACAGCAAAGAGAAGAAAGAAAAGCAAAGAATAACAGTTATGCTAATAATTAATTAGTCAGACATGGGAAAAAAATTAAAATACCAATTTTGGAGTCGACACAAGAGTTTCCTTTGAAATTTTGAAGGAGCTTCCTACTTCATTTTATTTCATAATTCCTTTTAAATGGAAACATAGGAGGCTTAAGGGATTCTCTGAAGTTGTGAGATATTTCTCTCTTTGCTTCCCCATTTTGTGAGAGCCTAAGGGAAAAATATTGGCAGAACTTGTAGAACCTTCTGTAATTGAAGTAGCCCAGTATTTCCTATTTTAAGACCTTTGCTGCTGCTCTTAGTATTTCCACCTGGTTGGCTACCTCTTCCTGAATACTTTTGAAGGCAATTTCTGCTAAAATACTTCAGTGGTTCCCAATGAAGATAGGGAAATATGGGATATTTTTGCCCATTTTAAACTCTAAATAGCTACATCCCCTAAAAAATCACAGAAAAAGGAACCTGAGAAAGGAACCTTGGAAAATCACCTGCACATGGACAGGATCAGCTTATCTGAGTCACATCTGACAGGTATTTATGTAAGTGCTTCCTGAAAAACTCCACCCAATTCCAAACCCCATGGGCACCAATTCCATAGTATCTTTGTCCTATTCATTGTACCAAGTAAAGCCCATATCTTCTTACTTCTTTTGGGAGTATCAGATTATTTCTGTTCTCCTTGAAATACTAGCTTCTCACTATGCCTGTCTTGGGAAATTGCAGAGCCGACACCAGGGACCATTTACTTTTCCATGCACTCCGTGACCATTTTCACGGGGGATGGAGAAAAGAGAATGTGTGATTCAAATGAAGACAGGACAAGAGCCAAGGAAGATAAAAGACATGGAATGAAACAGTAAATGCGGAAGTAGCTGACCAGGGCTAGAGAGTTACAAGGCATGGAGAAGTAGGAGCCTGAAGGAAGAGTGGATCCAAGAGAGAGACACTTGGGAAGAGGACTTGCCCTGTGTGTGGGCAAACCTAGATGAAAGTAACAACAGAAAGGGGACTGGACCTGGTTGAGGATAAAGACAGAAATAGAAAACCCGGGGGCAGGTTCCCTTGCTGCTTAGAAATTTCTGCTGGCAAATCTGACTGGCAAAATTTCTCAGTTCCTTAAACATATATATCTACACATACAAAATGTGGAAAACAGTATTTGTACTGTTAAGTAATATAATTCAAATAAATTGTTTTGCTTGTGAATATGCATAATAATGACCCTCTAATTACATCAACAACTATATTGTTGATGTAACAACCTCACAGATTAAGTTCTTTATTACGACTTCTTTTTCAATATTACAGTTGATATATATTTTTATTTTGCTTCCCAGAAATTGCAGGAAGTTTATGTATGTATGTATGTATGTATGTATGTATGTATGTATGTATGTATGTATGTGTATATATACATATATGTATTATGTATATATTTATTCTGGAACATATGTCAAATTCTAAAAAAGTCTTATTCTATTTTAAAGTGGGGATTGTTGTCTTTGCATGATTTTAAAAGATTAAAAAACATAATTTTAAAAGAAAAAGTAACTTTAGCTAAAGCACTCAAACTGTCCTGCTTATAAAATGTCAGACTGAAACATACAGGATTTTATTCCACTTTCATATAAATGGTAGGATTAAAGGTTCTAACACAGCTGACTTTTCATTTTGAACGAAAACTTTCCCAGAGATCTTGCCATTATTATTTCCAACAGAAAAAATCTATCAACTTACCCAGTAGTTTTTCTAGAACAGTGACTGACATCTAGATTTTTTTATATATATAGATACTGGTCTTACTGGTCTTTGCAGAAAGTAGACACATTAAGGCCCCATAACAGGGGACACTTGGGTCTTGATTCTCCACTGCCTCAACTAGTCATTTACAATGTTAAAAATGGAAGCATTGCAAAGCCAAGTGCTTTTTTTTTTCACTTGAAGTGTTCAATACAGTCTCTCTGCTGCAAAGTAAATGCTTCAGGTTCCTATGGAGAAACAACTCTGGATTATCATTTGAACAGATATAATTACTACTATCAGCAACTTGAAGTCACTTCAATTCCTATACTACATCAATTTTATCTCTAACAGGAGGGGATAATTTTCTGAAACTTCACTTCTCTTGAGCATTACTTACAGTTGTGAATATAATCTCATGCATGATTTAGTGAGAGAATTTAGTGAGAAGGAGAACTGGGAATAGGTATCTAGTACCACACCAGGGTGATGTGCAAAGGGGAAATAGTAACTGCCAACATGGGGATGTGAAAAAGGTGAGGCTAGAAGAAAGTGGGAGATGCAGTGTGGAAGGAGAGGATGGTAGTTAGAGAAGAGGTGTTTCGGTAAGGTTGGAAAATTGAGTTATTTTTCTAATAAGATTTTATGGTTTTATATATTGAACTAATTGTAATAAGGACACAGAAAGGTCAAAAGATTAAGACTAGCAGCCAGATTTACATGGTGGCAGAGAGCTGTGTGAAACAGTTGTCTACAAGAAATCTGAAGATAATAAAACTAGATCCATGTTATATCCTTTCTCTCCACATTTATCCATTCAGCATCTGCTCAGATCCCAGTTCAGGGGCCCATCTTACAACGCATCAGCAAACCATGCTTGTGGTTGTGGTGCAGCAAGGACTGAGAAAAGCATAAAACCAGGGCTCAATTCTGTCACCTGCCAGCTCTGTATCAGTACATGACAAATATTTTAGTTATTGCAAAATTAATGTTAATCCCCTTAATTCCATTTTTATTCTTTAACTGAAAGTAGATTGGCACCAGTAATTGTCTAGTGGCAAATTCGGTCCCACAGTGTTATAGATAAAGTTTACAAAACCAAGAACAAGTCTATGAAGCTGTCTTTAGATGTGACTTACATCTAGATGTGTTCTGTTAGCAAAGGTGTTGCTGGCCATGGTATCAATCCCTCCTCCCTCAATGTGATTTAATGGGTTTTTTTAAGTTGCTTTTTTAAAAGACAGTTTGTTCCTTGGTCAGTATCATTCTGCTTTGAATCAGTTTTGGCTTGATTAATGCCAAAACTGATTGCCACATTGGACACTCACAATATCTGCTGCTGTCTCCAGCATGAGCATAGAAGGATAAAGCATAGTATATAAAGTATATATTTTATCCTCCCATTTCATGATTTCATCTCTTCCCTTCAGGCTAGAGAAAGAAAATAATTACTATGATTTATTTAAGTTTTACTAAAATAATACTTCTTTTCCCTCATAAATGATCTGATAAGAATGGAATTTGTGGGCAAGCTCACATCAGTATCTAGGATGTGTAGGTGTATAACTTAGTCACTTTATGCTGCAGTCCCATTTCAGAAAATATTTGGGTAACATTGTTAGAAGACTGTGATTTCTTTCTGAGTTTCTTCCCAAATCAGAGTTATGAAATACAAATCAAAGATCCATGAAAAAGAGATGGCATCTTCTCCAGCATATAAGAGTGTGGGAAGAGTGTAGCCAGCAGGTGGAGGGAGGTGTTATTTCCCCTCTATCTCCCCTAGTGAGGCCACATCTGGAGTGCTGTGTCCTCAGTACAAGAAAGACAAGTTCTGGGCCCCTCAGTACAAGAAAGACAAGGAGAGGGCCCAGCAGAGGCCCACAAACATAATTAGAGGTCTGGAATATCTCTCTTATTAGGAGAGACTGTAGAAGCTGGGCCTGATGCATTGAAATATCTCAAAGGAAGTTGCCAAGAGGATGCTGCCAGATTGTTCCATGGTGCTCAGTGTCAGGATAAGGAGTGATGGACGTAAGTTCACCCAAAAAAAGTTCCACCTCAACATGAAGAAGAACTTAATACTGAGGATGGCAGAGCACTGGAAGAGGCCCAAGGAGATTGTGGAGTCTCTCTCCCATCTGATGCATTCCTGTGTAAGCTGTCTTGGCTGAGTGCTGGACTAGATGATCTACAGAGATTCCTTCCAAACTTAAAGAGTTCTGTAATTCTCTGGTTCTCTGTGTAGTAGTTCAAGCTTGGAAAAAGCGTATGATTAATTTTTCTTAGTTTTGGTAGTGTCTTTCTCATGGATTATGGTTTAAAGGCTGAACCACAACGATCCCCCTGGCAAGAAACCAACTGTTTTTTGATAGGTGGAAAACTTTTCTTCAAAGAGAAAAGACAGATAACAGGTGAAAAGGTAGAACATTAATGGAGAGCTTTAAAATCTCTTTCTAAAAGGAGAAACAATGAAATAATTATTCTGCCAGTGCATATATGGGTATGGGTGTAATCTTTTCATATTGAGTTCTTTTTCCCAACAGCCTGATGAAGGTTTTGACATTTAAGCTGCAAAGATGAGAAAGCCAGATGCATTCTCAAACTGCAATTTTCATATTACAGCTTCATACCACGAGATTTCTTTTAAATCACAGGCAAAAACTGGATTAATTTAAGAGTCTATCCTTTGCTGTGGTTAATCAAGTATTGTATTACAGTACTGCTAACAAGCTTTCTTCTCAACCGATTGTGTGTTGGACTAACTACAATGCTCTCCTCTTGTAGAAAACTTCTGTGCCAAAGTCTTATGCTTGACTAGTATTATGTCAATGTTGTCTTTCTTAAAGAATCTGCACCAGTGCTACCTTGCCTTGAGCTGTGTGTGCAGTTCAAATTACCATAATATAAAAAAGACATGAATGTATTAGAAAACATCCAGAGGATGGTGTTTTGGGTTTACATGGCCAAGCTTTGGTTGTCGGGGGACCACAGGGGTGGCTTCCATGAGGAGCTGCTAGATAGAAGCTTCTTCCTGGCAGAGGCAGAGCCAATCCCTGGGAGCTCCAAAGACGCACATGCCACTGGTTAGGGCTGGCTAATCACAGATGATCCGAACAGAGAACATCAGGAAAGGGAAAAAAAAAGAGTTACTGTGCAGATGTCATTGTAGTCACAGAAGACTGGAATGAGAATATGTGAAGAGGACAACTCAGGAGACACCAAAGTCAGTGAAGAAGGAAGGGAAGGAGGTATTCCAGGCACTGGAGCAGAGATTACCTTGCTGCCTGTGGTGTAGACCGTGGTGAAGCACACAGCTGTGCCCCTGCAGCCCATAGAGGACCAAGGGGATGCAGAGATCCACCTGCAGCCCATGGAGGAGCCTCTGGCAGAGCAGGTGGATGCCTGAGAGGAGGCTATGACTTCCTTCCCGTGGAGAGAGAAGCCCACTCTGGAGTAGCCTGTCCTTGAAGAACTACACCCCATGAAAGAGTGACCCATGCTGCAGCAATTTGGGGAGGGCTGTTGCCTGTGGGATGGGCTCAAATTGCAGCAGTTCACAGGGAGCTGCTGCTCATGAGATGGACGTATGTTGGAGAAATTAATGGAGAACTATTTCCCATGGGAGGATCCCCATACTGGAGCAGGGGGAGGACTCCTCTCCCTTAGCAGGAGAAAAACAATGGAGCTGACCATAACCTCCATTCCCCGTCTCTCTGTGCCACTGGGGAAAGAAGTAGAGCTGGGAAGGAAGAAGGGGTGCGAAGGTGTTTTTAAGGTTTTATTTTATTTCCAATTATCCTGCTCCAATCTTCTTAATAATAAATTAAACTTATATCTCTAATTCTATCCTGTTTTGCCCATTATGGTATTTAGTGAGGGATCTCACACAGTTCTTGTCTCAGCTCATAAACCTTTCATTATATTTTCTCTATCTGTTCAGCTGCAGAGGAGTGTGAGAGAGTGGCTTTGGTGGGTGCCTGGCATCCAGCCAGCAGCAACCCAGAGGGCCATGAGAATGCTGGAGGGCCTTGAGAGGAAGCCATATGAAGACTGGCTGAGCTCACTTGGTCTGTTCAGCCTGGAGAAGAGGGGAATGAGCGCTCTTCATTGCGCTCTTCAATGTCCTCACAAGTGGAAGTGGAAGGGCAGGAACTGATCTCTTCACTCTCATGAATAGTGAGAGGACTTGAGGAAACTGTATGAAGCTGAGCAAGAAGGGGTTTAGATTAGGTATCAGGAAAGAGTTCTTCACCCAGAGGGTGGTTGGGTGCTGGAACACGCTCCCCAGGGAAATGGTCGCAGCGCCAAACCTGACACATCTTAAGAAGCATTTGGACAACATTTTCAGGCACACGGTGTGACTCTTGGGACTCTTGTGTACAGGGCCAGGAGTTGGACTTGATGATCCCAATGGGTCCCTTACAGCTCAACTGATTTTATGAATCTCTCTTCAGTGTACTTATATATTCTGAAGTGTTTTACAAATGCAACATTCTTCTGCTTCTGAGCCCTTCAGTTACCTGTAAGATGAAAAGGAAAAAAATGCAGTTGAACCAGAAATGTTACATGGCAGTATGTATATGGAAGTATAGAATGTGTTGCCAGTGGAGTTTAAAAGATTGCATCAATTCCAGCGTGGAGCTTGGGCAGTGTATCAGCAGTGCTCAGAGACTTCCACTGTCCTCTGATAGTCCAAAAGCTGAAAAAATGTAGCTCTATAGACGCAAGTGTGCAGGCTGCTTTTTCACTGTGTTTCTCATTTAGAGAATAGATGTTAATGCGTGCTTGCAAAAATAGCTTCTGAAACACCTGTTTTCTTCTGTATTTTTGTGTTTCTACCAGGTGCTGTTTCCAGTCTAGAAGATTGTCCTCTTTCAGGTGTTTTTCCAGTATTACCCCTTTGCAGGCGTAACAGTATCAGGAGATGGAGTTCAGGGCATTCATTCGTTCATTCATTATGTTTTACTGTTTTCCAGCAAAATCAACTTGGAAAAGACCTTTGAGGTCATTAAGTCCAACCAATGACCTAACAGCACCTTGTCAACTAGACATGGCACTAAGTGCCACATTCAGTCTTTTCTTAAGGGCCTCCAGAGATGGTGGCACCACCATCTCCTGGGCAGCCCATTCCAATGCCCAATCACTCCTTCTGTGAAAAAGTTCTTCCTAGTGTCCAGCCTAAAGCTTCCCTGACACAGTTTAAGACTGTGTCTCCTTGTCCTGCCACTGGTTGCCTGGGGATAAGACACTTACCTTCACCTGGCTCTGGCTATAACCTCCTTTCAAGTAGTTGTAGACCATGATAAAGTCTATTCCCTGCCTCTCCTTTTCTCCAGGCTAAACAACCCCGGCTCCCTCAGCCCCTCCTCATGGGACTTGTGTTCCAAGCCCCTCACCAGCCTTGTTGTCTTTCTCTGGACATGCTCCAGCATCTCAACACCCTTCTTGAGTTGAGGGGCTCAGAACTGGACACAGCACTCAAGCTGTGGCCTCCCCAGTGCTGAGTAAAGGGGAAGAATCACTTCCCTGCTCCTGCTGGCCTCACTATTCCTGATACAGGCCAGAATTCCATTGGGCCTCTTGGCCACAAGGGCACACTGCTGGCTCATGTTCAGGCTGCTGCCAGTAACTGCTCTCAGGTCCCTTTCTGCCTGGGCACTGTCCAGCCACACTGTCCCCAGCCTGTAGTGCTGCAGTGGGTGGTGGTGGCCAAAGTGCAGGACCTGGCACTTGTCTTGTGAAACCTCATATCACTGGATTCAGCCCATCAATCCAGCCTGTCCAGGTAGCTCTGAAGAGCTCTCCTACCCTCCAGCAGATTGATATTCACAATCAGCTTCGTGTCATCTGCACATTTGCTAATGGTAGACTCGATCCCTTCATCTAGATCATCAGTAAAGGTACTAAGCAGGACTGGCCCCAGCACAGACCCCTGAGGGACACCACTGGTGACTGGCCACCAGCTGGATGCAGCACCATTCACCACCACTCTCTGGGCCTGGCCATCCAGCCAGTTTGTAACCCAGAAAAGAGTGCTCCTGTCCAAACTCTGGGCTGCCAGCTATTCCAGGAGTGTGCTAAAGGATACTTCAGTCTGTACCAAGGGAGACAAGACCTAGAATGTAGAATGCCATAGTCCCATCAACTATTACAGAACCTTGTTCAAAACATGGGCTGTATGCATGGACATGGTTCTGATTTTGTTGCTAAAAATGCCATAATCAATATTGCTAAACAAACCTTTACCATGAGACAGTGAGACCAACTGTAAATACTAATTAAGGAGTAATCCAAAAATCTATTGATGTTTGTGGCAAGATTCAATGTGCTTTGAACATGTCCCAGGGTAAAGAAATAATCACTCTTTAGCAGGGTTATGCCTCTACAGCTGAGAAAAATTCTTTGTTAATGAGGGACTGGTTTTGTTTACCTGAATCCTCCCATGTTCTAAAGCTCTCCTATTTTTAGCTTGGTAGAAATAGTGTTTACATAGCAAGTATTAATGCACTGCAGAGAAGAAGAAGAAGAAGCAGAAAACCCTATCTTGCTGCATAAGGAATCCCATAACAGAAACTTACTTGTTCAAATAAAACACAGGGCAATTATACAGCTATATTATATTGTCAAGCTCCAACTCTTTTACACTTGTTTACAAATGTCTCTGGAAGAAGGATAAAAATCCTGAAGTCAACAAGGATATTTTCATTAACTGATATTGTTTAGAGAGTTTATGGTAGTTGCAGGTACAGAAAGTCTGTGCTGGTGACAGAACAATTCCAAATGTGCTCTGAATGATTTTGATGAACAGAGATTAAGGAAAAATTTCTAACTTCCCAAAGTTATGTATTGACTAATAAATACCCAATGTACCATGACAAGTTAAAAAACCAACAGCTCCCAAACCTACATGCTCATTCTCAGGTGGTTTAAAGAATCCCATCTTCTAAGGATGAATATTTTTTATTGCTCCCTTTTGCTTTCTGGTAGTACCTACATTTTGGTGTAACTATTCACTGCTTCAGGAGCAACAAGAACTTACAAAACAAGATACTTGTTAATTAAATATTTGTGACAATATTCAATACAGCATTTTTATGCTTTATATAATATTTTAGTATCACTACACACATTTTCTTGAAATGTGTACATTAGGACTCTCTGATACTTTAAAATTACTATGGCAGCAACCTTCAAATTATATACTGCCAGGACCAAATGAATCTGCCTCAATAATGTTCTAGTCACAATAGTTTTGAGCACTGCTGGTATGGGAAAAGCCCTGCTGAAGTCAGTTATGCCCTTAAAGTTCAGAGTATGCTGCAATCCTTCACTGGAGTATGGCCTAACCTCTGAATGGATAAATGAGGTCAGTGTGGGATTCTTCCACAGTAGTCTTCTCTTCCTGCTCCTCAGGCTGTGGGTGTGCCATCATCCTTATCAACTTGAATATACCTATGTGGTTAGTGTTGAATTATCCAAATGTCATCTGATTAGCTTTAACAGAAATATAGGAATCATATAGGAATATGCGCAAGTGATGAATTAATTTCTAAAGAATATCCAAGAGATTAACTTCTGTTTATCTGTTTCTGTTATTTAACCTATGCAATCTAAAAGCTATGTGTTCATATAAGATGCTGGCTGTATGTAACCCTCCAGTCAGACACATGGATTTCAGAATGCTTATAATCCTTGCTTAAGTATATAATGTCAACATATTAATGTCCAATAACATAATTGGACATTATTATGATGATTCAGTTCCTCTGAAGAGAAAGATTTAATGCATTTTGGTTTTTTTCTCCTCAGAAGTTAGTAATTTTCATCTGATAAAATATTGTTGCTGTACAAATGGGAATTATCATTTATCCTGATTTTTTAGAATTAATATTACCCAAAAGGATTTTAAATTGTTACAAGTATTTCCTAAATTTAAATTGTTAGAAGTATCTTAAAAATGAGTACTGAGGGTTAGGTTTTTTCCTTTTGTTTCTTTCCCTCATAGAATTTTGCCCCATTTATTGCTGGGAAAAAGTAACTACTGATACAAAAGAAAAGATGTAGCTGGGTGTCACAACATTCCATTGAAATGGCCCTGACTGGGAGCAGTTGCAAGGGATAACTCTAGAGAAAATGTGAGGGGGTTGCTGCCATTGTTGTTTGTTTGCCTTGTTATACATACACATACTAGTAAAGAACTGGTTTTCCTTTTCCCATATCTTTGCCTGAAAGCCTCATGTTTTCAAAGTTATTATATTTCAGAGAGAAAGGGGTCATATTCTCCATTCCAAGGGAGGTTCCCACCTTCCTTGGCAGGTACCTGTCTTTCAAAACAAGATAATGAGAAACTTAATTAACTTTTGGATTCTTGGATTTGGAAACCAAGGCAAAACTGCTTTTGGTAACTGGGGGGATCTTGTACCTTTTACAATTATGTATTTTAATGGAAGAATTGCTTTACACATCTTCATCCACACAATTTAAGGGAACTTAAAGAATTTTCAGTTTTTCAGATGTACGTGCATGTTTTATGAATCTTGTAATTGCCAGTCTATGGATTTCTTCCTCCTGATTAGACTTTTAAAATTTGTCTGTGCATCTTCTGATGCCTAATTTCTCATTTGGCATATACTTGCTCTGACTTATGCATTTTAAAATTATATGTCAAAGGCTGAGGCAGCCAATCCAGAGACTGTTTTCTCTCTAAGTGCAATAAAGGAAGGCAAGTACTGTGAACTACAGTGGAAAGTCTTACTAAACTCTTGTAAGCAATTCTTAAGTAAGGAAATATGAACTGTGTATTTCATTATACAGCTATTAAAAACAAATAATTTAGTAAAAAAGCTTTTTAAAAATCCTTGCTGGAGCTTAACTTTTAACTCTCAAATTAATTGTAACTTACAAATGAAAAAGCATGAAAGTTTGGCTTGCTAAAAGAATTATTTTAAGCAATGTACTGAGGCTGAGGTTTGGAAATGCTTCAACTGTCCTCCAACAGAGGAAGAGGAGAAAGATGAGTCTAATAGCACAGTTAATTTCTATAAAATAGTCAAAAGAATTTTTTTCTGCATATGAACTATTATCTTGATTGTTTTTCCCCAGATCATCTGGTATGTGAGGATATATGTTTTCCTCAAAAAAGATTTTTAAAATACCATTAAATTAGAACAAATACTGACAGTCATGTAATTCTTATGTGAGTTCAATAAGTTGAGAAGGAAAAAGCATCTTGCAAACACTCTTCCAATTTTACAGAGCTTTTGCCCTCAAATATTACTTCATAATAGTATATAATCACATCTGTTTTGGTTTAATGCAATCTTAGAGGTGGATACCCTAGAATGGGTTACCTCCCCATTAATATTAAGCAATCCCTTTCCACCAATAAGGAGAGACAGATATAAGTAGATAGAAGAGAAAAAATAGCAGATTACTAAAAAGTGAAACAGAAATAGGAAAAAATAACAGTTAATTATCACTAGCTACAAAATTGCTAAATCTCCCAGAGTCCCCAGGAACAAAGAGAAAACTAAAATTGCAGAGAACCTCCATCTCCGAGATGGCACCCTCTGCAGACAACTGTGTTTGGGCAGACAAAGAGAAAGACGGCAGCAGGGTTTCCACCTCTCCCGACTATATGTGGAGAGAGAGTACAAAGAGAAAAACAGCAACACAGAAACCAAAACTCCCTGATTACAAAAATTCCCTTTTTCCCATATGACAACCAGCAGGAAACAAGGGCAAAACAAAAAGAAAACTTGGAGTCCAAACTCAGTCAAATGCTCCCTCATCTCCTTGGCAGTGGCAGATCTGTCAACAAAGCTGTAAACAAAGGAAATGACACATTCTAGTGGCTGGAACTTGGGAACTGAAGGATCTGCTAAACCTCATCTGGCTGGTTCCAGACAGTGTCTGCTCTGCAACCTCCGAGCCATTGGTGCTGCTGTCTCATGTCCCTTTTCCGATGAGGGTGAGGAAGACAAAGGCTTCCCATACTGGTGGGTTCCTTGATGTAGCCCCTGACTGCTTCCCATGCCATCTCTCCTATTGTCACTTTATTAAAAGGTTTTAAACAAACAAAAAAAAGCCCTCTTCAATTCATTCTTCCATTTGCTTCCACTAGGCCGCTCTCTAGGAGGGCAAAGTGTCCAAATTTTTTAGCTCCTGCTAATATCATCTTTGAGATGATGAAACTAAGCTAAAATGTGATGATGGTTGCTGGAGGACTCATCCTTAATTGGCTGGTAACTTGTGTTTTCTTCTGCCTCTGAACTGGGAGAGTTTTCTGTTTGGACATGAGGAATTATAGAAATAGTAGGCACAGCACAAATAATGATGCTATAACCATTTGTAAACTAAAGGTCTGCAGTGGGGTTAATTCCACTATTGCTGTATAGTGCTCTTTACATCAGCTCATGCCATGGGTCTAGGGATACTTATCCTTGTTGGAGTGTTGCACTGACCTTGACCCTGTGTAACCTACAGCTAATAGTTTAGTTGTGCTGTAGAGCACTGAAAGAACTGTACAAAATTCATGTCCACTTCCTATCTTTTTTTCGTGTTAAGATATGAATGTGGATTGACTGGATCCCAACAATATTTTGTCTGCTGCATGCTATTAATTTCCAAATATGCTTTTCTCCTGGGATTTTTCTGTACATAACTGGAAAGAACAGACAGTGGTGTAATCTACACCTTCTATTATTCCCTTTGAGCTGTTTCTTTCCATCTTTTCTCGCATGACTACAGTAAGTTCAAGCTAAGTATCTTCATAAACTGCTGGTGGGATAGAGTAGGAGAACAGCATGGTAACTACAGTAGGGGATTTTAAATCACATTTTCTGTCATAAAGTCTCTAACAAGAGCTGCACTGTATAAAGATTATTAGGGTTACTATAAAAGTTTTTACTAATATGATACCTGAACAACTGAAAGCCATTAAGGTCTTTATAATATGGCAGCAATAGTGTCCTGTGCAGTGGCATGTTAATCAGGACTGATGTCTGAAGTGCTCTCCCATTATGCATCAGTTCAAAGGGAGCAGGGCATGTTCAAAAGATGATGGTTGCTATCAGAAGAGCTTGAGCAGGGATGCCTGCAGATAGCACAGGCAGGGTTGAGATTAAATGATTGAGGGAGAATGCTTGAATTTTATTTCACCATGAACTTTTTCTCACCATGCATGCTAATTTATGCTCATTAATGAGAGAAAAGTTTTCTTTAATGGTATCTCCATTGCACTCGGACAAAGCAAAAGGTATTTGCTGACAAGATCTTCTTTCTTGTCCTACCTGTTGAACAGAATGTTCCAAAGTGCAGAATGCTGTCTGTGCTCATGCCAAACAGTCTCTCCATCATTTCTGTCCCCTTTCAGAGAAACAATTGGAATGTTTGTCCATCTTTGTTTGTGCAGAAAAGACCCAAGGTGAGTGAAAGAACACATCCTGTAAGGCAATTCTGTCACTCACCTCATCTTCATAATCTTTCCTTAGCTCCCTCTGCCTTCTAACCCTGCTATTGATCATGTCATAGACAACAGTAGTCCAAGGCAGGGGGCTGAAAACCTTTCTGAACAGCAGTTGCCAGTCTGCCTGTTGCAGCTTGAAGAAGAAAAGCATGCTGTGAAAACAATCAGTGCATTTGCTTTAGATCTAAGTGATTCCAGCTAGGCCGATGCTTCATGCTGATGTGTTGGAAACATTTAAAAAAATTTCTCTGAGTTTGACTTCAACTGAAACATTTCAGCATGTGTCTGACTCTCTGAAGTTGTTATTTCTCACTAATGTGGCAGACAACAGGTTTTCTTGCACCCTAGCAGAAAGCAGTAGGGAAACTGGGCCTTTATTTGAATAATTTTAAGGGAGGGGGAGATTGGTTGGGTTTTTATAAGCTGAAGCTCTTGCAAATTGAGTTCAGCGGAATACCAGTGTATTTCAGGAAAGGAAAAAGAGGTAATCACAGTTTTATAGAATGCAAATGAGAGTGTAACTTTATTTAAACCTCTTTTTTCCCCTGTACTTGAATTTTCCTTCAAAGGCATGATAGCTCATTCATAAATGCATGAAGAATATTTTATCTTCTTTAAAGCACATGATGGTTCTTTGTAATGAGTTTACCTTCAATAAAATTTGCCTGATTCTCTATTGGTTTGAGGATGCAGCAAATTAAACATTGTAAAAGGAAACTATTCTCACCCAAATTAGCATTCATTCAGTTTCCAGGAGTGGCATGAACCCAGGACAACATTTTTATATGGCAAATGATGGCACAACTGGTTCCCAAACTTATTGGAAAAAAACACAGAAAACCAGATTTTTCCATAGACTGTCTTACTGTTTGGTTTGATTGCACATGCTCTGCAGCCAGTAGAGTCTATAGGAAGCTAAACTGAGCCACTGAAAATCACAGAACTGTGGTCCTAGTTTGGAGCTGGCTGTTCAATGGTTTTGCGTGGGAGCCCATCAGTAGAACCTCACCTCTGATTCTTCTCCACTGCACTTCCAAGCATATTCCTCTTGTTTTAGGTGCCCTTTTCAATAACAAGTACATATCAGTGCCTGTTGATCTCTTTGGGATACCTTTTTAATTATACAGCATATAAATATTTATTAAAGATATGTTGGAATTTCTCTTCCCCCAAGGAAGTGAAGCCACCTCTGTGCTGTTGCCATCTTTGCTGCTTGCTTCCAATAACAGAAAGAACATTTTGTGCTGCTTCAACAGGAAGTAGCAAGCAAGTACTTGCCTTGAGGTATTTCATTGAGTTTCAGAATACCAGCAGAATACCAGCAGATAGATATATTCCAAACAAAAAGGTAGATCTTTTGATGGAAGAAAATAGTAATAATAATAATAATAACCTCTGAAATCTGTATTTATCTGTGGAGAGGAATTTCCATCCCCCCTGAACTGAGTCTTTGCAAATGCAGTGTGTAACACATATGGCACTAATGGATTTCATACTTCAGCATTTATTTCACCGAATATCATGCAGGGAGCAATAGTTGTCATTTAAGCAGTTGCAGTTTGCAACTGTTTAAGTCCTAGACATTAAAACTAGATAAGCAAGTGTAGAATTGTGTGGGAGAAACTCTGTAGTCTTAGTGGCATTCTTTCATTCATTCAATTTTAAAATTGTTCATGGGGTATTGCAAAAGTGCGAGGTATTATTTAAATTTACTACTAGGAATCCTCTTTATAAAAAGCATATACACTTAATTTATGTATGCAAGATGACGGTTTAGTTAGATAATTGATTTTTTTCCCCCAGAGGAATGGGTAGAATTTAGAGAAGGCCATACTTCAATTTGGTTTTAGAAACCTTATACCTGACAGAAACGTAGTTAGATCAGACTCTTCTGCTGTGGTCTACCATGGCTACTGAGCAAGGATGAAAAGTTTCTTTTTAATAATACTCTTCTTTTGGGACTTGTTTCATTGGACCATACATGTGGAAGCAGGAGAAGATTGTTTTAATAATGGACCTCTGTGGTCCAAATGAATTGTCTTCTAGTGGCGTGAATTTGTATTTTAAAGTTGCAGTGGTTCCTGTAACATTGGAACTGGTTAGAAATTCATTAGAGTGTCATTATGTAAATACAAGGTCTGTTCAAGCAGAAGCCTTTATGCTGAAATTCTCAATTCCTCCACGGAATTCAGAGAACACGAATTAACTTGTGCTTGCATGCACTCTTTGGTGGATTAGGGAGGAAGTAGTTTAGGGTGATCTTAAAATGATTTTATATATTCTACTGTTCCTCTGCTTCTTACAAACACTTCTTCAGAACACTTCCAGTGTAACATTTTCACCCTCCCTCAACTGTAAACAAAATTAAAGTTCAGAATCTCTACTCCAAAAGGAATTCAACCCAAAATCATGGTGCTTCCCACATGCGTTTTAACATTCACCCTACTTTTCTTGATGTAGCTTTTTAAGCCTAGGGTTTTGCATAGCATTAGGCATAATTGGAATTGACACCAGAAAACTACAGAAAGCAATTCACTTAATCTAAGTTTGTTGTGAAAATGAAAACAGAGTTCTTCCTGAATTCTCTGTAGATTTCCTGGCAGGAAATATTCTGTCATTTTCAGGTGAAATTTGCTCACAAGGACCTTAAAGAAAAGGTCTTGCTTTGATCTGACTCTTACAGAAGTCTATGAAAAAGATGCCATTGATTCTAACAACTATTCTAACAACCAGACTGTCCTATCCAGAGCTACATTGTAGACTTCTGTTTCTGGACAATTGCTTTTCCTCAGTAACAGCCCAAGAAGAGATTGATGTAACTATACAGGGAAAACAGACAGCGGTGAGTGAGAGGGAGCTCATCCCAAAGAGCAACTGAACAAAGAAGGAGTGGAACATGAGAATCACTATGCTTTGTTACTGCTCATGTGCTGAACTGATAGGTTCAAGTAAGTCAGCTGTATACTGCATCAGAAGAAAGAGCAAAAACAGAGAACAGACCTGTTAGATACAGTTAGCTATAGGGCTCATCTTTCTCTAGTATTTTTAACTTTGTTTTCAAATGCTGTTTGTGCTCAGTTGCTTTTACTACTATAAAAATAGTATATAATTTTTTCCAGGGGAGACAAAAAACTTGCATATCAAAAAACTTGCATATCCAGCAATTACCTGTACCTCTACCCTCTTTTTTTCTTCAAGTATTCCACTTTGTGTGAGGGTAATGCAATTCAAATTACATCAAAACTTTCAAGTACTAAGCTTAAAATACTAATGACATGTATCCCATAAATCTTAAATTATTTCAGCAGGGTTGTCTAGCTACATTGTCAGCCAGACCACATATCTATGTCAGTTTCTCCATTACAGAATTTCCACAGTGTAGCCTTGAGTGATAATTAAATCAGATGGATACTAAATGAGAAGAGGACCTTATATTTTAGATTTGGCTCTACTAGTTTTCAGATTTAAATAGGTTGTTTGCAACTATCATGGGGACTAATACCCCAGTCAAAAACATTGCACCCCAAATGGTAGACACCAGTCCTTCAAAACTTTAGGCTAACAAATGCATGAGGCTTCTGTGATATCTAAACAAAAAATTAAAACTAAAAATGTGACATGGACCCGTGGTTAAGAGGCTGTTCCAATTGTGAATATGGAGGTTGTAGAGAAATGGAAAGGAAGGCATTAGTAGAGTTGTTTTACGCTTGCCACCCATGCAGACACCAACTGATGAGCTCTGAATTGGGTGTCTGACAGTGAAATACTCTTTTGGGCAAAAATCCACTCTTCCCATGGACTTAAAATATATACTGAAACCTTTAAGTCCAGTGACTCCAGGCTATCAAGCAAACTAGTTAGTGTATGGTCAAAAAGGTTAGTATGCCCTCAGTGCACTAGAGTCAATACTGCAAAACTGCCTTAGCAGGATCAACAACTACACTCCTCCCAGCCCCCAACTTCTCTGCTTTTTTTTTTTTTGCCACCCAGCCTGCCAAGCTGCAGGTTTCCTTTTCTGGAACATATATTTCTTTGGAAAAAGTTGATATAGGGGGAAAATAATTTTCTTTATCCTTTAATCCGTTATTCTCTTTGCTTTTAAAAGTTTATTTACTTCCTACAGTTGGCTGTCTTGAGCTTCTGCTTCTTTGCTGTGTCAAGACTTGCTTAAGCTTGAAGGTTTTTTAGGCTTGACCAAGCATTGACAGTGCTATCACAGGAGCTAATGCTGGAGACTGCCAGTCTGATGGATTAAGTAAACTTATTGAAATCTTTTTTCTTTGACCTGGATCATGACCTAGATGATGTGGACATGCAGTCCACACAAGATCTGAGCACATTTATGCAAAAGTCTATTGAAATTAATATGAATAGCTTTTGTGCTTTAGAGTTCTGCAGCCTGCTTTGCAAAAATGCACTGGCATCTACAATTCCAAGGGATTTTTAGAGGTGTTTTGCCAGAGGACCTACCTCCTATGGTTTTTCTTAAATTTTGACATTGTTGGTATTACTAAACCAGATCATCAGTGTAAGCAACAGAGAGAGGGGTGCAGTGCATCCACTTAGGTTCTGAAAGCATAGATGGGCTTCAGTATTATGACATTTTCTTGGTGTGTTTACTGGTTTACTATGTTAATGATTACTTAACCAATCCTGAGAGTGACCACAGAAGACAGATGATATGAACAAGTGACAACAGCATTTAACAGCAGAATTGCCAGAAACTGATGGAAACCTAAGTCTCCTTCCCAGACTTCACCTTAAAATTGTTCTTCACATTTACAGAAATTACTGCAGTGTTTCAGCATGACAGTAACACTGCAGTGGAAACTCTTTGGTAATTTTAATTTTTTTTTATTATGAATGAAAGAATGGAATGCTTACTAGGTCATCCAAAGCAGACTTCGTCCTGCAGATTTCAAGATGTCCATTTGCAAAATGTATAATGAAAGAACATGGAAATGACATTTCTCCATTCTTACTCTGCTACACTATGCTCACAGCTGAAATTTCAGTCATACACAGGATTGTTACTTCCCAGGTGCAAGACTTTGCACTTCTCCTTGTTGAACTTCATGAATCATCCCATCTCTCCATCCTGTCAAACTTCCTCTGGATAACTGCTTTTCTACAGGGCAGAAAAAAAAGATTAGAATAGGTTCATTTTCAAACCCATTTTTATTATATTTTTAAATCTTCTCAGAAATAGCTTTACTCTGTGATGAGTTGTGTTTCTTTGTGAAATTGAGTGAAATTTTATGGTAGTAAGAGGAGAAGTGAGTTTCAGCCTTTTATACAGGGTTGCTCCATAATTTAATTTGAAAATTCACACTGGTTTTATGACAGTAGTGTGCCTTTGAATGGAAATGCATACTTTAGCTTGTGACATAGAAGAGCTCCTTTTTTAAATTTTCTAATAGTATGTTATAGGATTATATTCCGAAATTTTGCACATGCTGCACATTTTGCAGATATGCATGCATATAACATTCATATAAGGGTTCAGAAAGTATAATTCAATTAATGAATCTCTTAAGATAATTTGGGACAATGTGTTAAAAAACACGACTTTAAAATGTAGTTGGAAAAAACTTTTCCGTATTCTGAAAAGCACATCTTAAAGCATATAAGGTAAAACTAATTTTATTGTGTTGCGTCACTGGTGTGACTTGTTCTGGGCATCTGATCATATGAAAAGAGCCTGACCCTTAGATACAATGTTTCCATGGGTCTCTCCTTGATGAAAGCTTATCTGGATTTCCTGGATGGGGTCTCCTCCCTTTGAAAACACTGATAATTTTATGTTTTGGTGGATGCAGGATCTTGTGTGCAAATTACAAACATTGGTCTTTGAAGATGTACGTGTCCTTTGGTGTTAAGACATTTTAGCCAGTATCTCTAAACAGAGGTCTAGACTGTTTAACATCTGTTTTTCTTAGTGCAGGCCAGAAACAGGTAATCTCAAATGAGTGAATATAGACACCCACTATTTGTCTTACTTGTAATCATGCAAACGTGCAGACAAATAGTGGGCAGTGTCCATTCCAGGAGCAGACACAAGGATCTTGTATTCGTGTCTGAATATGAGAAAAATTAGGTAGATCAAAAAAAAAAAAGCAAACCAGACCAACCAAACTACCAAAAATATATTAATCCCTTTTCTGACCCAAATAGCTCTTGTCCAGAAACAACAAATCCAGCTTGGGTAAGCAGACAGTGAGCTGTATGTGTTGTTTCCTTTGTGAGGAAACTATTATCAAATTTCAGATATAGTACTTAATCCTAAATTCAATGTTCTCCTAATCTGTGATATTAGAAAACATTAAGGAATAAAACATGAGTTTACTTGTTTGTTTGGCTGGGTTTTTTTCAGTTGGGTTGAGTGGTTTTCAGTTTTATTTTTCCTAAGCAAATGATATTACCTACTGTCCAGTAAAATCATGTCACTGAACAAAACTAAAGAAAGCAAATAAATTTATGTAAATAACAGAGGAAACGAAACACTTAGAGGTGCTGGATGTGCGAACTAGAGAAGGGTCTGAATAAATGCTTACATATTAAACCAGATGATTTGTGCTACTCTGACTTAGTTGATTGCTGCACACAGGTATGAACTATGACTTCAGGACGAGCTATCCTCAGAAGTGTAATGCAAGATACATAATGGTATTAGAGAGAATGGAATTTGTTCAGTATCATGTAAAACAAGGTGTGGCAGATCATGAGCTCTGACCTTAGCAAGATACATTCTTCTTTTATGGCTAGGGCAAAAGCATGTTTCTTTGCAAGTAGTATCAGGCCCCTGGCATTTTTTTGTTTCTTACTCATGATGCTGGAGGGATATTGAATATCCCCTGATTTTGTTTCAAATAAGGTAACATTTTACAAAATCTATGGTAAAAGAAGACAACCACATATTTTTCTGAGATACTCAAAATTGTTTGGGGATTCTGTGATAGAAGAGAGCATGTACAGTATATAGTCTATATATAATATTGTGTCTATATATAATATTGTATCTATACAGGTCAGAGTTCCCCTTTGATGGATACTGGCCATGGGCTGCCACTGACTAGCTATGTCTCTCTGAATTTCTAGGGTTTCTGTGAGTTCCTAATATGAGGGAAGGACTAATCTGACTAATCTGATTTTCTGGATAGTTTTCACCTAGGTCAAATATTCAGACTATTTCAGATAAGGTATCCGGCTTTAAAATGCTGATGCTGCCTCACCATGATACTCCAGTGTGTATGCACATGTATGGGCCTTATTTCTTTTCTTTCCATGCAGTGAGGAGGTGTTATGATGATGGGTCCATCCTCTGAACTTGCCAAGTACTTTGAGATGCTCCTCCAAAATGGTCTAAAATACACAGGTTTGTGGAGAAGTTGCAGCAAACTCCTGGCAATACCTTACGATGGTGTCCTAGGGTAAATATGAGATTTGCCAGTCCAAAATTTAATTTGAATTGCCAGTCCAATTTAATTTTATCCTTTCATCCCTCATGACAATTATATGAGGTGGCTTTATTGGGAAGTGATTGTACTGCATTTGTTGCTCTCCTTTATCTGTTTTTGTCACTGTAAGTCTGTTTACTCCAGTCTCATTTGTTCTGGTGGACTCAATGATAGTAGAGATAATGTGGGGGAAAAGACACAACTTTTAACCGCTCTCCCATGTTTCATGTTCTCCCATGAAACAGTGACATTGTTGAGCCTGTTTAAGTATGCTCTGATGAGCTGCTTCTCATTGAGAACCTTGGGACCTAGGACCTGTTCTGAAGCAATCTTGTTTATGTTGCCCTGCTTATAAAAACAAAACAACCCCCATAAAAACCCAAAAGACAAGCTTAAAGGATTTAGGGAATTGTGCAAGGAACTTACGTTCCTTGGACGATGGAAGTATACAAAGCTTTGGATCTTCTGGCTATAAAATTGATCACTTCTGCCCTCATTCCACCATCTGAAAAAGGCCAGAGAAACTTTTTCAGGTGCGTTGGTTTTCAGGATGTCACTAGCTTTGTTAGTTCTGCATCTTAGAACTACAGAACTACAAAAAAACTTAGAACTACAAATAGGCTTGAAATGCCCTGTCTTTTGGGAGTGCTCTATCAAACATGAGGCAGTTTCAGAAGGATGAACTCAAAATTTTTCCTGCCTGTGTCTTCCTGTCATATTTAGTTACTCATGTTGTTCTTTTTTTTTTAGCTTGATCTTCTGTGTTTGTTCCAAAACCTACTTGCAATAGAGAGCCTGGTCTCCAGACTGTAGATTTCTCTGGGCAGAGGAGGCTGCCTCCTCTACTTTCAGGTTTCACAGCATTAGGAAGAGGGACAAAGCTCTTTTTTCCTCTCCTCAGCATGCACCCCCTCAAAGATTACAACCCACGATACTTGTTTGCTGGGAGCACCAGGAATAGAAATGCAACCCAGCACGTTAAGTTTCATACTGACACTGGCATTTAGAATTGGAATGGACATTTACGTGCCCACACTGTGCATATTACCACTGCTGCAGAAACAACACTACAGACACTTCTGGCAGGATCCTCTTACTCTCTGCAGCAGGAAAAAGAGATTGTGCAAAAAGGACAAATAAATACTTCTGCTTGTGTGCATAGCCTACTTCTGACTTGGCAATATATTTTGACTGCTCACTGTAAACTGTATTATTGTGCTGTCTTCAGGTGAATGCTACTTTTGCTTCTATGTAAAAGTCACATATTTAGGTGCAAGATGACTATACAATTTGATAGTGTGAATGCCAATTGGTGTAAATGTGTAAATAGTAAATGCCAGATAGTGTAAATGTTGCTGCAGTAACTGGATGGACACCTTTCAGGTCTGGGAAGCACCTAGTAGAGTTTCAGTTGCTGTATATGTTATAATTAACTCTCAGTGCCTGAAAATGTACCTATATATGTTGCATGTATATGTTTGCACATGTACAAAAAAATTATTTCAATATATACAATGTAGTACATATTACTGTGTATGTGTAGATATATACATACAGAGTACACAATATTTGTGTACGTACAGAGAGATATAGTAACAAACAATTACGTGTGCACAGTTGCAATGACATTTCCTTGTATCACATCTATCAGGTTACAAGCAGCTAATAGTTTTCTTCTACTCACAGGCGAACATAATGGCATACACTCATAAATCAACATCAACATGGAACATTGCTTAGCAAATATAAATGTATGTGCATTGCAGAATGATCAGAGATTACAAAAATATATCAGAAGTCAAAAGTAGCTGCTGGAGAAATGCTATGTCTTTAGTTTATTGAGATTGTTTGGAGGATCCTAATGTACTGTCACTGAAAGAATAATTTTTCCTTTACAATCTACTTAGCAAAGATTTATTGATCCTTTTCCCCTTCATAGAGAATTACTGATCCATTTTAGAAAATCGGATTTTCACACCTTTCACGAGAATGTGCACAGTGCAGTTCTCTAGGGATTGCCAAGTAAGTTGACTTTGACATGAAATCCCTAGGTACCAGCACACAATAGCCTATAGTCTCATCACTGATTTGTTGCACAGGGTGGTAAAATACTTTTATACATTTGTAGAGAAATGATTGCACTGCAAGGACTTATTTTTCCATGCTAGTGGATGTATTCAAGGTCCTGTTATTTGTGTAAACAGCATTTTTCAGGGGGGTTGGTTCTTCTCAGCTCTGATTTTATGAACAGTAAGGTAAGAAAAAAGTTGTTGAAATTCATGTTGCAAAGCAGTATGGTACTGTAGAATTTTTCAGTGTGTGTAAATAACTTTCTTCGAGATGCCTACTCTCTGTCCTCATTATTGTAGTATCCCAGGTAGCTAAGCATTAGGCATGTTATATTGAAGTATGCATCATAATGAAGGTGATTTATTATAATTAAAATACCATGGAGAGCAGCTTTTATTAGACATATTGTTTCACAGGAGAGCTTAATAAAGAGCATTATTATTAGTTATAGATCTGTGTGAAGGATGTTGTTTACTGAGAGTTATGTGAGTATTAGTCAAAGTCTGAAGTTGCTCATTTGAGCTGTCCACTGGAGGGGGGAAAAAAAACAACAAAAAACATTCAGCACAGCAAAGAGAAGAATTTTAAGATTGCAGAGGAGAGAGAGACAGAGACAGAGAAAAGGAAATGCCGAGTGCATGAAGTGTTCTCTGCAGGAGCAGTTCTAGAATACTTTATTACATATCTACGGAGACAATGGCATGGACTGTAAGTAGCTCCTGTCTCTCAATATAATAATGCACATAAAGTCGGGGTCAGATTGGGTTCGCTCTGGACTTTAATGCTGTAGAAGGTCACCAAGGGGATCGATGGACAAAAATGAGACCCGAGTTTCATGCAATCAGTGAGATTTTTCTATTTAAAGTGGACACTGTGTGTGAGTCTTGGAGCTTCAAATGTGCTTTTGCTCAGCTTGAGCAGATTGAGAGAAAGATGTACTATAAATGTGTTGTTTGTTTTAATAACTGATGGTACAAGGACTGCATATCTAAACAGTTTAGTCTGACAAACTCTATTATGAAGTTACATGAGCGGTGAATAAATGGACAAATTAGCAGCTATTTGAATATTAATTACACTGAGCTTTTATTCTGTTTCTGAAAAGTTGTAATTGCCTGGCATTTAGATAACACTTAAAATATGATTAGAGAACTACTAAATAATTTGGTTCAAAATCATGTGGGATTTATCTGTTCTATAAAATGTACTTTCTACTATTAATTTCCTAGTCCTCTATACTAATTATAGCAAATTCCTTAATTTCTTTAGAAATTGTTCACATTTCCACAGATTAAAACATATTCTTATCTGCCTTTGGTTAAGAAGCTTCATTCTTCTGACTAGCAAATGGATACTTGGTGCAGGATTGCTTTGATGATTTTCTCCCTAAAGTTTCTGGGCAGGTGAAAGATCATACATTGTTTTGCCTTTATTGTAAACAGTTATCTCTGTAGGAAGAGGGAAGCAATCAGGAAGAATGTCATCAGTGAGTCTGGCATAGTCGTAACTTTGGTGACAGCAAATAATTGACTGATATGGAGGAGGTTTATCTCTGTCTTGAAATAGTTGAAGAATTAAAGCAAATTATAGGCCAGTTTCTAATCACCAGTGTATCTGATTTTAACTACTTTGCGGTTGATGGAGTTGTTCCAAATTTACACTGCCCTAACAGATCCGTGTCGTGACACTGTTTTCAATTGCAAAGCAAGTCAGCTATCAGACTGCACTTTATAAATGAGAAAGCCACTTGAATCTGGGATTTAAACCATCTGATTGTATTTAAAAGCTTAAATAGCTAAATACTATTCTCCCCCACTCTCACTGTGAAAGAGAACTCCTGTTCTATTTCAGCAGATTTCAGAGAAAACAAGTATCCTTTGTTTTCTGAGATTCTATTTCACAAATTGAAGTTGTTCAGACATTGAAGACTGTCGCACATCACTGCATAAGTAAATGTCCACCAGTGGCTATGAGGGAGGAAAGGGGGAAGCAGCAGACCCTACCCATTACATTTGTCAATCTATTATTAAAAATGTCCTTCTAATGACAGTTAATACATGAAATTTATTCCATCAAGACAATCCCCAAACAATCCCAAACCAAAGAAAAAAACCAAGGCTTTGACAGACTTTTTCGCATAAATATCTTAAATACAACGTAATTGCAGTTTTGTGAGAACATTAGATATCAAGGGTTTTCTACAGTTTATGCCTAAATTGTTTTTGCTAGATTCTGAAAAATGCTGCAAAGAAGAGTAGGAGTACAGAAGAGAACTTAAGCTTCTATCTTAATCTGATTTCTGCTAGAAGGGTCATTTACAATTCAAGCAGAATTTATGTTTACCTGAAATGATTTTTTTGTATTCTCATGTATGCCTTGAATAAGGACACTTTGGTTTCTATTATTCTCATTAAAATTTAAAGCAAAACACCTTCTGCTTCAGATTCTTCTCTTAATGGTCCTTAGTGTTTCATTCTAGTTAAGTCTTTTTGATAAAACATAGAAGTTAATGAATTAGTTGAAATTTTTTAATGAAAATATTGGCAATAAAAGCCCATTGCAGTAAGGACATTGCACTGGAAGACAGGTCTCTAGTAGTTAATGGCAAGGATAAGGAATTGCAGGTAACTCATATAAAACTCAAACAATAGCACAACCTGTGATAAATTGGAAGGTAGTATGGAAAAGGGTAGAAAGAAAATAACATCTGTATTATTTTGTAAACATCTGTAATATTTTTCTCTGAACATACATGGGTACAACAAATATGGGAAGATGATAAACCATGTGCCATACAAATTCAATTGTTAATTTGTAAAACAACTACTTTATTTAGCCAATATTGATGTGTGTGTTTTTTGGACAACAGGTCTGGCATGATTCTCACTGATGAATCACTGAGAGTTAAATTATGTGTTTTGCAGTAGACCAAATGACTGCTGCTCTTTAGAGTATTTTCTTTGAGTTTAGGCTATGCAGCCTCTTTTGACCTCCTCAGAGACATCAGCTCATTTATACAGCCACTCTCAACAGGGTAAAGTTCTCAGGTGTTCACTCATGAAAATGTTTTGGAGGTTTATAGTAAAATTCCTGCTTGTAAAGGAAGCAGTAGAGACAACTGGGTGTCTATGCAAAGATTTTTGCAGAATGAGGTGATGAATTAAGGCATGCTTCCCTGATAAGGCCGTAGATATGAGGCTAATAAAAAGATAGGTTTTCAATTCTCTAGTTTAAATGTACTGTATATTTTGTTTTACTTTATTTTTCTGAATGATTTAGAAAAGGTTGGAAGACGAACTGCACATAGAACAGCAGGGGCATATGGACCACAAGGAAAGGAAATACAAATTATCCAAACCTGAGGAAACAGTTTAATTGAATTGAAAAAATTTGTAGACTGGGAAAATATTGAATGTTATTTATAAGGACTTCACCTTAATATTCACATTTAATATACTTTCCTTTTTATGCTAATTAACGAACAGTTCTAAAAACAAGTTTTAACACCTTTCACTCCTACCCATTTTAAAATACTGAAATACAGACATGTAAATGAAAGCTTCCGGTGGACATTTTTAACTTCTGCAACCTGCTTATCCAACATATCATCGTAGGTCTCGCTGATCTTAGCAGCATTACAAGGATCATATTTTCACACAGATGAACCATTCATGGCAATTTCTCAAATAGACTTGACACAAACATTCTTTTCTTTGATATTGGAGATATAAGCTTTCTATTTTTGACCTATTTTTTCTCCTGACCGACATATTTATTGAGGCTATTTCGAGGAAAATCCCACTTTCCATTAATATTTCACTTCTCTGTTTCTTTCTCTTGCAGAATTTCAGGTGGATAGAGCAGTAATAGGGTCTTGGTCAATGCCAGTTTATGAATGGGCATGCATCAATAAAAACAAAACTCAAAGTTTTATTTAAAATTACTATTTAAATAAATACCTGTGTGCAGTAGTTAATATGTATATCATTTTGATGCTGTCTTCATCATTCTACTGAGGTAGATCAACATGTAGCATTTATTGACCTGCTCTAAGGGCATATCTAGTTCCAGAGAAGAGTTTGATTGATTGTCCTCATCCTGAGTAAATTCTTTCTCCATCTCTCTAGAGTCTTCTGTGGCATTGGCTGTGGATAACAAGCACGAAAAAATATTTCTTTTTGAGGAAAGGATGTAATTTTATACATGTATTATCATATTTGAATTCCAAATAATTATTCAGTGTCCTTTGCTATTTCCATCTGAGCAACTTGATACACCACTTAACTGCGCGTCTGTAAACTACTGGTAGTAGTATAAGTATCAATCCTCCATTCTACAGAATGAGATGATTGAAGCTAATACACTGCATCAAGTAGGAATGTCTTCTGTGACTTGTTTGTTTCATCAGACAGATATTCATCCCCGACTACCTTTTAAATTAAATGTTTCAGTTTCAAGAATTCCATGCATACGAATGTATATTAAGAAGGTAGGAAAATTATTAAATTCTTATTAAGTAGATCTCTTGGTTAGATTCAGTAAGATGCCCTGTCTCACAGGTTACTGTCCAAAAATAAAAAATCTCAGACTGTCTTGAACACTTTAATAAAAGCCATGTCCCCACTTACTTCCATGCTATTCTTTGATTTGGAGTTTTTCAGACAACCATAATTCTCCCCAACAAAACTTTGTGTGCAGGCCTTTGACCATCCTGGAGATTGAGGCTGCTGGTACAGATTTAATTCCCTTTTCTCTCAATCTAAACTGAAAAAAACACATGCTTGGAAGCTATTCTGCCGCAAATGCATGCTTGGAACAGTGGATAAACCTCAGGCCCTTGCAGAATTCAACTGCCACATCACTTGTATGGCTCCCTGAGAACTGGAGTCTGCAATGTTGACTAAAGGGAGGTCTTTGTTTCATGCCAATTCAAGACTTCACTGAGTTTTAGGCTGCAGTCTACCTCTGGATGGCAGTACAGTCACTGTGAACAGGTCAGAACTCCTCCAGTTTTCTCTTGGGAAATTCACATCTGGCAAATTTGTTTAGTCTTCACTGATGCTGTTGGTGTGGTTTGTCGTTACCTCAAGCTTTCAAAATTTGACATAAGAAGTGAAGTCTCTAGACTGCAGTCTATTGTTTTCAAAGTTTTCTGTTCTTCCCTCCAAGTGAGTGATCAGTTATAGTTGTTCAGCATTTTGAGAAGCATCTTCTTTTTAATTGGTTTATTATGGCACCTGATCTGAATGCTCTCCAAAAGCTGTTGAGAATGTAAAGTAGGAGCTCCTCTCAGACTAGCTATAGTTATAATGGGTTTTGCTCACAGTTTATTTCTTTTGGTAGACTTAACCTCTAGCATGTTAAATATTTTCACATTATATAAAGATATTCAGTGTTGGTAATACGTTTTCTTGACCTACAAGGAAACTGGAGACATATCAGTCATAAGTGAAAAAAATTCAGACCCCTGCCCTTCTGAGTTGCAAACAGGAATTGCCAGACAGATTTTCCCCAAGTTTAGTGTAAGTTTTTCTCTTTGGTATTTAGAATGTATCTGGTTTGTTCATTTTTTTTCCCTTGGAAATAAATGGTGCAAGCCAAAGCAATGGGATTTGAAGAACTACAGGGAGATAAAAATGTGACTTTGCAGTGAAATTATGATTTTTGTGCTCCAAGTTGAAATTGTTTTCTAGGTAATATCTATGCACATTATTGTTCTTTGTTAGAAGTATCATATTAGAGTAAACCTGTGCAGAGTGCGCATACTATGCAAAGTAAGATTTTACTATTTCTATGACACCAACTGGGATACTAAAAGGGATTCAGCTGCGCATTTTCATCAACGATGTCAGAAAGTGTTCTATTTTCTAGACAGCCTTTTCAATCTCTTTGCCTTAAATGAAGTGCTGAATTACCCTTAAAGAGCCCTAGTGAAGGCAAAAGGTTTAGAATAGGTGTTACTGAGGTCATAACTTATTAACGATGTTAATGTCATATACAAGGCAGGAGAGAACCCCCTTTGATAGTGAGATCCTAGGCTGAGTCCATAGAAATATTTAGAGGGAAACCCAGCAAATTTCTGAAACACTTTTGCAGAGGAAAATAAACACAAACTCATATATTCTTTAACTTTTACATTCATTGTCAGTGCAGTGTTTTACAATTTTTCACTGGATTATAGTGCAAAAAGTATTTATCTGACTCAGAGCAAGTTTGAGGTAAAAGACTTTTGGTGATATAGATTAGAAAATCCCGCAAATGTGCATTCCTTTAATACACGTCTCTGTCCAGTAGATCTTTAAATGTCACAAACAGAAGTGCTTTTTTTGTAGCAATGTATCTGTATAACAGGCCATTCTGATGCACCAGCCGAACTGGTTGTGAGTAATCTTACCAAACCACCTGCAGTTTCATTGTTAGAGCTCTCAGGAACTCATCAAGGTTACTGAGAAAACAACAGGACCGAAAATAAGAAGAGAACCTGAGAAAATGTCTGCAAAAAATGTAAACCCTGGATAGGGGAGGCCCAGCATGAGAATGGATGCTTGACCAATTGGATGTCCTGAAGGATGTGTGCCTGCCTCATGAAGAAGCAGATTAGTCAACACAGAGATGTCCATGTGGACAGTAGACCTAGAATCTGTATCTGTAATGAAATGTAAACAATAAATGGCTTCTGTTGGAATCATATTGGTTCTGTTATTCAGTGGCCCATTTCCCCCCTACACTTTTTCTACTTATCTTCATTTCAGTATGTATGGTTAGTCCAAAGTTAAATGCTTGAAGAACCAGTTTATATCCCTCAGATTTAGATAAATTACTACAATATCTTAAAGCCATGATTTAACCACAGTACAAATACGCCTTTGTATTTATAACAGCAGTTCGCTTACTCCGTTATAACAAATTTAATGTATCTGGTCAGACTTTTCAGTATGTTGTCATCTTTTCTTTAAAGACCACTAGGGATGTGTACACTAGTGTCTGTACACTAGTTCATGTAGGAGATAAAACTGTATGGATGGAGTGACATGAGTCATATGGAATGACCTCTAAACATTGGGGTTGGAAGCCCAGCATAGGTGTTCACTTTTCACTTCTCCATGTGATAACTCTTCTTTGTTTGTGGTCTTCCAGATCCCTTTGGTATTAAAGGATATGTCTGTCTTTCCAAAGTTTTACCTTACTTGTGATAGTAGTTGTGAGAGAAAGGTGGATCTTAATGCATTTTCATTTAACAATTTCTCTTCATAAGTGGATATTCTTTCACTTTTTTTTTTTCTTTTCTGATGTTTGTAAAACTGTAATAATAAATAGTGGAAGTCTGCAGCTAGAATTATTTTTTTCAGAAAACAATTTGTTCAACTGTTTGTACAGTTAGATTGTCTGTTCTCCACCTAATTACTCAGTTGCACTGCTGGAATCAGACAGGTTGGGAAATGATGTAAGGTTGGGAGCAGTTCCCTGAGTGAAGCTTTGTGCATCTGTCCATGTGAGACTTCTAAAACTATAAATGTTTTAAACTACTAAATAAGGCAGATTTTGATGTGATGAAGTCCAGGGAATTACTGCTAAGCATGCATTTCATGTTAATGCACCCTGATCCCTGGTGAGTTGCTGATTAATCTAAATCGGTTGAGCATAGCCTCTCAGTAGCTTTTCTTTAACTGATACATGGAGCAGAATTCAATGTTTCTTCACACTGAATGTTTGACTGTAGAAAACCAAAAAGGGGTCCATGGTTTGGTCTTTTGTTATTGTGGCTTTAGTTTTTTCCTTCCTTTATTAACTTCTGTTCCACACAACACTTGGACTTGAAATAGAATGAGATTGGTATTCAATGCTTAGTACTCACAGCCCTCTAAAACTGGGATTATTCCCCTTCCCCTTTCCTCCCTCTCCTGCTCTCCCCTTTCCTCTTGCTTCCCAAAGTATTCCCTTTGGAGTTCAAAGCTTCTGAATTTCTAGGCCTCCCACATGAAGAGGCAGTTTTGAGCCCAACAGGAATTTTGTTGTATGTGTTAGGATTCGAAGCTGAAAGGCGAGCAGAGGGAAGTTTGGAAACTGCTGGTAGAATTGTACAAGTAGTGTTACTTATGTGGAGACTAGTTTCTCTGTTCTGCTGTACTTTGGTGGGTTACATAGGGAATATCTGTGCACATATCTTGGTGCTACAAAACTGTTCTCATATCCTAGCTAAGTATCAAGTCTGAGAACATTTAATGCTTTTGCTATTTGGACTGCACAGGTGAATCAATTTTGTGCACAAATGTTTTGATTCCATGTAGGAATTGTTGGTTATCTTTTGCCAGTAATTCTCTATGTAGGCCTGTGGGTGTACTACTTTACATTCTCTTGGAAAAAAGCAAATACTTTGTGATAGTCACTTAAGTGGCCTTATTGTGCTCCCTACGAAGATGCCCTACTTGTGAGTGCAAAATTGGTAGCAGATGCTTATTGGGGGAAAAAAGCTTTTTCCAAAACCATTGCTGCCGCTATTGCAGTAATGGGATATCAAACAGGCAAAATTGTATGTGTTGTCAAGGTCTCCAATATAATTTCATTGACTTACAGTGTTTAAAGTGAAGACATGATGGTAAGGTTATATAAGGTGTCATATTGAAGTAATCCCCATAAAATCCTGATTTTATGGCAAAAGAGAACATTTTAATATCCACACGAATTCTGAGGACACTCCAGCTTGCAGGAAAACACAGAGATCAGAGTATGTGATTAAGCATTCAGATACCGTAGTGCTGAAAAATACTTAAATAACCAACAGATAAACAGATGAAGTAAATGTGGGTAAAAGTAAATATGCAAGCTGATTCTAATCTATGAATAAGTGTCTGGTCTAAAGCCAGAAAAGAAATGGGCAAATAAAAGGGATGGTTTAGGTTTTTTTACCCCACATGTAGCCACGTGTATTTATTTGGTGCATGCCTAAGTGTCTTTGCCTATGCTTTTATTTTGCCAAGATTTCTCTTCAGCAATCTTCAGAGTAATATTTTAGGTTGGAATGAGATGATAAAAAAGAACCTGTGTTTGAATGCAGAAGCACATGAACTGGGACTGTCAGGCCTGTGAGTTGAGCAGAGCTGTCTGTGTGAAAAAGGAGCTCAAGCAAAGTCACAGATGTGTGGGTCCTCCACTCATTTTCCTAAATTGTAGATCTGAATCATAGCACTGGGGGCTGGCTGGCTGGAGGAAAATTGCTTCATAGCAGCATGTATGATGCTGTGTTTTGGATTTTTGACTAAAACAATACTGATGACACCCCAGTGGTATCACAGCACAGTGCTTGCACGATGTCTGTGTTAGAGACAGGCAAGAAGCTGGGAAAGGACAGTTTCTCCACCAAGCCTCCCTGGAGAAAGACTATTTTCAAGAGTTTGTAGTGATATGCTTGCATATGCATTTTATACTTCCTTTATCAAACTGTCTTTATATTGATCCACAAGCCATTTCTCCCTCTGTTTGTTTTCTCCTCATCCTGTGGGAGAGGAGAATGACTGAGTAGTTGTGTGGGTGCTTGGCTGCTAGACACAATAGCTCACCTAAACAGTGCAAATCTGCAAGAGAGCAACTGCTGCTACCACAAGCAGGAATAAATGTGTTGGAGGAACATTTCAGTAGGTTTTAAAAAAAGAACCACCTACTGTGACTTTAAAAATGGTCATATTGATAACTGCTTGGAAATGGAATATTCCTGAGAAAAGTGCAGTAGTAGGAAGAAAAGAGAAAGTAACATAACAAGATAGGACCTGATAACAGCAGACATGAGCTCCTGTCTTACAGCGTTTTATTTTTTTGCCTTCCTTCTCTGCAATGAAGATTTGCTTTTGTAATTCTTGAGCTCCTTGATGGGAGAATGGAGGGCACACAGTGTAGCAGTCTGAGTACCAAGAGAGCAAGGAGAAAGCATCTTTTACTCTTGGAAGACCCTTTGAAGTTGTCCCAGTGCTGAGTCTGACAGGTACAATCAAGAATGCAGCAGCTCTGTGAAATGTATCAGAAGTGCCATCAAGTTAAAAAATGAGAGATGGATTTTTCTTGATGTAAGGAGTAAATTGGTTAAGTATGCATTGCTAGATTAGTTGCTCAACACATGAGAAAACAGATATGTGTCGGTATTGAAAGCAGGCAAATCATTAAAGAAGTAGGTTAACAAAAGGAATAAATGAATAAAATTATTAATGGTCCACTTAAATATAGTGGAAATTGTCCTAGCAGTAAATATAATTAAAGGTTTATGAGTGTGGTTTAAGGAAAGTTAGCTTTTATGAAACTCTAAGTTAGATATTATTAAACCTTAGAAAAGCATAGAGCAAGAAAGACTTCAGTAAAGACTCTGTGGGGATAGGGTAGATGTGGGGATAGGGTAGGTACTTATGCAAATTTTCACAGGAAAGTGAAAATAGATACCCTTGCCCTGCTCTCCTTCACAAATTGGTTAAGCAATCTTTAGGGATTAGTTGACTGGCAATGCATATAGCTTCAGTGGAAAAACTGATCCCCAAGGATGCCAGCCCTCCTATTATAAGCATCCAGTGGCAAACTTCCTCTCCCACAAAGGAAAGACTATATTTTTTGTTATTAGAGGGCTAACAGAAGTGTCAGAGGTGGTTTGAACACTGTATGATCTTGCAGCTCTGCTAGTATACTCAGGCTTGCTACAGGAAACCCGAGTGGCTCTTTGGTCTTTCATACACAAAGTATAAATATATGTAGTCTATATTTCAGAAAACTAATGATAAATATGGACATAGGAATAAACTTTTCATTTAAGTACAAAGCAAGGATGTTTTCTTCAAATATATATGCCAAACACACAGTATCAATTTCCATTTGGACTGACACATGAAAATAACTTATAATGAACAAAAATTGTGAGATTGTGATAAAAACTCATATTCTGCATTTTATTGCTCTATTTTTGTATTTTTAATCACTCTGAACTTATTAGTGGTTTTTTAATATTCATTTTGGGTATGCTGATGCTACCAAAGCAGTTATACTAACAATCTGCGTATTTGTTCATGGGTTGTGCATAGAAACAAAAGAACAAGAACAAGAAAAAGAAAAAGAACAAATTATGCCACATTTTAAAATAATATTAACAATTTGAAGGAAATTTTAATTTAAAAAAATTATATTTATTAGTTGTTTTTAAAAAATAAAAAAGTTTGTAATAGGTTAAAAAGTAGGTTAAAAGATAATTTGAGACAGTATTATGAGATTATGTTGACCTATTTTTTTTTAAATAACTACATTTAAGGATACCTATTGATATCTTGTTATCTGTTTCAATGACAAGAAAATCAGTGCCCTTACATAGATCTCAGTGATTTTTCATGAGGAGAATTGAGTATGTGTTTGATTGTATTGAAGCAGATGGCAGTGATTCAAAAGGCTCATTGGGAAGGAATCAGGCCTGCTAAAAGAATTTTTGCATCTGTAATATTTACATGCATATTTGTGCATACATTAGGTATACATGTCATAAAGAATAATGGGATATTTGGAAATATTCTTTTCCTGTTCACACAGAAGGAAATCAGCAGCACTTGTACTGCTCAGAGTGCTCTCTGAGCAGGGCAGTGATAGTTAGTCTTTTAGGGTGAAACTGAGCAGTCTGGTGATGCCAGCCAGTTTGCAAAAACCAGGTGTTAAGAGCAATGTGTGGCTATATTTGCATGTTTTGGTTTACTCTCTGATCTGATTTTTCCTTCCTTAAAATATTGCTTGTTTTGAAGGAGGTTCCTCAAGTAACAATAGAGAGCCAATGGCAATTCATAGTAGGGCATTTTTTTTATTGAAAGAACAACAAACACTCCAAAAATCCCCCAGCCAAACAGTATCTAATAAAGAACAGGACAGTTCATGTGGGAAAATACCGGCAGATCAGAGAAATGTTTCATTCATTGTTTATTGGTGATCCAGTTACTGTAATTACTGCTGAAATGACTGGTAAATGTTCTGCTGTTCCTGTTGAAAAACATTAAATGCAAAAACTTTTGTATTGAAGAGATCCTCTTATATGTCGAACACATAATACTATTGCTGTGTGTGGTGTGTGAAATATCTACCCTAGCATAATGAACAAAACACTGAGAGTTTATAAGTATACCTGCAACTTCCAGCAGATTAAGGCTATGACTCAAAGGCAAAGTACTCTTTGGCCTTCAAATTCTTTAAGTCCTTATGCAAATTACATTAGAAATATGAAGCTGTGTGATCGTTGAAGGCATGTTGAATTGAATACATTTAATTAGAAATTAATATGTTGTGATCAACAATATGAAAAGAAAGATGTGGTACCCCGGTGTTGATGAAGACCTGGCTTGAAGAAAAGATCTTTTGTAATGATTAAAAAACAATTGAACTCATTCATCAATGAGAAAGGCTTGGGAAATATAAAAAGCATTGCATTATTGATCTGCAGTATTTGTGGCATTATTAAGTATGTTTAGCAGCTGTAGCAGCAGATTTTGTTGTCAGCAGATTTTGTTGTCATGATAGGAAAACTATTTGGGATTCTTCCTCTTAAACTGAAAGCTTCAGTGCATCTTCTAGTATCTGGAAAAAGAAAATACCATTTTAGTCTGTGAGCCTCAGATCAGGAGAGGCTTTCAGGTTCTTCGGAAGATGGGCATTATTGCTTTTCTATTCTATGATTAGAGTAGATAAAAGAAAATCCAAAGGTCCACCCCTAAAAGTATCGCATGAGTAGAAATGCCAGAAAAGAAATAATTTCCCATATTGTCACTGAAATTCAAGTGTGCTGTATTATGAAGAGCAGACTACGAAGAGTAGACTAGTTTACTAACCACATAATACATAAAATTAAGGTTGAGCTATCCTAAGTTTAGAATCAGATTTGGGAAGATTTTGGCCTTGTTTAGGAAGTAGTTAAAGCAGACTTTATTACTTGTTTCAGGATAAAAAAAGAACAACTTTGGATTGAATACTTTTCATCAGTTTTTGATTGTGATAATCTGGTGAAATCATTATTTGCCTGATGTAATTTGTTTAAGCATTTTAACTGTATTTGTAAAGGATTTTAAAAGATTTGCAAAAAATTGATGCTGAACTTCCAAACTGGTCTAGGTTATTACTGTGTATTGTATCATAAGTTATAACCATTTAAAAAGTAGCATTCAATTAAAAACCTGGATGAAACTGGAGCTAAAGTAATATTAATTTAAAAATCTTCAAGAAAAGGGAGTTTTAGCTAGAAAATGTTGCTTCATTGCACTGTAAGGGATTTGTACCTATTTCAACAAAGTTTCTTTTGAAGGTGTTACATTGTGGGTCTTTGATAGAATTTCCAGTGAGGGCCAGGGAAGAGATCCCTACTAAAATAGGAAGTGACTTTCCTCATATGGCCAAGTCCACAGCTGACTGCAGATGGATCTTGATTTGGGTCTTCCTAGACCAAATGCAAGTAATTGAATTAACCACCGAGCTCAGTTACTATTTAACTCATGCTCTGATCTTCAAAAATTCAAGTTAATGGTTTCTTTGTTTTACATAATGAAAATCCTGACATGTTATATAAATTTAAGTTTTTGTTTAACTAAGACGAGAGCTTCTTTTGATCACTGAGTCCCTTCTATGCAGCCTGCTCAAGTTTCTTTCTCATACCTGATCAACATTGAAAAGCTATTGTGATTTTGATTTTGCTGTGATACTGAACAAGCTGATTTTTAAAAGAAAGCAATTTTAGCTGAATTTTTGCTTTGATATTTTTTCACCCAAAGTAATTTCAAATGTATGTATGGTTGACAAAGCCTGACAAACAAAAATATAGACAAACTGCATATGATACCACCATATTTAAATTTTTGGTTAGGCCAAATTATTATCATTTGACTGCTTTGTGGTAGAAATCTTAGTAAGAAACCTTACACCATGGAAAAACTAACTCAAGTATGCCATGGAGTATTTTATTCTGTTTCTTAATTTCAAACAGGTTGTTTATGGCCTCTTCTCATGGAGAGCAGAAGGATTTTGCTGATAAGAGTAGACTGTAGGTTCTGGAAGGATGTTTCAACACAGGTAGCATAATCATCTGGAAAGAGAGGCCTTGTCTTTAAGGACTATTCAAAATAGAAATTGAGCAAATATTAAACAAGAAAAAAGACAAGTTAGGAGACCAGCAGGCTTCTGAAAGAGCACTTGTGATTTGGTAAACACAAATTTTTTTTTTTTTTTTTTGAGAAGGTTAATGAGAGGGTTCATGTCTTCTCAGGTGGCCAGTGTGGAAACTAAAACATCACCACATGTAATAATTTTTGGGGTGAACAAGAAGGTTGGGTTTTTTTTATTAGAAGGGATCAGTTAGATACCTGATGTATTGCATTAGGGTAGAACAGTGTTTTTTCCATAAGAGTAGAACCTTTATAGAGCTTCCCCCTCCCCCAGAGGAAGACAATGTTTTTTCCTCTTCCTCTTCTCTTTTTTCCAAGTCTTCTGGTAAGTTTGCCCCACAGTATAAAAATTTTAGTTATTCTTTCAGGCTTGAAATTTTCTGGATGTTTTCCTATATTTGACATGGCTCCTTCAGAATAGAATTGACAGAGCATTGGTAATCATCCATTACTCATATGAAGAAAGAGTCAAAGTCATACTCCACATATGACCATCTTCTAATTTCAGATTTAATTGCCCTTCTACAGCATCTCCTACTTTCAGGAAACTAGATGAAAGGAGAGTAGGAAATATCTTGGTTTGATGATCTTAAATGTCTTTCCCAACCTAAATGATTCTATGAAATGAGTGGGAAAGTCTATTGAAGGCTTATTCCATCATGTTTTTCCTAGTCAAAATTGCCTATTTTGCCTTTGCCCTATGCTGATCCTGATTGTCTGCTTTCACTAAAATGGGTCAGGTTTTGTGTAACTCCAAGAATCTTTAACTAGAAGAATGCTGATTTCTCTCACAACTCTCAGGACTTGTTATTTCTACTAGTGGCTGTGTGCTATTGTCTATCACGTTTTGAGGAATGTAGTAGTTTCCCAGAACAGTAGCTTCTCTTGCCTCTTGACCTGTGTATGCCTACAACCTTTTCCTACATGTCCACAGATAGACAAGCTGCTTTCCAGTAAGACAGTATGTCATTTAAATGAGGAATCATTATAATCAGGCCAAGGCCAAAATTAAAACTCTTGTTATCTAATTAATAGAAGAAAGTTTTGAATAGCTTTGCCCTGGGTCTGTTACAAGACTCTTAACAAGAGTTCTTGTAACAAGAAGAGCAGTGTGATCCTTAAATCAGACTAATAATTGTATCAGAAGCATTAAGGTCAACTTTGAAGACTTTAAAGCAACATTTAGAGTAAAGCTTCTGTGCTGTGTGTACTCTGGCATTACTGAGCCCTAAGTGTCATGTGTGTCAGGAAAAACACAAAGTATGGATTCATTAGTGCACATATTTCTTTACCAGCAGGATTAAGAAATGGTTTTTCTGGACCAGAGGTGCAGATGTCTCCTACAATGAATTATTGTTCCTTATTTTTTCTATGGTGAAACCAGCATTCTTTGCCTTTCCTTCCTTTTTGAAGATTGCAGCATGACTGCTGGGGTGCATTTAGAACAATAAACCCAAACTGACTGTAAAATAACTGGTGATCTAGCTATTTATATGGGGCAGCTTCTGTGTGTCTACTCCCTGTAGCCTCTATCTAGCCTGATTAGCAAATTGAAATTCTCTTGTGAACCTTACAGCTTGATCTTAATAGGTGTAAGAAATACGTGCAGTAGTATCATTAGGGAAAATAGTGAAATAGGGGGAAAAAAAGTTTAGTGAGGGATTTTTTGGTAAGATTTGAAAACACACTGTAGCACCTCAATCTCAAGGCACTGCACGTCAATAAAGTTAAACTAAAATTTAGTTCAAAAAGAAATAAAATAATTCTATTTTAAGATTCCTGAAGCAACAATTAAAAGCTCCATAAGTTTCTGTAAGCCTTTTTTTTCTGTCAGATCTATGTTATTCTAATTAGCAGTAACCATTTCAATTTCCTCAGAACTTAGGTAAATAAATAAATGAATCCTAACATTACTGCTTAACTTGAGAAGAAAATTTCTGTGAAAGAAAGCACCATGGGCAGTGATAGTTTTTCTGAATTTCCACATTAAATTAATGTAGTTCAGTATTATTAATAAAATGTGTATAACTAAGCACAGAGTCATTAATTCGCCACATTATTTTTAACTAGAAAACTCTTTTAACTGCAACCTGGACATTACACATGGAAATTAATGTCACTGGGAAAAACACAATGTCCAAAGCCAAAGTAGTATTGAGAAAAGGGAGAGAAGAAGAACTTTGTGTTTCTGCGACAGAGAATTTAATGAGGAGAATAAATACAATTCTAGCTGAAGAAAACCAGAGACTGTTTTGGGTGATAATATTCATATTGAGTGAGATGAGCTGATGATATATCAGCTTTTTGCTGTAAGAGAAAGCAGAAGTAATACAGAAGATTTTCGTAAGTTGAATATGAGTAATATAGGTAAGAGACATAAATACGTAAATAGAAGTTCAAGATCAAAGCCGTGATGAGAGATCAATGATCATGCATCAGCTTGTTTGTTTTGCTTATAAACATCCATCCAAAGGTGGTGGTACAAGTGACTGTGAAGAAAATGAGATTTTTCTCTGTAACTTTTCCAGGGAAATAAGAGCCAGCAGGTAGAAATGGTCAGAGGCTAGCAGGGGACAAAAGGTTGATTCAAAGTACTTTGCATAAACCAGTTTATGGATAGACTGGGATGGAAATATCAGAACATTAGTGACAGCAGATAAAACAGTGTTACAAGAAGAAAGAATCAATGAAGGATGTCTATAAGAGATCTTCATATATGGAAAAAAAATAGTATCTCTAGAAGTAGTAAGATGAAGGAAGAAAACTTTTCCATGAGAAGAACAAGGGAGAAGATAATCCTAAATTTCACTGGTATTTACTAAAAATAAAATAAAAAAAAGCAAATCCTTTTCCAGTAGTCTTTTTAATGTGTTCCTCACACAAAAACTAAGCTAGGGGACATCTTAGAACAGCTTTATCCAAGTTTGTGATCATGCTCTACTTTGATTAAAAAAATTTAAAAGCTACAATTTGAATAAATTTTTAGTATAGGCATTGGAATAATAAGTAATTACAAAGTGTAAATTTTATTTTTATTGGTAGAATTTTATTGGTAGAATTCTCAAAGAAATTCGTTGTGTATGTCCCAAACAGAAGTCTGCGCAATATCATGATTGGGGGTGGGCATTTGGGCAGGATTTATTTCATGTTTTGAAGAAAAGCTGCAAGTTGATTCCTAATACTTCTAAAGTAGGGGGGGAAAGAGTCTATGCAAATTAACTTCAAACTAAGGGCAAAATAAAAAGAAAAACAGTGGATCTTACTTTTTCTCTGAAGTAGAATTTAGAAAGTAATTACATGCAGAGCAACAATGTTTATGGTGCAGTAAATACAAAATTTAGACCACTGGCTAAATCAGTACATGAAGCCTTTATAAAGGTCTATTATCACCCAAGCCCTACATTAAGGAAGAAAGTAATTAATTTTTAGACTTCTGCCTAGGGCATGTTTGACACAGACCTTATACAGTTTCTTTTAAAAGCTGTCTTTGATTACTAAATAGTTTTGCTTAGAAACTGCACCTTTACCCTTAAAGTGCAAAGGCAAAGCTTTTAACGCAGTGATAAATGTTCTCCAGTACTTCGTACAGTCCTCCAGATAAGAAAAAAGGAAAGGTTTTAGCTTTTAGAAGAGGGTGTGTTACCAGAACTATAATTTGCATTTGCAAATACACAGGATTTTTACTATTCACTGAAGCCCAACAGGCAGTTGCACCATCTGGGAGTGGTAGAGCAGGAGTGGTGTATCACATACTGTAACTGCATTACGGGAGGTATAAGCCACCCCTTAAGGGAGACACACAGCAGGGAGGAACACGTGCAGCACAAAGCTGTCAGGGAAATCTCATAGAAAACAGGCAAGTCTGGAAGTACTAGTGCTAGTTGGACAAGAAATAGATGACAAGTTATATGAGTATCTGCAAGATACTGTGTGTATAATTTGTCACTACGTGTGGTATATATAGTTATGTTTTGAATTAGGGAATTGTGATTCCTTAGTTCTCTCATAACTTGAACCCTGAAATTCTGAAGCATTATGCGCCCTTGCCTCTTACTTAAAGCATATAAGCCCTTTTGACAAAGTTCATCTTGCCGATTTTATGCATTCTTAGACTTTTAATCTGAAACTTTTTGTGGCTGTCAGTGAACAGGAGAGCCTGTGTTATAGTGCAAAATGTGATCTGACCCAAAGCACCTTCCAAAAAGCAAATGTTGAGTGTCAAGCCCACAGACATCCAGTGCAGAAGGGCAGATCCTGACAGTATTAGCTACTAAAGATGCATATGCAATTCTTTGCCTCCATGCATCCTCTCCAGTGCTGTGGGTCCTCTCTGGGAGGGGCTTTTAGGTGGGCAGAAGAGGAGGAGAGGGCTGCTGGGTCTGCAGCTGTCATAGCAACTACTCCAGAATTTTTTGAGGCAGCCATTAAGAATATAGGAAAAAACCTTTTGATCACCAAGGGATTTTGTTGACTAGGCCACTTGTCGTGCACTAGAATTAGGATTTATTTTGTGTTTTGCCAAAACAATAGTTTTTAATCACGCATAATTCACTGCAGAACAGACATGTTTTTAAGAAAGCAATTGAAGGCCTGGAGATAACCTGAAGTTTTAAAATGTCCAATTTTTACCATTTTTTCAAGCAAACATACTTTTCCTTAAGTCATCATTTAAGTGATTTATTTAGTCTTCATGTAGACTAGAAATTTGGACAATATCTAATCCATCTGCTTATAGAGAAAGTTGTTCATTTACCACTTGACAGAGAGAGCTACCCTGGGGGTTAACTACAGGTTCTTGTGTTGCCTGAGGGAGGGGGCAGCAGTTTATGTTATTTCACTATTTATAGTCCTCGCCTGTGTGTTTGCAAAGCTGTTTTAAATTCAATGCTAAGAGTATGCCCAGCCATGTGAGTGACTATGTTGATGTTTACTGCAGTGCAGGTCTCAGTAATACCTTGCAGCAATGACTTCCACAGGTTTTCCACCACCTACTGTTTGGAAAAATATAATTTATTGTTATTAGATTTATGACTTTTTCCCATTTCAGTGGAGACACCTTTTCTCCTCAGATGAGTTAGGGTGAATAGTTTCTGATCTAAATTTTCTCTCTGCTGTTTATTTTCTTTGATCACGCTCATTCTTTGTCACACTTTTCTGTAAGCACTCCCAGTGCTTACAATTAGTTTATCATTCTTAGTGCACCTTTTTCTGACGTATCTTTCTTAGATGGGCTAACCAGAAATGAACAAAGTACACCAGATGAGGCCGAATTATTGATATACATAACAAATAAAATCCTGGCTCTGTTGAAGTTGCTGCGAATTCACTGTCATCGAAGGGCCGAGGTTTCTCCCAGTGGTCTCACATTTCCCACATTATTCTTCCTTCCATTTTTCATATATTCAACTTCAGAATCTTCAGAATCTAGAATCCTAAAGATTCCATTAAATCCATTAAATTGCCGTTAGTCCTCAGGTCAGGAGTTTTTCTCTGTGGACATGATTAGTTCCCTCCCCAAACTACTTTGATGAAAAGGGTCAAATTTTGGCGTGATTCCCATTTGTTATGGATGTTAGAAACAAATCTTGATGTTAGTTTTGAATAGCTGAAACTGAGAGAAGCACCACAGACTGAAACAATGCTGTTTGTGTTCACAATGACCTTTAGCTGCAAAACCGACTAAAATACATTATTTAGTGTATGAAAGCAAACATTATTTTTTGCCTCAGTAAATGACTGTCCATAGTGCACTATGAGTATGAGGCAAAACAAGTCAGAGTTTTTTACAGTGTCTGCAAAAGAAATCTGTTGGTTTTTGTTTCCTCTCTGGAAACATGTTCAGATTGTTGCTGCCTAATAAATTCCTTAAACGAAATGTTAATAAATTGCCAGCAATTTAGCCTGACAATAACATAGATTGACCAAATTGATTAAATTGATTATGTTTCATATATTTACAATATGTAGACACAAGCCTAATTTATTTTTTGAAGAGTTCAAGGTAGGTATCATTGGTTTAAGAAAAGGCAAAACAAAACAATGGAGTAATGTTTGTGGTTGCTATCTGCAATAATCTAATGCTGACAGAGAGCAGTATTTTATTTAGTAATTAACAGTGTAAAGGGAAGAGAAGCTGTCATGTTGGTTCTTAAGCTGGGGAATGTGATGAAAGATGATATCTGCGATCTCATCCTTTCCACTTGTTTAGGATTGTCAGAATGAGAAATGTCAGCATTATGAAAGCTCAGCTCTGCTCTTGATATGATAAAACCCTTCAAAAGCTAGTCTTTCTTTCCCTTTCCCTCTCCCCCTCCTTTCTCCCTCTCCTGCTTGCACTTGCTTTTTTTATTTATCCTGTTTTGTTAGATGGCAGAAATATAATTCTTTTCTTTCTTCCTATTATAAGCCACCATTTTTGTTTTATTATATGTTTCACAACCCCTAATGTCCCACTGAAAATTACCTTGTTAAATGACAGTGTTTCAAAGCCATGAATCCTTTCCACCATTCCCTCAGAGGTTTGAAACAGTCAACAGACTGTAAAGAATAAATAATAAAAAAGTATTGATTATTTTGATGACTGTGAGATTCAATTAAGTATTAATTTTGCCCTCCAGTGGACCTATCAAGGTATTCAAAAGGGAGGATTCGGCTCAACTAAATGCGTGCTGAGTGCTTCAGCCTTAAATAGGGAGAAAATGTGTTTACCTACAGTATTTGAAGAGGAGTGCATTGATGCACAGAGTCCAATATTTAAGTGCTGTGCAAATTAAGCCCTGGTGACAGTGACATTGTTTTCGCCAATATGGGTATTGACTAAAGAAGTGCATTTGATGACAGCTTAAACTATTTGTATTGATTAACATTTTCATAGATTATCATGTGTCATATCAAATTCACTTTTCAGACATGAATACATTAAAAAAACCCACAGGCAAACATCGACCAATGTGAGGACGGGACAGAGGGAACATGCTAGCCAACCTACTTGCTCGCTGGTCACCTGTTCTCTGCATAAGAACCATTTAGGCATGAACTTTGCAATAAATAGCTGCTAGAGAGAGCAACAAGGTCACTTGTTCTTTTTCCTTTTTTTAATTCTTTTTTTACTCTGCTTTCTGGGCTGTCATGATATTATGCTTATTATTTGGCAAATGGAATAACCGAGTGTGCTTGGAAATAATGCCTGACCCCTAAACGTCCTCAGTGAACAGAAGATAAAACAGATTCTGATCATCAAGAAAAAATTTAGATGTGTGTATATATATATATATATGTGCAATGTTTTATGGGGGATATAATGTTGCAAACACAAGAATAATTGCAAACTATATGTGTAAGTATCTTCTGTAATTTTATCTTTTAGAAAATGTTTTCTGTGGTTTTTATTTTTAAAACAAAAATGCGTGTTTGTGTCTTTATGGACTTTTGGAGCGTGGTATACCAATGACAGGAACAGTTAGAAGAAAATGGTATTTCTGTTAAAAGTATGTAATGAAATGGCTATTTGATGCTGTGTGTTTTCATAGAAATGCTGGAATGCTAGGAATTGTGTATTTGATTTTGTTAATGTTATACAGCTGAGGATGCCTCTTTAAATCACTATGGAGAATTCACAGGGGGCTCCTCTTCTGTGGTATTGGAGCATATAGGAATTTCTTCTCTTGCTATTCTAAGGACAAGGTGAGGTGTAAAAACATACACACAAAAAAACGCACATCCCACAATTAAAGCTGTGTTGGTTATGTTGCTTTCATAGAAGTTTTTCTCCAAAGCATCCTGAATCTCTCACATGCTAGTTGAGCTTTAATAGGGTGGGGAGTAATGGAAAACTCATTGGATCTGTAATAGCTCTTCACTTGACTGCAGCCAGCAATAACAGCAGGAGCAGCCAGAGATAAGAGAGAGAGAGAGAGAGAGTGTGTGTGTGTGTGTGTGTGTGTGAGAGAGAGAGAGAGAGAGAGAGAGAGGGAGTGGAAGAGAGAGTATACGCACACCAAAGCTGCCACTTTTTTCCCCCTCACTCTTTTTTCCCCCCCATCCTAGGATCCAATGATAGCTGGACAAGTCAGTAAGCCCTTGCTGTCACTGCGGAGTGAAATGAATGCAGAGTTGAGAGGTGAGGACAAGGCAGCTACTTCAGACAACGAGCTGAATGAGCCCTTGCTTGCGCCTGTGGAATCAAATGACAGCGAGGACACTCCCAGCAAGCTCTTCGGTAAGTCTGTCTAGGTATTTCATTTCACTACCATGTTGTCCGGAAGAGCAATCTCCCCCCTTTAGTTTTGGTTGGGTTTTTTTTGTTTGTTTGTTTTGTTTTGTTTTCGTTTTTGGTGTTTTGTTTTTGTGGGGTTGTTTTTTGGTTTTTTTTTTTTTTGTTCACTCAATATTCTTGTAAGTAGGAAAGAGTACCTTGGAGCATGCAGGCACACAGTCTTCTGCTCCTATTGCAAATGGTTACCAGAATGACAGCATCAGTTCTGAAAACTTTTGTTAACAATGGACAGGACATATTTAGTGCAAGTTGCAGATGTTTTATGATTTTTTTAGAACCACGGACGCCAACGTAAAATAATGTGTGTGTGTGTTCAAGTATTCTTTGAGTACTTGAACAATTATTGTGGTAGGTGGTGGTGTGTTGCACATCCTACCAGCTTTTTCCAAGGCTTGATTAAATGGAAAAGTTCTAATTTTTTTATGGTAAAAATAAATCTGGCAGAAGAGAACTTAAAGATTCTTGCAGGAAACACTTCATACTGAGTAAACAAAGCATAGGAAGGGTATTGCACATGGAGCAAATGTTTTTGGAATTTAAATTAGAAATGAAATATTTCTCCTCAATCCTGTGGAAAGAGAAATTACCTTTTGAATTTTTATTCATTTTGTAATAGTCTGAATTGCGCCAGATAAGTGTAACATTTCACAATCAAAACAAAAGCAGTGAGAGTGGCACTCCAACAGAGACATCTGTCATTCAAACGGATGACACCCTGTAAGCCAACTCAAGCAACTCTGATCTCTAATCAGAAAAGGGAGCAGAGCTATTGAGGCGCGTGCTTGAGTGATAGATGTTGATAGGTGTCTGAGCTGTAGCAGCACTGTACGGTACATTGTGACATTTTGGGTTTAGAGGGACTGCACCCCTAAAGAATTCCCTTTTAATTATTTCTGTTAGTGACCTGAGACAAACCTTAATAAAAAATTCGTCATTTTTTTATTATTCTATAAGTGGAAGTCAAAGAGAAAAAAAAAATCATGTTTAAAGGGAAAGCAGCTTTTAGGGAGAGAGAGTGAGAGCCTATATTCTCTAAGAATCAACTTTTGATTTCATAATCTGTAAGGAAATGTGTAGCAGTGTTCAGATTTCAGTATTCCACCTACAATAAGAGCTGCAAGATTTTTTAAAAGCAAAAGAACACATCCAATTTTATATTATAATATTCTTTACTGAAAGATACAGCAGAGAATGTTTTACTAAATAACTTCACTATAGATGAGAGAAAAATAATAATTAAACCAAACTAAAATTTAATTTCTGAATTGCAGAAATGACCATTACTGAATATCACATCCATTTATAAGCCCCCTCTTAGTAATCTTTGTTTTCATGAAAAGCAAAATTTCCACTGGCAGTTTGAATGTTCAAAAAGCATATTATAATTATTTTAGCCCATTTCATCCAGGAAAGAATAAAAATGTCTAAAATTCAAAGGGCTACCAGTTATCTAGAGTAATACAAATATCTTCAGCTGTGTTTTTATGTTTTATTTGCTCAAATGTTTAGGGTCCATCTATTAAATACAGCAAGGCATATACAAATGAAAAAATGAGCTTTTAATCTGAGGATAGTGAACTGTCTGTTTGTTTTCAGATCAGGTAAGTCTTCTAATAAAAGGCAGGATATTTTCTGAGCCCTTGTCATTAGGATGTTCTACAGTGGGGATGAAATATACACAGACACTTTCATTAGAGTTGTCGTGTGTGATATAGAAATGATGTGTAACCATATCTTGTCTCCTTCTGGGCTGAAAATATAATTTATCTCACTAAAAGCACTAGTGAAAAAGCTAAAAATTCACATGTACTTTTTCTATTGGTGAGTGTGCGATGTTTGCTAGTCTGATCCTTATACTGCTAAAAAGATATTCCCAAGTAAACAAAAGTAAGTGAAATACTCCAACTGCCTCAGTATGAACTCATCTACCCTTTATTGGGGTTTTGTTACAATTATGACAGATGCTACAGATCTATTAGCAACAGCCGTTGTTTATAATATAAAAATAATGGATAGTGGGGCAATTTTGATACATTTGAGGATCAAATTGAGCAAAAGTAAAATTAAGATGATTAGTTGTTATATCACAGATATAACCTTAGGATAGATTTGCAGTAAACACTAAAAATTAAGTGTAGCTGTGTTTAAAGCTCTGATACATAAATACGGAATATCACCACCTATAGTTTTTTTCTCTTTGTTTAATGTTATGAATAGCATTTTAGCATGCTTTATACTTTTCTTTGTAGTGTCTGAAGGTAAATTATTGTGAACATATTGACAGGTGTTGGCATAGAGAATGACAACTTTCTCCTTCAACCTTCTTTCTTGTCATCAGAAATAATATATATATTTTTAAAATATAACATTTAATACATGCTGTGTAAAATTTTTTCCCAAATCTCTTTAGCATGTCAAGTAGGACCATTTTAGAAAGTCAAGAGGAGAGAGGTCCCTAGAGAAAAAAGTTTTTCTACATTGCTGCTTTTCATTTTTTTTAAGGATTTGTGAAAATCATGTACTGATTTAGTTGGAATGAATGACCACCATTTGTGTGTCTTGTTGATGTTAGCAATATTTCATGAGTCTTATTTTCATATAGATGAACAGAGTTGAACGATGAGATGCGAAGATCTTTCTTTTCTTTTACCGGACATATTCTGCTTAGCTTCTTTTGATGGATGAGTTTATTTCTGCAAAGGCCTGCCTTTCTCACCTGTACCTTTTCCTAAAATTCACCTGCTTATTCTCAAATTTCGTTGTTTTGGCATTTCATTGCATGCCATAGAAACAGTGGGTATTTGTTTTTTGTTACTTGTCAAAATGGTACCTCTTCAGTCCCTGCTGCCAGTGAGGAAAGGGCAGGAGCACAATTATTGTACTTATTTTTAAAGAGATGCACCAAACTTTTGTTTTTCTTAGGGGTGCTTTACTATCAGTGACAAAACAGATGAATGCTGCAACATTTTAAGTCTCAGAAACACCAGCATTAAATTCCTGATGATCTGAAATACCTTCCACCTGAAACTGGTGTACAGGTGTCTGGGAAGATGCACTTTGTCACTGTGGTGTAGCTGTTCCTTGTGAGTGATGAGAGGAGCAGCTGTGATTAGAGGGGTTATGCCTTATTGTTGTTTGCTGGCTTGTTTTCTCCGGGTGGTGGTGATTTTTCTTTCTTGAATTTTTAAAATCTGTTTATTCTTGAAAGAAACTGCTGTCCCACAGTCCAGGAGTCTGTAATCCTCTACTTGTGCTTTTATACCAGTGGACTCTTTTGAATTTGCATACCTGCAAGCAAAAGACTTTTGATACTGGAATTATATGAAAACAGAAAAGAAGAGAAAAAGTGATCGAAAATCAGGTGTAAAATGCTGATAAAGGAATCTGTCCTGAACCACATTACCTCAAAAATAGTTTTGAAAAGTGGGTTAGCACAGTAACAGTGTTTTGGTTACAGTAATCCCAGTTTTGCTTTACAGTGAAGTTGCTTTGTAAGAGATCTTATGGTGAGTTATTTACTTATAAAATTATTTGTGAAGTAATGTCCCGTATTTTATCCATAAAATGTAATTACGTAACATAGAAACTGAGTATGGCTCTTGACTTTTCTGTCAGTGTCATTTTTAGATCAGTCTTACTCTGTAATATCCTTCAAAATACTAACCCAGGCCAAATGCCACCAATCATACTAGAGAAAGCTTTTGTCAAAGTTAAGTACTAGTTTCACTTGAATAAACACATTGGGATTTGATCCTAACTTAACTAATCCTAGTTGTCAGTTTTTAAATACATTTTCAAAGAATTCCAGTATAAATTATGAAGTATTGCTCTGAAAAAAGTATTAGTAGGAAAAAAAGCACCTGTCATGTTTAGCTGTATAATAAACTGTTGATATTCAAAAGTTGTTATAGACACCAAGGGTATGTCACATATAAAATTCATGTGGTAAAAATCTCAAGAATGAAGTGACTGATCCAAGCATCAGAATCTCCTGTGGATTGAGGCTGACTTTCCTGGAGTTAGATGCAGTCCTTAATTAATGTTTAATTGAAGGCAATTTGTGACATAATTAGATGACAGAAAAAAAAGCTGTGAGTGCAAGCACTTGCATATTAAGGTATTTTTACTGTGTGCTAAAAAGTTATTCTTTGAGATTCAGTCTGTAGTTCTATGAGTCAAAAATTAAATAAAGCTGTAAGTATAGATAGTGAAGGCAATAACAAGCCTCTAATTTTGGAGCAGAAGTGTTCTCTACTTAATTATTGCAGGACAGAAAGAAAATTGACTGCTAACTACTTTTTTTTTTTTTTTTTTTTCCTTCTTCTTTTTGATGGCAAGATTTTGTTCCAGTGAAGTTGAATCTTGAGTTTCTTGTGCTGGATCTGATGACTGTGGTTTTCTTTGGTTCATTAGTGGGCTTTTGATCTTTTCATAATGCTGTGTATGCTTGAGATACAGAGTGGGGATATGGAAGTTAAATGAACCGGCACACATTTTAAATAAACAAGTTTTTATTTGAGAACCTCTGCATTGGTTTGGGGATTTTATTTTCCTTTCCCACATTGTTATCCACGTTTTAGAACTGTGTGCGTCCTTCTATATAATCATACATGTATATGCTGCAGAGAAACAAGGTAGAAGTTGTTTCTGGTTGATTATGTTTTGCTAGTAGATCCTTTGTATTACTCTTTAAAGAAACATATGTTATGTATATATATATATATATATATATATATATATATTTATTTTAAATCGGAGTCGCCTTGATTAGAATTTATGGCACTGGAATAATTTCAGTTACAAAGGATAAAGGACTAAATTGTCTTTTACCTCTTGAGACAGTGGTCTCTGCAGGTTAGAGCAGAGGTCATTGCCAGGTTGCTGTGAGGAAGCTCACATTATCATCCTTAACAGTATATCTAGCCTGTGGGGGCCTTCAGACTACAAGCTTGCCTTTCATCAGTATATTTAAAGATGATTCTCAGCAGTTTAGTTATATCCTGAAATTTTAAAGGCTTATAAGATCTCTGCCTGTCAGGAACACTTTGCTAAGGTTTGGTAATTTCAGTGGAAGAAAGCAATGTCTATTTGTTGCTCTTGATGCACTTTAAAGCTCTAGTGAATATTTCTGTTCTGATAGGAAGGTCTGTGGCCCAAATGGTCTCTATATTGAGATCTTTTTCTATAGAGCCTTCTTTTAGATGCCACAGACATAACATCTGCAATATGTTTGATCTGCATATAAAGATTCTTGTCTCTTCATGTAATTTTATTTAGTAATTTCCACATTGTGGGTGCTTTGTTCTAAGACACTATCAGTTATCTATGCCATAGGACTGATCCTGCTAGTGCTTGAATGTGTGATACTTTCCTTAAAGCAAATAATCTGTGGATTAGGAACTCTAATTACAAAGACTGTGTGAATGAGAAACATTAAGGGGTGGCATATTTACAGGACTGAGTCATAATATAGGCCTGTAAATCCATTTTCAAAAATGTAGTGGTGTCATGCTTAAATAATGAGTAAGTTCTTAAAGAACCCAGAGATCTGGATATATGATTGTTTGTTATTTCTGAAGGATATATTTTACATGAGCATTTTTAAATGGGTATTTGCAAACAAAGACTTGAGTTACTCTGAATAATGCTGTTGTCTGATTGCTTGGCAGAATTCTTACTCTGTCAGTGGGGCATGTACTTGTGAATGTCAGTAAATGCCCATTAAAACCTAAGCAGATGTTACGACTATTTAAACACAAAGCATGATTCATGGTAAAATAGAAAATCCATTCTCAGCTCAGCTGTCCTGCTGTACTTAGGTATTGCAGGTAGCTCAGTCTGTGGTGGTGCTGGTGCTAGCACATACATTCCAGCCGTGAGGAGACCAGAGTTTTATCCCTTAACCTTTGATGAAAGCGATATTTGGCTGATGAAGGACAGGTATTACAGCCCCACTAATAAATCCTCCTGCTTGTATGGAAATAAAGAAGAATCTTGTAGCTGCCTCTGAATTGTGACAAAGACAGACCATTTTATAAAAAGCAAAGAAAAGTTGGTTTGAGTATAAGTTAATCATGTTTTTTTAAAATGTATGCTATGTGTTTCTTAAATGAGGCTTGAGGTCCGATTCTCTATATTTATACACAGAACAACTAACCTTAAAGAGGGAAGGAAAAAAGAATTAAATCCTTATATGTAATTAGTATGACTGAATGACAAATGGCTCATTTTTAATTAATCTTTCTTCTCTGTATCCTCGAAGCCATAAAAATTGCAACAAACTTGTTTAAAAGCAACATAAATGGCTGGCTGTTTCAAAGGGGACTTGGTGGCTGCTAGACAGTAAACAGGTAATTTGTGGAAGAACTGCTAGATTCTTTGATTGAGATCCTTGCCACTTTGTGTTTTGAGATAAATAATAGATCAGACACTTGCACATTTGAAAAGGAAGCAAATGTAAGAAGAAAAGGAAGGATAATGGTATATTTCTATTGGACTTCACAGGATTAATCAAGTTCTCCATAAGAATGTGCAAGTGAGGCAGATGGAGACAAAGTTAGATTTGCCCTAATGTGCACATGGCACCACTTAACACCTCTCTTGATTTCCTTATGCTAAACAAAGAAGTGGCAAGTGCTTATACCAAACTGGCACCCTGTCGGGGGCAATCTGTATAAAGTTTCCTGCTGTCAGGTTAATAAATTTTTTAAAAATATCCAAAGGCAGAGGTAGCTGTAGAAAGCTCATAGTAACAGTTGCCATTCTCCTGTGGATCATTTTTCTCTTTAATATCCTGTGTAGCACTTGGTTTTCCTTGTGTCGTCTCCCTAAGTTTTTTTTTTTCCTTCTGTCATTTGTAGGTTCTATGTTTTAATTCTTTTACCTTGTGAAACTGTTTCTTCTATTAGATCCATCATCTGTGGTTCCTTTTTTAGGGAGAGATGGTCAAAGGATGGGAGCATCAGCTTTATGGGTTTTTTTTATTTTGATGTAATTGCATATTTAATATATTAAGGTTTCTTCCACAAATGGTTTATTTTCTGACTTTTTACATGACTACCACTAGCACTATCATTAGTGCTAACAAAATAACATTATTTTGCGAGTTACAAAAAATTTCTGGCAAACTCAGAGGTAGCAGTTACATTCAAATGATGAAATGAGAAAATTAATGCTAAACAGGGACAAAAACAGTATAAAATTATATGTGTCATAATTTGCAGGTTTCAAAAGGAATATTTTTTTCATGTAAATGGCTTGATGTTTTTATACCTAAAGTCTTGGTTTTCTCTTTTTCCACCATCTAAAAATCAAAATCAATATCAGTACGAAACAAAGAAAGATTTGTATTGTGACATGTCCTGTATTATGTTGTGATACTGCTTTGAAGCTCTCAGAAGCCCTTTTACTTTGAAAGCAGAGGTAATCTAGAGAAGAATAGTACCTCGTCCTATCTGACTAAGTAGAATCTGCTGTTTTCAGAGAGACTAAAATTGGGTTTGTTCTCTAGGTTTCAGTGATATCTGTATCTACCCCTGCACCTTAAAGCATGTTTTTAAACACTAAACTACTGCTTGTCTATGCCTAAAAGAAATTAGGATTTCTGGTTTTATTTTAGAATGTATAAGAAGGGTTATTAGGAAGGTATGAGTTTTGTTTTTCTTCTCTTTGGTTTGGTTTTTTTCAGAAAGGTAAACCATAATTTTAATTTCTGAACAGCTTGAAGTTGTCTTAAAGAAATGTTACATTTCACAAAACAGAGCAATCACATTACCTGAAAGTGATTACAGAATTTACATATATATATATGTAATACATATAAAATTTTTAATATATATAATTTGTAATAAAATAAATAAAATATAGAAATTTAATTAATAAAATATATTTGTAATAAATTTGTAATATATAAAATTAACAGCCAGTGTGACTGAAATATATCCATTATTTTAATACAATAAAAAAAACTCTGAGTCTTAAAACAATTTCATGTTACACTGAAGATCTGAATGTTACACAAATAAATAATAAAGACGATTTTGCTTTAAGAACAGCATTTTCTACAGCAGCCTATCATTAGATTCCTTCTTTCAAAAGTAGCCTGTAGTTTACAGAATGGCAGTAACACTAACTTTTATGATATTGGCTTTTAGTAACATCTTTGTGCTTTTCAGTTCAGATGGTGGTCAGATGGTTTGGTGACCATTAGAGATTCTACTAAATCATTTTCATTTTCTTGCTCGCTCTCCTATATGACATAGTCCCACATTTTAGAATCTTGGTTTTAAGTTGCTGAATAAAGAATTAATAGCAGTCAGTTGCCTTCCAGAAGAGCATAAAGCAGCCCTCCCCCAGAGCACACTGGACACACAGCCTAGCTTGTTATTCTCACTACAAACACCAAGGCTTATACAGTAGAACATCGGTAAAAACAAAAGTGCCATCTTTCCTGTCTTCCCTTCTTCCTTACAGCCAGGCTTGGAGCTGTTCCCCTCTCTTCTGCTCCTTGGTGTGTGCACACAGCTGGAAACACCTACAGCTGTGTCATGGGCAGTTGCAAAATGCATTTTGCTTCCATCTGTCAAGGTCTTTAGGCTTCTGTGATTTGTCTGAAGCTTGATGTTTGGGGGAGTTTGTTGCTTGAAGAGGATGATAAAAAAACCCGTATTAATCAAGAAAAAACTGCTTTTCAGTTAACATACCTTAAGGCATATGTTAATATATTGTACTATTAAGTATGTGTAATTATTTCTTGAGATAACACAGTATTAGCTGGAGAGGAAGAAAAATCACTTGAATTCTGCCTAATCTCTTGAGCAAATAAATAGGGGTAGTTTTTGTATTTTCTTTTGCATACAACTGGGATTTATTCATGTATAGAGATGTTATGTTTCCTCAGTGACTTGAATAAACACGAGGCCAGATTCTGACAGGTCTTGGGTGACTGTCCATCACATACATAGAAGACTGTAGATTTCAATGGGATATTCATCCTATCAGTATTTGCAAGCCAGTTTGGGGCCTCCTCTTGTCTCAGTCACTCCTCTACAGTGCTTTCTTACATTGTGGAGCTAAAATCAGCCAAGGAAACATACTGACAGGAAGGAGCAACCATTCTATAATTATGTTGCATTCATATTTAACAAATGATGAATTATGGAGCCAGTCCTGCGATTACTTTAAGTTTCTGCTTTGCTGTGCAGGTGTATTTCATGACTATTGCTAAGGCTCTGCAACTCCACCTGTGCTGTCATGGGGAGGTCACTTTTGAAATGTAAGTAAAGCTTCCATTAAGGTGGGAAAAGTTTAAGTAGGGTGGATTATCATAATTTAAAACAAAACAAAAACATAAATGGTAATTATTACTAAAACAAAAAGAACTAGAGAAATTAGCAGAGATTAAAGGAAGGGAAAGGAAATTAGGTTTTGGGCTCAGCTGTGATTGTAAAGGTAAAGGGTTTATATTAAAGGTTTTCTTTCTTGTACTTCCTTGCCTGAAAGCATAAATATTTGGACTGCAAGTCACAAATATTTATAAAGGAAAAACGGAATTAACAGCTAAAAGAAAACAGAAAATGAAAACATATAAAATATTTTTGCTACTAATTGAGTATAATTTGCTGTCATAAGCACAGTAAACTTAATGATAATATCCAGCAAGAAAACCATCTGCATAAGTTGCTTGAGTTGATGTGTTTTTTTCTTCCTGGTATGAAGAGTGTGAGGGAAAACTCTTGCATGGCTTTCTTGCAGGGATTTGATACATTGTTTTCAGAGACTTCTCATTTTAACTGTGTGGATATAGCACAGTGAACCTTCTCATAACAGTTGCTGACAAGAAAAAAAAATCTTTCAATCAGCAGGTCCAGCTTGCTCCCACTCTCCCCAGCCCCCACACCTCTTTGCTTTTATGAAGCAGTGAATAAAAGAGAGACGAGACGATGCAAAGGTTTACTCAGATGAGATGTGCTAGTCAGTGAGCAACTTTGGATTTGCAGGACTATGGCTTGTGACCGTGGACCTCAAAGGGATTGAGTTTGGGGGTTAGACGTTTTTCACATTGCTGTTGTCTCATTTGTGTAAAATGATGCTGGTGTATTTTTTGAATAGCATTTACAAATTTCAGGCTTGCGTGTGTCAGCAGACCCTGACTGGTGTAAAGGCTGGTGTGCTAGAAAACAGGTTGCATTCCCCCAGCAGTGGCACTTGGGCTGTCTGGGCCTCTACTGGAAGGGAGATGAATGAGAATTTTGCTTTATACTCTATCTGATAACTTGGGCCTGAAACATTCATCGTAAGGAGAAAAATCAGGCCCTTTCTTGCAAAAAGAAAAAAAAAATCTCTGGGCTCTGGTCAGGTTTTTCGTTATTTATTTTTAATAAAACATTCTTCTGGTTTTGTATTCTCTTTTCTGTGGGTTCATATAACAGCGGTGTTTCAAACCAGCTTAAAACAGTTTTTAAAAACATAAAAATGGGTTCCCTAAAAGACAGTGTACTGCTGACTGGTTTTATTTTGTTTATATCTGATATTTCTTATGGTATTCAGATGGCTGTAATAGACTAGCACAAGAGCTGCATGTCTTGTCATCTGTACTGTATCAATACGTTTTTATAATGATACAATAACCTGAACCCTGTAACAGTTTATGATCCATTTGAGAATTCTTATGGATTCTCAGAGTGACGGAGGCCTGAAAAAAGAACTTGACTGCTTTCGCAAAACTGGTGCTGTGACAGGAAAAACTAGTGTGCCTGTGATTTAGTTGCTAAGGAATCATATTGATCTGATTCGTCATTAAACTTTTAAGTTGGGGAAAAAAAAAAAAAAGTCAAGCTGCTTGAAGGTGGAAAAACAGTGATGTGATTGTGAGGATCTGCAGTACAGGTAAACTATGCCATACTGCTACTAATATTGATTTGTTATGATTAATAAATGTGATTTTATGCATTACCCATGTACTTTATCTATAATACTTCTTTTTTTAGAGCAGAAGAAAATTGCCTCTTGCTCTTTATTTTTCATTGACTATTTTTAGTCAATGATAAATAAAGAACTTTAACAGCAGTCTGATTACAGGAAAGACAGGACTTTAAAACAGAAACGTAGCATTAATGAATAACCACGCAGCAAGCTACACACATGCAGACATTTTAACATTTGTAATGGTGCTAATTTCCTGGCTTTTTAAAATATGCTTCCACATGAGCTCTCAAAAGACATAAAAGCTTGGCATGTAAAGTAAATTGTTTGTCACTTGCTGATGACCTGCCATATTTATTGTCAGGAGAAATAGACATTAGTTGGAAAAGCAGTTGTTAAAGGCCAAACAATTTTTAAAGATGGCAAAGATGTGCGAGGGCTTTCCTTTTTCTAACAATGAGCCACCCCTTCAGACATCAAAAGACAAGATAATAAGACACTTCAAGCACAATTCAAGATTATATTCAACATCTAAAGGCTCATCTCCTGTCAGTTTGCATTTACTCTCCCAGGGATGTGATGCTTCTATCATCATTCTGTCAAGAGGAGTCTGGCAGAAACGATGAGGGCCCCTCATTTCACTCACTTAGTGTTTTTTATCAAATAGCCCATGCTCATTCTCATTCAGCCAAAATGGAGGGATAATTTGAAGAAGGTCATGCACAAGTACAAAAATCTTGTGCTGATTTGTGTGATTAGAAGGCATTAAAATTGCACGTTTATGTTAGTTCTGAGATGTTTTGTCAGTTTATTTAGTAATACACTGTTGAAGCATTAAAAATATTTTTTAAACCAAGAAAAGAGGTTTGCTTAAAACAACACGCACTCTATTATTTAGCAAATATTTTGAACTGGGATCTATTCTAAATGGCATTATTTTAATATACATTAAAATTAATTCACCACCCCTTTTCTCTTTGAGAGTGGAATATTCAGGAGCTCTAGGGGTAAAAACTTGCTCTGCTCATACTCATTAGGCTTTCACTCACTGGTCATTTCATTCTTGGAATTTTTATTCGGATAAAGATTTAGGATTCTGAATTCAGCATATCAATATAAAGGGAATAATTTTAACACCTGGATATTGGCACCTCTTCTCTTGGTTTTACACACTTCTTTTTGCTAACAAGGAATGGAAGGATCTGACAGAGTGCAGGAACGGAGGATGGAGTAAAACTGTTTTCCTCATTTCTGAATTCTTTGGTTTAAGCACTAAAAATAAAAAGACTGGATAGCACTGGCAGTGTATCCTGTACGTGAAACTGGCTCCAATATACAAACAATACATGGACCATGTGACATGGAGCAGCCAGGCCTCTCGGCCTCCCATTGAAACCAATGGGATGTGAGGCAGTTTAACCCCTCTTAAAATGGAGCCACAGCTGAGGGACTTGGCTGGAGCTGCTCTGAATCTTGAATCAGGAATTTATCAGCTGTGATAGGAAAGAACTGTGAAGGAATGTGCATTTGGCCTTTTGGAAAAAAACCCTCTGCTCTGTAGCTTGCCTTTGCACAACACAGGAAAAAAAAGGAAACCTGCACTCACAGTGTATTCCAAGGGGTTTTCACCAGACAAGAAACCGCAAGGGAATTGGGAAGCTGTGAACAAATTGTCAAAAAGACAGATGGAATTGCTGACTGACCTACTGGTAAGAAACACTAACAACTTCCACCTCAGTGGTGTGGTATTTGTGCTGCAATGGAGAATGACTTCTCAAAGAAATTTGCTCTTCTACACATGTAAATGCCTTCATGTATATATCAATGTAGTTTACGGTATTTCTAGGGAAATTATAAGGTGCATTTAAACAGCTGTGGATGTTCAAACTGACTGTTATGCCCAGAATAAAAAGCATTTTTTGTTCTCACTTAAAATGCTTTCCTGCTTTTTTTATAAGACCTATCTATATTCAGAAATTTGTATTCTTTCTGCTGAAGTATTCTGGAGCAGAACTTGTGGCTGTTTCCACATCAGTGTGAATCTCTGTGCATCCAGTTTTGACCTGCTCCACACTGTCCAGAGGAAAAGCAGCATCCTCTGAGACTGTGCAGGGAAACAAGGAGATTCATTCTCAAAACATTAAGGAGTGACTAGGACTGCAGGGCAAACATGGCCAAAAGGCAGCATGAATGTGGCTATCCAAGATCCACAGTACCATCAGAGGGAGCGAGTGGTCACTCTAAAGGGCTTGTATTCTGGATAGAATTTGGTTTCTAATAGGACAGGATTTATTTGGTAAGTTTATATCATGTCTGTGGATGAGCTCAGGGCTGCTTCATTATCATCTATTTCAATAGAAGCATATGGGCTTATGTCAACTGTGGTTGCTATGGGTGTATCACTATCTCAGTGAAGTTGTTCTGTAGTATTTATTTTCATGGAAGGTTAGATCCTGAAATGCTGTAGTACATGGGGAGAGGACAAAAGAGTGACTGCAAATAGAAATTCATCTATGCTTGAATCTGTCTTAGCTTACTTGTCTATTTTCCTTATTTGGTCCCTTCCTGGGTGCTCTAGGAGACTTTCTTCCCTGTGCCTGGGGATGGCATTCCACTTCTCAAGCATGAGTGTGAATAAGAGAGACACTAATAACAAGTGCTGTTAAAGGTCTGTAAATTGTAATCCATCCACTCTTAGATCCCAAACTGTGGAAGGTGTAGGGATACGTATAGGGAAACTAATGCATGTGCTAAGTGCCAGAGAATAAACCAAGTGTTCCCACACTGATCAAAAACTCTGTTTAAGAAATATTTAAACGGTAGCTATTGTGCAGTACACTGGATGCATTCACAGTAGGATCCAAGAAATTAAAATGAATACTCTAAAATGAAGATAGAAGAGCCACTGTATTTAAGGCATAATGGATGTGTTTTATCTTTCTACCTATCCTCCTGTAAGTAACGAGGAATAGGTAGTAGCTTCTGCTAAAGTTAATATATTGATTTGCTCTGTGATGTGCACCCGGCTGCTTTCTGTACCACTGTCTAAGCTGTTCTGGCAAGAATTGCCTGGTGCTTTAGAGAAAGCGTCATTGTGATAAAAAGATCACATGTAAAGTTGTAAAAAGCAGGACTGGAGTTGCTGTGCATGAGTATACTGTTTCTAAAGCACAAGCATTACAAACAGAAGTTTTGTTAATTTCAAAGACAAACTGAAAAACTGGAGTGGCAAATTTGACATCAGTTGTACATTTTCAATGTACATGAAAGCTCTTCCCCAAAGTTGCACTGATATGCAAAGAGGCTGGGAGGAGCATGCACTTACAAGCAAGTGTCTATTTAGTTTCTCACACAATGTCACTGAGTAATTCTGTATGCTTCGAGGTTAGTGCTTACATGAGTTGGCTGTGCATTGTTTCATGGGTAAGTGGAAGCGAACAAGCATATATAAAATGTCTTTCTGAAGATACTTTTCAACCTTTTTGTGCTACCATTCAACAGTTTTTCTTTTAAATTGTCTTTGAGTGTGGCAATGCCTCTTAGAAAATTCCTACCCAACAAACAGCTCATTAAATCATTGATAAGATTCTGTTAAACAAACACTGGATAATACGAGGTATCAACTCTGACAAGCACATGCACAAAATGTTGCACTTACCAGTTTTCTGAATGCTTTTGTGGGTTTTCTTTTGAAGTGAAGCTGTTGTTCAGAGTTAGAAGAATTATTGGATGAAAGACTAAATAAGTAATGGAACCTGTAGCTATGAAATAAAATTTTTGCATTTTAAAAAATCATTGCCGTATTTCTTAAGTGTATCTCTCTCCCTGCAAAAGATTTTCACCAGCTCTTCTCTCAGAAGCAGAAACACACAGCAGTAAGCTTAAAAAGAAACAGGAGTTATTTTTGCAAATCCTTCTACCATTGCATCCTTTGCTCTCTAAAAGCCAGGCTCTGACACCAGAATTTAAGCCATAAAATCCTGAAAAACATAGCTACTGAACCATTCAGTTTCCTTGAGGAAGCTTAACAGCTCTGAATGTAGGAAAAAGTGCTGATATTAGTCAGGCAAAATACAAATTGTGATTAATTTCAGTGAATGCTGGAATTACTTAACAATATTACATTTCTGCTTCACAGTTTCTAGAAGATGGGAAAGGTGCTTTTTTGGTGGTGGCCAGTCCATGTTGAATACGTTCTATATGATAGAGCCTACAGATTTGAAGTGTGTAATCCAATACAGAAGTGACTTCAGATAGCATCCTACTCACTTAAATGTTTCAGAATATATTAAAATAAAGTCAGTAAAAAAAATCAATAAAAACAAGGAACACCGGGCAGAGCTTTAAAAATAGTTAGTCTGTAGGAAGTAAAGTCTTATGAGGCTGGAATTGGTCAGACAAAACAAAGTTCTTTGACATTGTTTCTCTAAGTGTTTTTGAATAATCTTTTTGGTTCCAACATAATTCAGAGTGAGACATGATAGCCTAGAGACTTGCTCACTCTCACCTGCAGTGAAACTCAGGTGCTGGTATAAAATAATGGGATAATGGAAGTTGTAGCTTTTTGAATGTAGGTATTTCTCAAGTCAAATGTAGGGAGGAGGAGGTTTTAGTACTGGTCTGTTTTATTCCTTTAATTGCAAAATAAATTGTGTATAATGACAGAAAGAGCAAAGACTGGCTATTTGTCAATTGTCCAGACAGACAAATTGGTTGACCTACTTGGTATGTAATAAAATACACAGAATATATGGGGAAATCTGTTGCAACACTGGAAACATGTGCAGTAGTCTTTTTTATTCATATGCTGTGATATTGGTTCTCCAATAACTTTCCAATCTTTTCAGTCAAACCTGCCTTTTCTTAGAGACAATTGTCATCTAAGTTCAGATAAGAGCCAAATCTGCTTGTTTGATGAGAAGTGACAAATGACAGTGGATTCTGGTAGAACATATCTAACTTATAAATGTAGTTCTCTAAAACAATCAATGGTCATTTATTAATATTTTTTAAATTTTTTTACTGGAATGCAATTGTCCAAAGAGGGGACTCCTGAGATGCATCTTAGCTGCTGCCAATGTTGCATATTTTGACCACAAGAAGCATGCTGATTTGCATGAACCATGCTTATTTACTGTGCTTTATCTTTATATAATGTAATTTTAATTGAATAGTGTTCATTCATTTTAGACAAAGCAAAGAGCAGGAAAACCCCCATCAAAATATCTCAGTCATCATACCAATGCCATGCTGCACTACATAAAAATCTTTAAGAGAATCCTAAGCAATAAAATCAAACCCAAGTAACATGAAATGCTAGAACACCTGCACTTCAATCATAGAAACTTCTAGTCCGGGCTGTATGATGAGGACAAAATGCCTGCAAGTTGATAGAGAGGGGTTTTGCTGTGAGGATGTGGTGAACTGTCAAGAGAAATTAAGGAAGGCTTGCCTAGGACTGTTACAATATGTAATGACTCCTATGAGAAGGGTTGTGATAATCCTTTCAGACCCTGCTCTGGGCACCAAGCAGCCCCTTCAGATATGCTGGGATGACAGAGCTGAATGAAACGCACACCAGGGTTTGCATATCTGGAGACTGTGTGTCTAGTAAAGCACAGTGACTGTACAGCTGAAGAAGTATTTACAACTTTTAAAGACATTTTCTTCTTTGGGATGTGATCCTTCTTTCCTTGAGTAGGACTGGGATGGAGAGGATTGCATTGTAAACCTGCAAGGTGATTCCTCTCTGCTGTTCACTCATTTACTCATATAAGATAGAATTAGCTCCTATTATTCCAGAAGGAATATTTATTTTATTAATTTAATAAAGACCATATATATGGCTTGTATTCCTATGACACGAGACCTGATGTCTACCTAACCTAATTGAGGTCATTTACATCCAAACTCATGAAATATGTAAAAGGCTATTTTGCCAGAATGGGAATGTGTTATGCCTGTTTAATATAGATCTACCCATGGTGCAAGCCAGGAAAGACTTTTCTACTTTTGGATTATATTTTTATCTCAAATGCAGCACAGAAATATAAAACCCATAAATGCATTTTTTTTTAATGATGCATTGCTGTAAGCCACAGTTTCAGCTGATAATCTTTACTCTTTATTGACCTGTTGTCTGAGTTTTTGTAAACTAGCTAATAAACCTTTGCTCTTGCTACTGTTGAGTTTAATATAGTTCATTATATTTACTGCTGAAATAAAAACTATGGTTTAGCAAATGAAAATTTGTTCAAAATATCTTAATAATAAATAAATTAAGTATGCTTCACAAATAGACTTTCATCTTACATGCTACTCAGCACAGAAAATTTTCTCTGATTCATCTTCCAAGTCTCCTTTTAAAGAATGTATTTCTGAGTTTGGATTTAATTTGTATGCTACAAGAAGAATCAAATTCATAACTAAGAGGTAAAAAGCATATGGTGTGATAGTAGCTTGGCCTCTAGGAGCTGTGTTGGAGTCTAGAGCAGTGGGGGCTGCTTGGGGAAGTAGAGTGCCGTAGATGCCATTGTCCTACTTGTTTGTTGTCTCTGGAGTGTAAGTAGGTAATTTAAAGGGTGGATGTTGGACTCAGTGAGCATTATAAGAGTTTTTGTTAGCCCAGACAGTGGCATGACCCTGCTGGTGATATTCAGTCCAGTGCACATCAGTGAAAGGTCCTGTCCATCACTTTGTTGGCTATCTGTTGGATGAGAAAAACCTCTACTGTGGATGAATGGTCTCATGTTTGGAGTTTTGTGATGACTATGATGATGGTAGGGTTGGCTGGAGTGCAACACTGGGGTACAGCTGTTAATTCAGTATTGAGATGAATTTTAGGCTTCCTGCTGGAGTCTTCTACTGCAGACAGGCTAGAAAGAACAATTTGTCTCAGGACTATTCAGTGTCTCTCTTCCTATCAGGGAGCAGTGAGACTTGCGGTTTCCTAAAAGGAGATGAGCCAGAAGTGGAAGATGACCCTCAGTGAAAGAAAGGCATCTAAAACCAGATCCAGTGCCTACCCAGGGATTTCAAATGGGAATATCTGGAAATGGTGTCAAAGACAGGACTAGAGAAAAGCCTACAACATACATACAAGAGTTTGGCTCAGGAGACAAGCCATCTACAGCATAAATCCAAGCCCATCCAGGAGGCAGGGGAAGAGACAAGGGATGGAGGCTAGTGTGACTGAAATGTAAGTTCAGTAAAGGTTGAATGCTAAGGACTCCCTGTTCCATGTGCAGGGCATGTAGGAGAAAGCCCCAGATCTTCAGATTTATGAAGATCTGTTGGTGCACTCATGCCTTTATACAGCACCCAATTCTCATTGGCAGCTAGAGCTGAATTCTGAGGCATATTTGTAACTCAGCAAAAAGCAGTTTAACAGGAGCCCTGTAATTAAAGTATGTAGTAGGTAGATAAGACACCAGTGTGGCAGGTTCTATTGGTCTACTCAGACCAGTGATGCTCAGTAGTTAGGCATATATAAAGTTTATTCCAGCCAGGGATAATGCCATTCTCACAATATGTGTGACCAAGATCTAAGGGAAGGTGCTCTGAACTTCTCCATACTGATTGATTCTATGAAGTTTGATGAGTGGGAGGGTTTTTTTCTCCCCACTGCCTTAAGCAGTAGGGAAAGCCATCTTCTCAGGTCCTGCTTCCTCAGCTTTATGAACCTGTGAAGACTGATTGCATTATATGCTGGAACCTTTTTGAAAAACAGGTCTTACAGATTTAAATGAAGGCTTCCTAGCTTTTGTAATTAGCAGGATTTTATTCTGACAAAACTTTCTAATGTTTATTTTCCATAAAATAAGAATGAACTGCAAACAGGAATTACACTTTCTCTCACAAAATTTAATGATGATCTTCATACTCTATGCATCTGTGGAAATTTTCTGGAAAGCCATTCAAGCTTATTTTAGAAGTTTTCAATATAGAGTTTTCAAATGCAGGTCCAAACTCTCCAAGAATCTCTGCTGGTAGTGGCTGTGGGACACCATTCTGATACTTTTGATTGCTTCTGTTCACTAAACCCAGGTCACTGTATACAGCTACTGTCCTTTAAACTAAGGTAGTTAGGAAAACACGTTGCACTTGTATCATTACAGGTTGATACCACCCTAGTGATAACTGACTATAACAAGTTAGTGGTGACTGTCAAAGGAATGATTTTTATGCTTGAGGAATATTAATGTGAGGTGCTCATGCATAAAAAAAGAAGTTCAAATTTGCATAATACTTCCTGCCCCTGCTTGAATGAACTGTTAGATTACTGTACCAGGCTGCCTCAGATCAAATACTTCAGCTTTGCCATTCTCAATGGATTAGTAAAAATAATTGTATGGTTTAACAGAGGAATTTATATTGTGTTTGAGAGTCTTTGAGCAAACACCAGAGAGTGAAAAATACATTATAGACATAGTGAGCCATGCTGTGGGAAATGTAAACTAAAGCAGTGCTATATCTTTAGGAGTGTATCTCTTTTGCTACTTGTGAAACACTTCATTTTTAAATCAATTGTGAAGGAATAAGATCAGTGGTATGAACTGATGAATGAAATTTATTAAACTGTAACTTTCATACAATATTTACAGAAGAATAAGGGAAATAATTACATTTTCCAGGGACAAAGTTAAATTTGATCTCTGAGGACATGCCCAAAAGACAGCTTCTGACTCAAATGCTTTGGTTTTAAAGAGTGCACTGTTCTCCTTGTCAGCATGTCTTTACCTGGCTTCTCTCACTTTGCAATGAGAGAGAAAAGTTTCCTTTATTTATTAAGAGGGAGATAGTAAAGTATTCTAGTCTCCTCATGTACTTATGATTAAGAATGCAGTAGGTATTGATATCATACATGTTGATTGTTGGATTCCCACAGCTGCACTAAGCATAATAGGAGTTAAAACAGTTATTATAACATATACACTCACAGGTCACACGGAAGGGAGAAAAAAAATGAGATGGTAAGGGAAAAGCAGTAAGTGTACTCTAAATATTTAAATAAAGAAAAACAAAAAGCGTCACATAGCATGGATGTCAAATCAAGGTAGTACTCAGAAGAGAATAACAGAGAAAATGGACTTGTGGTCGAAAGTGCAGGTGTAAACATACTAGCTGAGGTTATTACAGAGGGTCATCTGGTCCAACCTCCCTGCGCAGTCATCCTAGAGGACATGGCACAGGATTGTGTCCAGATGGTTCTTGATTATCTCCAGTGAGTGAGACTACAACGTCTCCATTGCTCAGTCACCCCTACAGTAAAGAAGTTCTTTCTTATACTCTGGTGGAACTTCCTTGCATCAGTCTCTGCCTATTGCCTCTTGTCCTATTGCTTGGCACCACTGAGAAGAGCCTGGCTCCATCCTCTTGGCACCCTCCTACAGATAATTATACACATTAACGTAGTTACCTCTCAGCTGGTTCTTCTCAAGGCTGAACAGACTCAAGTCTCTCTTTCCTTGTAAGAGATACTCTGGTCCCCCAAATCATCTTCATTGCCCTTCACTCAACCCACTCCAAAAGGTTGATCTCCCTGTTTTCCTGAGGAGCCCAGAACTGGACACAGCACTCCAGATGTGGTCTCACCTAGGCTGAGTAGAGGGTCAGGATCCCTCCCTCTACCTCCTGGCAATGCTCTCCCCAATGTAGCCGAGGAGACCATTGGCTGCCTTGGCCACAAGGGCTCACTGCTGGCTCGTGGACAGCTTGTTGTCCACCAGGACCCACAGGTCCTTCTCTGCAGAGCTGCTTTCCAGAGGTTTGGCCTCCAGCCTGTACTGGTGCAGGGGGTTATTCTTCCCCAGGAACAAGACCCTGTAATTGCCTTTATTGGACTTCAGACATTTCCTTCTGCCCCCTCCAACCTGCTGAGGTCCTTCTGAAGGGCTGCACAGCCCCTTGTGGTATCTGCCACTCCTCCCAGCTTTGTGTCATCAGTGAAGTTGTTAAGGAGGCATCTGCCTCTTCCCCCAAGTCACTGATGAACAAATTAAACAACACTGGACCTAATATTGACCCTTGGCGTTGCAGTAGACAGCACTACCAGCAGACTCAAACTGCAGGCTTTCCCTAGCAGATTCTGATTACAGTAGACTCCAGACCCAACAGCAGGACCAGCCAAAAAAAAAACCCAACCAACCAACAAAAAAAAAAAAAAAAAACCCAACAAAAGCCCACCAGCCCACCAGCCCACCAGCCCACCAGCCCACCAGCCCACCAGCCCACCAGCCCACCAGCCCACCAGCCCACCAGCCCACCAGCCCACCAGCCCACCAGCCCACCAGCCCACCAGCCCACCAGCCCACCAGCCCACCAGCCCTATACCTCTCCTTCAATCAGCTAACCTACTCTTTTATAATGCCCATCTCACTGAACACAGCTGTGACCCATTAAGGGCAAGGCTGCCCCTCCTCTTTGGTAATTAGTACAGGTGTAACTCATCAGGGGCAGGACTGTTTGCAATACATTCTCTTACACTTGGCAGACACCACAGACAGGCCTCCGGCTAGACCCTCTTCTACTGATTTGGTCCCTCTGGCATGTTCCGTTCAGCCAGTTCTCAATCCACCTTGCTGTCCACTTGTCTAGTCTACACTTTCTGAGTTTACCTATGAGGACATTGTGAGAAGCAGTGTCAGAATCCTTGTTGAAGTTGTGGTAGACAATACACACTGCTCTCCCCTCATCCATCCTGGTAGTTTTGTCATCATGGAAAGCCATGATTTGTCTTTAGTGAATCCATGCTGACTAGGCCTGATTCCCTTCTTGTCATCCATAAGTACAGAGATGGCCTCCAGAATGAGACACTCCATCACCTTTCCAGGGATTGAGTTAGGTTGGCTGGTATTTCCCTAGGTCCTCCTTGTCCCTTTTGAAGACTGAGGTGATATTTATGCTCACAGATGGGCTGTGATTTTCCTTGTCTTATTTCTGCTTACTGTCTATATTCAATCCAAGTGACCTGACCCTGTTTCCATCTCCTGTGTATTTTCTGCTTCTGCTTGAGTATTGACAGGGGTTCTTTATTCATACATGAAGATCTCTCTCTCACCACTTTGCCCAATTTCTTGCTCATTGGGATGCTCTTTCTTGAGCCTGGAGGATGCGATCCTTGAATATCAACTGGTTCTTTCCCTCAGGATCTGTTCCCATTAAATTCTTCCAAGAAGATCCCTACAGAGGCTAAAATTAGTTCTTCTGAGGTCCATGGTTACAATGTTATTTGCTGCCCTACTTCCTCCTTGCCTCCTTTGAAATTGAACTCCACCTTCTCATAGCCACTAGACCCAAGGCTGCTCCCAACCTTCACAGCTCCAAGCAAGGCCTTCCCTCTTTGTTAGTATACCAGGAAGCACATCATCCCTTCGGGGGTTCTCACTACCGGTGTCAGGAAGCTGTCATCAGTGCTTTCCAGGAACCTTCTGGGCTCTTTGTACTTCAATGTGTTGTTTCTCCAGCAGATGTCAGGGTAGTTAAAGACCCCCACAGGAACCAGTGCATGTGGCTTCAAGACTGCTTTAAGCTGCCTGTAAGCATCATACACTTAACTCCTCCTGCTCAGGCCACCTATAGCAAACACCCACAACAATGTGACCCTTACTAGTTTGCTGTTTTAGCCTAACCCATAAGCTCTTGACTTCCTTGTCCTCCATCCCAAGAAAGAACCTAATACGTTCCAAGTGTTGCCTCACATAGGGAGCAACTCTACTGTTGCACTTTCCTGATCTGTCTTCCTACACTATGTAGCCCCTCAGAACTATCTCATCTTGAGGCAAAATGTTTTTTCTTAACTCCTGTGGTGTTACATATGTAAACACATATTGGTATACCTCCTACTGGAAACTTGATTCCAGACCTTGTACTGTGGTAGTTAGGAACCCTTCTAATTATCATTCATGTCCAGTTTGTACCCATCTTTTTTTGTGTCATTATCATCTCCAATTATCAGGGGGAAAAGTGATACTTGGATTGAGCAATCACATCTACCCTAGGTCATTGCTTTAAGAGGAACTCCTCTCCCCCAGTCTCCATCCTACTTTTCATCCTCTTGATAGGTGTGGAAAGAGAGGTTGTCATCAAAGAATGAGGCAAAAAAGTTGTTGAGTACCTCAATTTTCTCCTTATCCTTTGTTACCAGTTTTCCAGCACTGTTTATCAGAGGGTGTACACCCTCTTTGACCTACCTTTTCTGGTTAACAGACCAATAGAAGCCCTTCCTGTTATTCTTTGCATCCCTTGCCAGGTTCAGTTCCATCTTCACCTTGGCCTTTCTTCTCCCATCACTACACAACCATACTTTGTCTCTACATTCTCCCTGGGTCACCTCTCCTAGCCTCAGCTGTCCATGCCTTTGCTTCTTTCCCTTTAGTTTGACCAGCAGTCTCTCAACTTCTTTGCCTGATTTCTTGCTCCTGGGGCTTGTTAGCTCTTGAATTCTATGGAAGGCTTCTTTGAAGATCATCTGGCTCTGTTCCACCCCTGTCTCTGGGGGCAGTCTTCCACGGAATCCCACTATCTCCCCAAAAGGCTGCAAGTCTGCTTTCCTAAAGTTCGGGAACATAATCTTACTCCTTACCTGACCCATATTCCTCAAGACTGTGAACTCTACCAGAGCATGATCACTGCAGCCCAGGCTTCTTCAAATTTTGACATCCCTAATAAGCTCACTTGTGTTCGTGAGCAACAGATTCAGTAAAACATCTCTTCTTGTAGGGCTTTCTATTTTCTGGGTCAAGAAGTTATCCTCCATGCATTCTAGGAGTCTCCTGGATTGCCTCAGCTTGTCACCAGAGGACATGAAAAGAAGGACACTCACCCATCAAGCTGAGAAGCAAGAAAAAGAAGAAGTTTATTTTTGGATTCAGGGTTTAAATAGAGTTTGGACTTTGACCAGTGATTGGGGGTATGAGGTTGACACCTCTCCGACCCCACTGGTCAAACCAGAAGTTCATCAATTTGTCCTTCGCCCTGGAAAGGAACGTATTTACAAAACATCACTTAGTTTATCTTACAATTCATGAAAAATTCATGAGAAATCCAGTAGAAATGTGAAAACATCAGAAGGCTGAAAAATCAGGGCGACAACAGCTTGCCATGCTACTTTTCCAGCAGATGTCAGAGTGGATGAAGTCTTCCAGAAGGGTAAGAGCCTTTGAGTGTGATGCCTCCTGTAGCTGGAGCAAGAAAGCTCCATCAGTAGGATCCCCTTGATCAGGTGGGGTGTAATAGACACTAACCACAAAGTTCTCTTTGTTTCCTCTATTTCTGATTCTTATGCACAGGCTTTTGACCTGCTTGCGGCTGTTCTTGAAAGACAGCTCTTCACACTCAATCTAACTCTAGTGGTGGACATCTCCACCTCTCCTTTCTCCCCTCTCTCTTCTGAACAGCCTGTAGCCATCAATAGTCACACTCAGTTGTAGCCCTGGTTTTGTGCCTGAGATGTTTTGGTTTTCTGAAATTCTTTTCCCAGGGAATTTTCTGTAAACAAGAGACATGTTTTTGTAACTGTACTTATGTTTTCCTTCTTACCCTAGGAGGGATTTCTTCTTGATGGCCCTCTGGTCTGACTGATGTGATTGAAGGGGTTTGTCTTCTTGTCACCAATTGAACTGGTCTGTGTAGAATAGTATATAAGGGAGACATATCCCAAAAATAAAGGAGTAATTTTCAGCCTTCTGAAGTCAGAGTCTTGTATCATTATGGTGAACAACAGCGTCGCTCAGTCATGACTGCAATGACCCTTGTGGGTCCCTTCCAACTCAGGATACTCTATAATTCTATAATGACAGTCATGTAAAATATCCTACCATGTCTTTAACTGCAATGAGAACAAAGCCCTCTGAGTGCACACAGATTTCTAGTTCCTCCTGTTTTTTACCCATAATGCATGTGGTGATGTGCAGACATTTTATGATTGAGTCAATATCCAAGTGAGGATGAGGACTGCCCCATACTCCTGTCTTGTGTTCACTTCTTCAGTTTGTTCTTCCTGGAGATATCCATTTTTGAGTCTTCTTTTGCTATTTGAGTGGTTGCAATAATCCTCCCTATACCATACCTTGTCTTTGTTGACCCTTGCAACATCCATATCTCTCTTCAGCTCTAGTGTAAAGCTCCCCCAAAAAAGCACTGCTAAATCCCGAGCTAAGATTCTTTCCGCCCTTTGAGATAGGTGAACTCTGTCTGTTGCCAGTGGGCTCTTTGTCATATAAACTGATCCATGATCAAACCCCCAAAATTCTGCTAGTAACACCAGTTGCAAAGCCAAGTGTTCATCTGTATGATTTTCATGTTTCTTGCCCCAACATTCCCTGCAACTGGCAAGACAGAACAGAAACACAACTTGTGTTCCAGATCTCTTGACCAGTTGTCCCTAGGTCTGGAGGTACTTCTTGGTCATCCACTGCCTTCTTGGTGGAACTTCATAAGTATCCGCTTGGAAAACTAGTAGTGGGTAATAATCAGTGGGCAATACCTATGAGATTTTTATAATGTAAACTTTTTCTCATTTGTAGTACATCCTATTTCTAAATTTTGAAGTTCTTTTTAAAAAAATAAGCTTCAGAACATCATTGAGTATCATTTTACTTTACATAGTTAGACAGATGGGCCTTGAAGACCAAGAAAACTAGAAAAAAGTTTTCACATGTTGCTTCAGTATGTTCATAGCCCTGTTGCTTGATTATTTTTACCATAGTTTAGAAACAATTCCCATACTATTACATGAGGATGCTCTATAATTAAACTAGATTTAAACCATTTTGGTGATTGGGAGATATTGCAAGCACTGCAGAGAGCAGGCGGGACTTGAAAAATTATGTGTCTGGGAGTTGTCTGCTCTGACTCATTAGATTACAATTACTTACTTCTTTATGCTGTTAATGAACTTGGTGCTTTTGGAATATGTACCAGGAGCAGGCATGGATTTATCAAACAACTGTGGTTTTCATTCTGGTTCTTTTGTTCATGTGCTCATCAATTAAAGGCAACTCTCTATCATTAATGTAGTTTATAATTTTTTGGTGTACCAGAGTAGAAACACGATATGACCTATATGTCTAATAGGGTATCAACTTTTAATACTGATCATACTAATCATACTGTAGTTGTATGATTTAAATCTGTCTCAAGACCTTAAAAATCCAACCAAAAAAACCACAGCAAACAAACAAATAAACAGACACAAACCCACAAACATCCCCCACACCCCTCTCCAATCTGAACCAGCATTGTTTTCCAGTTTTTCCAGATGCAGGATAGCTCACTAGAAAAATGTGGTCCATGATGTCAGGGCAGCCTATTGAGGCAGTGGTCCCAGGAGTTAAAGATTTGGGGTTGTTAACCCCTGAAAGATGCCCTAGTGTTCAAGGCAGCAAGAGAGGGAGAGTCCTATGACTAGGGCATTCCACAGTACCAATCATACTGAAATGACAGATGTAGGGAATGATAGCTTTTGGTTTGTTTAGGTAAGTTTGTGTGGGATACTTCTCCCATGACTGAGGAAGATGTTTTATACCTAGTGCTGTCATTGGTCCAGGAAGCATGTGCAGTTCAGAGCCTCAAATACAGAATGCAGTGTTGGGCCAGAGCAGTACAGCTCATGAACTGTAACCCACAAGCTTGGTAAATATGCATCAAACAACTCTATTCTGCACTATTCTGCACTATTCTGAGCTTCTTATGAGGCCATGGTGGTAGGAAAGTGATGTGGTTATTTTTGTTTTTCAGGTAGGGTAAACCATGCTGATACATGATTCTTGGTTCCAGACAAAGTCAGCGTCAGCGTCTTACCTTTTTGTAGACAGCTGGCAGATGGAGCCAGAGGCTAACATGCAATTTTGCCTGGATCTTGTGCTTCTGAGAGGTAGTAGCTTTTGGCTGCCAGCTTCGCTCTGAGCACAAATGCAGGAGAACAGCACCCTGTAGTTTCCTCTGTCCTGATGGATTCTGTACCCTATACCCTGATAATCCCTATGGCAAAGTTACACTTTGGATTAGTCTCTGAGCTCCTCCAGGTTCAAATGAAGCTCCAAGTGTTGTGAGGACTCTCAGTTTGTGGAGTTCAAGTCCCTGGGCTAGATCCTGAGATCAAAATTCTCACTGTGATCTTCTGTGATACCTACAGGTATTTAGCCATGTCATGTAGCCAAGTCATGATACCATGTGCTACAGACCTGTCACTGGCTGAGCTTAAGGAAACTCATTGTTTAGCCTTCAGTGGTTCCTCAAAAAGCCTCATGCTGAAATGTGTGCACAGTGTGCTGCTTTAATAAATTATTTTCTGATTTAAAATTAGGAGATTGTAAATTAATTATTAGATTATGTTGCCTTTTTAAAAAATAAGATTGTTTAATAAAGGTCTACTTTCCAGTTTCCTATGCAGAATCCGAAATTTACCTTCTTATGAGAGCAGTGTTATAGAAATATACAGGGAGACACAGATAGTGAAATACTATAGCAGTTTTATGGCTATGTAAACAAGCCACCTTTGTCAGAATTCAGTCATCTTTAACAGCCAGAAGGTGATGCTTCTAGTGATGGCGATCACCTTCCAGGTGATAGGAAGTACTTATCTATCTCACAGTAATTTAAACAGGAGTCACAGTTCGTCCCTCTTTTCCTAAGAGTTACAATGAATACATTTGTCTGTAGGAATTTAGCATTTACCCTTCATGGATCAGTGGATGTGTTAGTCTTAAAGCATCTTTAGAGAGAGATTATTCTAATAAAGCCTCTCTACAAAAAATATACTGTATTAGTATTTCATGCTTCTTTTTTATAAAAATAAACCAAGCAGCAGGCTACATTTCTTAATCAGTTGTGTTTCAGACATAACATCCCCATATGTTGGAGGTGATGTGGACTTTCAGACAGAATGAATTAATGGAAATGTTTCATTTAAATCCTTTTTGAGGAACTAGATATCCTTACTAGGCTAACCAGAAGGCACTTTGATTATTGTTTTAAGACAGTGTTCTAGAAGCATCTTAAAAGCAACCTTTTTAATATTCCTTTTATTGCTGCCTTCTCATTAAATCTCAATTTTATTAATTTATTAATTGTGTGCAAAATTGTTTACCTTAAAATTTGCAAGCCATGCAAGCATAAAGTGAGATCTTAATTTAGTGTTTCTTATTTTCATTATCAGCCATATTTTACAGACATTGAATTTTTTCACCATGAAGTTCAATCATTATACATTTTCGTGTAGGTTGCACACTTTTCTTGCCTGATTTACATCTGCAACACTCACTGTGCTCAGTAGCTTACAATTTTAGAAAGTAGCTCAGGACAGGGACTGAAAAACAGCATGTTTAGTTAAAAGGGGAAAGAAATGTTAGTTGACAGTGTAAATACAAGGGCAACTTTTCTTATCACATTTCCTTGCTCTGTCATTAGAAAGAAAAGCATCCTCTCTTCCCTGTGTTAAGAAACTAATGGAAAATCTGCATGTAAATTTCTGTGCTTTTACATTTGAAAATACTGTGGTAAGCACTGAGGACGGGCTTAGGTTTTTTTCTTGAATTTTAATACTTACTACTGAAACCCTCGTGTTGTTAGGAACATTTGGCCCCCTATTAGTGTTTTTCTCAGTGAATAAAAAGTCTGAGCTTCTATAAAACATTAAAAAGTGAAAGACCTTAACCTCTTCTAGACATAAAGCAAACCTTTAATCTAAACAAAGAATAAAGCAATGTACTCAAATCTACCTCAGGTCAGTCTATCTGCATAGCCTCAACTAGAGGATGTGGAATTGGCTCACTTTTACATAATCTTCAAATCTTGATGATGATACTGAAATTACAACAGAACCAGCAAGCATATTTTTGGGGATTTTTGACACTTCCTTGGGGTTATAGCAAAGGCTGATTACAGAGACTCCTGCTTCAGTCTTGGACCAAGCAGGATCAACTAAGGAGGAAACCATACTATCTAAGGTAAAACGGCAAGTTCTTTATGTAGACAAGATATAAGTTAGTAATTAGCATGCATCCTCCAATTTTAAATATAGGAAAAAACATGACTTCACTTGAATGAGAAGTAAAGTTCCAGACACAGTAGCAATCAGCTAACCAGAAATTAGTATATAGAGTGGTTTTGGCAGAGGAATGAATTTGTGAGCTCCTGGATTTTGCTTTAGTGGAGAGAATTTGTGTCAGATAACAGAGATAAAGATGGTGCCTCAAAGAAGGTCTTTCTGAATGGATGGTTCAAGCTGCAGCTTCTCCTCACTTTAAATACTTCTTGTGACACCACTGGGTACAGCCCAAATTTTACAGATATTAAAACAGTGCCCTTTTGGACATGGTAAGATCTCAGATGGGTTTTTCTGAGAGTGCCTTAGGTCTAGGTTATGCAAATATGAGAGCTAGGTTTTTAAACATCTTTTAAAATCTGGTCCATGGAATTTTAAAAATTAGCTTGCCCTAATTTCCACTCTTACAGGCACTGTCTGTGGTAGTCACTTTTGAAAATGGCTATAGAACAAGGGACTCTCAAAATATTTGATCTCAGGAGGATCAAATAAAAGAGGAGAGACATAAATTAAGGCAGTTTGAGGTATTAATATGGTCTTCCTCCTAGGAATTTTCAAGCACCTTAACTTAATACTAGATTCTATGCACCTAAAAAATGTGCCTTACCTTTGCTTCATCCAGGTTCCCTCTGTATAAAGTAGGGATAATAGCTTGGCCCTGTCTCATGATGATAAAAACATTAAAAGATTTCAAGATGTTTTCCAGTACCATAGTAATGGGGATTATGTAAACATCTTAGATAATTGAAAGGTAAGTTGAACTGGCAAAGCAGAGATCATGAGCAGCTAGAGATGAGATGTAGAAGGGGGCAAAACTGTGCAAGGCCTGGAAGGCCTGGTAATAACTTTATATACTGTATTACGTGTAGGAGAGAGACTTTCAGCTTTCACTGACCTTTATTTTGAGCATTTTTCTTCTCTATTTTATTTACAGTTACATGTACTGACATTTGTAAAATTTTATGTTTGTCAAAGACAGATGTCTGACAATTATTTCTTTCAGACTTTGTTTTAAATGGTAATGTAGATGCATGTATGAAATTAGTCTCCTGTTAACTACTATGGCATGCAATTAGAATTTGCAGCATGGGTACAAAATTCTTCTTGTTATAGTAATGGATGTAGAGATACCCTTGTGTTTGATCTGAGTAGAAAATTTACCGAAGATACATCCTCAAATATTTATTATGCCATAAAAACTGGAAGAAACTCATATACCTAGGCTTGCCTCATATTTTCCAATGTGTTTGCAGAAATGTATGATTTTATTAAGGTCCAGTCTTAAGTTTTTAAACTTCAGACTAAAATTTTTTGTGTTATATGATTTCTGAGGGTAAGTTTTGCCTGCAACAGCTGAGACTCAACCATTTCCTGAAGTAACAGTAGGGATATACTTATTGCCCAGCATTATTATTTTGTTTATGCTTTGTCTTGCATAAACTGGAACAAAATTTGGCAGGGTGATGTTCTCTCAAAGCCTCCAAATTTGGATCTTCTCTCATTATTAAGAAATCACCTTTTCACAAGCAGACTTGTTAATTACTGTCAGCTAAATTACTGGAGGAGTCCAGCTTGTACCTACTCCTGTGACTCGTCTCAGAGGTACCAAAACTGAACAAGACAGTTGCCAATGCTCACTCACAATTCTGGATCTTGACTTAAGCAAAAAAATGCTGTGCCTAAAGAAAGAGTTTGGAGAGTGTTATGGGTTGAGATAACAAGTTACTGAGCCAAAAGCAATAGAAAAATAAGTGCACAGTAAGAGCAGCAATATTAATAACATGACTATATAAACAGAGAAGGTGCTTTACACACAAAATTGCGTTCCCCACCTCAACTTAGTTCTGTGTGACCACTGGGACAAGGACAAGATAGCAGGCGCTTCCTGCAGTGCTTTCCCTGACCTCAAGCCTGAGACAATGGAAAAAAGTTATGGACAAACTCTCTCAAAAGCTAGATTGTCAGTGTTGTGCCATGCTGCCACTTTGTTCCCCATTTCTGCTTCCTGCACTGGTGCCACTGCTGTTGACCACTCCACTCCACTGAGGCTTGGTTCCTTACAGCATCACCACTTTTGACCAGTCTACTCCTTTCTGCTGAGCTCAGCTGTGTTCGCTGCCCAGAGCCACACTGTCCCAAGAAGACAAGAAGGGATAGGCACTCACAAAAGAAGGGATAGTCCTGCAGCGGGCCCCAGCAGCCTCTCAGTGGAAGAGAAGGAAACCAAAAGGGCACACTTCTGGGATGCACTCACCTTCTCTTGCTGCCAAAGCTACCAGTGCTATGGAATAGCACCCTAGCCATGTCCGTATAGCTCTAAGCTCCACCCCTTCACTCTGTCCTTTCCCTGCTCCCAGGACGCCAGTGGAGAAAATTGCTTCTTCTTTCAGTTCAGAAACTACTCTGGGAAATTAATAATTTCAAAATCCACTAGAAAAATATATCTTACCCACATGGTAGTGACTGGCTTCTCAGAGGATCCCTGCTGCCTTCTCACTTGACCTGCATGTGTAAGAAGTCCCAGTCTCACTGCAGGCCCTTTCGGGAGCCGTGGCCGTGCTCTGTGACTTCACCTCCACTACCTTAGTCTATTTTAGTTGTTTTTTTGTGTTAGGACATTAAAATTTCAGCTTTGATCACTTCATGGTTATGAGATGGCACCCCTAAGACCAGGACAAACTTAATGTAAGTCCTTATTTCTATATGCTTGACTACAATCTCATTATTCTTTTGACCTAGTGATCTGAGTGAGATTGTGGCTCTTCACGTTGCTTGAGCACATGAAACACTAAACATATTTTCTTGAGATGTATGAAGAAGAAACCTTAGCCACAGGGTTGTCTGTAAATTTCATCATTTCATCTCCTGTACTCTGATTGTCTTTAGGAAAGCATATACTTTGGATAAACAGATAGCCTGATCCTGCTCCTCATGGAATAGTGGGATTTTCCACTACTAATACACAAACAAAGGACAGGCCTAGAAACATCTGCACTAAGAGGCTGAAGAAAATTGTCTTCCATAATTTTATAGGTGTTTACTATGTGATTCACTTCTTCCTCGCCTCATTTTGGCATTGAGTAGTTGGCTAAAAACCAGTCTTGGAAAAGACCCCTCCAGTGGTGATCCTGCCAGAGAGTGTCTGCTTCTTTAGCAGTGTTGAGTGCTCTTACCACCAGGGATAAGGGTTGTTTATTGAAGATATTTGCCTCTTAGCACCTTGCTGCATTTCACCTAATAAGCTTCATCTTGCAAACATGTCAGATCTGTCACTGTCATGAAGCATGTGTGCAAGATTACCTCCAAATTTTGCACTTTAAAACCAGTTGTCTAGCAATGACAACAGTTTGTGAATATATGTGTAGGTGTGTGTATATAGGCAGTATTTATATCTATACACAAATATTTGCATATATACATGTATGTAATGTGCATATATACATACATATATACATACAAACCAGGTATGTATAGGCTGACTGTCATCTATTTTACATTAGATAGAAATACAATTTGTTGTTTTCTGCTTAGCATGAAACTTTGAAAGAATATATATAGACTGTAAGTATATATGCATAGATATGCACATACATATAGATGCATATGCACAAACATTCCCATTATCTATGGTGCATTAAAAAGCAAGAAATTTTAGTCTGTTCTCCTGATGGAACTTGTTAAAAATGTGTGTTAGTGTATCAGTTCCTGTATTTCAGAAGAGAGCAGTGCAGAGACATTCAATCCAAAGCTGCTTGGTATTTTTAAGCTGAAATTAGATTCATTGCTTTGATTATTCCATTGTGGGTCTCAAGTTATATTTTAGTGTCCTTCACCCTTTTCTCCTTTATTATTTATAACCCACACTCTTTGAGCAATGACCAGGACTAATCTGTAACCTTCTGTCCTTCTGCCTGATTCGTTCTCTTTTGAAACACAAAGATTGAAGCAAATATTCTCAGACTTTGTTAAAATATAGATAGATAGATGGATAGATATTTCTTTCCTAAGTCTTATACTAAAATAAGACTTAATAGAGGTTTTGCTTTTATAATTCCATCTCACTGGACCTACTTCAAAGGAAAACAGTAAAGGACTGGGAAATACATATTTGGTATTCATTGTATTTTAATGTATCTACTGCACACATATCTACATAGCTACTCTGTAGGCCTCCACCAAATAACTTGTGTGGCCATCTTGATTGTTAGATCAATGCATCCATGTTTTGTGGGCTTTTCCTCCCCTCAATCTTTTTTGTTTCCCCTGCAATGTTAACTGAACCTAAATAAATAAATTAAATAGTAATTCATTTGTGCTCACTCTGCATCACAAAGAAGTGGGGCATAAAACAGCATTAGCAGAGAATCCCCTGAGGACCAAAGAACCTCACAGGGGGCTGGTCCTCTGAATGGTCTCTGTCACTCCCTAGTAGCTAATGACTGAAACAGGATCCATTGCCACTGGGAGCTTTTAATTTCCTTACATTGTACAGATTGCCCTGATCCAATGCAAAGTGACAGCTACCATTTTAGTACAGCTCATTAACAGCTTGTGCAAAAAGCCAGCATGCACTGTGTCTTCACGTCTGCTATATTGCCATGATATGTGTTCATGCAAGCTAGAATTCAGCTTTTGGAGAAGTTCTGAAATAAAATAGTTGCAGGCATAATAAATGCAGTGTATTAGATGCCTGGGGAAAACAGACAGTATATTTAAACTTACCTTGGGGCAGAGCGATTCATATTCATATTTCAGAATAACTTGAGAAAACTCAAGGATTTATTTGCTTTGGGAAAGCCCAGCAATAATTTGTTCAAGAGCAGAAAGCAAGTAAAAAGAAAAGTTTTCCAGGAAATTTAGGAAATATCAGGATTGCTAATGGAGGAAGAACAGAAAGGTGACAAATCAAGAAGATAATTGGAAAACCAAAGGAAAGTTCTCGAATTCTTTAAGACACGCGGAACAACAAGAACAGTTATGTCTGTCAAACACAGGCAACAAAACTAGAATAACTTTAGTTGTGTTAGGTTGGGTTTGTGTATGTGTAGTTTTGTAAGCGATACTAAATTGCAGCCAGCTGTGATATCTTCAAAATCAGTGGAAAATTCTTGCTTTAATTTCTACAGGTGTGGGTTTTTTATACATAAATATCTAATTAGAAAACAAATCCACTGAAAAAGAAAGAAAAACTTGGATTTTCCATTTCTCAGTGGAGCATTTGCATTGAATAGGAGAATAGCAGAATAGGTCCAGAGCATATTGGTGTTTTTCACCACTCAAGCCTTTGAGAGGGTAAAGAACTAAAACTTTCCAAGTGTGATCTAGTAATTCTAACACAGTTGATGAAACTGGAAAGGTGTTCTGAATCAGAAGCCATGTTGATGTCTGTGTTGTGATGAGTTTGTGGGAACATATCGGTGGTGCATCCATCTCTTCTGTCTTGGATCTGAGCATATCAGGGTAAGTTCAAAGACTAACAAAAGTATACCATTACAGTAGACTCAGAGGCCATCTCTGAGTAATTTGTAAGGTTGGTTTTATCCACCCTCCTTCAGCTCAGTGAAACTGAAAGTATTCAACACCTTTGGTGGTTATAAAGAAGAGACTTTCTTGGAACTGAGAGTATATAATATTCTGTGGGTATTTGCCAAAGGCAGGTTGAAAAGTTTGGAAAGTCCAGTGGGAAACAGATCACCCTTCAGTATAAAGTCCTGATTCTGAAAGAAGCAAAACCTCAGAGATGGAGTGTTAAGTGTGCCTTTCTCAGCAAAAGCAGCCAAGTTTCTTTCTCTTGTTTTGCTTCTGACAATTTGTGAGACTCATTGGAGTGCAATTACCATTGGAAGTTTTTATTAATGCATGAAGGAAATAGCATCAGATATGAGTGACATAATGAGAGAAACTGTGATACATTTATTTTTAGAGCTTGCAGTCCTAGTGCATAAGTTAATGAAAAGCTGTAAGATGTGACACAGTTATTTTAAGATGCAAGATTCCATTTTGATGAACATTTTCAATTCTTTTTTTTTCTCTTTTTAATGTGAAAGTTGAGATGAGTGAAAATCCTGAGCCCTGAAAGTAGATGTGTTGAAACAATGTCGCTGACAGCTTAGCAGCATAGAGCAGAGTGACTTGTAGACAAGAAGTAGAGTGTAGCAGGCACAGAGACAAACCCAGGATCTTGTGGGTTTAGGGCAGTACAGAATGGGATCGCTGAGGAAGTACTAAAGTGTATGGGGGTTCTCCTATTCACATAGCAGATATATGGTTTAGTGTTCAGTAAAAAGAGCCAATATATTGTCAGTATAACAATGTATTTTAGAAGAAAACTGTATTTATAAACATGTAAAGCATTATGAAAAACACCTAGTTTTTTCAATTTGCAGTGCTCCTTTGGCATCTCTTGCTCCTCACTCATTTTTCTGTCATTATGAAAGATGTCATCATGTAAAAAGAATACACATATATGCATTTAATAAAAATGGAAGCATTGTATATAGAACAAAAGTGGATATTTTCTGTTTCCCTAAGCATATTATCATGGACCATGATAAGATTATATGTAATTATAAATATGATCACATCGTGAAAAGATGATTGACTATTTAGAAACCACTGTATCAGTAACAATGTGTTTTAAAAAGAATTTTGCATCAAATGTGTATATAATTTCATTAAATGTGTGTATCAGAAATATGTTGTATTAAGATGGAATACTAGTAAGTAAATATTGGTGCATTCAACAGGCAAAAGATATGGTGAATCCTCGTCAATCCAAACATTTTGCAAGGCTGTATCTTAGTGAACTTTGTATTTCTAAAGGGATCAAGCTTCTAGTGTGAACATAGACTTGGATTACATAGACTTAGATTAATCTTTGCCACAAAGAATTAGTGTTTTCACCTGGTAAAAATGTCACACTATGTAGCGGCGTGGATGGATAGTAGTTTCCACTACCTCCCCAAGAGCATCTTTTCAGGAAGCCGCTCAGGAAGGCACACAAACCATCACTTAATCCACACCCACACACACCACAGATAAGTCAGTGAAGAAAAGGCAGAACAGGTCTTCTGTAACAGAGTTCCATGGGGGCTTATTGCAGCCACACTCTGAAGGGGTCCAGGACAAAAGACAAAGGTCATGGAGGGTTCAGGGTTAAGTACAATGGCAAGTGGGGGTGGAGCAGAGCATCAGGGACAGTGAATGGAGGGCACGAGGGCAGTGCAAGGGCAGGGCAAAGGGCAACACCCAGTAGGGACTATGAGGACAGACAATCAATGATACAGATCTGATGGGGAAACAGGGAAAGGAGAACCCTCTAGAACTGGGACATATATGAACAATAGAGGTGGGCAAGGCCAACGGGCCAATGGGAAAAGCAAAACTGAGGTAGATTAACATAGTGCTGCCGAGCATCCTGGGGGAAACCTTTTTTCTCACCCTAAGTGGTGAGGCATTCTTGAAGCCTATGGTAGATTCCTCCAGGGCATTGCCGTGGAAGTTCCCCTGATAGGCTCAAGGGCCTCTGCAACACATAGTGATCTCTCTGAAAACACCAATGGGTGGAGTAGGAGAATGGCTCAACATTAGCTGAGGCAGCTATTTTACAGAGCTCCAGAGTAGCCAGCATTTTCTCTAGATAACAACTTGACACCAATGGCTTATTGGAACTCCCTGCTTTCAGAAAGTGTCCTTATTGCAGTCACTGACCTCTTGCCAGGGAGCTGCTGCCTCCTAATAGCAAGTTGCCTCGGGGCTTGCCTGAATGTGGGGTTGTGTATGTCCCACTTCTAGCACAGCTTTGAAAAGTCTCTGTAGCTGAACTTGTGCAAAGGGCCAAATTAACCCTTTGGGTGTGGTTTATTCAGCATTATTTAGCCACATTCACCCATCAGCAAAGGAGAAAAATTATAACTAAATTTAAATAAACCAGTGAAGTCAGTTATGATTAAAGAAGATAGAATTGCATATGTATCCAGAGTGCATTTATATACATTTTAAAATTTAGCTAGTATCACATATATTCCCCCTCCATCACATGTTAGTTCAATCAGGCACATCTCTAGTAGGAGAAGCACATCAGCACTGTATTCTTTGATATACCTCTAATCATAATTTTCCACTGTTTGGTTGGAAAAACTCAGTTTTACGCAGCTGCATGGTGTTTATACAGTACATTGTGCTCAAGGGTAAGGCAAGAAAGCACTCACCCACGTGTCTTGCATCTCTGATTGAATGCATAGGCAGACTGAGTACTTAAGCTCTAAACATCACATTATGCTGTCTGTCTGTGGCCCTCAGAAAAAAACCTACAAATCAGATGTCTCAAAATTAATTAAAATTATGGATTAATATTGTTTATTGAGGCTTAGAAAATTTTATTTTCACCTATGACTTCTCTGTAAAGTGGAAAAATTAACTGACTACTAAGAACCTACCAAAAACCTCACCCTGTAGCCTTTTTTGTACATTGCTCCCCCAAAGTTCAATGGTAGTTTTTCAAGTGGAAAAGTTACATGTATGAGTTAAATTGCAGGATTAGATACTGCTCTTGGATGTGCATGAAGAATTCAGTTGATGATGATAAATGAATCAGGCCTTAGGTGGTGAAATTGGGGTATTTTGCTCCTTAAGTTGAACTAGAAAACGTGTGGCCATGTTTTCAGAAATACAAAGTGACTGTGCACCCTTAAGAAAATATTCCAAAATAACTGTATTTGTTCTCATGAGCAGAGTGTTTACAATTGAATCACTTTGGGAACATCAGCTCCCAAAATAATGAATATAAAAATCGTAGGGTTTTGACTTGTTTAAACAGTATTTTCCCGCTTCTTGGTGTATTGGTTGGGTTTTGTATTCATGTTTCTAGTCTGAAAACCATGAAAAGATGAGTTTTGGTTGTTTCTTTTTGTTTGGTGTGGATGAAGGATGGGGGAAGAGAGAAAACCAATCTCTATTCACTTGACTCCCACAACAAGACGTTTAGAAAACCATTAAATACCTAAAGTCTCAGTCAAGCAAAGTGACTGTTAAGGCTACATGTAGTCACTAAACAGAGGATCTTCTAAAAAATTATCAGATGTGTTGGTTCTTTTTTTGTTATTTGGGCTATAACTTCTAGGATTAATAAAAAAGCAGACTGTGAGTCCTCAAAAAGTGTAAGGCTCGAGATGAAAGGTGTACCTTGGGATGGGACAAAGGGGTGTATTTCCAGTTAGAGTTGAGTTCTTTGCTGTCCTGTGTCAGGAGACAGCCAATACAGATACAAGGTGAGCTTTAAGGAGTTATTTAGCTTGGCACCAGGAACTGCAGGAGGATAGCTGTGGTGAGCCTATGGACTGAATGTTCTTCTGCTGGGCTGAACTCCTAGAAAATAGTGGGCTGTGACAATTTTTAACCCTGCAAAGAAAGGTGTTGCTGCATGCAGTCATCCCAATTGGTTTCCTTTCACAAACAGCACAAGGGAACGGGGGTAAAAAATCTTTGTGACAGAGACTAAATGAAACACAAAACCTTTCAACTATGAATAGAAGGATCATTTCTTTATTAGGGTGCAGGTCTGACCTCTTTTTATTTGTCTATTTTTCAGAGAGTAAACTTAGTTGGTTTTACAAGTCTAAATCTTCACCTCAGCTGGTGTGCCCCCACCCCGCATTTAAAGGACTTGAGTGTAGGCAAAGGCATGTGTGTGTCTGGGAACAGGTTATTCTAGCTGCAAGAAAGAGGAAATGGTATTTTAAAAACCCATTTAATTAAATGACAGCACTTGGGATTTCATTTAATTCACATTACAGGAGGAATTTAGACCTCCACTGCTACCACCTGCTGCCAGGCTGAGCTGCAAGCATTGTTCCTGTGTCTCACCGATGCAGGTGAACTTACTGGCAAACCACTTTCACAGTCCAGAAAGCATGACATTCCTTGTTACCAGTGGGAGGAAAGGCTAATTGAGAAGTGTGTATAAAAGCTGTAATGAGTAGCATTTACATGTATTGATTAGAAGTAAGGCCACAGTCTCTCATTTATCACCACCAGCAGCTGTGAAATATTCCCCACGTCAATTGGCACAGCTCATATTCCCACTCCTCTGGTTCTTTATTGCTTTTTTCTTCCCCCCACCCATCCTGAACCAGAGTGCTGATCCACCAGCTGGAATGGGCTGGTAATTACTCCAGCTTCTCCACCAGCTGCCACAATTGCCAAACCATTGGAGTGAAAAATTCCATCCTGCATTTCCGATTTTTTACATTACCACTGCATAATCATATTTGACGAATAATTAACCCGGCTTAATACTTCAGGGAGCCATTTGCAAGTAAATTGATAAGTTGAATGCTGTAAAGGTGCACAAGGGCTAAAGGCTTTAGGAAGCTGCTCAAAACAGCCCAGTGACTGTGCTGTTTTAATACGCAGAGACCTCTTGACCATCTTAATTAAGAGTGAATGGTAGGTGCTGTGTTCCAGTCTCCTTTAACGGAGGATGGTTCAGGAGGAGAGAGAGGACGGAAAACACACTCAAACTCTCCACTATATCCCTCTCATGGCAGTTGTACAGTGGATGTGAATAAGTGCATTTTTCCTCCCTTTTAGATTTAGAAACAGACAGTTAGATCAGAAACTTGTTAAACAGGGTTGAAATCAATGAAAACTTTCCCTGCCAACTCACTGGAGGGTAAGGCTGGAGAGCTGTTTCCCCTGCCATTAAGGATAGCATGCAGGTCAGTGAGAGGGCAGAGTTCTTTTGGAATCATATGTATTTGTATTTTGTTTTCAATTAAGGCATCTGCACTGCATTTTAAATGCATGCCTGTTTTTGGGGGATTGATCCTGGATTTCTGAGTGAAAAAACCCTGGTTTATAAATCTATTCTTTCTTCAGCTTGAGGTTTTAGAGTGTTTGGCATAAACTTATTTGGACCAAGTTTGGATCAAATAATAGGTGATTGGAATAAATAATTTTGGTTTGTTCTGCACAAACCAAAAATACACAAACCAAAGCTCAAAACCCAACCCCCCAATGGATTTCTCTTGTGTTGATTTTTCTGGCATGGTTACTGTTATCCAGGCAAATGTTTCTTCCTCAAGGTGGCCAGGAAATGCCAAATGAATGTTCTGTAGCATAGTTTTAGAGCAAGATACACTACTTAGAGTTAAATGAGAGTCACATTATTGCAGATCTTAACTGGGGTTTGCTTTCATTTTATTTTTGCTGTGTAGCAGCAGTCCTCAGAATGAATTTCATAAGAAATATTGCAGTATGTTTCTATTTCTGGGAAGACATGACAAAAAACAGTGACTAAATTATGTGAAAAAATAAAATAATTGATCACTTAGTATTATCATATAAACTGTAATTTGTTATCTCTCCAAGATTTCCAGCCTAACTCCTGGTCTTTGGGAACATCAGTTTTGACAGTCTTGGTGGCAGCTCTGTGTGCCACGCACATGCAAAACTGTAAATCAAGAGAATAATTAATGGATTTGTGTATTACACACTTGGTGAGATTCCCCAAGCAGAATACCATCAACACGTTTAGCAGTTACAGGGCAGCCCTCAGCCCAGCACAGTGCCTGGCTGAAATCCTCGTGCAAAGCCCTGTGAGCTCCTCATGGAGCCTCAGCCTGCCCCATCACTTGTGTACCAGGAATACCTCTGAGGATGGCAAATGGGCACGTGGAAGTTGCAAAAGCCATTTAAGTTATTTTATCTCTACATGAAAAGAGAGAAATAGTTAAATAAAAATATAGGTATTAGGGTTTAAGAGTTCAAAGCAGTTTTGTTAGTCACTAAAATGATTCAGGAGAGAGATGCAGATGCGATTATTTAAAATTAAGCACTGTGACTATGATCCTATGAAGAGCAAGGCTTTCTCTCACACAGCTCCCTTTCACAAGTGTGCTGATCATGGGAGCAGGTTTGGGTAGGCTGCTATGAAATTATAAACAGGGTACCTGAAAGTAACATAATTTAATCTTGAAATGAGCAATATTTCTTTAAGAAGCATAAGCCTTAATAATGTGGAATATTTTTTTTCTATTATGTAATTTGCTTTAAATAATAGGGATTTATCAAAACAACTGAAGAATTGTCTTACATGTAGTGGTTTGCCCTATGCTAGTGAGAACCTGAGGATTTCTGGGTTGTCATTTGAAATCTCTGTAGTTTCAGAGGATTTCAAGAGAAAGAATAACACTTCAAAATATGAGGGCTTTGTGATTTTTAGTGATTTTATTTTTTTCACAAATAATCTTAGTTTAGTAAGTATTTTATAAATAACTTATTCGTTGACAGGAGAAAGGATAGCCTATCTTGAATTTCTTCTTTAAACCACAGTCTGACAGCTGCATCTGTTGTGGTGGATATATGAACCCTGTATAAGTCTCTGCTAGAAATTTCGTGCAGAGTGTTTTCATTGCAAACAAACATGGTACGCTGAAGATCACTGTTTTTAGATCATTGCTGTTCAAAACTCTCATGCGCAATGTGCATTTGCCCTGGCAAATGTTTCTAGAAGCTGAGGCAGGCATTTCAGGGTGTGGCCCAGTTGCAGTAAATAATAAAGGTGTTAGTCTTTTCAGTTTTGTTTTCCATCACTATGCAGCTTTCCAGGTCTGCCTTATCATTTTCATGTGGACAAATTGTCATCTGTCTTACTGTCTACTCAGCTGTTTCTGCAAACAACTTCTTTCAAAACTAAATAGAATAGCATGGCATGGCCTGGCAATTTGGAAAATAAATAAAGAATAACACTTACATGACTATCCTGCTGTATTCCCCCAGCATTTCAGTGGACAGAGCTTCTGTGCATGCCATACTGAAAGTCAGAGCTGGGCATTTGTCACCGTGTGTGGTAATGCAGGGGAAAGCAGTTCCTTTCAGAGCTCAACTGTAGCACTGAGTGAAATCAATGGCCCAACAATCTAACACAATTGGTCACATATTGATAGAATTAAACACCGCTGTTAACGTGCCTTGTCATTGATCTGACAAAAACAGAGTCCAGGGTAAAAGTCGCCTGAAGCCTTTTGAGTGTGTTTACATAGCACAAGTTGGGAAACTTTTCGCTCCATCTGCTTCTAACATTTTTTTTTTTTTTTTTTTTTGCTCACAATACTCTTTACTCTAGAAAACACTTGCAGAACTTTAACCTCTTCATTGTCAGAAACCTGACACATAGACACACACATAGCCCCATCCACAGTGCCAATTCTCTCTTGGATCAAACCACAGAGTCTCTTTTCCCAATCTGTACACAGGGGGGTGTTTACAAAAATTACTCCAAGAACTGGGAAGCTTCCATACATAGGGGACATAGTCATCTGGATCAACTGCAGGCAGTGTTGCCAGCAGGCAAACAAATGGTGGAATACAGAACATTACTGCTTTTAAAACAGGGTATGTATGTGGAATGCAGAATTATGCCCATCTCTTCTGGTGCATAATATATCTAGATTGTGCAGGGTATAGCCTGTATTCAGTTTGTGGTTCAGAGGATAAAAATACCAATAAAGACAGTAATTAAGTGGTTCTTTGCTAATATCACTTGAAACTAGTCTGCATTTCAGGAATCAGTTTTATTGAGCTCAAGATTTTTTTACAGAGTGGTTTAGCTTTTGGCCTTTCCTTGGTGTGTCAGAAACCAAAAGATTTTGCACTATGAAATCTTCAGCTAAGTGGAATAATCGCCATACATGCTGGAAACAAATTTCTAATGAGCATCTGAAAGATCTGTGCAAATTGCTCCAGAATATTTGCAGTGGAAATATGTTCTTATAATGCTCCTGAGTTTTCCAGTCTGACCTACAGTCATGCTTTTCTTTTAGGCTGATTGCAAACCTGATAATATTTTCTAAAATACCTCAAGAAGAAGGAGCCTGGGTTTGTAAAAAGCGTGTCTTAATGGTAACTTGTAGTCACAACAACTCAGCCCTGCATTTCTGCACCATTCGCAGTGTCAGGATGGGTATTCTCACCTGCTCCATTCTCACAATCACTTCTCTTCTACAGCTCCTCGTAGATGTCTGCTTTTTTTGCTGTAATCTTTGTGCTGTGCTAGAGGTTATAGATACTTGACACTTTGATAGCGGGTATTGCTTCTTTGTTTATCTGCCAGCTGCTGAGCCCATGCTTGGCTGGCAATGGTGTTGTCAGGCTGTGCTCCTGCACACACTGCGGTGTTCCTGGACAGCCCAAGCACCCCAGGGTGACCAGCAGCAAACGGCTGCCTCACATCTCTATTCTGGAGGAGAGAAAGGAGTAGCTCTGTTTGCGGGGCTTTTGTTCACTTTTTTTCCTGATGTTACAATTGTATAATAAAGCTTTCCAGCCAAGTTCGGTGTAGATATTGCTGGTGGATTGTTGTTGCCTGTGGCAGCTGTGATGGCAAGATTTGCAGTGCTGTATGCAGCCTAGGGACTCTGAGGCAGGTTATCACACCTCCTCAGCACCTTTCTTTAATTCACAAGGCTTACAAAGATGTAGTGAGTGAGGGAAGGGAAAAACTTTAATGTACACAGTAACATAGTCACAGTGGGGAGAGACTCAGAAAAGACTTGGGCTGCTTACTTGCACTTCTTGCAGCAGTACAGAACAGACAGGTTTCTTCTGAGTGGAATACAATTTTTTCCAAGATTATTAGCAGAAAGATACTCCCCCAGCAGAAAAGGAACAAAGATACCTTTGCACAGGATTTGCGCTGTTGCAGTCTGAAGCTCTGTGAAACATGGTAGTGGTGCTAACTGACCTTCTCCACATCCTAATCATGAAGCACTAGTGCATGTATCAGTAGCATACACATCTGAACTGGAAATGTGAAATGCTTGGAAAATATTACCCTGTACTGAAGCTGAGAGCTAATTGCCCATCATGACAATTCCTGTTAGACTCATACATTTGAAGTCTCAGTGTGAACACTAAAAGCTCATTCCAGGGGTTAAAGAACCCTACTGACAGATGGGATGTCAGGAGGGAGACATAATTGCACTACAGAAGTAGTAACCTGTACATCTTGGGAAAAGAATAGGACACAGCTCCTGTATCTTGAAAGAAATAGCTGTGGCTAGATCTTTGAACTCTATCAAGAAAGATCACACTACCAAGAGGGCAGCAAAGTGATGTAGCCTTCCTTTATACAAATGCTGCCTTCATCCTTCTCTCAGTTGTACCCCTTCCCTTTTCTTAAAGTGATCTAAAAGACCTACAGCTTGGTGATAGTTTCATGAAAAGCCAGGATGAAGGATGTAAAGAATGTGTCAATGTCAAACATCATACTGCAGTATGATGGCAATGTGAAGAGAGTGCACACACAAAGACTTTCTTCCTCTCATCTTTCTAGGCAGTGGTTTCAATAACTTTTATGAAAGTTCTTCAACAATTGAGCATGATTGGTTTGAATGCTTATAGAACCTTCAATACCTGTTGGAACAATAATAAATTATGTGAAATTATTTTCCATCATTTCAGACCTGATCCACATCTGAATAGTGCCTGTAATTTTAGAGAGACTGCATTTACTCAAAGTAAGAAATTTGAGGTATTTTTATCAGACATTGAGTTGCATTTTTTTAAAGAAGCTTTACCTCTAATATGATTTTTAACCAAAAAGAAAATAAAAAAACTATTTAAGGTGAGCAGACTACATGTTTTTAGCTCAGTATGATTTTCATACTGCCTTATTAAACTCAGAAATGCTTTTGTTATTTCACCATTCATTGCAAATAAAGTGGACAAAAAATATGAATCTCTTTGTGCTTACTTGAAACTCCTCTGCATTTAGAAGATAAAGTTGAAGGACTTCAGTTATTTTTTATCTTCTAAATTCCAAAGGAGCAGAGATTTTTTGTCGAAATCCCCAAATCTCAGCTTTAGATCTAAAAGTCTATTTGCCGTGCTTCACTTTGAAATTTTATTCATCAGCAAATAAAAATTCTCTCTAACAGCTGCTCAAAATTTATGTCAACTAACTTTTTTTTTTAGGTTTCATAGGATGTAAAAACAATAGCAAACTATACCCTGAATGTGTTCCTATTCACTAGAATGTACTACTTAATTTTAAATGAGCTAGTTAAATAACTCCATGTAACCTTCACATTAAGATTATTTCATCACTTTCATAATTTTTTAGCACTCTAACAGAGCATCAAAACTAAATATCCTCAATAGAATTGCTGTGATGTTTTGTGGTCACTGGAGACATTTTAAACAGTGCAGCCAGCTGCATGAAGTATCTGTGCTGTCGTTATCTCTCTGTGTCCATGAAGTGTTCAGTTCTTATTACAGCTCACTTATGCAACCTAGGATTGAATTTTTTCCCCTTAACTTAGACAATTGGCTGGTCAAGGACAGCTCTTTAAGTGGGGTTGAGGTATCTGTAATAAATTATCAAAGACCTGTGAAGACAGTTTCATAATAAATTAAGCCAAGTCCCATGTAGACCCTAGCATGCAATTGGAATTCAAGGGAGCCTAGTTTGACGTGTCTCAGAGAAAAGTCTTAATCCTTCAAGTGTAAGTCTGAGGAACTTGGCATGACAGACTGTGAAAGATAAAGCTATGATGATCTGCCAAGACTAGCTTAGGAATGTTGTACTTAATCACCTCAACTGTATTTGTCACTCATATTGTTCTTTGTCCAGTGGGTCTTTATATGTATTGAAATGGTAAAATATGGATGGGCCAATTGGATTGGTGAATTTTAATTTTCCGTGTGCCACAGTGTTTGTGCAGTGAATGTCGATGTATGTGCCATGGATTCTTGGTTTGATAAATATTTCTGTGTGTTCATAACCTTACTGATGTAATTTCACTGATGGGAGGAGAGCTCCCCTGCCCTGGTTCGTGGAAGTGCAGGGACAGAGTGGGCATGGGAAGTGAGGTTTCCTGTCACTTGCATCATATAAGGTGTGAACAATCTCTAGTTGGGCCTGGTACCTCCTTACCACTGTGCAATATCTCCATCCACTATATCTGTTCCAGGATAAAAGAAAGTACATGTAAATGTACCTGCAGAATCAGAACTGGTGGCTGCTCAGTATTTGTTTTGCTGCAGTTGATTTTTTGATTCTCAAGTGTATTTGGATCAAGCTGAACTGAACAAGGCTTAGATGGATCCATAAAATCTTCTGGAAAAACTAAGAAAGCCACTTAAAGTATCTTTTCACTACATAAAATTGTAATGACATTGTAGTGTTTTCAGTGGAGATTTTCTCGTGTAGAAAATGTGTTGCTTTGGGAAGCCAAGGCTTTCCTTTTTAGAATAACATTTTGTAATTTTTATATGAGAGTAGAATTAAAGGCCTTCACCTTAAGCCTACCATTAAATCAAGATACTTATTTCTATATCCTGAGCTAATTTACCTTTTGATAGAAGCTTCATGTTTTTGCAGAGTGATGAAAGAAAACATGTTGCTGGAGCTGAGAGGCTGGAATCAAATAATTACCATTGAGTCAGTCAGATAATTGGGGGATTAGCGATTAAAAAAAACCCATGTGAGATGCATTAATGAGATATTTCTATGTGACAAGACAAAGTTTGGATGACAGATCCATGTCATGCCTTGCAAGATCATATGGATAAAGTATCCGCCTGGACTTTGTAGTTCTATATTATTTGTAATGCAGTGTTTTCTAAAAAACCCAAGAAGGATTGCTTGTTGTTTTACAGTGTTTATAAGCACTGGAAAGCTGGTAAAAAGAGAGAAGAAAATATGTATCATGATGACTATAATAAATCCAAAGAAAAAATAATGAAAGCAAACTTAGGGAAATGTTTGTTGGCAGATGATACGTTTTGAATTGCATGGTCTATCCATGGGACATGTGTGACTTCAGAGAGAAGTGGCAGCAGCTGTGTCTGCACATGCAGCATTAAAGGGAGAATTCATGTCCTGAATAAATATATTTTGGTGTATGTCCAGAAGTCAGTCTACCCAGCAATTTATATTTAGTGCTATTCTTCCCTTTGGATTGAAATATCTTTGGAGGGAAAGGCAACCTTCAGCATCAAATTATTAATTTTGCTAACATACGGAGGAACTGTTTTCCAGGTTCCAAGGTTTAACCAAATAGGTAACCATAGTGCACTGTTCCTCCAGAAAGATGTTCAGAACCCTACACAATACAGTGTTCCCTGGCTGGGTACCTGCAATGGACTTATGTCCAGTTTTAAGAGCAAGGGTGATGCAGTGGATCAGTCCTAGAGGCCACATGATCAGTTGTCCCTGCTGCAACTCTGTGCCACCCTCTCTGCAGAGCTTGGGAGGCAGTGGACAAAGAATTTGGTTTCCTTCTGGTGAAGATGTGGGAAAGATCCCTTTCTTGAAATAAACATTTCACAGAACTAGATAACTGGTGATAAAAGAAATTTCCTTATATAAAAATAATATTTCTCTAAAATAGTTTTACATCTACTCCATTTTTAAATGCATGCTGTAAAATCAACAGTTTTTGAAGAACTACCATGTAGGTGTTTGACAGTATTAACAGCATTGAAAACTTACATGTTTCTCAATTTCTTGCATTTTCTGAGTAAAACGAATGCCAATTAATTTTCACAATTAGATGTTAAGTTTTGATTGCTTGAGTGGGTTTTTAAAATAGAAGTTATATGGGATGGTGATCCTGGTTCATCCTCATCCTGTTTTGTCTACATGTGAACCACGTCTAGACTCACATGAGACCTAGCAAGCAGCTCCTTTCCACTGCAGCTGAAAAGTTGGCCTGAATTTCTGAGTTCTGCAACTATGTGCCTTCTGCACTGACACTGTTCAAGATGCTGAAACATAGACAGATTAAGCCTGTATGGGCTGGCACTGGGCTCTGGGGGGGCTGAAGGCTACAGGGTGACCCAGATTAGTGAATCCAGCTTCACTAAAACAACAAATGTTTGTGCCTGGCTTTCTTCCAGTTGGGGAAAAGCAGTTCACTAAAAGAAGATGGAGAGGAACATGTGTCTTAGAGAACACAAGGGTGCAGTGCCATGGGGTGTTATCTTGGGAGAGACTCAGTTTTGTGTCATGAATCAGATCTTAGTGCCCCCAGACTCGATCAAGTATGGAAAGCACTGGAGTGCTGTCTGTTCTCAGGAAGACTGGTCCCCTTCTTTCTGCCTCCAGTTCTGGTTGCAGTCTGAAAATGTATTCCTGATGTTAGAAATGAGTGTTTTCTGCTATAAATTAGGGGTACTCCTCCTCTTCTGAAAACAGAGTTTTGGTGAAATTCACTTAACTGGTTTTAGCTATTTTGACATTTTCCAATAAAAATAAAATAGCATAGAATCAGAAATTTTCTACCTGGATCTACAGGTAAAATTATTCGAACCTTGAGACACAGGAATTTCAGCATTCCCTGTTGCCAAGCAGGGAAAATTAAATAAGCAAAAGTCTAATGTCTTTAAAAACATAAAAAAGTTTGTAAGTTCAACTTTAATTTGTTTATACAGTATTGGGAATTAAGGAGCATAAGAGGGTGACTTTTCTTAATAGAGAAACACTTACATATTGCTAGTTTACTCCTTTTGGTCAGTTTGGAATGTTGATTATTGTGTTGTCTCTTTGTAATTCTGTATTTTGTTCAAGCGATTTCATGGCATTAGGTGCTGTATAAATACATGGAAAAAGGATGGAGCTATACCCAGAAATTACAGATTTTTTTTTTTTTTTGGAAAATATAAGGATGCTGATAATATTAAATTAAATAGTGGAAATGAAAGGTAAAGAATTTTGAGCACTGTTTCTACTGGACCCTAATTAATTCCAAGATGTGCCAAAAATTTTCTAATTTGCATAAGCTGCAGTATAGCACAGTGTCTGGTGGGATGGGGCACTGTAATGCTGCAACAACCCTGATATGGACAAGCAGAAGTGGTTTTGAAGCCTTTTCTTCCTTTTATTTGTTCTGCTAGAAATGAGAAGAGCAGAGTATACAAAAGCAAGAAAAACAGCATGTGTTTTGCATACATAGAAAAACAAAATAGAAATAGCAAGGCATTGATGTACATGAGAAATATTGTACCAATATTTTAGTCATACATCAGCTTATGAGTACTGTATTGATCTGTTTTTCTCCTAACATCAAGATAAGATTAGTGTGACATGCATGGAGCTTCCTCAGCTATTGCATGCAAGGATTAGTGATTGTAGCATAGAGACTGGTAGTCATAAATCCTGATTCAAGAGAGGGACAAAAGCACTCCTGACTTTTTTTTTCTTACCTGATACTGTAAACCAGAGAGATACTTTGTACTTTACCTGTATCACAGATCTGATGTCATGTACCTACTGTACAATTTGAGCGGTTTTTAAATTTTGTATGTGCAGGAAAGCTACTGTCCCTGTTATTCTGGTCCATGAGTATCCCTTTCAGACTGTTGCATTTTTTTTTTTTTGCTCTGTAGTATTTGTACCATTGTGTTAGCTGGAGGCCAAAGCTGAGCCTTGTTTCAGACACTGCATAAGAGTGTCACAGGCAACAGTGCTGCTGGTGTCTGCTCTGCACACTGAGCCTGGGTGCCACTGCTTGCAGGTGGCTCCTTTCACATCCCCAGATGCCTTATGCCTCCTCCTGACAGAGGTATCCTTGTGTCTTCTTCCTCTCTGCCAAGTAATGTGCCCTCTCATTCAGAGCTTACTGTGTGTCTCTGCATCTGAAAGATCTGAGAGACACTTCTGGTGATGTGACTTATTGAAGACAATAACGGAAATAATAATGAAAGGAATCAGTTCATTAGGAAAATGGAGTTTCCCAAGCATCAAGTCCTGATCCAAGTTTGCTCTCTCTTTCCTTGTGTTTTTTGTAGTGGAGAGAACAAATAGGAAGAGCAAGTCTTGTAGCTGCACATCATGACAATAGATAATGATAAAAAGTTTGAGTGGCCTTTCCTGCCTTAGTGCTGCCACTCTCTCTGACGATTTGGGCATGCTGACTAAGAAGGATACAAAGGAAAACTGAGCCTGTACAAAGGAAATACAGAGTGTACTGTACTGAAAGAAATTTAGATAAGAGTCTTCCAGAGGAAAGTTTTCATGGACTAGCTTTGCTTTACAGCTCCGAAAAGCTATAGTTTTCCTTGTCATGTCTGGACTACATTAGTGTCAAGAAGGTGCTTCTCAAGTAAATATGCTTTCAATTTTATAAGATGTGGGGTTTGATACTGTTGCTAGTGGCATGTGTTAGAGCTTCTCTCCCTGGCTGTAGTGGTTTTGGAAATTAGTTCAAGCATGGTAGTAATGGGAACCACCTGTTTGCTCTTGCATTCTCACTTAAAATCTTCTTACAGTATTATGAATAACCTGCTTGACCTGCTAATTACTATTTTTGGGTATAAATCCATCACTAAAACGTAGGTCTGTGCTAGCATGGGGCTTGACCAAGCCTTGATAGAAAGTTACACTATTGCAAGCCAAAAAAGTAGCCATAGTACTCCTCCATGTTTTATGAGCTCCTGAAGTCTGGTAGTCTTAGGTATGCCTTCTACCTTCAAATATCCTTTTTTTTGTTTGGGGGTGGGAGGAAGTGAGTGAGAAAGAAATATGAAGAAATCAGACAGGTAAACAGGCTTTGCGCAGGGATTTTTAACACACCACTGCTTTTATTTAAATCCTGCTGTTGCTTCTATTTAGCAACTGTGCTGCCAAGCTCCAAACCCAATCTAGTTCAAGCTTCCCTTGGGAGTTGCATTTACTGAATCTGTGGTGAGTCAAAAAGCATAACTATCTGCTTCATTGTGCTCCTGGGAAAAGAGGAGCTGGAGAGAAGAAGCTCTTTTGCCTTTTTGTATTGGGTTCTGATTTGATTTGCTCCCATCAGCCAAATAGATACCCTTACTGGGTGACTTCCTTCTGTGTCTGCCTCCACAATAAGCTGGTATTCCTCAACAGGAGCCAATCGCCTGTTTGTTTCATAGCAAATAGGTCAAAGACTTTCTTTTCCAGGCTCAGGTTTGTGTAGTTTCAGTCTGCAGCTTAATACACAGTTCATCATGCCCCTAAACCGGGGCTGTGTGTCTGCTTGCTGGCTCCTTCTTCAAGCACTATGAGTCCATACTTGCTAGCAGGGTGTATTGCATATGTGTAGAAAAATATTGCAGATGCTCTCCTGGAAGCTGCATATAATGCTAAATGGTAGTTCTTCAATGACAAAAGAGAAATGTGGTGCTATTTTATAGGAATTTCATTTTTTTTTTAGGCTTTCCATGCCATGGTGAAATAAACCCACATGCATCTCATCTCTTTATGTTAGTGATAGACATGATTCTCTTTATCCTAAATATTCTTTCTCTGCATCTTATCCATCCAAAACATGTACATTGAAAATACATTGATTCATGGTGGAATTTTGAAAAACTTTTCTTTTCCCACCCCAGATATGGATTTATTTCAGCATTAGATTTTAAAAAATGGCGCGGGAAATGATGGATATACAAAAAAAAAAAGGAGGCAGGGTTGCAACTCGGGCCTTTTCCATATTTATCAGATGGTAGAAAGAATCATTCAATTAATATAACTGCAATTCCATCATCAATTTATTTCTTACAACTGTTTTGATCCTGCTAATGTTTCATGTTCTTGAGGTAACTAATGTAAATGAAGATAAAAAGAATGTAAATAGGTATTTAAAAGAAACTATTGATGTATTTTAAGTTCTTTAACTTACCTTTTCTACTGGTATATATAACTATTGCAAATTTCAGATGCAAAATTTTAGTTAACAATGAGACAGTGGAGGGGACTGACTTTCAGAAGAATATTTATTTTGTAATTTTTTATCATTCAGAATGATGCTGAAGAATAAACTAATACTAAAGGAGGAATGAGAGAAGTTGTTTTTTACTTGTGTAAGCATCAGCCTGCTTGTGTTTATGTGAGGTGATCTGAGGATAGTTCTACAAAAAAAGGAAAAGAGGAGATAAATACATATGTGTACTCATATTTGAAGTACAATAAACTATTTTTTAAAAATACTGAATAATAAAAGATTTATTGACTATGACTTGTTAAAAGCACCCAACTTCTTCCAATGGTTTGTGCTACATACAGAAAGACATTATTGAGCAACAAAATAAATTGTATTCCTTTTGCATTAAGATTGCATTAATACATTGTTTTCTTCTGATATTTTGATTGTCACATCCATTTTGCTTCTTTTGCTGATTGTTTTGAGTGGGCTTTCAGCTAGTGAAAATGTGCAGTGCTTCCCCACTGTTCATTTTTCAGCTGGGTATAGACCTGTTGAGGAGAAAGTGTGGTTGAATTTTGTTGACTGCATTTTCCCCTTATTTTTTTCATTTCTGATTATCTTTTAGCATGCTAATGTTTTAAAGGTGGCAGGTAAATCTTTTTGTCATGAGCCAGTACTTCACATATAGCCAGAAGGTCCTTGTCTAGCAATCACCTTTGAAATCAATAGGAGTCTTTCTGCTCACCATGCCAAGCTCTGCTGTCCCTGGGGGAGGGTTATGTGTTTCAAGTGTTTTGCCAGACTGAGGTTTGAGCAACCAAAGCAGCACACCAAGGGCAAGACATTGTGCCATCTCATTCTCTCTGCAGCCCCTCTTGTCAAGTCTGTTTCTTCCTGTTCTTCCCAAAATGATCATGCTATATCTCATGGGTTGTGCTGACACCAGAAAATGCTGAGTGATGTCAGATTGGGTTTTCTATGTTTAAAATTATTTTCAATTTTTTCTGTCATTGCAGTTCTTAGGATACTAACCACACATCTTGGCCCTTGATGGGATGTCTACTTGGTAGAAGCAAGTTATAGTGAGGCTTTATTTAAGGATGAAATTTGCTCCAAATGATCTCTTTGATGCCTTACACAGCTTGGTAAAGCTCTTATGTTCTTTATAAGTTTAAAGTAATGTTGCAAAATACTGTGCTCAACTCTGGAGCCGCCTGTCCTGAAGCAGAGCTGGTACTTCTGATGGCTGGCTTTGTTTGTGAAGTCCTGTGCTGGTTTTGACACCACAGTATTATACACCATCAGTGCTGAATGTAGGGTAAGGCTACAAGGGAACTGAAAAATCCCAATATCTAATAGCTCTAATCTTAATTTCTGGTTTTGGTGTCTTATATAACTTTATGAAGATGAGGTGACTGAGAGCTGCTTTTTAAGACATGGACATGCCACCATTGGCACATGGTGACAGAAATGTAGAGAAGAAGAAACAACTTTCTCCATTCCTTTTTTGATACTAGAAATTATTTCAGGTCCTCTTTAACTGAAATAGTGAACTTGTGTTTGGTAAAGACTTTTGCAAATTTTCTGTTTGAGTCCCCTAAACAAAGATCTTTCCAAAACCCATCAACCAGGGTTTTCCCTCTCGAACCACCCCAAACTCTTCTTGATCTTTAAAAAGGACAAAAAAATTTGAAATACTATAATTAACAATTTATTGTTAATAATAATAAAACCTTAGAATTTTTTAGATTTGCTGTTAAAAATTACATGAAAAGAAATAAAGGTACATATTTTTCTTGGTTCTGATTTCTCTTTGTTGATGGAATATAGACTTGAAAATGCGCAGGTAAATTTTTATTAGTCATATCATTAATTGCTACCAGGTTAAACCTGCAAACTAAAGTATGAACCGCCTTTTTAGAGAAAAATCCTATTGATATCTGGGTATAGCACTGGATGAAAAATACTGTTGTTTGTATGAATGGACGTACTCACAAGAGTAAAGTCCCCTTGTAAAGTAGGAGTAGGCTGGATCAGGGCTGTGGTATCAGCCTAGTTATTTGAGAGGCACAGGGACACAGTGGGAAGCAGAAGCAATTTCTTTTATATTGTGCATGAAAATCCATTCATATTTCTAGAAGAGTCTGCTTTATTTCCACTTTATTAAATGTAGTCTTGCTTATCCTTATACCAATTGTATGTGTGTGCCTGTTTTCTGAATGTATCTTGCTTTCTTTATTGTAATATGGGAATATTGTATTTTGCAGTCTGTAAATTAGATATTTGATTCAATGCAGTGGCAGAACACAAGAGTGTTAAAAATGTCCAATTCCAGGAGGTAAAGCCAAGGGATGTTTAAAGCTTGGTGCATATAATGTTTATATTACATTAAGTACTGTGTTATTGAACAGGATGCTTATTGTTAGTGTCTATAGGGAGAATCAGTTCCAAAGATTTCAATTTCAATAAACTGATTATGCAGTTCCACCACATGCAATTAGGATGGTAGTAATGAAATAGTTATGAAGTCCCTTGGCATTCTGTAGTTATTTTTTTTTAATTTTGTGAATAACATCAGGAGCATTCTGGAGGGAAGAGTTTATGTATTTATTTATTATTGATCTAAAAAAATACATTTAACATTACTAGTTATTACAACTCCAGTCTCAACAACAGGAAGGAGATAGGCTGTTTCCACATTATTAAATGCAAGATGCCTTGGGAGTCAAGAAGATTTATCCTTTATATAAATATATAAAATATTAATGAATAGCAATTACAGAAATTAATTTATAGGTGCATTTAATTTTCCAGTAACCTCTCATTGCTTTATTTCTTTGTTGCAAACAATGGACATTTAAATGCAGAATGTTAACAAATACCTTGAATGGCAGAATGATCTTGTCTACTGATCAAAGTGCTTCATGTACTTCACTGGATGAGACAGAGAGAAGATAAAGTGAAAAGAATGTGAATCAAATCAATGCTCTTTGCCTCAAGAAGAGAGGCATTTCACATCTTCTAAGGGGAGAAACAGGGGCAACACAGGGAGGATTCAAAAACTTAAAAAGATCTTTCACTACAAGTTACACTGAGCCCTTTTGGAATACACTATTAATATCACCTCTTTTGAAAAGCCTAAAAAATCTTGCTTGCAGTTTCTCATCATTTTCTGGGGAATGTTTGAGGTTTTGCAGCTTGGAATTCTTTAGGTTCTTGGAACGCCAAAAACATTTATTGTTGTTTTGTGGTTGATTTTTCCTTTCGTTTGAGCCCAGGTCTGGGCATAAATCAGATCCAGAGGAAAGGTCAGTTCCAATTCTGGCATGGATTTGTAGTATCATCTTGGGCAGGTCAATCTTGGACAAGATCACAGTCAATCAACCTGTGCCTGAGTTACTCCATTATTGAAGTAGGTGGAGGACATTTTTCTTCTCCTTTTTTTCTGGTTTAAACAATTAGATGCAGGGAGAGAAACTTCTCTGTTGTTTCAGGTTGCTGAAACTAACTCTTTGGAAAATAAGGCGGGTATGAACTGTATCTTACTCTGTCTGACTGCAGACCTTTGGCCTTCCAGAGTGTTCATAAACACCCTTTTTTTTTTCTTTCTTTTACTCCCTCTTTTTTAATGTAGATGACATTACTTTTTAATGTAGATTACATTTTTAATGTAGATTACATTTAATGTTGATTACATTAAAAAAGAGAGGAAACAGTTCTGCTATATGTTCTGACCTTTTTTTCTGTTTGAAATTTGCCTGGCTTCTCTTGGGAATAAGACAAATGGATCAGTCTAAATATGGGGGCCACTAGAGATCTATGAGGAATTTCCACAGTTCTTACATAGGCAAAGAAAAATAAGGAGGTTTAGTCCTTTTTTGCTTCCCTGATCATAGTCAGAATTGGGTTATTACTATCTATCAGGAGGACTTTCAACATTCAGGAAATAGGTTTTCAGTGATTAACTGGGAATCCACACTGAGAACAGTGAATGTGTTGGCCAACATGGAGTTGAACAACACATTAACAAAGAGAGAGCCAGCAAGGACTGCAGGGAGTCTGTTATTTTTGATTCAGACATGTTTTAGTATACAGAGTGCTACCCTGGATCTTATCTCCTGGCCTGCTCCCAGGTTAGTTTCCAAGCTCAATGTTTCACGCTGCCAGCCTGAGTAATCCATGTTTTTGTGTGTCTGGATATACCAGTTCTGCTTGCTGTTGGTGCAAGGCATGCTCTCCTCAGTGTAAGAAGTCAGACAGCCCCTTTGCACATATTGCTATGTTATTTGGAAGCAAACAACAGTCCACAAGAAGAGGAGACTTCATATAACACCTACACTGTCAAGCTGTCCTACCTCCTGGAATGAATATATGAAAAATCAAAGGTGTTGGACAATGATGTTGTAACTGTATTATATTGTGCCTGTCCAAAAATGTGAAAACAAGGTCTTTGATATGGTTTGCTGCTTGACATTTTTTCTAGTTCTTTCTACCAGGGCACAGTGTCATAGGATTGAGTTTTGGGGTCAGGATCATAGGAATGACTGGTCCAAAATACTATAAGTCACTTTATGTGTTTGAACCGTTCACACGAGTAGATGCCCAAAGATGAATGCTTTCTGAAGCAGCCATTAACACCTTCAGTTCAAGCTGAAATTGAGGTGTTTAAGCTACCCCTCACTCTACACTGACTCTGCTCTGCCCTCTGCACTGAACCCATGTGGTGACTCAGATCAGGGAGCCCATCCTGCAATAAGAATATTTTGCTTGTGTTCTCCCTACCAACTGTTAATGCTCATCCCATCTGGTGAATGAATGGGATGCCAGCACATCATGATGTAGTAGATGCATAAACACATGCAGAAATATATGCTGTTGTATCTTCATGTTCTTTGCAGAGGATATGATGTTTAAGCACAAAACCATGCATGCATAAGGAGTTTTGCTTAGCTTAATCCCTGTTCCTGTACATGTTGGCAGTGTGACTGGTTATACTGAAATTAAATAGAAATGTGTACACCTAAAATTGATCACTAAAATATGTCAATTCATGCCTGCCTAGTATGATGCATCTAGATGACATCTAGAAACTACCAGCAGAGCTGGAGGGACAGTTAGATCTTCACAGGATTCATCTTTTTGAGTGATCCACTGGAACTCTCCTGTATTCAGCTAAACTGCATAAATGTCAGAGGGCAGAATCAGGCCAAGTGGATATAAATTTGGGAAGAAATCTACTATCCCTGGACTTGACCTTTAAAAAACCAAAAAAATTAAAAACCCCCAAATATTTACTGAGAACTTCGATGAGAGAAAAAACTAGTTGCAGGGATTTTGCCTATTCTTTAATATAGATTAATAAAGTCAGGTAATAATTATGTACTGTTTACAGATGAAACAGCTACATAAAGTTCTCCAGGAATTTAGACCATAGTAAGTAAATGACTGAAAAGTCTTCACTGAGCACCATTATTGCTGCTGAAATGACCAACAGCTATAATCATATTTTGCTAATAGTATTTGTTCTAATAAATGTTGAGTTTTATCATTTTTGTTCATGTTTAACTGGGCAGAAAATAATTCAAACAAATGATTCTAAAGATAGCCAGACCCACATAATCTTGGGTCTGCTGTGCAAATGGGCTCTTATAGCTTGACAGAGTGATGAACTTTTGAGTGAAAGTAGATGGTTGGCTGGTGACATGAGGATTGGATGAAACAGTTGTGAGTCTGTATAAATGGTAGTGAATGCCATAGAAATGAATTTAGGGGAAAGGCCCTACAAAGTAGTTTTGCAGAAGCTTTTGAGCCTAAGGGATGGTGATGCCTAAGCATTTTGCACTGTTGAAATGTACTTACTATGGTGACAATGAGATCCAAAAAAATTCCCAGTATCACCTGGGAGCATTGCTCCTGTCTGCCAGATGAGGGCAGGGGTATAGAAATCCTTGCCAGAAGAGTTGGTTTGGTGCATCCCCCTGTTCAGAATTCACTGCTCTTGACTAATCTGTAAGGTAGAAGGAGCTTGATACAAAATTGGCTGTGGAGCTGGGCTGTTTAAAACAGTCCTTGTTAGTTGGAAAGATGACAGCTGTCACTTTCGGTGTGTTCTCAGGTGTTTGCAGTAGCACATGGGAAGGAGAACCCCATACAGGTCTGTCAGATAAATTAGTACTTTTCAAAAATCCTGAATGTGGGTTGTGTTTGACTATTTAGTTTGGGATGTGAATTCACTCCTGGCCTTTATTATCTCTGGGAAATCTTCCCTCAAGGTAATAGAGAACACAAAATTTCATGCTAATAATGCTGTCAGCTGCTATTACCACATCATTAGTATTTCTTGTCATTAATAAATGAGAATGGTAATTTCTTTGTATTCATTGGTATTACAGTAGTAATGCCCTGTATTTTTTATGCTCCATCATCAGTAAAATCTATCAAATAAGTTCAGGAAAATGAATGGACCCAGAACCTGTGGATGTTTTAAGGGAGGTAGGAAAGGAGTGTTAATCTCCAGTTTGTGAGTCTGAGGACCTATGAAAAACAAGTTATTATATTTAGCCTAAGATTGTATAAATGAATCCACATCTGCTCCAGAAAAGTCTGGGGATTCAGAAATCAAAAGCTTGTGGAACATGAAGTCTGAGAGCTGATTAAGCATGCTCTGATATGTGTCTTGGTATATGGCACTGCTGTCCTGATGTTTTGCCACTTTCAAGTAACCCCTTGAAAATAACATCAAACTGGCACATATTTAAGAAATAGAGAGTTGTTTGAGTCAGATATTGGTTTGGAATCAAGTTGTCTATTAAACTCTGGGGTAGAAATATGGTCGAAAACTCTCTTTGGTTCTTGCTGGAGAGCAATTCAGTGAGATCTGGCTTCCAAATACAAACCCTCAGTTTTGCTCCTCTCCTCTCCTCTCCTCTCCTCTCCTCTCCTCTCCTCTCCTCTCCTCTCCTCTCCTCTCCTCTCCTCTCCTCTCCTCTCCTCTCCTCTCCTCTCCTCTCCTCTCCTCTCCTCTCCTCTCCTCTCCTCTCCTCTCCTCTCCTCTCCTCTCCTCTCCTCTCCTCTCCTCTCCTCTCCTCTCCTCTCCTCTCCTCTCCTCCTCTCCTCTCCTCTCCTCTCCTCTCCTCTCCTCTCCTCTCCTCTCCTCTCCTCTCCTCTCCTCTCCTCTCCTCTCCTCTCCTCTCCTCTCCTCTCCTCTCCTCTCCTCTCCTCTCCCCTCTCCCTCCTCTCCTCTCCTCTCCTCTCCTCTCCTCTCCTCTCCTCTCCTCTCCTCTCCTCTCCTCTCCTCTCCTCTCCTCTCCTCTCCTCTCCTCTCCTCTCCTCTCCTCTCCTCTCCTCTCCTCTCCTCTCCTCTCCTCTCCTCTCCTCTCCTCTCCTCTCCTCTCCTCTTTATTAAAACAGGAGAATTATGACACTTTTAATTGTCTGCACTATTCTCATCAATTGTATAAAATTTAAATGGCAAAATGATTTTGAAACAAAAAGCTCAAATGCAAATTTAGCATTTACAAAGCAAATTTTGTACATGTTGTTTTGTCTCAGAGTTTGCACTTAACCCTCAAACACTGTAAACCCATAAAACCCAGGATTTGTGGACTCAGTGTGTTACAACTGAAATCTGTTAATCAGTAGAGAATTATTAGTAAAATCAAGATTTTCAGGGATGGGGGCAAAGAGAGAAAGCTGTCTCTGGACTTTTTTTTCAGCATGACTTTCAGCCTTGCTCAGATGCAATAAAACGAGATGACGCTGGGAAGAAATGTACTTCACCAGTTATTGTTGTTTTGAATGCTTTTGCAGTTGCTCCAGTGGAGCAAGATTGATCCATTCCTCAGCAATGATCATTATATATCGTTTCATACAGTAAATGCAATGCTTTTCTTTTAAGTTGTCCTTTCTGATGGATGTTATTATGCTGAACCTTATTGCATTATATTTTAGTTCTGAAATGTTTAGGTATTTATGTTGTTGCTTAGTAGAAGAGTAGAGTGGGAATATGATATTGGGTTTGAAAATATTTGGCTTTGCAGAGTAGGAAAGTACTCATGGAAGATGAGCTGCTCCTAATGGGGAAATTCTACTTTCTGTTCCAGTATGAGAGGGTGAATTGTATAGGGCCTTCAGCCTGCAGGATGTCCTGATGTGTTTTAACCCCTTGTGTTATTAGCAGGATGTGTCACCTTCTATTCTGACTTCCTCCACAGTTCCCATTTTAATGCAAAATATTTTTTCTATTCCAGACACAAAGTAATGATCAGGAAAAAAAAATAGTGTTTAAAATTGCCTTATATTTTGCATTTAAGATTTTTTTTCCTTAGAGCCACCCTGCCTTTAATAAGCAATTAACCCATACATTTTTAATATTCTTGAAGCCACTGTTTCAAGGGTTTTGAAAGGGTTCCAAGGATCTTCCCAAAGAGGAGGAAAACAGCACAGAAAAAGGAGAAACAGGAGGAAAGAGGAGCCAATCCTTTAGAACTCTGCAATTCAAAAGGAAATGAATGAACGTTAAAACAGCACCTCCTTTACCTAAAAGACATAAATGTCAGTATTCTCTGCAGTGACTAAGCCACTTTTTTCTACTCCCTGATTTGTGTCTCCCATAGTGGATCAGTCAGAAGTTCTGACATGAAATTGTTTCAATGCCTGGAGCTCAAGAAGAGGGGCACACTCCCCATGCTGCCCAGCGGTGTAGGTTGCCAGTGCCTTGCCTTCACTCTCTGAAGGGTGGGCCCTGCTGCTGTGGGTACAGTGTATAGAAAGCTCAAAAAAGTCAGCAGTGACCCCACCTTACTTGATGGTGGCCTAATATTTTGGGGAGCTATCCCTAGAAAGCCTGATGCAAAAACATCAATGCCTACTAAAACCAGCAAGCACTGACTGACATGCTGCTAGATGAACTCACATTCACCGTGCTCTCCATCTGACTTTTAGGTCTGCTGCTTGTGGCTTACGAGAAGCCACATGTTTGATATTTGTGCTGCTTGATCCCTTGCACCACTGCAGTGCTCTCCTGCTTAGCCCACTGGTATTTCAGAACAGCTGAACTGCCAGAGCTGCTGCTAAGGTGTCCCAGCATGGATGTATAAGTAAGGATTGTTCTTTGAGACTCCACCTGGAGCACAGGCTCCCCTGAGAAGGCACAGCATTCCTGCTTGCCTCTGCATGCCTATGATAATCTCCAGCCCTAGCATATGACACAACACAACCATTATGCCATTCTGAAAAGTCAAGACACACCCACTGTCATATAACCCAGTGCTTAAGATCTAAAACTTTGCAGAAGTCAGAATACTTTAAGGAAACCTTCTTTAATACAAAACAGAAAGCCACAATCTTACTACTACAATTTGTCTCAGTGTTGCTATATGACATCAAATGAAAGTTATGGAGAAGAAAGTAACTGCCATGAAAGGAATTTTCATGCTGTTCACAATATATATAAGTATCTACTTGCAGCTGTGCGGCTTCCAAGCCAGGTTTTTTAATACCAAACAAAACTGCGTAAACTTAAAGAAAATATTTAAATTCTTATGAAGCCTTTAGAAACCTTGCAAAGTCTTGCAACCACTCTAAGACCTGCGGAGTACCACACTACCATCCACAGGACTGTCTTACCCAGGAGCATAAAGAATACTCATAAAGAGTGCCTCATGCTCAAGTTTATTTCAATAGACTGCTCACAAGTGTAGGTAAACAAAGAGTAGGAACGTATTGCTACTCTGCTGTTTTGGGCAAGCCTTGTCTGTGGTCATTTTTCAAAAAGAAAGGATTCAGAGGATGCTGTTGTAAAACAGGCACCTCCTGTGTTTCTCTGCAGGTAATCTATAAGCTGCTGGAGCCGTGCAGAAAGGGTTTGCAATTGTCCTGCATCCAGTGCTTCACAGAAATTCATCCACAAGCCAAATGAAGAGTTAGGATGTATTTCAGCAGTGAACCAAGACAGCAGCATAAGACCAGGAAAATTTTTGTTGATAACAGATCACGTGCTCAGCTAGCTAAGGAGAATGAAAGAAAAAGATATTGTATCTATAAGTCTAAGTAAGCCTGTGGGTGTGCATTAAGGACTTAACTCAATTTGAAAAATGCTGCCCAAATTTGTTTCTACTGTGCGTAAAGTGTTTCTAAGCCTCAGATGAGCCATTATATTTATCCAGCATGACATCTGTTAAAATATTTTTGAATAAGGAGCCTGTATGGAGCATACATAATAAGATAGCTTTTGTGAGCATGTTTATATTCTTGATAGATGAGAATGGCTCGTTTGGAGCCCTCCCAATTTTACACTGTTTAGGAGGTGTGCTAGATCCCAGATGAAAACCCACAAGAAAATTTAATTAGTGGAATGAAATTTAGTGTATTTGCCCCATGGCTACTTTTTACATTCCAGCAGCTTTGCTATTAATTTTTTTTCTTTGAAATACTAAAAACAAGGATTTTTGAGTTGGGGACCTAATCATATTACAAAATCATACCTTGTTTCACAGCTCTTCCATGTAATTTTTTTTCTTTAAAGAATATTTTTAAAAGGACCCAATCTACTTTTCATTAAGAAAAGAAAACAACCAGACTCATAAACCTTGACCTTGACTTGTAATCTGGCAGAACTCAGCTAATGGAAACACTGACTGAAATAGAATGGACAACTTTCTTGAGTAATGATTTGTAGAATTGTACTTCTGGTTCACCAAATTTCAGGCCAAAGTAAATTTTACGGCTGAGTTATAAATATTTGAAAAATGTGAAGCATCATGGAAATGCTGACAAAACCTTAATCACACAGGAATAAGCAGCTTAGTATTACAATATGGCAGTGCTATTTTAAAAATGGTTATATGATAATGTAATCCAAGCCTGGAGAAGTTTTAGCTAAATGTATCAATATGAGCCTAATTTACTTAGGCACTAATATTATCATTCACGTTAAAAATCTATAGTACTCTGATGTATAGATCAAGAGAGTTTCTTTCTCCCTGGTTTGTACCAGTGAGATATATGTTACAGAACACAATAAATAGGAAGAATATCAAATCACTAAGGTGGTGTTTCTTCAGTCTTCCGATCACTATTTACTGAACAGTATCACAAGAGCTATATATCCTTCAGAGTTTTATTATGTAACCAGAAGAAACACAGAACATTGGAAAGGTGGAGAAAAGTTAGATATATAAGCAAGAAAAAGTGAGTCATTGATTTTATTGACTGGTTTGTTAACTTCTGACATTGCAATAAAACCCTATTTATTTGTATACAGAAGACTCAATTACATAGATACATATTATTTAAACAACTCGGTTATTTACAGAAGAATTGCAGTTTCATAAATAATATAGACCTGCATTTCTCAAGCTGATGTTTATCAATTGTTACCACTTAGGGAGTTGTGGTATCCACAAATGCTCTTTGGAGGAAAGTCATTAGAATACCATTAAGTAAAATCCCTGCTATTGTAACAATCCATGTCCAAGGTATACATTAGCACATACAAGCTGTGTTCTTCACAATGACTGAAATATAAATTATTGCATCCTGCTTTCTGTGACTGGAGGAAGCAGCATGCTGGCAACATTTGCCACTCCAATTGATGTGTTCCTTTGGTATAGGGTTTTTTTACGCTCCCACAGCCCAACAACACTCTGCCTGTGAGATGAAAAGAGCTGGTGAAGGTCCCACAGGAAATGGTTGAGCATGAGCCTGTCTTCCTCTTGCGAGATTAACAACTGATTTTCTTTTAATTTATGACAACTGTAAGGAACAGACAGTGGACGTGTTGACAATTTCAAACTAGCCCTGGCTATCTTTTGCATACCCTCAAAGCTGGGCACACTAAAAGATATAGGGAAGGCACCAGCAATGCAATTCATAAATCACATCAGGTGTGCTAAACTGGCTTTTGGCTACTGAAGGATCTGACTTGTAGGAAAGGTGGACCCAAGGTTCTCTTTTTCCTCCAGCTTCTCTGTGCTCCATTTGTAGCCAGACATTAGACAGCTTCTCTGGGCAGAGAAGCAACATAGCTGTGTTAGAGAGGTGCACAGGGTGCACTTGTAGAGCACCATGTGAGCTTAACTGTGTGGCTTCCACACCAAGACTGGCTTCTGTCAGCTCAGGTGGGAGTATGGACAAAGAAGTTCAAATCTGTTTGTCTATGTGTACATGTTATGTTTATATTTTGTAAATGTTATCTTTATATTTTGTAAATGTAGCTAGGTTCTTCTAAAGGGCTAGATGCATCTAAGTCAGATGCCAGAGCTCTTACACAATAGTTACAGAATGTTTTCTTTAAAAACATTTTTAGAAGGAATCAGTGATTACCTTTTGCCCGACACCAAACAATGTTTAGTAGGCATATACACATAGTCTGAGATCTGACAAAATCCTCAGAGTAAGTAATATGACAAATGGAAGCTGATGCTGGTTTTGTGTTGTTGTGTAATGCAGTTAGAATAATGACAAGACAATAATATAATAGAATTCTGCAAAGCCCTCATTTAACTTTAAGTGCAAGTAAAATCATGGAAATTAGGAGGACAATAAAATAATGCTTTGTAAAAAGGATAAAGAAATAGTGTTATCCAAGTCTATTAGTGACATAACATACTACAAATGTACTTAAATTAATAGCATCTTTTACCAGTAGTTATTTTTCAGTTACTGTAATGCTGAAAAAATAAACAGAACAGTAATATAAAAATGAAAGTGATGTAGGAAACTGATTTGTTTAAATTATGTATCTATATAGAGAGAGGCATGTGTATATATATGAAAACAAGCATTTGCATGGATAAGAAACCTTTTATTTCATAAAATTTAATCCTGTTAGGATGTGTTGCAGAGCCCTATTGGAAGCAAGTTGTCTGACACTTGCTATTTTGGCAAAGCTAAGTTGTATGGATTCTTCTTGCTTTTTTGCTTCCTTCATGGCATGTTGTTACAAAGAGGTCTTGCCAGGACAAGACATTTCTAACCAAGAGATCTTTAATGAAATTCAGCTGTGCTGGAATGTATGCACCTTACATATAAAGCTTTTTTAACCCGTGCTGCATTCTTAAACCTTTCCTAGGAAACTAGTCCAACATATTTATAATCCAGTGAGAGTTTGACTCACATAAAGGCAAGATAAACCTGTTACAGTAACAGTGTCTGAATGTTTGTCAACCACTTTGTTATTTCTATGGTGATATATTTTGGGGTATTATCAGTGTAGAAAAGACTATTTTAGTGGCTGCTGCTGAGTGGTTTATTACAATTGACTGGCAAATACCTCCTCAAAACCAGATACTGTGATGATGTTGGCTACTAGTATTTTTGATACTTTTTATATTTTTAGCTTTTGATCTATGGAGGAGGGAGGATTGAAGGGGCAGAGAGGAGTGCAAACCAAAACGTCTTGGTGTGTGGTTTAAACTTGGTTTGACAAGTGATGGCTTGACAAACTTTTCAAGACCTGGTTGTAAGACTGAATCCTCTTTAAAAACATAAATATGAAGTGGCAAAAGCTCCTGGCAAAATTGTTAACAGGCACTACAACCGATTTCAGACAATAATAAAGAAAAAGAAGTTAATTCAGTTCAGGATTTATGAGATCTGGAGGCATGCATAGCATAAGTTCTGCAGCTTCCAGCCAACACTTGGATTTGAAATAATGTCTCACCCTGCTGAGCCACATCATGAGAACTTGTTGCAGATATCAAATGGCGTCAGTTGCTTTTGAAAGGCGGTTGTATTTTTGTAGTTGGAAATTTCTGAAGATACATGTGCAGCTAAATAGATTTATAATGAAGACTTACCACTTTTGTGATGCAGTTGTATCTAGGAGTGTGATCTCCTGCATAGAGAGTTGCTGCCACTGTTAAGGTTTCCTCCTGGATCTCAACTGGACTCCTACACTCTGTGGGACACCTCTTTCAAGAGTCTCAATAAAGTCTGAACAGCTGAACAACCTGTAATGAGACACTTGATGGAGCTGCCCCACAGGGCCGTGTAAAGACCACAGCAGAGAGTGTAAAATTGTTAAAGACACCACAGGGATGAAACAATGAACTCAGTAGCAGCAGTGATAAACCACTGTTGCTTTACCCTACTTGCTGGTCAGATTGCTCCAGTAGGTGTTAACATATGTTATGGGGTGCACTTTGCTGAACACTGCTGTGAGGTGCTTTTACTAGGTTTAATTGAATACTTCATTCCCGTACTGGATATTCTTCTCTCACCAAACTAGGTGATTTGAATTTTTAAACAGGCTCTCATAGGACTGACAGAATACTAGGTTCATCTGCTTCCCCCCTTACAGCTTTTTCTTTCCTGTCTTTGTCAAAGTAATGAGCTGAATTTCTGTCATTGGCCACCTACCGGTGCCCTCTCTGTTGAAATTAGTCTATCAACGTAACTTGTAAATAGCAAAATATGTATTTTATATATACACTTTTCTTCCACCCAGAAACCTGAATTACTGTGCACCAGAGATCATCCACACGTATTGCCTGCCTTTCAGTATGCTGTAGTGCCAGCAGCCAAACACATATTAAGTAACTGTGCAGGATTCCCCAGGCAAATGGCAATATATATCATTATAAGATATCTTTATAGTCTGGCTTATTTGGGGGAAGGGTACAGAAGCCAGGTGGGGACGGTGAGTGTTGGCAAGTTGGGCTTTTGATGGAAAGCTTGCCCTCTTCCCTGTTAGGAATGAAACTAGTACGCATAGGTAGGCACTGTAAAAAATCCTGAAGAAATCTAAGATAGCTGTAAAGATGGCAAACTGTAAAGTTGTTCCAAAATAGATGGTCTTTAATGTGCTCACTCTTTGGCATTCAGTAAACTTCCAGGGAGGGAGAGAAAGGAAAGTTTAATTTAGAGAAGCATCCTACCCTTCTGAGCTAGGGATCAGCTGCCCAACATGAAATAATAATGAATTCAACTATCCATCTTCTGTTAAGTAACCTTTATCATCATCACATTCACCAGCACTGTCAGCAAATACTGAGTATAAAATGTTGTATGAATTCAGAGAAGACTGATAGGCTCTTTGTGCCCTTAATATTTGTGCTAATTCATACAGCATACAGGGAACTAGAACTCTCAATATGAAGGGTCCAACTCATAAAAAATGTATGTACCACTAATAAGGGATTTTTATGTACTGTACTTAGTGGGTGAAGAAAAGTAGAATGAGTGTGTTTTGAATAAAGAACATACTTTTGCATTTATATCCCTTAATCTTTTCTGCAATTGCAACACTTTTTTTCTCACATGAGGTATTTGAAGGGGAAGAATAGTCATATAGGTACTAATAAGAAAAACTTCACTTACAGAAAAAACAAAAAGGAAATGATGAGACAATGAAAGAGGAGCAAAAATAAAGATGGGAAAGAAGAAAATTTAAGGCTCTTGGGAGAACAGAGATTTTGAGTTATTTGTGATTTTGTGCCTTGATATGGTAGATTTTTGTTAGGTGATAATTATAATCCATGGTTGCCCAGCAGAAGTCCTCTATAACATGAATCACTTTAATAGTCTGATTTTCTTTATAAAGAGTCATGGAATTTTAATGTTATCCGTCCTAATCCAGAAGCATGCAGGTGCGTAAGTACAAACCAAGCTCTGTGCATGGCAGTAATGAGCACAGTGATTTCAGCTACTGCATGTGCCTTATGGAAGAAGATCCTTTAGGAGGAAATATCCCCAGGGACCAGGCAAAGACAGCATTCTATACTCTGCTGGCAGAATGACTCTGAGCTCTCCAGATGATTTTAGTAGCTTTGCAGTAGCAACTGTGAGGCAATTTCAGATAAGTATAAAACTGTGGTGTTTTCCTTACTTAAGTACTGAATGATACACTCAGTGAAGCAAATCTGCTCTATTCATACTGCTGTCTAATTCAATGCATTTTCAGTGCAGGATTTTTAGCTCTTCTATATAGGATATTGCACTGACATATATGTCAATATGGTAAATCAATATACCATTTCCTTATCACACCACAAGCATTTTCAAAGGTAAACTAGAAGGGTTTTGTACATAGGGAGGAGAAAATTAAGAATGAAAGCTATGTAAGTTGACACAATCTAACATTGTAGATGATGTGCACAGCATTTGTATGTTCTGCTGAAATGATTGAACAGTAAAATCATAACATCGACATTGCAGTTTTATTAGGTTTCAGAGTGAACAGGTGCTGGTAGTAATCTGCACACATCCAGAATTCTACACACTTGTTTGTATTTCTTTGTGAGGGTGAAATTACTGCCTAAAAATAAAAACTTAAAATCTGAAATACAGGTTAGCAGAAAAGGGTGAAATTCTTAATCATCTGTGTGATAACCTGCTACCTAGGGAAATTTTATACAATCCAAAGGAATGAATTGTGTGCCACATCTTGGTCATGGTCTGGAAGGAGACAACTGTCTAACAAACTAAATATGAAAGGTCTAAGCATAAATTCATACCTTTCAGTGGGAGAATCATTATTTTAATATAATTTATGAGATTGATTTTCTTTGCTGAGGTAACAAGAATATCTCCTCTGATTACCAGAGGACAATACCAATGTAAAATGGAATCAACATAAAATATCAATTTTGTCTCCTGCAAGTATTGAAAAATTTAGGTGTGTTCATGAAATTTTGTGTAACAATCTGATTACTATGTTTTTACAATGTGGTAATTTGTGCGTGCTTCATCCTGACATGTCCAAACTCTGATGCAACAGGAAAATGAAAATAGTGAAATTAGGAGCCAGAATGTGTTGGTTTTTGGCAGAATGAAGATTGTTTGGAGGGAATGTTATATTTTTTTCTTTATCAGTTAAGTCTTTTTCTTTCAGTTATTAAATTTTGTTCAGCAAGATTGCTCTTGATATAATTGCTGAGAGATAAGGTTTCATTTAGTGAAGAGCTGAGTTACTTTAATCAGAGATGATGGACTTTCATACACCATACCTGATAATTTGAATATTATTATATTAATTGGTCTACTTAATTTCCTTAAACTTTTTTTCTCATGATTATGATCCAAATGCAGCTCAGATTTGCTCAGATTGTTTTCTTTATTAGATTTTAACAGGTAAGACTTTTTCTCACAGATAATATTTTTACTATCATGATTTAATTTTTAAAGCTATATCTTTAATGTGAGTTGTCTCAATGAGTAAGAAAAAAGTCTGCTTTTGATTTCTTATTGTTATGGTTGCTGAGAGATAAATACAAGTAATTTAATGTTGCATTTTGGAACTAGCTAAAGATTTAATATGAACTGTTGCTTAAAATGTGTTATTTTATTAATATTAATGCATTTGAAAAATTTTCTAAAATCTCAGAAGGATTTTTTGATTACTGAAAATCTGGTATTATTGAATTTGATCCAGCTTATTTTTCAAAACATTGAGTGCTAAGGAGAAGTGGTCCAGTGTCTCCCTGGTTTTGATACAAATATGAGACATATTGAATTCATTCATGAAGACCATGAGGAAGTTATCAATATCCAGGTCATCTACTGAGATTAGTCCTATGCTTTGGTATGAGCTTTGGCTTTGAGTGAGTTTTGGTGCAGAGTTTGAGAAGAGATGCCAAGGTGCATCATGCCTTTTAGGAGGCTACAAGCACAGATGCACAGAAGAGTAGAGCTGGATGTACCAGTTTAATGCACTCCATCCTGTGATGCTGTTTCTCAACATTTTCCAGTCAGCTGCAGGTTCCCTGCAGCCATCAGAGACCAGGTGAGGCAAGGGCAGCTGGGACAGGCATTGCATACAAGTGAGGGTGCTGGGGAGCATGTGCAAGTTCACCTTGTCAGGACTGCTGTACCCCTGGAGCAGCCAAGGAGTTGCAGAGCAGTTTTGTGTTTTGACCCATGCCTTCCTGAGCAGTCGATCTAGAGCTGAGGAGATCAGCTGAATTATGCTTATTTGAGAATCCATATTGGAGTGTCTTTTCCACATTAGTTCTAAAGTGGGGGATCAAAGCATTCTCACCTTCACAAGGCACTGGGAGACACTAAAAACTGAGTTACCTGTTGTGTAGCTGAAAATGTGTAAGAAATGAAATTGAAGCAAACTATGGAAACATTTTATAACCAGTACATTTACAGCTGAAATTTTGTATGAAGCTTGGTGGCCTTGAGATGTGGAATTTCTTTTCTTCTTCTGATGTATCTCTTGTTTTCTCTTTTCTAAACCAGATATTGTACAACATGGCTTTTCACTGGGTTTGTAGGATTATTTTTCTCATTTTGATAATGGGAGAAGAAGATTGCTTTTGTTTTACTTTACTTAATTTTAAATAATATTTTAAGAATAAATTCTATTTTACAGTGTTTACAGTGCATTTCAGTTTTTTATTGTGTCATGCCCTTCCAGTCCCTTGGTGGGATGAGAGGTGAATGTATGTATTATATAATTTATAATTAATTTATGATGAATCACATCATAATGATGAATACTTACTTTATGATGAATACTGCTTATTAAATATTAAAGTCTTGTCTACAGTCATGGCAGTACTAGGCAGTGGCACTCCTGTCTGTTCATATGGCTACTACTACCGAGCAGACCCGTTGACTTAGACTGTGCTGTCAGCACTTAGTTATAAAAACCCTGCCTAGGCAAACAATGCTAAGGAGAATTGGCTCTCTTTTCAGAGTAGTAACCCTGCTACTGCCTTCCCCTTGCCCTTTGTGCACCAGCAGTTGGGGTCATAATGAGAGTAGAATTTCTGCAAAACTTAGTTGCAAACAGAGAAGGTGCTGCTTGGTAATTCCCCAATTGCATAGGGATTGTTATAAATCCTGGTTCCTTGCTGACAGACCCCCTCACTGACAGAAGGCTAAGCAGAATAACCTAACAGGAGGTAACAGGAGTAACTTGGATCTGAACAATTGGAAAATCTAGGCTAGATTTTGATAGTCCATTTTTATTAGTGATGAGTGGAATTTGGACAAGGGAATAATTTACCTGCAGAGGTCCTTCCAACACCTGGAACTAATCAACTCCCAAATAAACTCAGTAAAACAGCAGCAAGAAACAGTGTAGAGGATTGTGTGCTGCCAGTTTAGGGCAGTTGGTCTTAATGAAGGCATTTTTCTAAATTCCTAGCAATGAATCTCTGAGCAGAAATAGTAGAGAAATCAGAAATAGATGGAGCTCCCCGACTGCTCTGAAATTCAGGGGAATCCCCCCAATCAGAAATATATAATAATAAGGCAGAAAATAAAAAAGTAGCCTTCTAGCAATGTTTTGTGCTCTGCCTTTCCTTCTTTGGAGTGTTGACCTATGTGTGTCAGTGAATGCAGCGTACAGCAAGGAAAAAGTGCTGTCACTGTGTGATGCAACAGACCTTAACCCTGAAATTCTTGCTTGACTGTACTAAGTGTCAGCGCAGCAGGCAGATACTCTTGTACATTTTCTTGGCTCTTGAGTGTCTGTTATAGCAGATAGATTAGAAGGGGCAGGAGAGACCTGAGAATTTCAGTCAGAGAATACAGGATTGATAATTTCGTATGGAATGCCATGTAAGAATACATGAAAGTGTGTGCTGTTTTCCTGAGATGACTGCATCCTATGGGACCTAAATTAGAAGCAGCAGGCAGAGCATTTGAGCACTGAAATTTAAAAAAAAGGAAATCTGTGCTGAATATCTGTGTGACAGGAAAGGAATCCTAAGTGATTTGAATTAGTACAATGAAAAAGGAAGTGTAATTAATTTTGGCTTGATGGTCCTGTACAACCAACTTGTGTTACATAAAGATTGTGTGATCAAATACTGAAAAACCTTTATGCTACAGATAATGTAAATCAGTGGTTCTTTGGATAGGCACCATGGGAAAAAAGAATACTAAAACATAGGCATATTACTTCAGAACTTCATACATATTTTCTGAGAGCTCAATGTATAAAAAATTGCAATAAAATCTAATTCTAATGACTTTGGTTTTGTTCTTTTCCCAAAGATTTCCTAGAATGATTTAATGATTTGACATATTATCAAGAGCTTGTTTTTTAATATTTATTAAATCACACACAATGACAAAATTCTCAGCCCTTAAAATGAAGTTTAAAAAATTGATTTATAAGATTTGACCTTAATTAGGAGTGATATCTTCATTGGTATTGAGCCTCTGATCTAATATCACTTTATACATACAGCTGTGAAGATGAAAAAAAACAAAGACCGTAACAGTATGTGGAAATTATCAAAGCAAAAATTATGTTTAGTAACATAGTGCTTTATTTTGTATAGGAGGAAATAATACAGGGGAAATCCTGTTAGACCCAAAGGTCTTCGGGATGGTATCAGCACTAGGATTGTTATGCATTTGAAAGAAAGATTTTTCACTGAATCTTGTATATCTAGTTACATATTTTCTCTTTTCATTTAACTTGAATGAGTAAATTGCAGATTAAAAAATGTAGTGACTGTGTCTCTTTTTGCACGTTACTAGGCAATTGTTGGAATCTTCACTGATTACAGTAGGTCAGCTTAGTCTCATTATTAAATGACAAAATGGCAAACAGATTTTTGTAGAATTCACTTTATAAAATGCGAGCAAGTTTGTATGTTTTTATTAGCTCCAAATCAGATATTTCAATATACCATTTTTAAGTATTCCCAGAGCAATGTCCATTTCTGAATTTTTTGAGACCACACAAAGATATTACAAATTAATCAGATTTCCAGATTTCTGTGTAATAACTCTGCACATTTATTGTTTAATCCAATTCTAAAATGCTGTTATGATTGACAACTTGCTGTAGAGATGGAAGTCAATTGAATAATATGTAGCAGTCAATTTTATTTGAACCTTAATGTGGTGAAGGTGGTTTTTCTTTCACATTTCCATTATTTATAAGTTGTTCCCCTTGGAGAATATATAAAGGAATTTGTTTTAAATGAGCTTATAATACCCTCTTTAAAATTTATGACAGAATGGTATCATTTTTCCTTACAGCACAAGGGTGTGCCAAGAAACTGTTTCTGAATTATCTTGCTATTCACAGTACAAACATTAGAAAAGAGCATCTTGTTAATGTTTACTTAAAATGGAATTTCAACCACTCATCAGAAAAAAAAAAACAAAATAGGAGATAATGTATCAACCAGGAAACCTGATGCCATTGCCAGGGTTTTCTTTATAAGAGACCATAGTACTCTTGCAGCTACATTTGATGCTTGCTGTCTTTCTTAAAACCTCAAAAATCAATGTGCGCCTGATCATGCCATCAGCACTGAAAAATTGGGAATCAGTTGAGTCCTTCACCCAGAGGAAATGGAGGATTGGAATGTACTTTTGAGAACATCTTGGTACTTTCTTACAACTGATAGGATGTTTTCATTTCTCTTCCTCCCTTTCAAATCTGTATTGCAGACTTCAGCAAAATCTAGTAGGGCTGGACTGTGTTCTATGCTTAGAAAGTCATTAGTGCCCAGCATATAGTTCAATTGTTGGATATTGATCATCTCAATAATTGCTGAAAATCCTTGGTTTCATGGAATTTTGCTCATCCTCCACCTGCGATTTAAAAAACAAGCGTTCATATGAAAGCACACCAGTTTTCAGTTTTCATAGTGCCCTTTTATTCTGCCTAGTAGAACCTTTGCTGCCTCAGTAACTGACAAAAGAAAATTCTTTATTAAGATAGAAAGTAGATGTGACTTGATTATTTTTCAGATAATTTTTGCTTTCAGAAATTGCAATGGCTGATGCTCACCTAAGCGTATAAAAATGCTGCTCCCACACGCATGGAGTGCTCATGTACTGTATGTAAATTGATGTATAATGCAACCCACATTAGCTGGGTTGATGATAGCTTCAGTTTCACTGCTGTCAGATTTCTGTAACTCTTTGAATGAGTTGGCTGGTCTGAATGAACATTAGCATAATTTATGCAGCTGATAAGCGATTTGAGTGCTTGAGTTATTGATAAAGCACTTTAACATATCATTTTCAGCTTCATGTTATGTGACATCAGACTAGAAGGTAATGTGGCAGTCCCCAGGCTTGATATTAAAGTCAATCTGTTCTCTGGATTTCAGAGGCCAGAGGAAACACAGTGCTGCCTGATACAAGCCCAGCCGACCCGCACCAACCCAGTCAGTCCCATCCTGCATTCCCTGTTGGGCCTCAGGTCAGTGTCTTTCCTTTTAACTAATCGAGATGTACAATTTGATGAAAAATAAATAGCTGTGATTGATCATCTTTGATCTGTGTACTGCAGAATATGTGATTCTCCTTGGCTGTATTCAGTGTTACAAAAGGGGAACATGTATCATGCATATTTTAAAAGTCAAGTTTGGCAAGATTAGATTTTGTATGCTTTTCTAAAATAAAACCTAAGAAGTTTTACATATTAAGGAAGTTAAAATATTTTAATTTCATATGTAAAGTACTTCTAAAATTAATATAATAATTTAATATTAAAAAGCTTGTGCAATTTTAATGCAGTTTTATTGTCTCTGACAGTTGTCTGTCACACAGGTCTCCTGTATTAGTAAAGGTATTTCATAATATTTTATGCCAGATATTTTTCTTTAGAGCAGAGTGTAAACATAGTTGTATGACACTTTATAATATTTTAAAATATTTCCTATCTCACTTCACAATTTTATCCAAGTTCAACTATACTCTAAGAAGATACTCATTATTCTTCCACTTCCCAGGACAGGCTTGCTCCACAAAGCTTCTAGTAGTTGTCACTGTAATGTTTTCTGCTGTTATCAATCAGTCTACAACCAAGAATTTTTGGCAAATGTTGGCATTTAGCTACTTGTAGACTAAGCTGGAGTTAGGTCATGTGCTCATAAATTATCTGTTGTGTATATGTAATGAATTTTCCAGTCTAGATTCAGCTGGGATTGCTATTATGCTATTTGACTGAGGCTTACAGTTTCAGACTGTCTTGTTTGTTAGACCTTTCTGTGTTGGTGAAAATGTGTGCTTTCAGATACTGGAAGCAGTGCATGTCTGTAATGGAACATGAAAAGATCTCAAGCCAGAAGGGTTGTAAGTGTGTAATACTGAGCTACACAAAGTAAAATAGGTTTGTGTCTGTGGTTTCTTACAGCCACTACTGACAGCCCAACAGTTAGCCTCAGCAGTAGCAGGGGTGATGCCAGGAGGCACTCCAGCCCTGAATCAGCCAATCCTTATTCCTTTCAACATGGCTGGGCAGCTGGGGGGCCAACAAGGACTTGTCCTGACTCTGCCTACAGCAAATCTCACCAACATCCAAGGACTGGTAGCAGCAGCTGCAGCAGGAGGCATCATGACTTTGCCATTGCAAAATCTACAAGGTAAGTCATGTTCGTAATTTTTCTAACAGGTTCTTTCACCTGTTTTATGCCATGTCTTTCTTTTAAACTGAGTGATCTTTTTTTCAAATTAAATATTGCTCTCCATGAATATTGAAAAGCAATAAGTGAATTGTTTTTGAATGCTTGAGAGATACTTAAGGGCCATCTCCCTTTTTATAAAAACGTATTGGAGGTTGGGTCTTACATTCTATGGGTCAATAAGGTAAACAACTTGAATGACTCATTAGGATTTTCTGTCATCAATGATCAATGTTCTCTACTCATAGATCACTTTAAAATTTCAAACCATAGAATAATAGAATCATAGAATATTAAGACTTTGGAATGGACTTTATAGATCATTTAATCCCAACCCTACCTGCCATGGGCAGAGACACCTTCCCCAGGTTGCTCAATGTCTTATCTAACCTTCAAGGTTGGGGCAACCTCCCTGGAAACATTTTCCACTGTCTTATTACCCCACAGTGAAAACTTTCTTCCTAATAGCTAACCTATATCTTCCCTCTTTCAATTTGTACCTATTATTCCTTGTACTATGACTACAGTTCCTGATGAGGAGTCCCTCTCCATCTTTCCTGTATAACCTCTTCAGATGCTGGAAGTTTGCCATAAGTCTTCATGTGGTTGTCTCTCCTCCAGAAAGCCCCCACTTTCTCAGCCTGTGTTCATAGGGGAGGTTCTCTAGTCCTCTTACAAACTTCATGGCTCTCCCCTGGACTTGCTCCAATAGATCCATGTTTTTCTTATGTTGAGGATGCCAGAATTGTGCACAGTACTCCAAGGGGATCACATGTGAGCAGAGTAGAAGGGCAGAAAGAATCATCTCCTTTCACCTGCTGGCCACATTCCTTGTGCTGCAGCCCAGGATTCAATTGGCTTTCTGGGCTGTGTGCACACACAGCTGGCTCATGTGGAGTCTTTCATCACTTGTCACTCCCAGGTCTTTCTCAGCAGGGCTGCTCTCATTCACTTCTCTGCCCAACCCATTGGTGTGTCTGGGATTGCAGTCACCCAGGTGTAGGACTTTGTGCTTTGCTTTGTTGAACTTCATGAGGTTTGCCTCAGCCCACATCTCAAGCCTGTTGAGGTCCCTCTGATGGTATGACCCTTTTCCTCCAAACAAGTTGACTGCAACACACAACTTGTTTCACCACTGCTCATTAAAGCAGCTGTATGAATAGAGGCAACTAAAAATACTGTATTGCATGAAAATAACTTTTTAAAATATTTACAATAAAATCAGTTTTATCATCTGTCATCCATGCCCCAGATATGTTTTCATTCTTGTTGTGGGAGGTCTGCTTTATCAGTAAGGTTCTGCCATCCTCTTTCAAGTTGTTGAGAGAGTTGCATGACACCAAAGTAACTAGGGAAAAGTTAATCTCTGTAGGTATCCTCTGTATTGTCTGAGCTGCACCATGTTTGCAACAGTTCTACCCTGACGGATCTGCTACATTTTCCCTGCTGTCTAAATGAGACTGAGAGCAGTTCTGTAAGATCATTTTTCTTCCCTGTTCAGTCAATGTGTCTAACACTGTTAGGAATAGTACTGAATCCAAGTACATATGGTATAAAATAAGATTTATCTATTTACTATTCCTATTTACTATGCTGATGTTTCTCAGAATGCAGTTGCTGATGAACAAAACAAAACTAAACAAAATATAGCAAGATAAGTGTTAACCAATATCTTACAACATAATTGTATAGTTAGGAAGATGACTGTAGAGGACAGTAAAGGAAGTGATAGTCCAGTGTGAAAGTGATAAAGGTGTGAGCAGGAAGTGTAAAACAAAAGCTTTAACTGTTTAGATTTATTTGTTTGTTTGTTTGTTGTTATTTCTTTCCAATGTAAATGGTATGAAATATTTTCCTCTAACAAAATGGCAATTTTTTAAAAAAATTAATCCTCTCCTCTGTGCCCTAAATACCTTTTAGTGATCAGACTCTGGTGGCTGCTGATACCCAGTTGCATTGTTTGAAGCACCAGATCCTACAGGTTGTCAAACAGAGAAAACAAAGAGACAGCTCTTGTGTTGAACAAACTCTCTTACAAAGTGCATGCATAGTACTCTCACCTGTTGGAGCAACTACTTGCCTTTACCTTGTGCATGTTTTAAAGTTTAATGTCAACAGACCTCTCTTATCATAGTTGTAAATGGTTTTCACTTTAATGTTTAAAATAATGTCTCTCTCATACCATTAAGCTGCACCAAAGAACCTGTCATTCATAAATGATAGATGAAAAGGACACACTAATGCACAAATTTTGCTTGTTTAAAATTTGAGAGTGCATGTAAAGTAGGAATGGGAGATTAAAAAAATAATGCAAGAACAGGAGCGGGTAAAAGCAGATATAACAAAGTGAAGGGGAAGTAGCTTTTTAGCGTAGGTGGATGATGAAATCTTAATGAAGAAACAGGCATTATAAAAATGTATCCTTCTACTCTAGAGTGCTCCAGGTTAGAGTTGCTGGGTATGTAGTATTATAAATAAAAATAAGCTTGTGCAGTTCTTACGTCATTTATTCACCCTGTGTTGCAAAGCTGGAGGGTAAGGATTAAGCCAGGCAACCTTTGCTCTTTAGTTTAGCCATGGATGTCTAATTGCTAGCTAAAAGACTTAACTTTGCTGCCAAATAAATTTTGCAAGCAATGACCTTACAAGATGAAAAGGTTTCCTTTATAATCTTTACTGGTAGATAGGAGCCTAGGTTCAAATAGGGACTTGCAGGAGCAGCAGGTTCAGTTCCCTGTCTGTGAACACAATCACACCTTCCATAATGTATCTGAAAGGAACAGTGAACATCTCATGAATTTATTTAGTTGTGTTTCTGTTTGTTGTCTTCTCTTCCCTTCCTTCCTGATCTTCTGAGCAAGTAGAAGGGTTACTGCCTGCCCTGAGTTTTTGGAAGTGAAATTGATACACAAGGCAGCAAAGTAACCTGGTCAAGATAGCTCCAACCATCCTGAATCACAGCTGTAAATTGCTATTGCTTGTTCTGTAGCCCACTGTCCAATGCATGCGTGAATGAAGATAGGAATCAGGTGAGAGTGTTGTGTGGTATCATCAGTTCCATTGAACCTGACTGACTTCTGGTCCCTGGGTTTTTGGGTTTTTTTTTGTGATTGGTTGAAAATAATCACAGAATGTTCATTCTGGTTTGTAGACATTATTATAGGTATACTCATAAAAGCCCATGCTTCAACACAGTTTGGTAGCTCCTGCTCTTTTGGCGAAATCAGGCCATAATCATCTGCTTCCATCTCTTAACCTCACTGCAGCATGATCAACTTAGATAGTGGGAGGACATGTTTTCATGCTGTTTTGCAACCTGTCTTAATACTCCTGTCATCACACCTGCTGTCCTTGAATTTTCAGTGAGGTCAAGCATAGACGTCCACAGCTCCTGTGAGCTGGGTCTTCTGTGTTTCTTCTCTTGTAAGTAAACTTCTAAAACTCTTAATCACAAACTACCCTAAACTAGACCCAGCTAGGTGACTCAAAGGACCCCCGAAAACTTTTTGAATAATGTTTGAATTCAGAAAAGTTCTGGTCTGACAGAGTACTTGAATTCATACTGAATGTTGATCAAGGGAGTAATTCCACTATCTTTTTTGTGCTCCATATACATGTTTAGATGGTTTTCTTCTCAGGAACTTTCAGGTCTGATTCAGGGTGATAAGCATGAGACCTCAGAGTGCATAGATAAAACAATGAAAATACTTGTTTGTGAAAAGAGCATTCAGGAATCACAGAGGAGGTATGTCAAGTACATAAAATGAGAAAAAAAGTTTATTTTAAAATGGAGTAATTAATGATTGTTCACACAGTATAACCTAGTATATTGCCTGTTCTTCGTTTGCCAGTTACCTCTAAAAAACATTTTTCCCCAAAATGTGTTTGTGTTAACTTTTTCAGTTGCTATATGGTCTTGATCCACCACTAAGATGATAGGAATTTCACTGCTGTAAGTGAAAAGAGGTTTAGATCAAACCTCTTCCAAAACATCTTTTCTGCATACATGATTATTTTCTGTTCATTACACCCTGTCATTTGCCATGCACACTGGTATATTATATTTGTTCCCTGAGCAAATTCATCACATGTATGTGAACAGAAGGAATGCAGGTGAATTATTGCTGTGAAAGTTAGGAAATTTTGTTTCCCCTGACTTCAAGTAAGCAAATTTCATATGCACAACTAATATGAAAATAATACAGTTTACTGAGATGAAAGAGGCTTGCAGACTTAAACTATCTACCTTGGTGAAAACGGAAATCCCTGAACATAACACCTGTGGAATTTTGACTTTCCACCAACAGTTCTTTGAAGAAAACAGTAAAATCAACAATAATAACTTTTTAGTATAATCCACTAAAAGCGTTGCAGATAAAAGTTTTAAAACTATCTATGAAAAAAATTGTCCTAAGAAACCTATACATCTGCTTTGCCCTCATAATTTCTTAGAAATACAGGTGCAACATAGCCATGCTTCCCTAAAATTTTGCAGGTGTACAATGGTGAGGTTGTGAAAATGGAAAAAGTGAGGCAGGTACCCTACAAGAGGGTGTGTTTCCTGTCTTCTGCTCTTAGTCCATTGCTGCCTGGCCTGTCTTCATTGACTTAATGCAGAAAGTAGTCTGACAGCCTCCCTCTGAATCATCCAAACTGGTGGTTGTAAGCACTCATCTTCCTGCCTTCAGGAAACTTTTCTATGTGCTGAACTATTTCAGTTTTTGCACCTTTTTTGCAAGGTCAAATTTTGCTCAGGTTTAGGAGGCCTATGTTCTTCTTTTTAAAATTTAGTTATCCTTCTCTTAGTTGGTTAATCTTGGAGTATTCTGTAATGCCTGGGAGCTGATATTCATGAAAAGACATTTCTCTCCTTAAGCCCATCTGATTTTTATATCTCAATGTAATATTTCTGTATAGCTAAACAAGAAACCTTTTGGGTGGGGGGTTGAGTTTTTTCTGACTTGTTTTCTTTGTAGTATTTTAACCCTGTGAATTTCCTGTTGAAATAACTGAAAAACAGGAAGGCATTCCAGTCCTGGGGAGTTGTTAATAGCTGGCCTCACTTTTAAGTCTCTTTTCCAAGACAACCAGGGCAGTTTTAGGTAAAAAGTTAATGTATTTTAGCTATTCTTTTAGTATAGCATATGTGTTTGAAATTAGAAAATGACAGGGTTTTCTGTCAACTCACTACTGGACACTCACTCACCATGGATAACAATCTGAATCTCTCTGTAAAGGACTGATTCAAATATATTTTAGCACATAGCAACGGCACACCAGTGTTTTAGATATATATGCCAATACAAAGAGACACTGGAACCTTGAAAGAAATCAACAAGCTGGAGAGTGTAGCCTCATGGCACTGAAACTTTGTGTATTTTATTTCCACTACCCATTGTACTGCTCCTTAAGTGGATGTCAATAATTTATTTACAAGTCAAACTTTCTCAATCTTGAGTTGTGAAAGAAATGAGAACAAACTATCTCTCTCAATCACTAGTGAAAGACTTCACTGCTGAAAGGAAGTCTTGCATAGCTGAAAATGTGAAATCATTAAATTATATTATTTAAACAGCAGCAGGTCATATTTCAGCAGCAATACAATGGAAGGGAAAATGTGTTAAACACCTTAAGAGATAGGAGGCAACCATTAAGATGCACTGATGTGGGTTACAGCTGACACAGATAATGGTTGAAAAAAAAAAGGCCTTTTTCATATGGAGATCAGTCAAAAAGAATAAATAGGTAAAGACAATAGTAACAAAAAGAAAAAACTCTGTTGTTTACATTTATTAGATCTTGTTTCCTCTGAATAGAGATTTGTATTATTAATTGTACAAGAGATAAAGTAAACATGCTCTGTCTCCATTCCTCCATGTACACATACCTAAAAAATCAGAAATCAGAGATGAAAAACAAAAAAGAGACGGAAAAGAAGTAAATGACAAACCTCAATTGCTTACTGATCTAGAGTCCAAATTTCAGTTTCTTAGAACACTTTTCCCTTTTAACTAAAGTTGATGCAGTCCTATTCATTTGTATTCCCCTTCAAGTAACATGAAATAGCTTTCAGTGTCTACAGAAAGGCAGTGTTTCACTTATGTATTTTAATGAGCACCAATGTCAGTAATAATCAAAATGATGTTTCACTTAGAGGAATAGTTTATTCCCAGGTACTTTTGCAGTGTACTAACATACCAGAACAAGAATGACAAGAACCAAGAGGAAGTGCTTCACTCATAGGAATTTCTGTGAAGCTCTCAACCCAAATATACCTCCCCTATCACTGTATAAATGCTGCAAAGAATGCAGTCACTGTGAAGGGCTCACTTACACAAAGAAGGGGATAGCCAACCCTCAAGACAAACCTCCCCAGCTTAGTACATGGAAAGAAATAAGAGAGATGTGAGCATCCATAAGCACACTGTGGCATGCACAGAGGGTCTGTGGATTAGCAGCTGCTATACCAGATTTCCTCAGGCTATCAGCCATATCCCATACAAACTGTTGTAGGATAACTGAACTGATATGCAGAGATCCCTGAAGATGGGATGCGCTGTCTCTGTCGGGTCTCCTAGGCAATTTAAACAAGGCCTAACATTAGCTTTTGGAAGAAAGGGCAAAATCGGCTTTTCTGAAGGTAGTATAGCAAGAATCCTGCTGGCTCGTTCGTTTATTTGTTTGGATTTTTTCTCCATAATACAAGGCTTTTCCTGTGCAAATGCATTTGCCCCATGTTAATTGCTCATCTTGTTCAGTGGCAAATTGCTACCTTCACAGAGGGAATGTGAAAGGTTCAGGACTTTATTAGTTACTAGTGTTTATTGATCAATCCTAGATTGTTAGAGCTATTTGTTGTTTGGTTTCTCTGCCCCATAAGTTAAAGGCCTACCACTAGAGGCATTACAATGCAGTAGTCTTAATGCTTGTGTGCTCTGTTGATCTCCACCCAAAACAGACCACAGACAGGCCTTTTTTTTTTTTTTTTTTTTTTTTTTGGTTTTTTTTTTTTTTTTTGTTACTGATGATCATGGAACATTGGTAAGAAGTAAAGATGTGATGTAGATCAAAGTTTGAAATCAAAGTATTCGTACCTGCTTAAGCATTGCAGGCCATGTACTTAAAAAGTCTGAATTTCCAGACTTTCATGCCAAGAAGCAGATGGGAAAGCTGGAAGTAGTCTGCACCGCCCCAAATTCCCTGAACTTTTTACCAAAAACCTATTGGTTAACTATCCTTTGACAGGCATGACCACTGAGCTAGGAGTTGTGGCATGATTGGCATGCATGACCTGGTCATTTTAGGGAGTGTAGATCTTTACTCAGCCCTGACTCAGACTGGTGCTACTTCTGGATGGAATATCCTGTATGCAGAATTATAAATGAAATTTCCGTCAACCAGAGTGTGGGTGGATTTTAATGGTGTGTTTAAAGTATATATTTCACCTGTTTTGAGAAGCCTTTAATCTTCTTCTTGAATTTAGATTGTGACAATTTAAATTAATGTAGAGAAAACTCATTCCAATAATGTGAAGAACTCAATTTACTGTAATCCTACAAAAGCCAAGAAATTTCAAATGCTAGTGAAAAACCTAGCTAGTGTTTGTCACTCTGTTCTTCACATTTTTACACATGAGCTACATGCAGTGGTGGATCTCGTGCAAATAAGTAGGTACATCTAGATCACATAAAAACAGATGGGTACATCTATATGGTATATGCACATATGATTCTCATGCTGGTCCAAGACTTTCTACTTCAATAGAGAAAGTTGTAGAAAGATTACCTGGATGGATTTACAGCCTTCACTCTTAATTTCCTTGCCTTAGTGTATTTAAGTGAGACATTTATAGTATTTGTGGTTTAATTTCCTTTGTTTTTCCATGGTTTTGTATTAAAAAATTCCTATGATTCATGTTATAAAAACTCCCTGGACAGAGATTTGTGTTCCTGATTCACTGAGATTCTAAGGAAGTTATATATTTAGAAACTCATAAAAACACCAAAGTCATTATTGACCAACTGAGTAGTGTGAATTTCAAATGCATTAAATATACAAAGTAAAGGCCTGAGAGCCCATTTTTTAAAATTAAATTCCTTTAATGTCTATGTGGTTCTGTACCACAGAACCATACACCTCTTCTTTATGGAGACCTCCTATATTTTTTTATGTCATGGAATGTTCTGAAAGTATCTTCTAACTTTCTCGTTAAAATCTTAAATTTCATGCATCTTAAAACATTTTATAACACTGCTTTTTTTTTAAAAAAAAAATATTTTATTTGAGAAAAAATATGTCTTCCACAGAGATTGCCTCATAAATGGGAACAGAATCTGCCTGGTAACATCAGAAATGATAAAAGTGAAACTTCCTTCAGTTTTCTCCTCCCCAGACCTCTATGCAAACTTGTGTCCTTTGGGTAGAAAGTTGTACTCATGGAAATCTTAATGCCTCCATTTCATTTTCTGAAGCTGCTTTTATTTCTTGTATGTTCCATCTTTGCAAGCTTGTTACTCTGATTTAGTAGAGCAGCAGAGAGCACAGACCTGAAAGCTGTATTCTTGCTCTGCACTTTGTCCCAGGTGTTCCATATGATGGAAGAAAATTCATGCACATTTTTGCAAGGCTTCCCACCTATAAACAAATGTGTAGAGAGTTAGTGGTTATGCTTTCCTACAAAGTGGCTTAAATCACTACTGTTGGATGCCTGGAGTTCCTCACACAGAGCTAGATCTAAGTGTTCTAAACTCCTAAGTCTTGTTCTGGCCCATAGACATAAAAGACTATAAGACTATTTTTTCAGTAGCTGTAAAAATAGGGTGAATTTTCCCTATTTTTGGACCTACAGTCATCTTCTCCAGCTCATAGAAGAACTAGAGTTTTCCACCAAGGTCAGTAAGCTCCAGCACTATACAGGCTCTTAGATGATTGCCTGTTATAGTTGTTTTTTTGGTTGTTGGTAGGATGGTTTAGGGATTTTTTTTTGTCGTTTGTTTGTTTGTTTGTTTAGATTTTGGGGTTTTGTTTGTTTTTTACATAAATATTTCTTTTAAACTTAATCATCTGTAAACCTGATTAAGAGACTATTTTTTAACTTAGCTGTGGTTTAATATGATAAATTATGCAATATTTAAAATAAATCTTCATCATAAACAATAGAATTTCCAGTTATTTATTCTACTCAAGTAAATTGTGATGCTTCAAATTTACAGCATCTTTTCCGTTGTTTCTCAGATCTCAGTCACTTGTGCCTTTCCTCATCCAGAGCTGACTCTGTCCATCCTTTATTTTTCAGCTTGGTTTCTTAAGCTATTCACAACCCAAGTGTTCCTGAATGCATTCTGTGCTGTGTAGCTGATTTCCTATGGCGTCAGCAGTAATAACTGAAGAAGAGGTGATAAAACTGTTGTAATTTTACCATTATATTGGGTTCCTCTATTTTAGAAGATATGGTTGTTACAGGACATGAATCCTGTCTAAAAAGCAAAGAAATTATAGTAGAACATTTTGAGGAAATTCACTTACTGGCACCCTGAAAGTTGTTTTTTTATCTTTCCTGTTTATAAAAGGATAAAACCTCTTAAGAAGAAGTTTTGAACCTGTTTTTGCAAAACTGTTAAGTCTAACATCTGAACAGAGCAATCACTTTAAGATTCTCTATTCAAGATTCTAGCTTTTTTTTTCCCAAAGCAATGCTTGTGAATTGTAAAAGAAGACTGTGGTCCCCCTCCTCCCCCCCTTCCCCAGCACTGCAGCATCTTTAAAAACCATTCAGTTCCCCAGCCCCACACCTTTCATTTTATTGGTAACCAAATCAGTACTTTGAATATTTGTTTACTTTGCTTTAGCAAGAATGGTTGTTCATGTTACATTTATCTAATATGAGCACCTTGGCCATTTGTAAACAAAATTAAAAACATATATTATTTTCTATATTTCTCAAAATAGTATAATTGGTTCTAAGTGTAAGACTTATTAAGTGTATCTTTAAGCATTTATGTTCCCATGAGTGCTATTATTTTAATTTTTTTGTGATATTTATATTTATTCAATGTTCACCGTCTGATAATTTGAGTTTTCTGTGCTTGTAACATACCTCACAGGGGGAAAGTCATATTAAATAAATAATACAGATAAATTTTATACTTCCATATATTTCAAAACTAATGCAGCTACGTTTCAGTGGAATGGTAACATAAGACACAGTGCTATAATATGATTGATTTGTTTTGACAGCAGCCAAATAATTGAGAGTGAAAGGTGTCAGCACAGATGAAATACTGTTTGGCCACATTCAGAAGGCAACCCCAGCAGCAATAGCAACTGGAGTTTTATTTCCTTTGATATCACACTGTTACTCACTTCCAGTTTATTATAAAACCATGAAAGGTATGCAACTTTATGTGTGATGGAGGCTTTTGTGGAGAGAATAGAAACAGAAGTTTGTCAGGTACTTGAGCAACGGATACAGACAATGGGATTTATGATGGACACAATATACAAGGGTAAATTATTTTAATCTTTCCCACTAGTTTTCTCTCTTTTGTTAAATGCTTTTTACAGGTTACTGCTTGTCTGACATCTTAGCTCTAGCTTGGAGGGTAAGTGATTCCCTCCAGACCAACCAGTCTATGGATTGCCTGGCAGAGGAAAAAAAGCAGCACTGCCATTACCCTCTCCAGCAGTGAAACTTAGTTTCAGTTCACCTCTTCTGCACCACAAACTATACAACTATACAGCTTCTGGCTAACTGAGACAGGGTATGGCTTGTATGTTTGCAGTGTGGCATCCAACTGCACTGCAAGGATTACACAGAGCTATAGCATCTTTTGAGTCCAGGAGACTGCAAATGCACAAGTAACCTATTATAGAAGGTAGCCAAATAGACCAGCTGAAGTAATGCCTTAACATGTAACATGAAAAAAACCCTCTAAATTCCACTACAAAAAATAAGTGCATCCATACAACATTCCTGAACCTCACTTTTGAAAGTGAGAATCATTTTTGGGCTTTCTTAAAACTACATTGAACAAGAGACTAGCATGCTAGTAAAAACCCAAGCTGAAAAGCTTTTTTCGTCCTGAAGTGAGATTGATTTTAGTGGGAGCCAGACTCCAAGGTACAGTCTGAATTGAAATTTATATGTCCTGCCATTCATCTCAGAAATGCTCCATTAAGAAGACACAATCTGATGTGAATGACAAGGGTTTTCAGTAATGAGCTCTTCCTCATGCAAAACAAAACAAACTATGACAACCACCATGTTAACAAGATCAGGAACCCTTGTGGCTTTGTAATGCAGCATCTAATCTATATCTATACGTATACCTATACAAATATAATTATTTTACTTGAAAAAAAGTAAATAACACAATGGGATAAGATTTCCAATACAGATCAATTTATACACAGCCTCATTCCACTTTGCATTCTTTTTGTCTCCTGATCTGGTAATTTCATAAATGGCATAGTGGAGATCAGAAACCAAGGCTGAGAAACCTAGACCTACTATTATTAATACAGGAAAAGTTTCATTGAAGTGGTGTAGGAAGGCAGAAAGTGAACCACTCTTCATAAAATATATCTTACTGTAGAGCTGGCTGTATCTACTGAAGTGTTTTGTTTAAAACAGGTACAGCAGACTTGAAATTAATCCTTGTGTTTTCACCATTTACCTCATGTTTGACCCATGCAGAGAAGATTCCTTCTGGAGAAAATTAAGCTTAAAATTGCACTACAAGGCATATGTAATACATTCCAGAATGGAGTGAAGAAACAAAGGACCAAACCAACAACTGGCCCTTTGGAGATCTTCAAGACCCATACATTCAGTGCAAACCAGAGTAAATTCTGTCCAAAGAAGAAACTCTAAATTGTAAGTAGAGGGAGTGAGGGGCACTTAGAACCAACTGCTTCCATCTAGGTCATCTTCTCATACTGCAGAAAATTACTTGCTAGCATTGATGCAGATATGCTTCAGGAAGAAGTTATTTGTGATTATTGTACATGCAAGGAAAACAAATCCTCATTGCTTATGATTCAGAGCAATATAATTTTGATAGAGTCTTCTCTCAGAGCACTGAGTGCCCGAGTTGCAGGACTGTGTGGCTTACGTAGTAACTAGTTCTCTGCCACCTGCAGGTAAAGTTAGCTTGGTAAGTCTGATTTTAGTCAGGAGCAGCTATAGTGTTCTCTTCAGTAATTGAGGACAGAATGCTGAATGTGGGATGCCTGCATGTTTGTGTGTGCATAATTATATTGATAGGCATTGAAATGGAAACAATGAAAGCATAGGCTTTCCAAGTGTTGTGTTTTGTGTACAGATGTTAGTGTTCTCATCCAGAAGTACTACAGGACTACATAAAAACATGGATGGGTAAAAAGACTGTTGGGAGAGTGCACAGTACTCATGAAAATCCCTTCCCTTCCCTTCCCTTCCCTTCCCTTCCCTTCCCTTCCCTTCCCTTCCCTTCCCTTCCCTTCCCTTCCCTTCCCTTCCCTTCCCTTCCCTTCCCTTCCCTTCCCTTCCCTTCCCTTCCCTTCCCTTCCCTTCCCTTCCCTTCCCTTCCCTTCCCTTCCCTTCCCTTCCCTTCCCTTCCCTTCCCTTCCCTTCCCTTCCCTTCCCCAGCTTGTACCAATGAGCATGCATACATATGTGTGTATATAGATATGTGTATATATACACACTTCTCCCATTCCTTTTAGGCTTCAGCTAGCTCCTTCATCCAGGAGGCTGGGGAGTGCAAATTCTCTCTGAGCAGATTTTCATAAAGTAGTGTATAGAGCTAGAAGATCTAGTTAATAGAAATATGCTTAAATGTCTGCATGTTTCCTGGCCTCTGTAACAGGGATTCCCCTTTGGTTGTTCACATTTTGACTATTAGAGGCATTTGTCAATCCATTGACGATGGAACAAAAAGCCACTAAAAGAAACAGGATTGAAAAAAATAAAAAAAGAGACAAGTGAGGTAAAATCCCAAAAGCACAGCCCTCTCGCCTTTAGCTGGCCAGGCAAATGGAAAAGAGAAAAAAAAAAAAAAAAAAAAAAAAGGTAAACTAGCCAATCAAATGAACCAACATGCAGGCATTTCCCACACGTTTTTGTGGACTTTTTACTGAATGGTCATATAACCCAAACAACTGCTTGTTTATTTAGCTGAAGATAAAGTAGTCAGCTTTGAAAGTTAAAAGACCAGACAGGTTATCTTCATAGTAATCCCTACTACATAAAGATTCCAGTGACTATTAATAAATGGGGATTTGCAGACTTCAGCCTTGTGAAGTTTCCTTCTTAGATGATAGGTTTTCCCTAATCAGGAAGGAAACATTTTTTCACACACCTCTTCTTCTGAAGTGATTCCACATCATTGTTACAAGTAAGTGGTTAGCTCTAAGTGGTAATTGTGATATGCCAGCACAGAGCCAGATCCAGAGGCCTTCAACTTTCAGTTTTAGTGAGGCAGATTCATTTTAGATGTGATGCTTGAGGCCCTGTTGTCATTTGGGGGTTTGGGTTTTAAAAATTCTGTGTGAAAACCCTGAAGGTTTGGCTGACTATAACCCGCAAATGGTTTGACAGGACCTTATTTACAGAGACTGCTCAAGAGCCTTTCCCTTCCCCCATCTGAGTGGTCAGCACTGGCATACTCCATTGTGAGAAAGCCCCACTTAACACAGAACTACTTTCAATTGTCATGAGCCCTCAGCTTTATTTAAACTGACACTCTTTCCATCACCCCCAAGCTAGAATCCCAATGTCAGAGTGCTTCAAGAACTTCAGATTCAAAGCCATATTGTCTGGCAAAGAGCTGTGATAGAGTGTTTCAAAACTGCAAAGAAGTGAACTTCTGAGATGGAAGGACAATCCCAAAGGTGAAGGGAGACATGGTAAATATGGATATGCTAGGTAAGCAGGGGAAAGGAGAGTGAATGGAAGGCTTGCCTCTGGGTTTGGATCAGGAATGGAGGACCCACATTTCTCTGTTCCCTTGCTCTTACTCAATTCATTAAACTCCTGGGGTCATACCATTAGAAAGGGCTACAGTTCCTTTGTATTCCAAGAGCTTCCTTCTCCCACCACAGCAGGTTGCTCAAGTACCAAGAACATGTGTAAATAATCTGAAATGAAACAGCATGGCTGTTTAAACAACATTCATGCTTTGTTCCTACAGAGGAAATATAGTCTATCTCTAAAAAAGAGTTAAGTGACTGCTAGATCACTCCTGTTTCTTAATATTAAGCAAATGCTAATGCATATGCCAGCTCACTGAAGTGGTCCTGTTTAATATGGAAAAAAAAAAAAAAAAGTCATTTTAATGATCCACTGTTTACTAATGGAGAAACTAAGGCACAGAGTAATGAAGTGACTGCCCTATATTTCTCAGTAGAACAAGGCCAGCAAAATTAGCCATAGAAACCATGTTTGCAAAGTCCAGTCTGCAAATGTATATTTATAAATTTGTAATTTTAAGTTAGTGCAAGAAAAGAGTATTTAAAGAGAATACTGGGTTATTTATTATTGTTATTTAAAGAGGTTATGAGGTATTTTCTGGGTGTTCCAATAAAACATTTCTTGTAGGTTGGTTTAAAGGCTGAATCCTAGACAATCCTTGATCAATATCCCATTGGTTTTAGGGTGGCTGCTTCCATAAGTAAAATTTACAACATTCAGTTGCATATTTTTCCCAAAATAAGAAGAGAAAGAGAAAAAAGAATGGCTCAAATAAAACACAGCCATTGTCTGAACTGCAAATGGTTTCCTCCTTTTCTCTCCTCATTCCCCTAGAGAAGTACACAATCACAGTAATAGCTTGGGATTAAGTAATCATCTCTGTTTTCTGCAAATCTAGAGTAGTTTATGGTTTTGTCTGAGTTTTTGTTTTAAGATCAAATGTCATTGTCATGAAAGACTTTTTTCTCTACATACACTTACATTTCAAAAATATACCTGCATTTTAGAGGTGGAGGGGAGGAGAGAGAAGCAAGGAATACCACTACTTGAGAAAGACTTTAATGTAAAATTAATTCCTTTAAAAAGATTTTTTAAAAACCACAACATTTTTCTAATGTGCATTAAGAGTGTTGGAGAGCTCACTGAAGCATATACTTTGAGCTTTCAGGAGCAATCTGTAGTCAGGCATTTTAAATGAAAATTGATTTGTGATTTACATGGTCAGTGGAAAGAAAATTAACTTATGGAAGGTTGTAATGAAATATTAGACAAGTAAAAAAAGTAGATGGTGATCTAGTGGAACTAAAAGTCCCATCTGGAAGAATTCTGTGACATTTTTACATTTATCTGTGTTCTGCATGAGTTGTAATGTTAGTGGTAATTTTATGGGACTGAGCTGAAATGAAAAGGGTGTTATCACAGATTGCCTACAATATAGGATTGTGTTCAGTGGAGAGTCCTGTATCCTTTTCTCCATTTTCCTGTAATATGACTCATTGCACTTTTTTCAGCTACTGTTGTTGAATTCATTCAGCCTTTTACTTGAAGTTATTAAAGAAGAACATCAAACGTGCACAAAAACAATGTAGCAGCACATTAAAATCTACACGGCTGCTTCCACTTACTCCTGCATAACTGAGGCACTATCTAGGTGATCCTTTAAAATATATGCTAAAATTGTAGTTTATCATTCTTAAACACATTTAAAAGCACGTTCTCTTTTAATTTATGACTCATCAACATAGCAAGAGCAAAGTATTAAATGTTTTCCAGAAAACATACTGCCCTACTTCTGTTCCTCTGTTCATTTTGAACTCTGATATTCACTGTATGACATCCTTGATTGCTCTTGCTGTCAGTTTCTTGGAGAATGAAGAAAGAGAGACTTGTCAGAATAACATGATGCCACACTTGCTGCATTATTCTCTTGCCTTTGTACTAGAAAATCTTTCTCCTGTTTCAACAATCCAGACTTTACCTGTAATGGAAATAGGAACTCTTGTACTACCTTCTACCAGATAATCTTTTTTCTTCTGTAGGCTCCATGTATGGCAACCACTAATTTATCATACTTTACACATTTTGAAATGCAGGACTCTAACTTGGAAGATTAATATTATTTGGAATAAGTAAGATTTATTAATGCCTTTGTCAAAATTCTCAAATTTTCAAAATCTAGAGAAAAATCTTCCTATCAAAGGCTTGCTTTCTTCTGTTATTAAATTAATTATTTCTGTGTCCTATCAAAGTCTTGTTTATTGAGGACATCTAACCTTCATTTTCATAGGAGATGTGAAAATATCTTTATGCTACTTCTTTCTTTCTGTTCCTTTAGGAAATACATAGGTATCATGTGAATGCATTCTAAGCATTCTAATTTCTTTGCACTGCACAGGTTTTCAACACAGCTCAGCAGCATGTAAGGTTTGGACACTCTTGAGCAAACAGTGTCTGAAAACTTGTCCTTCTGGTGGGACAGGTTTGAAATTATACCAAGTCCATATTACTGTTAGCTGAAGCAGAATTAATCAGATTGTACAACCAATATATGCAGTGTTTTAGCTCAAACAAGTGCATTATAGAAGAGTATAGTTTGAAACATGCCATGTTATTTCTCCAGGAAATTTATTTTATAAGCACATTCGAAAGAGGAGAAATATCACGAATCCTTCACAAATAGTATATATGATTTTCAAGAGAATGATGTGGTTAATCATGTTAAGAACAGCCTTTTTAATCACAGCATACTGCAGAGGTCAATATTAGGTATTGGCTTTTCATCCTATCCATCTGAAACAATATACTATAGTGAATATAATCAGTTAATGGTAGCAAATGAGCGTATTAGAAACATTAGCATTGCAAAATGACAGGTTCTGAGAAATAGATATTAAGTGGATCCTGCAGCTGGTAATTGTCATCCTGGGAATAATTACACGAATTAATAGTTTCTAACCCCAGACCCTTGTGTCTGTGACTTTGAATGAGTTAATGATTGCTGCTTTTGAGACTGTATTGCTGGTAGATTTTGACTAAGTGTCAGCAGAGTAAAAAGGCCCCAGGGGAGAGACTGACTCTGATGATCTTTAGGGTTCCCATTTTTACAAACCACAAGTACATCTCTGAATGATCAGATAGCATCTCCACAGACCACAGAGTAGTTGGAGATTGTTTAATGAAGAGATCCATTTCATATAAAGTTCCTGATTTGTAAAGTTAATATTAAATTAATGTAACCTCAGATCCATAACACTTACTTTTGAAGCTGTGTTTAAATGAACCACAAACCCAAATTTTTTCCATTGTCCTTCCTTGTGACCCTAGTTATGTGGACTCAATTTCTTCTGAAACTAGTTTAAAATGCCATCAAATCTTTGTTGCCAAAATTTAATTTCTCTAGGCTTTGAAAGAGCGGGAAGCTTAATTTACAGGGGCAAGTGGGTCTAAATCCTTTTACTATTCTGTCTTCTGTCTCTGTCTTCCTTTCATCTCTCCTACCTCAACAAACCACTATATGAGTCCTGTAACATCCATAAATTTGGGACATATAATGTAGCTGTCTTCAAAGGGTGAATATTAGGGATAATTTTATATTGTTAAAATCAATAGCTGACTGATGTCACAATGGCAGGAAAAGAATTTCACTAAAATCAAGATTATGTTCATCAAGCACAAGGGAAAATGTAAGGAGAGCTGTATTTCTCTTAGTCTTGCAGTCTGTGAATGAAAGGGTTATTAATATATTTTGGAAATAAGTCTGATCAGATGGAATGATAAAAGAGATTGAGTGCTGTCCCTTGTTGGAGCCTATTTTGGTTTAAACTAAGAAGCAACTATGTAATACTATAATATCATAAGTCCAGGTCACTTACAGTAGTACTATTAGTTGTTGATTCTTCATAATATCTTCAGGGAGTTAGAAGATATCATAAAAACAGATCTTTTCATAACTGCATTTGCTGCTTCTGATGTTTTGCCATGACGCTCCACATAGACAAGAGACCTTCTTGAGGTCAGTGTGAGTTGTCCTGTCCTGAGTCATAAAGCTACTAGTTGGCAAAGATCCTGACCATCTTTTGTTCTTAGAAAAGGAGAATTATAGAAAAAATCTTATAGAAAAATCTATGAAAGTTTCCAAAAATCAGAAATGTTGGTGCTTCAGTGTTGCTTTGAACATAGAATCTGAAATATAAACCTAGTATCTGTACAGCATGTAGAGGCAGGATTAAATATGGCAGTTGTATGGGCAGTTTATTAATTTCTACAGCCTACAACAGAGAATTGTTTTGCAAACTTTTTTTTTTTTCAGCACTTATTTCTCAAAGGCATGTGGCATTTTTTACTTGCTCAGTTTTTTTTACTAATTGTGCCCATAAGACAAGTGTACATAGTGCTAAAGTAAGATAAGGATAGTGACTTTAAAGGAAGAAAGCAGTATAGAGCCACATAAGTATTAAGTGGCTCCTTTAGAGACCACAGTGCCACGTCGACTAAGAGGACATTGTTCCCAAGCTTTTGAAACCAGATATAGAAGTTGAATCATTGCTTAATCTCCGTTAATTAAGACCTTTTGTTTCTCCACATGACAGTTCATGGAATAGTATGTTTTATAGTGATAAGTATATTATTTGTCTCAGAAGGAACAATCTATTAGAAAGGTATTGAAGTAGCAGAGTGAAATGATACAAAATAAAGTTTGTCAACTATCCTCAACAGTCCTTGCGGGACTTATCCTTATCCTTCCAAAAGATTTGATACCTGACATTATGTTAAAAAATTGAAATATTTTAAGTAGCTCATATTGCATTTTGCCATGGCAGCAGTGATGAAGTTCAAGTGTCTTTACCTTCATTCACACACCTGAGAAGGGTGGCAAGTAGAAAGTAGTTAACTGCTGGTCTGCTTATGCTCTGTAAAACAAAAAGAAAATTAATGACATCTATATTTTCCTATATTTATGCAAAATATATCAAGGTTGTTAATGTCAATTTTTTTAGTTAAATAAAGAATACCAGAATGTTGTGGAACAAGTAAACAATCGCAAGAAAAAGAGGAAAGAACAGAAACTGCATGGAAGACAATGATAATGGAAAGCTGCAATCCATTCAACAAGGGAAGGAGAAACAAATGGCACTGAAAATATGCCAGTTGTCCAAAAAGGTTGATATTATATGCAGCAAGAAATGAATAGAAAAATAATGGTGAAGAAACTACTCTTTGAATGAATGCGAGGGCCTGGCTTTCAGAACTAGAGAGTGGCTTTCAGGCACTACAATGCCTTAATTTTTGAACTTGGACTGTGGCAAAACCACAGCTGGAACAGCAAAGATCAGCCCTTTGAAAATGGTCAGAGCCCATGGGGTCTCCTTATGTCAGTGATGACAGTGAGCCCACCTCTGGAAGACAACAGTCATTGCCTAGTGACAAAGTTAACCAGACAGTGCATCAACCCTTGTCATTTGACAAAAACCGTGCAGATTAGGTCTTTTGTTCCAGACATTGCAAAGATCATGAGATCGGTAAGAGAGAGCAAAGGATACGAAGTGGGGGCTTGCAGCAAGTGGTCTCATTTTCCTCTGAGTTGCAAAACTAATTAATTTTACTTTGAGACGTAGTCCTTAGACTGCTGTTGCTGAAGCTGGTAATTTGGTGCTAAATTTCCAGAAATCTGTGGCTAGACTGAATCTAGTCTTGTGTACTAGAGAGACCATGGACTTCATTGAATTCTGCCTATTTAAACCACAAATAGCTCTCATGGCCTTTTGTATGTGTGATTTTAGACTGATTCATAGTGCTTCAAAAAACAGCAGTCTATCTAACAGGAAAATTCTGATTCTGAGTTGTATTATAAAGATAAAAGATTAGAGAAAAATCACAAAAGGAAAACTAAATCTGGATTTGAAATGAACAGAGAAACATTAAATCCAATAGGGTGTGAGGCACAACAGTCAGTGAGGCAGAAAAATATTAATCATAAAGCCAAAGAACATAAATTATTAAAAGTTGGAATTAATCAAAAATGTGAAGAACTGTCCTGGGCCTATTGGATGGAAGAGAATTACCTTTGATACCAGTCTGGTCAAAATTTTGCCATTGTGGTGATAAAAAAGAAGGCCTAAACACAAGGAGTGAAAAACGAAGCAAGTCTGGGAATATGAGATGTATTGTCTCTGGAGGCATGGTGTATCATAGTCTGTTTTGCTCTCCAGTTAAAATCCTTGGTTAAGTGGCATCAGTTTGCCACTAGGAAAGGCTGTATAACTTAAAGTGAACACAGCAAATTTATGTCCAGAAGAGAGGATGATTCCTGTTTGTTAAAGAAATATTGCTCCTTTTTTGTGGTTTTTTTTTGTGACTTTTCCTCGCTAACATCTTTGGAATAGTGTGGTGATAATTCAGCTCACGGAAACAATATATCCATCCCAAAATATATTGGCAAGGAATAGATTATTTATGAAAGAAATATTTTATTGTAACTATAAATGTATTTTACTGTTGTTTTCACTGGGGTATTGGAGAAGGGTTGCTAATCGGAAGCAAGTTGGGGAATAATATAATAGAGAGGGACTTCTATGGTTAAAATAAAAAAGAGTGATAGAAAGACATTGTGGCCCAAACTATGTCCTGCTGATTTTAAAATTATGGTGCACATTTAATAAAACTAAATCAGCCAAATCTCTCCAGAGGCGTACTTTATCTGGTAAGGGCATAAAGAGTGGGATCTACAACCCATTTTACAAAATTGTTTCAGCATATAAATACAGCTGCTACCATAATACATAAACACAAGCAATGTCATTATGTTAGATTTCTTGCAGTGCAGCAATTAAATTTCAAGACATTTCAGAAGCCTCTTTAAGACAGAATTGCAGAACCTGACCACATTTTCCAAGGCTCATCTCTCTTCAGTGAGGCTGTACAGCTGGTAACTGTAAAAACCAGCCACTTTCAATATATTTTTAGCCATGTTTCCACCTACCACCAGAATGCCAAGAAGTTTCTCCTTGGTATTTCGTGTACCTTTTTGCAAGAAGACAGGAGTATTTATAGTTTGTTAGGATTCAATGGTTATATGTCAGAAATTCTTATTACGAATGTTTTTGTAAACAAACTAAATTCCACTGGGAAATATACAGACACTGTTGTGCTTTTTTCCTGGGTTTTTTATCATTATTTTTAATTAGTGCTCTCCACAGAGTGTTGAAGGTTATGATAAATGTTTCCTGGAGCATATTTTCAGCCTGTAACTCTGAGAAAGAAATATGCATTTAAAGATGTTGGTTTATATTTTGACTCTGAAGGGGATTAAAAAAATACTCTCGGTAGATTACTCTCTTTACAGTTTATTTTCTCAAAAGAAGTTATAGGATATCTAATGAAGGAAATTTATCCTAGCCTTAAAACTGAGCTAAGTTTACATGTATGTTTTTTATTATTTTCTAGAATACATGACTTCAAACAGTTAAAGCACCATGCTCAGCCAATATGGAAATACAGCTGAATTTGAAATTTACTATATGCTGTTTCTGCTTTTCATTTTTTGCTATTTCACACCTTGTCCGCATCTTGAGCAAGCTTGTAAGTTTCCAGCGCATACATTTCTTGTGATGATATATTGTCCTGGTGGAAAATTTCATTTACTGGCTGTGCCCTTTGCTGAACCTGTTGCTAGTCAAGGAACATGATAAGCGTATAAGTAGCATGCTACTTCATTTATCATACATCGTTTTAGACACTCAAATATCTCATATAAAATTCTGCATTCTGCACCAAAGGAAAATACTAAACTTGCAGGAAAAAAAAAATCTACACATAAATCCTCAGTTTATAATATAAAAATGTATCATCCTAATAAAAATTAATCATAGTTTATACTAAGACTGTAAGTGCCCTTTATTTTTTTATGGCCTCTGTAAACCACATGCTATCAAATTCTAATAGAAAATATCTGGCTTTTGTGATTTTGTGTATAGCAGAAGTGAAAGATATAAAAATACTGTCTATTTTTAATAATTGAATTACATTGCATATCAATCACAAGCTTGAAAGATCTAGCGTTGGTAAGAACCTTCTGCTCTTCTAGCATTTCTCTCTGATTCAAACTTTCAACATATCTTGTATAAAACAAAATTTGATTTATAAAACGATCAGAACAGCAACACCAGTAAAATCCTCTAGCATTTAAGGAATTTAGAAAGATTTTCTTTCTTAAAACTTCTTTAGAAAGAAAACATTTACTAGAAATTTAAGGTCAAATAAAACCAAGCCTATCTGATGTACTAGCTGTTCCTAGAAGAACAGGTCAAGCCTCCCTAATTTTAGTAATATGTCACCTATAATTTTCAAAGTTTCTTCGGACCATCATCACAATATTTCACTACAAGCGGCTTTTTATTTCAACATAAAATAATCTACATCTTGTCAAGATGTTGCATGTAAAATGCTGAATGCAAAGCTCTCTTTTATGTTAAGCCATGCTTGCACTAATTACAACCTTTCACTGAAATATTGGACTACAAAAAAGTATATGTCTTACATTTATATACAGAACTTTTTATCCTGTGTCTTTTAAAAACTGTACATAGAAGAGTCACTTCAACCATCTCTCATGAATATCCATTTCTAGGGAGGGGGAGAAGAGTTTAATGACTCACAGTGACATTATGTTCTAGCTTTGAACTACAATTGAAGAAGAATTTGTTAAACAGTTTAATTACATAATCTGTAATTTGACTAGGTTATCAGACTGATAGAGATCTGTCTGGGGAGAACAGAGGATGGAGGTGGAGAATGAAAAAGCAAAAGAAACCCAGATGTCATCCTATCTCACTGGGGATAGGGAAGAAATCTGCATAGATGGCTAGGGGGTTTGTACTTTTTGAGAACATCATCTTTAGAAAAGGTAGGTGTCATCAGGTAAGGTGATAGAATGGATTCTCCAAAACAGGTTTCCTTCAACTGGGAGGTTTTCCACAGGAGTCCTCATTTGAACTCATCATCATGGTGTATGAAATACAAAATGTTAAGATATAAGTGATCTGAATAGGAAATGTGTGGTTGTCTTGCTGTCATAATTCACCTAGATGAAGAGAATTAAAACTTCTAAAACCAAGTAATTTCCTCATGTAATCAACACATATTACAAACAACAGATGGAAAAGGAAGGAAATAGAACTGGTGCTGCACAAATGATATTGCTGGTCTAAAACTTCATGTCAAGATGATTTTTATTGTCATTCACATCTAAATCTCTTCATAGGAACAAATTGGTCACAATTTAAGTATTACTCACTAGCTCTATATTTGAAACTAATAGCTGCGATTGCTTTATAAGAAGTTTGCAAGGTTTGTTTAAAAACATACCAGTATTTTTTCCCATTTAAAACTCGGTGATAAAGAGATTGAAACTCCGAGTTAAGACTTGCAAATTGCTCTTTACAATTTTACATGGAGATCCATTTACAGTTGCCAGGATATTGCAGGAGCAGACACTCTTAAGTTTCTGGTATAGAACAGGATGATTTGTTGAGCTTCAATGGAAAGCTGAAATTAAAACTTCTAAAGCAGTTTACATTTATCTCTATAAGCAAGCTGCATATACTGTGTTAGCTACTGTTTATGATTAAATTTTATTCTTTCAGCTCATGGATGAAAAAAATGCTGGATAAAGGACTCATTATATATTGGTTGTGTGTCTCTATAGAGTTTCATGATGTACTTCTCTAGTGTTTTAATTATGGAATTTGGAGATGGAATCCATTTTATACAAGAGTGTTGCACAAGAACAGATAGTTGTGCAATTAAAAAATTAACTTGTGTTTCTTCATGACCAGATAGTTCAGGTCAGTGCAAGAAGACAAATATTCTCTGCATTTAGTTTTCAGGAAGCAATGTGATACATCGTGATTAATAAAATTCAGGTCATACTGGAACCAGCTACAGTGAAGACATATTACTGCTTTAGAATCACTTGCAATGGAAACAGACATGACTCTTCCAATACAAAGAGATGAGCTCGGCACACTGAGAGATCAACAGAGAATAGAAATAATTTCTTCTCATGTTGAACATGCCTCACTTTCTGTGCCTTGCCAGCTTTTTTCATATGCTGTTAAAGTGGTAAAAGATGCTCATTCACTTTACTTTTTTCAAGCTGCTGAAAAAAACCAGCATATTTAATATGAGTATAAAAGACAGGAAGAAACTCATATGTTTCATGAGGGAAGGACTAGTGAGATACTTTATTCAATGATGTTCTCATTTGTTCTCCTGAAAGATATTCAAGCCTAGTTAATAGAACAGTAGACTTTATTGTGGTGGGTTTGTAGATTTAGAGATAGTCTTTGAAGAAAATCTGCGCATAGCTACATTCAGGGAAAAAAAAAAAAAAAAAAAAAAAAAAAAGTGGGCAACCATGGTTTATTGTGTAGAAATAGTGGTATGATTTGTATCCTGCCATCTAAAAATGCACTAATGCCAATAATATCACTAGTAAATTATGTTACATACATTTCATTGCCTAGGAAATTTAGATTCTGAGAAGTCAGGGAGTAAGAGAACCCAAGCTCTGCTTCCAAATCTTTTGCTCTGAAGTGATCCCCTTCCTTTCTGCACAGTGTTTTCTTCTCTTTCACATTCAGAGTCTAAAAACATTCACAGAAAGGAAACATCCTGGGAAAGAACAGAGTTCACAGGATCAACAGTTGATTCTTAAAGTAAAAATAAACATCCATTAAAGAAGACATGGACCTCTCATTCTGTGTCATGTATTCCTAGCACCATCTTAATTTTAGTTGCTGCACCCTTGATTTATGTTTCTGGAGACAAATGTTTTGTGTTGATGCCCCAGATTTGAAGTACTTCAAGTTCAGAGAAAGTTCTGAAGAAGGAGGAAGACATAAAGAACTCTGTTACACTCTTAACTGCAGAGCATCTTGGCAAAAGCAGAGCAATAGGTTGCAGGCTCAACAGAAGTATTCAGAGGAAGAAGCACCCTTGGTTACAGGTAGTTGTGCTCCCTTGTGCTTTTCTGTGAAACTGAGGACACAAAAAAAAGAGAATCATGGTGCACTGACAGTCCTAACTTTACATGGTTCAATATACTTTATATGCCCAAGGTTTTGGTTTAGGGTAAAGATTTTCCTTTGACTTCTAAAGCAGCTATTAAACATAAAAGGTAAGATATTAAACTTACCAAGCCATTAAAGAGTTTTCAACATCTTTTTATTATTTCCACAAAGCAGTAAGGCAGAGCTTGCCCTCAACTTGTTCTTGATCAAGGTAGACTTCCTAGATAGGAGTGTCCCTGCAAAAAAATTATGGTTATTTTTTGCTTGCTTAGCCATTTATAATTTGTTTTATGAGTGCCTAATGAACAAACTGAGATCTCATCATTCTTGGTATGCCATCCAATGTCTCCACAAAAGTACAGAACTAGAAGGCTTCCCAAAGCTGCTTGTAATGCAGACCGGAGATTATTGTAGTCAGATAGGGAATACAAAAACCGGTAAAGCAGTAGTGGTCAGTGTAGCCTTAACATGTACTGTCTGTCCTTGACGAGTAAATGAGAAATAATGGGAGGAAGGGCAGAGGTGGGCAATACAAATCCTTGAAAATGAAAAGATGTAGCTTCTGTTTGATGTGATGAAAAAAGGATGAGTGAACTAAATGATATGAAGAGACATCTCAAATAGCCTTGGAGAACCAGCAACAAGTCCAAACAAATAAAAGAAGAGCAAGTTGTTTTCTTGTGGGCAAAAAAGCATGCTGTCATATGAGTTTGGACGAGAGTTTTGACTATGAAAATAGTTAGGGAGAATCTTGAAGTAGGCTGTGTGCAAAGAAACTGACTGACATGCAGATTTGTTTGCTGTCAGCATATAGACAGAATTGATGTCTTTGAGATTAATCAGATTAAAATAAATATTATGAGGGCCAGGAATGGGATCTGAAGAAACTGTTGTAGAAACCTGGAAGAGGAATTAGAAAGATTTTCTGCAAAGCATGTCAAGGAAGCATTTAGAAATGTGAGACTTGAAGTGCTGTGGGATGGAGCACTGAATATGAACAAGTTCTGTTGACTGCAAATGATGGGTTGTAAAGGTATATGGTGAAATTAGAAAACAACTTTAGGCTGTGATCATGAGTATATGTTTATTAATTAACTGAAGAAGACAGCTGGAGCAGTAGCTATAGTGCCATGTGAGACAGATTAAGTTAAGGCTGACATATTTATATTATTTATATTTATATTTTTCTAAAAAATAAAGCAAATAAGTATTTTAAAAGGAAGAGCTATTAGAACAAGAAAGGTAATGAAAAAATGGCAATGAGGTTATCTCCAACGAAGAGAGAAGATCTAGTTAATGGGACAAGTGGCCCAACAAGTAAGAAACTAATGGTTGGAAAGGGAGAAAGTTGTAACTCCATTGTATTTTGTCAGCTTTCCCCTGGAGTACATCAGAGCAATACTATGTGTAAAGAGGAGTCAAGAAAGAGGAATATGGAAAGGAAGCTGATGGCTTCCTCATAAAGAAGTATTTGGGCTAATATGATACATCAACAATACAGTAGAAGGGAGAGAAGACTAAGATTCAGGATTGCTGAAGGGAAAAGCACAAGCTAAAAATGGTGCAGGGATTTGAATTACCTTGTTCCGATCACAAGCAAATTTGGGTTAGGTAATTACAGGATAGGAGACACTTCCACATGGTATGGTTTTCAAAGTGGCAGATAGCACAGCTCCACCCAACTGCCAACAAATCACAAATCCTTCTGATCACCTCAGAAATGCCCTACATATTCCAGAAAGTGCTGAAGAGGGGAAGGCAAAGAGAATAATAATTTTAATTTTCTCTCTAAACTGTACTTAGAATTATGCCTCTGAATAAATGCGCAGCATTAAATCAACAAATTGCTGTACCACTGAATGCAAAAGTAAAAAAAAAATATATGTATATAAGCTTTAGGTTATTTTGCCACCCCCTTCTTATTTGCAACTTATCTCTAGGTGAAAACACTTTCAAACTTGTTGAGATATATTGATTTTCAAAAGCAAATGGCTTTCCAGGAATATCTACAGTAGTTCATCTCTGCTGTCACTTTCTCTTTCCAGCTACAAAAGAAGTGAAAGTTAATTGTTGACTTCTTTAAATTCTTGATTCAACTAATTGTCAGTGCATTTTATTGTATAGTCACTCAGACTTGTTTCCACTTGTTCCTGCTCAATCCATTAGATCAACAAACACACATCCCTATAAAAATGTGTATTATGTTTTGGGACATAATTATGTATTTAACAGAAAAAAATGCCACTAGTTTCATTCAACAATGATTTCAGATGCATGGGTGCATCGTTCAGAAGGTGATGCCCTTAAATTAGGCGGGGTAATCCAACTTGATCTGGATCCAACAAGGATCCAGCAAGATCCTTGTTTTTTGTAACAGTATGTTTTTCTCCTTTTTCAATGAAACTTGTAATGTGTTACATTATATTAGTTCACAGGTATTGAGGTGGGGGAGGCTCTTTATTCCTCTATTGCCTGTTGAGTATTCCTGCTCTAGAGTACCTTGTGTTTACTATGTGGAGTTGTATTTCAATGTATAATATTATTATACCCCTGATTTTTGTGTGGTACTCCTCAGCATAGTTAAGGCTGGAAGTCTAATAGGACTCCACACAAGAAACGTACGTGAGGGAACCACGTTGGAAGATACGTTTTCCAGCTGAATACTTTGTCAGTGGCGATTGTCAAGTAACCTTTTTTTAATGAAGTTCTTAAGCAGGAGAGCAAGACAAAGTAAACCCATCGCAAAGCTCATGCAGAATAATGTGGTTGCATTCACTCAGTAGAAACAGAATTACGGTATAAAGAATAGGTAAATAGCTGAGAAAGTGAAAAGAAGCCCTCTTTCACATCTCTGATTAGTCCCACACACACATCCTTTTTTTACTGTATAGAATATATTTGTACTTATAGTGACATAGCCTGTTCAACTGTTTCTCATTGAATTCCCTTCAAATCTGATGTTATGAACAATAAATATACTACATTTCTTCTGTGGAAAATATCAACACAAAAACTGTGCTTCTTTGAGGTAATGAAACTATTGTTCTTACACAGCTAACATGAAATACTCCTTAATTATTAAATTTGTTCATTTGTTTGCTTCTTTTTTTTTATTTGAAAGCTATGCTGACTTCGACGTATCTTTGACATAGTGTCCTGGCTTAGGGCATATTTTGGGAGGAAACTTCTGAAGTGGTCTCCTGTAGAAAGCAAATTTAAGCTGCTCTTCCTCCAACCTGTTCGGGAGAAAAACCTCCTTCGAGAGAAGCAGAAAAAATCTGTTTGTTTAACAAGCAAAGTACTCACAAACATGAAAAATGAGTAACATTAAACAGTGAAACCTCTCATTGTTTTGAAGATATGGCAAATTCAGAAAGTCCTCGTGTGGATCGGAGAGAGATTCGGTCCTTTCCATGGGTGTGTCCTTGGCTCTCCCAGTCTCCCGGAGCTTGGGGGTCCCTGGACCACAGTCCTAGTGTCCCTGGACCAAACTATAGCTGAACCAAAAACCTTCTGGCCTCAGCTAACTACAAAAAGCTAGGTGAAAGCTCAGGAGAGCTCTCTCCTGCATGTCTGTGCTGCAGACAAACACGGTTTCTGAAAACAAACTGCGCGCTCCTGCTCTCCCCGTCTTCCCTCTCAGGATTAGTATTAAAGGTGCAGAACTTAATATCCAGCATAAACAGAACAGACGACTGGGGATACAAGCATCATAAAGTCACCATAGCTTCACTTAGAGTCCTCCCCTGACTTCCTCAAAGCTGTTTTGGATTGTCTTTCTAATATTTTGGTTTTTCCAGAGATGTCTCAGCTTTCACCACTGTTTATCACTTCTGACAACCTCTCCTTCATTAGTTTGTCATTTGACTTCCCTGTTTCTTCCCTTGTACATACATGTTTTATCCAAAACTTCCCATAGTTGCTCTCTAGCATTAGTAAAACTCTTTTGTATCATCTTCCTTATTTAGGTAATTTTCCTTCTCCCTTTCCTAACACACCCTGTTAAAGCTCCATGTCCTTTCTGAGCTCAGTTGCTAGGATATGTACTTTTCAGTCTGCTCTCCTGAGAAGCTTTGCACTGCTAACAATCTTTTGCAAATGTTTCTGTTCCGTGTCATTAATGGTCTGCTCATTCCCTATAAGTTTGCTCATATCTTCTCCCTTCTTTTGGTCAATCTGTTGATGTAGAATGAAAATACTTCTGTAAAAAGTATTGAGCATCTTTATCTGAATTAGCAGTCACTTATGCATGGATGTACTATTCATGCCTTCACTCTCAGGTCACCCACTTATATCTATTCTAGGGACACATCAGAAATAATTATTGATAGTGGCAGATATACATATTAGCCTCAGCTACCTTCAAATTTCTTGTGTGTATATGCATGCATCTAAACATTTTCCAAAATTTTCCGGTTTTTCACTTAACAAGCTGAAATACATCATGTGTGTAATTTCTTGTTGTCTTTCTATATGCTCTCTTCCTGCTATGGTTCTGCACTTGCACAGTTTATGGGTTTTGTTTTTTTCTTTGCATTTTTATAGTACCTTTCACATTAGGTAATGTTTGGCTGTTCGAGTAGATCTGGTATCACTTGGGTTTATTTTTACCTTCCTAGCACTTAGTGGAACTGATCAAGACCTCACATGCCAGAACCTTCACAAATGCACATTAAAACAATTGTTCTTGCCTTGGGCAGCTCCTAGTTTTAGCTGTGTGCATGAGAACAGCTCACAATGAAAGAAAAGCAAACTTCTGTGTAATAAGCCAAGTTTGCAGTTTACTATCTACATGGCCAAAGTTTGCTAGTAAAACATTATAAATGTGGGGACAATGAAATAGGCTAGTAGATACTGGCATACATTTTTCCATGTCTGTGGATGAGGAGATACTTTCTTAGTAAACTGTAAGATGCTTGGAGAAAAACCTGTGTATTTTGTGATGTATTGAGAAAAGTAACCTTTACTAGTTTCTGTTACTTTTCAGTAGTCAAGCACTAAAACACTTCTTGTAATATGATTTTAATGGGGATAGTGAATGTGTTTTGATATGGGATAAATGAAGAAATGACGATGCTATAGAAACAGCTACCTTGGACCCAGAAATTTGGACTCCCTTCAGCAGGACTTTTTGCTAGTTTGGTTTTGTCATCTTCCTTAAGTCAAATCCTGTAAGTTGGTAAGGAATCTACAGGTGAAGAAACTGCAACCAGAGGAGTAGTTTCTGTAGGAGAGGGTGAAAACAGAGCTGTTGGTTTTCATCTTAGCATCTGTCTGATGGTGGGAGGACATCTCCACCTTTTGAGAATGGTCTGGACACAGTTCAATTTGTTCTTTAATTTTGCATGCTTGCATGCCTGATGAGGCATGAAAACTAATGGAGATGAATATACTAATTTGTAAATGGGATGGTGTTGATTCCTTCCAGCAACAGTCATCTGTGAGCCTGAAATCAGTCTTCTTTCTCAGTCCTCTTATTCCTCCGCTCAAAGGCTGTTTTCACCATTGTGGTGCTGTTTTCAGTTTAGTCAAGATTACCTATCCACATTGTTAATCATTTAGGCTAAGTGAAAAGAGACATCAAAGGAAATAGTGTATTTTATCATTTTATCTGTGATCTTTCCTCTTCTTTTTCTTTCTTCTTTTAAACTATCTACCGGAGAGGTGTCTCATTACTCAGGAAAACAAAACAAAGCAAAACAAAATAAGAGCACAACCAGAGAAACCTAGTTTACCAGAAGATATCCTCAAACTCTGAAGCCTTTTTCTGTGCTGTTGGTTATAACTTCTGTAGGTAGAAGAAATCCATTGCCCCGCATATTTCTCTGTCCTGCTAGATGTGTACATAACCTCTCCTGATAATGGTAGAAAAAATGGGCCAGCTAGGGATTTATATGACAGGATCCACACTCTAAAGTGTGTTGTCAGTGTCTCTGTTCCCTGTAGGACTTTTTTCCCCAATCAGCAGGAAGAAGTTGGTTTCAGCATTTGTTCAGAGACACTGTAGGCTTGACAGTCTCCCATAGAGCTACAAGGTGACTCTACACTTCTTCCTACCAGGTGTCAATCAGCTATCTACTCTTGGAGTTAGCCTTCCTTCTTCCTTCCACCTTTTCACAGCAAGCAGAGAAAAATTCATCCTCTCACCAAAATGTGTTCACTGACTCTCCTTTCCACTGCCCATGTAGGTTTATTGCAGTTAAATGATTCGCCCAGTACCTGTCCCTTCTGTGCTCCAGGAAGGTCCAAATGAGTGCAGTCATTCCACAGACAAACTTTCTACTCATTTCATGTAGAGGATTAGTGTGACCAAAAAACAGAGTAGGGGACCTTGATCTGATGGAAGTTGGTCACTTCAGCATTTTTAATTAAGTCACTGAAAGCAGATTTTCTCGTATCCTGGAAGTCGTGCCTGGATGGCACACATTGCATGGGGTTTCAGAGCTGGTTTATAGCTGTGCCTGTCCAGCTTCTGTGGATGGCAGATGTTTCATACACATTTTGAACTCAAAAGTGTCATGCACTCCCACTACATACCCCCACAAAAATATGGAAACTTGATGGCAAGTTTTATTTTAAATTCACAAGCCCCAGTAGCAGAACTTTTTACTTTAGAAGATGGATAATCAGGATACTTATTTTCATGGCTCTATTTAGCTATTAGACACAACTTCATGAAAATTTTGGGGGTGGAAATAGTCCGTACTTTGCTGCTGGAAGGTGACATAAGCTCTGTTACAGGAGCTGCAGAGGTAGTAATTTTTAATTTGTAAGAATTCATCTAGGTGGTATAAACTGTATTTCTATAGTGTAAAAACACCAAGTGCATTTCAAGACAGCTGGCATGTTTTATTTTCATCAATTTTTCTTTCGTTTATTACTCCAAAGGGCTATATTTTTTACCCACCTCTGTGCATAGATGTCAAAAAACTAAACATGGGAGTGAAGTGTATTTTGTAATTACTATTGCTATGGAATTCAGGGATTTCTAAACCTACTAGCAGTGTATTTCTTAATCCTTTCTTATAATCTGTATTAATATTTTGCTAATTATTTATGAGTTATAATAGAAGACATTGCTGACCAGCTTGTAATGCCATCTAATAAAGCATTTCTGTGTGTTTCCAGTGACAAAATTGTAGTACATTCCTGTTCTGACCAGAGGTAATTTTGATGGATGGAATACATCTAGTTTAAGTAGATTACAAGGGTTTATTTTTTATCTCAAACATTAATTTTGTCCATTTTCTGATACCCTCTTCTATGTCTAATTCCTTGAGTCATTATGTCAAGATGCTCACCTTAACATTAAACTACATCTTGAAAATGCTTTTCTAAAAAGCTTCTGAGTGGATAGATTTTGTTTCTTTTCTTTTGTTATACTCCATCTCTGTGGACCATCTCAATCCATGTTTAATAGGCACTATTAGCATTTTGAGCTACAACAGTCTGCACAATCTGTGCAATATCCCTGGCTTGCGTTGTACTTCTATATAGAAACAAGTCCTGTGTATGTCTTTTTTAAGACTTACAACACACATTGCATTTTACTCTTTTTAAAATACCATCAGGGAAACTGTGAAGCTTCTTTTGAAGGATTACATTACAGCTTTGATTTTTATTTATAAAACATAAAGGACTAATATATATCAGTTAGGACATTTTGCTTCCAAAGTGCATTGTAACAAAATAATTGGAAGGCAGTTGTGGTGTGAAATATATGACAGCTTTACGGGACATAAAAAGCAGCTTTTTCTTTGTAATAGTGTAATTGCCTTAAACCTCACAATCATAATTGCTATCAAAAAATAATCCCAAGGAAAGGCTAATATAAGGTGAGCAGACTATTATAAGAGCTCTAATACACTCAATTCCTTGAACGGCAAATGCAGGCCCTCAATCTCCCAGTGCTTTTAGTGTCAGTCAGAGAGCACTCAGTCATTTCTGTGCATCAAGCCTGCAGTATTGATTTTTCCACTGACTGAAACAGCCATATAAGCATAAATTTTGCATGAGGCTTTCACTTTGTAGACTCTCCTTTGGTCAGATGACACATGATGTGAACATGAAGACTGTATAATAACAATGCATGGTCAACCTGCAGGCATTAAAGCGTGGTCTCTCACAGCTTTGAAGGACAAAAGCAGGAATGGTGCATCTCTGGTGTGATAGAAAACAAATATAATTTCCATCTTGGCAGCCTGCATTCAATTTTATACCCTCTCTCCTCACACCACAACCCCTCCCCCCGCCCCCACCCACCCCCCCGCACTTTCATGGTCCCCTTTTAGAGATGAAATGCACACTCACACACAAACATGTATGGACATAAAGTATACTTATCAGTGATAGCCAGTACAGATAAAAATCAGCTGTATAGGAAAACAGAGCTGTAATATTAACTGTGCATCAAACTCGAACCCTTTGCTGCACTTGCTTTCCACTTTTCTTTGGTGGTGGTGTGTTGTTTTGTTTTATAGTTGCTGCCATTTCTTTTAAATCAGCCCTTGAGACTAAATATTGTGCAACAGCATTTGATAACATCTTGTATCATGCTGAAAAACCCTTATCTAAAGATCTGGCCTTGTGATAGACAGGCAGGAGTGAAAACATTCGTTAATAGCAACGTTGCTTTCATCTCATTGCAGTCCTCATGAAGTTCCTCTGCTCATTAATATTCCCACACTCTCTTTCTCTTTCTCTTTCTCTTTCTCTTTCTCTTTCTCTTTCTCTTTCTCTTTCTCTTTCTCTTTCTCTTTCTCTTTCTCTTTCTCTTTCTCTTTCTCTTTCTCTTTCTCTTTCTCTTTCTCTTTCTCTTTCTGTCTGTGTCTCTCCCTGTTTATTGTTTAAATGTTTAGTGTGAAATGCATTCATCCCATTATGGGATCATGTCAATAGGAGGAGACAGAAGAGTAATCCTAACCCATGTGAATGTGAAATAATAGCACAAGGAGTAATTTGTCACACTGCAGCAGTGCATTAACTATTCCTTAAAGTGCATTTAACTGCAGGCAGTTGATGTAATTTATTTATAATATAATGCAATGCAACCTCTTAAAATTAAGTTGGACTGACCCAGAGGAAAATATATCTGTAAGCAAAAGGCTCACTGATAAGCCAGTTTTAGTCAGTAAAAACAAGAGAGCTGTTACGTCTTAAATAACAATCACAGGAGGAGGGCAGGCCTTACTGTAATGAATAATTGTGAATGAATGCTGTTTTCATTTTGTAAAAGGATCCTAACATGATAATTGCACAGCAGCATGATTATTCCAGCAATGACAGATGTTAGAAGCACTGCTTCTGTTTATATTTATGTAGGATACAAATAAATGTTTAACATTTATATAGAAGCAGCTAGTCTGTTGTATAGGCAGATTAGTGTTCAGTGCATTAAGAGAAGAGACACATTTTTTCATTTGAAAATGCTCTGCTGGGGATAAAAGAACTCTGACCTCCCTGGTCAAGGGAGAATTTTAGGTTTGTTTTCTTCTTCCTCACCCAAATTTGCCTGTCTCCTCTCTTGAGGGTATAATAACATATTGATCTGAATACAGTGACTGTGTAAGTGCCTCCTTTCTGTCATAGTTAGAGTTCTAAAATTTTATTTCAAGTTGAGCGTATCTTAGAATAAGAGGGAGGGATGTGCTTTTGTCCTGGGCTGTGTTTTAGTTTGGGTTTTGGTTTTTTAGTTAGTTTGTTTTTTAATCAAAGGAATTACAGTATCGGAGCATTTTTTTTTTGTTTGAAATGAGATTTTTTCCTAGATTGTCAATGAGCATGACGCTTGCGTACATAGGCTTCACTACAGACATTTGTAGTAATAATTCATCTGTTGTAAAATAGTGAAAAACTGCAAATGCATTTTAAAATTTGCAACATTAATCACTAGCTAAAATAGTTAAAAACAAGAGCTACTTCCTAGGCTGATTTCACACAAATATTTGAATGATTGAATAATATTTGTAGCTATACCTATTCCTATGCCTGTATAGAGAGTTATGTCTCTCTGTATAGATGTCCTCACGCACTCTTAATGATGTATACACTTCCATAAGGACTATACATAAGGACAGACACATTTCTATTGAATCATGCTGAGAAAACGTATTTATAGGGTCTGGGATAAAATTATCAAGTCAATGGTTTTCTTAAATTACCTAAATACAGTTATGGGAGGACAGAGAATTACATGTCAATGATTGACATTAGAATAGTCAAAAAATCCCAAGCCTATTGTTGAACTGTTTCAGAAACAAAAGGTCATTGTTGAAGTATTGTAATTATTTGTTCCTTTTTTTTCTCCTACCTGATATCAAAGTACTAATGAATTTATGGGAACTTTATATGTGCTGTGTATTTCTGGGCATTAGTAATTTTTATAAACTTTTCATTTTAATGTAGTGGAAGTAGACTGCAGCCTTCAAAGGAGATGATTCTTTGAAATTAAATCTTGGCCCTGCTACTTGTAAAATTACTGTGTAAAATTGTCCTGTTGAGAAGTAACAACAAGTGGCATGGGTTCTCTGAAAATATAAGTGATAGGACTTGTGAAAAAAAAAATTCAAATCATTTTCAGTAATAAATTTTGTCAGGAAAATACTCTATATGAGATGAAAAACTTCTTGGGAAATGAAGGAAAAATTCATAGGGGTGAGATGACAATGAGGAGAAAAGACAATTGTTACATGTTTTAGAAACACAGCATGGAACAACAAAAATCACTTTTAAGAAAGTAGTTCAAGTCAAGGTTCACCTATATTCTTTTATTCTGCTTTTCATTTCTCTGAAGAAAGGTCTTTCCCATCTTGCTCCACAGAAATGGTGGCAGGCATGGCAGAGTACTTTGGGATAATTTATGCATATAATATTTGAACATGTAAATAATTTGTACTTCTGCTTAACTGCTTGATGTTTATAAACATGAAATTAGGATACCAAATTTATTAATTTATTTTGTCCAATGCTAAGAAAGTATCTTAGCATTTGATTGCTTCTCTTTGAGTAGCTGGCTTAAAGGTGATCCTTAGAACAGTGGTGAACACAGAAATCACCCAAATCTTTGAAGCAAGAGTAGAGGGAGCAGGTTTCAGAAAAGGTAGGCTAGAGGAATGCAGTAAGACTGAATCAAAGCCTATTGAATCAAATAGAAATTAAATCAGATTTGTAATTTGGAGAGTAGAACCTCATCTCATATAAATTGGTTCTTTGTAACAACTGAAAGATTCATATGCAGATATTTAATATAAGAAAAATCTATAGATTAATTTATATATGAAGAATTTCATCGTTTCATCCAAACCATAACAATATCTTCAAGAATACCTATATACAGATAAAGGCAAGATTGTGCTCAAGAGTGTAAATCCTCAACAGCTCCATTGATTTCAGCAGCACTCCCATGCCTTGGAGCAATGTGAATGAGAGGTTTTAGCCAGTACCTGAGCAAATAAGCAGAGAGGTCATAGCACTCATCTCCTAGCCACAGAAAATGTTATAAAGTTCACAAATAGTCAGGAATTTATGTCAATGGCATAATTTTACTGAAACAGGAATTGGGACATTCCAGGTATACAGGTATAGCTAGTACCTGAGAAGTGTAATAAATCACCAACCTCAAAACTCAAATGTACTGTTGAAACAGAATAAACAGTGTTATATTTCTTACTAGGTGCAGTAAGATAAGGACCTCTTTAGAATTATATTTTTTATGAAGCTCCACAAAAGTAAAGAAGGGTGAAAAGTGAAAGTGAAGAGAGAGATGCAATTAAATAAAAAGTCTAGAATTATAGAATTCCTCATCAAATCTTCTTCTGGCTCTAATGAATCATTCAATTCCTTTTCATTCATCTTTTCTAGTTCTGTCCTCCGGGCATTTAAAATTGCTTTGCATCGTCATAGTCATATAAAAGAAATTTATGCCCCTCAGAAAAGATATGCAGTTTTGCAGGAAGTAATATAGACATGTCCAATTTCAGATCAGCATAGTCTCCCTTCAAAGAAATAAGTCTTTTCCAGGAAGCATGAGTGGCTTTAGCAATATCTGGGTGGGTGTTTATATGCTCACAGAAAGCCTCTTTCCCTTGTGCCAGGTTTAAAATTCATCTTCTCACCTCACATGAGAGGGAATACCTGACATAGGTGCAGGATTGAATTCTCGAGATTCTTTTCTCATTTGTTAGGAATTCTCAGGACAGGGAAAAGCCAGATATAAAACTGGAGGAGAACAGCATGTTTAGTCTCTAGTAAAACCTTGACTCAGGATACCTGGAGACAGCTCTTCCAGCAAGGCTCTTAACCCCAAAGCTGGCATCCCTGCAGCCAGTTCCTGGGCTGAAAAGTGTAGCAGCCTTGCATTCTCTTTTGAAAGAAAGGCGGAATTTCCAAATGACTTTACAGGATGCAAACACCTCAGTTCTTATCTGAGATGTGTACTTTGGGGACATGATTCCCCAAAGTGCCAGTGCCATTTGGAGTTACTACACACAGAGAGGCACCCACAGTAATGGTATAAGTTGACTGTGGCATGAATCACGTGTAAGAAATGCCTATCATTTCCCACTGGCTAACATTTGTGTCTAAGATACATTGAGGTGCAGAGATTTAGATGGGTGAATATGGCCTCAAGTCTCAACACATATTTTAGAATATTTTTACAGAGAACAAAGATAGCTCTTCCTTTCATGTGAAAGCTTTTCCTCCCAAAACTCTCAGAGGGAAAGCAAAGATGCTGAAGTAAAAGCCACTGGCTTCATACGTGTCAAATTTAGGTGACCAGTCTGTGATATGTCTCAAGTTCATCTAAAATATCTGTAGTCATAGATGTATACTCTTCTTAAACTGAGAGTATGATTTGAGGTCCAAATTCTGTGGCCTAATCTGGACCACTGGTACTTCTTTTAACGGGTTATTTTTCTATTCTAAGTAAACAGCAGGGGCAGCTACACAAGTAAACTATGTATCTATTTACAGATATATCCTTCTGAGTGCTTGAAAGCCCAAAAGAATAGTCATCTCATAAGCAGTAATGTGATTGGCCTAATTTCACCACTAAGTCTGACTTTTCAAGGAATTATATAGGGTCCTGTACTACCATGAGTTTGTGTCTCCTCAACAAAGGTAGTGAGCTGCCTTCACAGATCTTAACAAAGGCTTGGTTTTCATCAGTGTCACTTTGGGCAACTGTGCAGAGGTGTCTGCACTTGTTACTGATACTGATTTTTATCTCCTGCTTCTGCTTACCTCAGCCACCTGCTGCTTCACAGCAGTTTCCATGAGTTAGCTTTGTTCAAGGTGTCTTCTTGGAGAGGAAAAACATCATTGTTTCACACACTGAAATAACAAGATATCCCTAAGCAGAGAATGAATGGTACAGGACTGCCTTAATGTGCATAGATCAGTAACTGCAACAGTAATTTTTTGACTGCTTCCGATCTTTTAATTACTTATACTTAATTTGATCACCAGCCAGCCTGTAAATAATGCAGAAAATTGTACGCAATCAAAAAGTCTGTTGATACTGGGTTTTTGACTCTTCAGCAGAGTTGTAACATAATTGAAATCTGGTCATCTGATTAAAATACATCCAGTCATATACATGGAAAAAAGCCCAATCTCACAAGCATATGAGTGCCTCAAGAAGTCCAGTGAATGCAATTTTAATGAAAGATTTATTTGGTTTTCAGGAAGGGGGAAAAGATGATTTTCATCAGCATGAAATAATAGTTACTCTTTATTCAAAAGTATGTCTAATCTGTAACATTTATTTTTACTCAAGCCAATTGCTAATGACCACTTATTTCTTCATAAAAAATTACCCCACTACATCTTACAGAATTTGTATTTAAAAAGGCATTGATAAATTGAATTGAGTTCAAGGAAGGGAATCAAAAATGATTAAATGCTGCAAGTATTGACTTATGAGTGAAGATTAAAATAATTGAATGAGGACGTGTGGGCTTGCTAAATATTTCTTCCAACTTTGTTCTCAGAAAGGTAGGTGTTTTGACTCTGAGTTTGTTTCTTGCATCACTAACTATCTTGAACATATCTTACTTTCTTAATTGCTATCAATGAAATGTTTTCAGTACAAAAATCTACATAACTTTAGTAAGCATAACAGAACTTTAATAAAAGTAAGCTTTGAAGAAATTTACTGAAATCCCCAATTATTGTGTGTGAAAATAAAGACTCAGTTCATCAGATTAAGACAGCAATTTGTACTGAAGAATAGGTCATGTTTGGATGTCTAGTTCTGAATCTGTTACTTTTTTGGTAAGAAAAAAAAAGGAGAAAGAAATCATATTATGCTGCTGTAACACTAAGAGAAAAAAAGTAGACAAGAGTATACCATGTGCAAACACAATGCTGATTATTTTTTCCCTATTTTGCTGCTTCAGTTCTCTGTCTTGAAGCCACTGTCATGCCAGGAGCAAGAAGAAATCTCAGGAAAGGGATTTATAGGCTTCAGCCCTGAGTAAGAGCCCTGTTTGACTGTTCATAACATTTCTGGAGATGCCTCTTAAGGTAGCAACAAAGACATCCAAAATTACCTCGGTGGCTCAAGTAGTCCTTCATCTCACCATATCCCAGGTTATGTAAAAGTTAAATAAGTAGAAGAGAAGATTTATTCTGGCCAAGATGAGTTTTGCAGTGAGATGGGACATCAGCAAGTTTGTTAGAAATGAGCATTAAAATGTTATCAATAAAAATGATTGGAGAGAGCAAAAGCAGAAAGCATCATGTTGCTACTTTTCACATATGTAGCTTGCTCACATGCTGGGTTTCCCCAGTTTTGGTTAGTAACACAGACACAGGATATTATAGGACTAGAAAGACACAGAGAAGTGTGACCAAGATGTTCACAAGTGAATGTCTAGGCTTTAGACTAGGCCAAACAAAATGGATAAGTCTTTTTTTGCTTTTAAAAGAACAAAGAAATGGGATGTAGAGGTTTGTAAGTCATGAATTTCACAGAGCATCATAACAAGTGACATAGACTGCCCCTTGAAATTGTTAGAGAATGAGTTCAAAAGAACCAAAAAAAAAAAAAAAAAAAAAAAACTTTTTCTCATAGTGTGTAATTTAATTGTGGAACTTGTAGCCATAGGGGAGCTTGGAAGCAAAAAGTATAAATGAGTTCAAAACAGGACTATATAAATTAAGTTAGTATTATTTCATAATAATTAGATTCAATGGTTTACATGTGACCTCAGGCTGAGGAAGTTCTTTGACTGTTGATTTCTGAATCCTGGGATGATGTGCTGAGGGAAGGATCACTCCAATAGTGCCCTTAAACATTGCAAAATCTGGCAAGAGGCATGGCTGGAGAGCATATGGCATGTTATATAGGTCTGATGCCATACAATAAAATTTAGGCTCCTGTGAAACAAAGGCCCTAACTCCTTTTTCCTGGCTCCTATCCATACGTACTTTATTCCTTACATGAATATCCAGGAGGACTCAGGTTCAGTGCTACATCTTAGAGAGGGAATTTTGTATCGGCAGTTGTGATATAATATGTGTACATCTAATTTAGATTCCAAGCACCTCAGGGCAGAGTTTTGTCATTCTAGGTGTCTGTAAAGCACCAGGTTCACATGTGATGATGCATAAACAATAATAATAAAATGCTGAGCCACATCATTCAAATGGGAAAGGCATCAATATAGATCTAAGAAAGAACTTTTTGATTAATAAAGCACATCTCTTATTTGCATTCATGATAACTTTGTGGGAAAAAAGATGCGTACCTGAATAAACAGAAATATTTTGTTGGGGCTTTGTTTTGCTTGGTTTTGGGGGATTTTTTTAATTTGGTTGGATATTAAGACAAAAAAATTGATGTGTTTGGGAAAACTTCAGAGCCTAAGGCTTCTTACCGTAGGACTAAATTGTCCTATTTATCCGTCAGAGGTTATCATAGATAAAATAATAGAAAGTCAATACTGTAAACAGCTGAAGCATGAGAACTAGTTTTTTCTTGAACCCGCACTTTTCATGGAAGATAAATTGCTGGTAGTTTGATGACCTTTAGTCAACAGAAAAAATATGCCAGTGGGATAGGTGTGGTTTTGATGTCTTACTGGAAAAGACGAATTTTCATTAGTGAGACCACAAATGTAGCCCTGGTTCCATGCCTGAGGTGTTTTGGTTTTCTGAAATTCTTTTCCCACAGAATTTTCTGTAAACAGTAGAGATGATTTTGTAACTGTATCTTTGTTATTAATTTCTTTTCCTAGGAGGGACTTCTTCTTGATGTCCTTCTGGTCTGACCTTGTGATTGAAGAGGTTTGCCTTTGTTTCACCAATCAAATTGGTCTGTGTAAAATAGTATAAAAAAGAGACACATCCCAAGAATAAAGGAGTCATTCTGAATCTCGGAGTCTGTATCATTGAGGTGTAAAAAAAACACAAAGATGCAGTGACTGATGTCCTGGTGGACAACAGACTGTGTGTAATGTCACCTCCCTAAGCCAGGTCATACATAGCTGTGGAGGACTGGCTTGACATGCTGTCAGCACAGTAAAGACTGTCTTCCCCTGTCTGCACAAAAAATGGAGTTGCTAATGCATATTAGTGCTCTAACAGTAAAACAAACAGACAAACAAAAAATATCCCACCCACCCAAAAAAACCCAAAATAAAATGCCTAAGAACAAAAGCACGGTTTGAAATTTGTGTTGTAGCATTTAAATTTGGATTGTGCAACATTATTGTTTAAATGATTAATACTGCCCAAGATCAAGGTCGAGCGTGTGTAATACTGAATGGTGAAACATGAACTAAAATCTTATTTGGAAGTGCTAAATTAATGTAAACCATTTTTACTGCCTTAAAACTGATGAGTGGAATTATTTGTACATGCAGACAGAAGATGGGACTCTCCATCACTGTTTGTAGCATTGTTCTTACAAAAACAATTTCACACTTCTGATAGACATCATCAGAAATTATTTCATTGGAAAAGATGTAGGAAAGTGGTTGAAAAATCGTTGCAGAGCTGAAAAGTTTGGTTTAAATCTGTAAACTTTACAAGTCTGAAAGTTCCTAGCTGTAAAAAGGGAAAATTTACCACAGCCCACAATTGCCTAATGAGGAAAACTTTTGTGCTTACAGTAAATCAGTCTAACAGACACACCTATAACTTTGGATGACACATAGTTGAGGTTACATGGTGAAAAAAAGCATTTCGATAAACACATGGAAATTAACCACTGAATGATCAATAACTATTGAATGGCAAACTTCTCTGAAGTCTTTAAAAAATACACTGACACTGAAAGGATCTCATGCATCTGGCAACTGTTCAGGTGAGTAACAAAATGCCAGTCATGTATGTATGGATAGTGCCTTTATGGTCACAAGGGTTATTTAAGGCCTTTCAAAAAAAGACATGCCAGAATATTTGCTGGGTCAATATTCAGAGCTGTATGTGTCCTCCTCCCTGCCCCAGTTATCTTTTGTGAGTGTTTTGTAAGTTGAAGCCCCACCTCGCACAGTACAAGTTTGATTAGCTTCTTCAATGCTCCCTCTTGTCTCCAGCAGAGCTGCATGTCTTTTGTTATTTATTTTATGCATTAAATGCTTACAGTATGCTTGGGGCTGTACAAGACATAAATATAAAGGGAGTTCATGCCCTGTAGGACTTACTGTGTGGAAGGCAGAGAGGAGTAATAGCCTGGGTGTTGGTACTGGCTGTTGTTCAGAAATAATGCATTATTGTTTCAGGAATAGGTTTATGCTTGAGCCCAAGAGCATGGATCTGGGGAATGAGCTGGGATGAATTTGAGGTAACAGAGACTTGAACAACAGACGACGAGTTGGGGACAGGATGTAGAAAGTTATGGAGCAGAAGTCAGATGATTAAAGGGACATAAAGTGCCACAGAGTGACAAGAATTAAGATGTGAATTGCCTCAATACACAGTTATACAAAACCTGAAAGTGAAGGAGTTGCTTAAACTTGAAACAAGCATGAGAGAACCACAAATTGTTAAATTCAGCAAAGAGGAGATGGCAAGAACAAGTCTCCCCTGGTAGAAGATTCCCGATCTTTAGTCTATTTTGCAGAGGAAGTTGACTATAAGATCTTAAATAGTTTGCATGTGAATGGCGTGAAGAGATAGTTGGAGAGGGGCTAGCTATCAAATATTTATATTTATGATTTCTTTGATGACCTAGCATCTCTATTGTCTGACTTTATTCCTAGCATTTCCTCTCTTCAGAATAATCATGTTTGTACTATAGTAAATCTTTTGCCTTCCTTTTATGAATTGTACATAATAAGCACCACCATCAATTTATGTACTGGTCATTTCAGCTGCAGGAAGTGTTTCATATCATAGGCCACTCTGAATTCCCACATAAACTGAATCAGTAGCACTCTGATGGATTGTTAATTCTTTCATCTCAACTTTAGGATTACAAGGAGGCCCTGAGCTCATATTATGTTTAACAGCTTTTGACATTTCGGATGTAAAAGTCATGAATAGCTGTAAATTGTTTTCTAGATGATTTGTGTGTTTGTACTTTGGGTAGAGAAGAAGAAATCTTTATTGTCAAAAAATAGCCCAGGTGCGCAGAAAACCACAGGGACAGGAGTAACAACCTTGCTATGGATTTTACATGCATTGTGAAACAACATACCAAAGAACGGGACTGAAAAACAGTTAGCAATTAACAGCACTTAAAGCAATACCATTATTCATAGGAAAGAAGTTTGGAGTATTTGTAGCCATTCAGAAAATACAAACTTGTTTCTTCTTGACCTAATTCCAATATGCTGTTCAAACCCCAGTTTGTTTTATATCTTTTTATTTTGTTGATGGAGAAACTCATTCCTCACATGAAGTGCTTCAAGACTCATGTAATTTTTTTAATCATCATAGTTATTTGACACCATGATCTAGTAATCACTTTATTAAATTCTTATGATCAACCGCAAGCAGCTTTGAGCAGGACTGTTGAGAAGAGTGTGGATTGATGGAGACAGAACTATTTGATAGTACTCACTGAGCTCTCTGGCTGGTGGGCAGTAAAGCCACTGCTTTTCACATTTGAAATGTAAAAGATATATTCACTTCAGTATAACACTGTGTTACATCTTCTGAAAAGGGAAACACTATTGCAGTCCATAACTCCTCTTGTTCTCTGAAATAAAAAGTAAAGATATTTTGCACATATTTCAGTGATGTGATGGCCTCTCTGTAGTTGTAACTGGAGTTTGCATTGCATCACAAGCCTGTCACGCTGGGAAGAAGCAGTACATTTTCTATTTGGAATCAGTAGCTTTCACTTTCATGCAAAAAATGTCACCTTATTTCACACAAACATAAGTTCTGTGAGTAAATTTAGGTATAAGCTAACATATTCAGCACAAATATGGATACAGAAATAGAGTAGGAGTGTGATACAATAAATGCAGATCAATTCACTGAAGTTAGCAGCTAATCTATGCTCTTAAAAGTGTCCTGAGGATGACAAGCAAGGATTTCACCTAGTTAATATGCTTAATGCTGCCGGACCAGACATTCAGGGCTCTCAGAATTTAGGAACGAATTTCCAGTATAGGTGCAAACTGGAAAAATTTGGGTATCACTGATCTATGTGGAAAAATAGACTTTTGACCTTGAACATGGATATGTTTACCTAGAATGCTTCCATTAAGAGTCCTTTGAGGGGAGCATGCGTGCAGTGACTGAATGCAGCAATATATTGTTTACCAAGGGCCTGAAAGGTTTTGAAAAACTTCAGTCTCAATTGTTCTTTGGTGCAACCTGACAGCAAATGTTTGTGACCCTGGGAGCTGACTGGTGGCCCAGTGAATGTAGAGCTCTTGGAGTATCAATGCTTCCCCAGTGGTCCTCCTGCAAGATGGGCCAAGGTCCATGTGCCATTTTCTGCCCTTGAAAGCTCCTTCCTCAGAGAGGTTTGGATTTTCCAGCAGCTTGCCTGGTCCCATGGTGTTAACAGTGAGGGAACTGCATTGCCATTGCTCACAGTACCGGGAAATTGAACACAGGGAACAAGTATGGGGAAACAGGACCAACCATCTGACCTGAGGGAAATTGGAGCCACTAAAACTGTCACTCTTTTTGGAATGGAGGTTGGTTTTGATATTCAAAATATTCATGCATCCTTAAAATAATTCCACACCAGTGCAAGAGAAGCCTGCCGGTTGCAGTAAGGCCCCAAATGGACAGGACAGAGGTTGTGTGATCTTCAGTGTTGCCAGTAGACCACAGTGAGTACACATTCAACCAACCGAGAAAATTATCATTAAGCAACTGTTCAGACACCTGTTTGACTTTTTCAGGAATTTCCATTTCATGTCACTAGGTGAAAATATTGATTGTGATCAAGTTCCTGATATCAATGTTAGATATGGTGGTATATCTTATAAAATAAAAAAGGTAAATACAGAAAGTGCAAGTGATGCACTTCTTATATTTTGCAACTTCTTGCTTGTGTCTTTCTTGTAGATTCTTTCCTGTCTCAGGGAATCAAACAGCTTTCTTGAGGGCTTTTTTTTGTGCATTATAAGCTGCAGTGAATAACATATACTTAACAAAATTACACACTGCATTTACTGTGAGCAGCACCCCAGTTCCTTTTCACTCCAGACAAGAACACCATCACCAAGAAAATCACCGACCTCCATTTCCACTTCACTTTTATTTGGTAGCAAACAGTCGAGTTTGTCATTGGCTTCCTCTAGTATTGTTCAGCTCATGTAGTATGAGATCATATTAAAGAAGATTGTTGCAATTTGTCTCATCTTGTGAAAGCACATGCTGTCCCTATGCACTCAACCCATACTTTAAGTATGAGTGATTGAGTGGACCCAAGGAAGGCTGAGTAAATATGTTGCTGCAATTAGGGCTTGAGAAAAAAAGAAAAAAAAGCTATATTCAGTATTTTCCACTCTTTCACCATTTGTGTATAAAAGGTATACATGATCTTTCCCCTCTACTCACAACATTTAGCGGATAAAATAGCCTGGAAAATTTTATCATCTTGAAAGCTGATTCCCATACTGTTTACCTGCAGAGCAACTGCTGCTTGTAAAACAAAAGAGAATCTGGCCTTGTAAATATTAAGTCCTTCTACAGTATTAAGTAATTTCTACAGTAACCTAGTAAAACTCATTTTTCTTTGTATTTTATGCACAACACAGGGAGGTCTGAAACGCATTCTTCTAGAAAAGGGTGCTGCAAGATAGGAATCTCTTCCCCATGGCATGCAGTGGTGTGATTTTGCATTTAAATAACATCTTTCACCCAAGATCTTGCTAGTTTTTAAAGCTATTAATTTAGCCTCACAACAGTCCTGTAAAGAAGTTACAAATGAATAGTAGATAAGAGCAGATGTAACAGTAGATAACTTAATAATAGGTTTATCTTCCTTCTGTGGTCACAGAGACCAACACAAAGCCCTGTTTTATGTTCTGTATGAATATTAGTTTGTGATGCTTGTGGTTTTTGAATGGCAAATAAGAGACCTTGGGTTTCACGTTTGGAGAAAGTGAACATCTGAAATTGCTCTTCATTTCATCTAAAATTCTGAGTGCTTAAAGAGAAAGTCAAGTCTGTGTAGTCTCAAATTATTTTCCCATAAACAGGGACTCTGTGGTCAATGAGCTGCTTCAGAAAACATTATCTGAGGTATTTTGTCTTCTGCTATACAGTTTGTGTCTAGCCACCTAGATAGGACAGGCCCAAGCTCTTCTGTCTTTGCTTCAAAATGACCAGGTATAAGATAGTCCAAGTGTGGAAGCGGAATGCATAAAGTTAATGGCCTGCAGAGGATTGATTGAATTTCCATTCTTCTGCTGGAAATATAATACATAGCACTCTTTCCTCTTACATGGCTTCAAAGGTGACTCCAAGCCGTATAATTTTTACCAGACTCTGTATTTTGTTTTAAATGCCATTATTATAACAGTTTGTATGCAGAAGATGGGCATTAAAGTCATGATATGTAAGCAGCAGTGACACCATTGTCTTACAGATGCTTTAGTTGATGAACAGCAGTTGAAGAATACAATCCATGTCTAGCTGCTCCAGTATTTTGGGAATAGCTTCTTCCAAGTATGTTGCCCTTTGGCAATGAGAAGTGCAGCCAGTGTGCTGGCCGCATTGAGATTTTAATGGAGGAAAACATTGCTCTTTAAATTCACTCTTGTTGACTTTATATTGAAGCCAACAGGAGCTTTGTTGACTGAGTTCAGGAACAAGTCCTAATACCTAACAAATGTGTATGTTACTGCATAGTGAAATCTACTTTAGATTTGTTTCCAGGGCATGAGCAATCAGGAGGACCAAAAACTATTTTTAAAATGCCAAGACTAGGTTGGTGATTAATGAGGAATTTATTTTATTTTGCAGCGTCTCTTATTTAACTGGATGCCTCTGGAGACGTGCTTTAAACAGCAAGGCACTATTTTAGACTAGTATGGTAGATTTTCATCTCACGTTGACTCCATTAAAGTAAGCTTCTATAAACAGACATCAATTACAACCAGTTTAAAGGGTTTTAAAATGTAATCCAGCAGTGCTGCTTAACTAAATGAATCCTGAGAACTGATCTCCAGTGAATTAATAGAGCAGTGTGTGGAGAGCTCACTATGAATCTGAGTTAATGACTGGAGAAGATCAAATTAATTACAACTGTCTCTGAGGACATGCAGGGAAGAAGTCCCTCACATCAGCTAAGGTTTGATTAACTCTTCAGGTACCAAATAAAGATTTTCTACAAGTTATTTTTTAAGTAATTGCTAGTACGACAATGGAGTGAGTCAGCTTTGCATTTCTCAGGTGGCATGCAACTACTGTAAGAAGTGGCAGTTCTCAATTTTCCTCCACATTCTAATTTTTTTTAACTCTGTTTAATTGAGGACTTTGTAATAAAAGATGAATGCTAATATCAAACTAAGATTACAACAAAGTTATTACATAGCATTTTCTCTGCATGCTAATATAGAAACCATTGGGATGATAGGTTCACATTTTGGATAAACATCCAAGACTATGCCACTAAGTTCCTTCTGATTTGTTGCATTTTTTATTATTGCTATTACTACTACTACTACTACTATTATTCTGTACACAATTTTATTTGATCTTATAGTGTCAAAGAAGGTGTGATTAGTGAATTAAGTAACAAGCAAAGTAATAATAAAACTACTGGTTTCATGCAAGGCTATCCTACTACGGTTATGAGGTCAGGAAGGCACACCAGCTTGTGACAAAAGAAACTGATAAAGTTCTGAGAAAATAGATATTGAAGTTACAAAAAAAAAAATGCAAGTTATAACTGAAGAAGTGTGTATGAACATGGATCTAAACTTCCATATTCTCAGAGAAAAACTCCTTTTACTTCTTACCTCGAACCTGGTACAGCAAACATTTCACTTTGTAGGACTGTAAAGTCAGCATTATTTGTGAGGGGCAGACCAACCAAAAGTGTAACCAGAGTTGGCCAGGACACTGGAATCATGGAATCACAGAATGAGTGAGGTTGGAAGGACCGCAGTGTGTCATCTCATCCAGCCTGCCTACTCAAGCAGGGTCATCCCAGAGCAGAGCACATTCCACAGAATGGCATCCAGACAGTTGTTGAGAATCTGCAGTGAAGGAGACTGCACACCCTCTCTTGGCAATCTGTTCTAGTGCTCAGTCACCCTCACAGTGAAGAACTTCTTCCTTATATTCAGGTGGAACTTCCTGTTCATCATTCTCTGCCCACTGCCTCTTTTGCTGCTGCTTGGCACCACTAAGAGCCTGGAAACATCTTCTTGGCACTCTTCTTTCCGATACTTGTAGACATTGATGAGGTCCCCTCTCAGCTGACTCTTCTGAAGACTGAGCAAGCTCAGCTCCCTCAGCCTGTCCTCGTAAGAGAGATGCTCTAGTCCCTTCAAGCATCTGACTTACCCTCTGCTGAATCCAATGCCTTGGCACACATCTCTTGGGTTTCTCTGCAGAGGCTGAGTAGACATGAACAACTGGAAAGGGACTTTTTTTTTCAGAAATGCACACATATTTGCACCAGAGAGCATAAAGACATACTTCCAGCCTATGAACCACATGAGCAGACTGTAACAGCAACTGCCTGCTTCAGAATTAAATTCTTTCTCTCTCCATGCCTTTGAATTACTGAAAGATTTAAAGAGTATGCTCGTTTTTGTATTCAGTGACTATTCAGTTTTTGGGTATTTTCCTCCCAGAACTGCAACAATAAAATCCTGCAGTGCTTTCACCTTTACAGTACATTAGGAGTGTGATGGGGGTGCTGTCAAGCAGGAGAGCAAGGAAGGCTAAAGAACACATAATTATCATGAGCCTATAGAGAAGAAGGGAAGGCACTAAACAGCTCCTAAGCTGTTAACCTGCATTTAGAGTGGGAAAAAGCAATACAAGCAGTCGTTTCTTCCTCTATCCAATGACTGCCACTATCCAATAACTGAAACTCCAGAAGGAGTTCAGAGAAAAAGAAGTGATATGCTAGGTTTCAGCAATTTTCAAAGCACTTTATAAGCACAGCAAATTAGGCATATGTTAACATGATAGTTGCTCTGAAATCACTAGAAAAACCTCTTTCCTATGAAGTGAATACAGCAATTCAGCAATGAGAACTGCAAAATAGCCTCAACACACTGATTTTCACAGAACAACATAAATATTCTTCCCTTTGTAATCAACTTCTTCCACAAAATCTATGCAGCAAAGAGAAAATCCCTAACGTTAGAGTTTGGGGATATTTGTTTTTTCTACTCTTAACTGTTGCTTGTATTGCATTTTGTCATTGTGTGTACAACATATACTTTATTATCCACAAAGTATATTTACATTCTAGTTTGTTTTGTGATTTCAACTATTTAGAACTATCGAGCCATTTTTTTGTCTAAAGTATTATTTCTCGTCTAGCAGACTCTGGAGTTAAGGTGGCATATTTCTTCCAGAAAGGTGTAAAATCATGCACTTGAATTCGGAACAATGGAAAAACCATTGGTTTTCAGCAATATTTTTGGGAGGTGCTGCAGTAACTTCATTACTTACAATCTTATTTATTTCTTGTCTGTAAATACATGGAATTTGGCTTCTTATGACAAAAATCCAAGGAATTTTTTAGTGAAGTACAATGACCTCACTCACTATTTGCTTGGGTTTGTTTCAAATTAAAGTCAAAGTGTGCTTTCTCACAATTTTAAAAGTTCTTTCTCACATTTCTTCAAAATTTCAAAAACTTTTTAAAAAACTCCTTTTCTTTGGTCACTGGAGCTTAATACAGTGCTCCAGTACCTGTTTCATCAATGGCTTCAACACAACAATAATGTTACTCTTCTCCTCCTGCACACAATGTTTCTGCTTAAGCAGTTCTTTGGGAAACAGTTGTGCTCTGCAGTTACAAAGCATGCTCCCCAGACAGCTGCAAAAGAGAACTTTATTGCAAAAATCAGGCCTTTTTAAACAGTTAGGCTTTTATCAGTTGCACGCTTTTAAAATAAAACAAATATAACTCAACCAACCACCATACAACACGACGTGAACATGAGATAGTTATGTAACTTGTTTTTCCTACCTCTAATTCAGCAGAGACATTCCCAGAGTCCTTTTCTACTTAGCCAAAGTAACAGAAGGGAGTCATGATTTTACAAGGGTAACAAGGCCTTCATTTTTTAAAGTTTTTCCTACCTGCAACACTCTGGAAGCTCTGTGATGCAGCAAAATTAGCAGCTTTAGCCTGCAAAAGGCAGTTGTTCTTTTGGAGATATGCCCTCTTGTTCGCTGGTGTATCATTGTAAATTTTGTGCCATGTTTAAATGGATTTAGACCCAGCTTACTTCGTGAGTCAGGTCACCTCTTATTACTGCCTAATATTTGCCTTTATGGTGCTGTCCTTATATATTTTCTTGTTAGATAACAACATGAATTATGAGAGCAAATGTAAACCTCTTTGGGCATTGCAGTGGTGATAGTCTTCTGTGTCTACTTTTGATCCCTGCAGAGACTGTTAAAAAAACCCCTTTTGGAGAATGATGCCCAAGTGTCAAACTGTCAGCTAGTTCTTAAGCCATTTGACATGTACTATACTCTTATGGTATATGCCTGATTTTCTAAAAAAATCTAAGGAGTTCATGTCATCACAATTTCCTTGTACAACAAACCAGTAGCTCTCTTGAAGACTGTAGTCAGACTTGTCCATCTAAGCCTGTTTTTCATAAAGCCACATTGATCGGTGCTATTTATTTTCCTGGTTTTTAATTAGGAGAATCCAATACCATATTTTTCATTACTTTTATTGGGATTGAAATCTCTTTAGCGTCTTATTTAGAGAAAAATTCTTAATTATGCTTTTTTGCTAACAAATTATTATTTTCCTCACATTTTTGCTATATATTTTTCACTCCTAGTCAGTGTTTGTTCTTATTTAAGCTTTTGTAATTTCTCTTTTGAATGCTCAGATGGAGATATTAGTAAGACTTCAGTTCTTTATACGACACCAGGAATCTGATGAACCTAATCAGGTCATGATCTCTGGTTCCTCATTATTCACCAGCATGATGTCCAGATGTTAATTCATCTTCACGAGTTAATTAGGGTTACTGCTTTTTATATACAACATAATTTTAGTTCTAAAGAATTTTTGGCATGTTTTAGAAACTCTGATTGATTGATTGTTTTGTTGTGGGTTGGTTTTTTTCTCACTATTTAACTATAAACTTAACTACTTAACTTCCATCTGTCCGCTCCCCCACTTCGCCTGTCACCTCCCCCACTTCAATACATCTGACAAAAGCATCCTGCCCCGACTGGTTAGTTTTTAATAGACTTCTACCCAGGCTTTTATAATGAGCAAATAATCTCCATTTTACACAAATTAAAGGTACAAGGAAATTGTCACTGAAATTGACAACTTTCTGAAGTATTTTACCATTTATGTTGCATCCCCTGATGTAATTCAGCCCTTCCTGATGTTTGACTCAAATTTAGGTTCTTGTGTCCCTTGACTGTGGATTTAATTGTGTGTTTCTCTAATAACAGCACAGCTGTAATGAAGACTACTACTATTTAAACATGAAGCTTCTTCCACTGTGAATTTTTTCTAAGTCCAAGTATATTGCTTACCTTTTGCTTGCCATTATTAGATGCATTACACTGCATTGTTACATAAAACACTTTGCAACCTTTACACTGCACCAAAGAGCAGGAACTGAGATTCCATAAACTGACAGGAAGAGGCATCCTAACTGTTTTGAAACCACAGCAACTTCAGCAGCTTCAGAAAGAAAACCCACAAATGCTGCAGTACAATTCATAAGGCAGTTGCAGTAAATGGTTGACCTTTGCAGAACATTAAAGAAGGATCCTGAGTGAGATATGAACCATCCAAGTGAGGAGTATTTAGCAGTTCCAGACTGAGAGCAAGAAACTTGGTGGACATCACCGGGTAATTGATCCAGTACCAGGGTAGGTGACCACAAGGTGAGAAGCCAGAACAAGGACGGAAAAAGTACTAAAAAAAATAGATTTTTAAGATGGCAAGAGCTGAATAGAGGATATTTGAGAAGATTAATTTTAATATTGTAGTCGGGCACAATGAGATTTGGAAAATAATGAAAGATACATTTGGTGTAGAAGTAGACAGGTAAAGTGAGATTATTCATGCAAGGGGAGAGTAATAATTGCTGATTTTGGGGCATCCTTCTGCAATGCAGGGAAAATAAAGAGGCTGAAGCAGTCCCACAAATAGCTATGAATAGTCAGAAAGGCAGAGCTGAGAGATGTGGTTTTGTCTAGTGAGGAACAAAGCAAATGATGAAGGTCAGTCATAAACAAAGGCTTCTTGACAGAGCAAAATATCAATTAGAGATTACCTTGGAGGCCTGAGGAGAAGGGATTGAGATGATGTTGTCAATCTTGACAGAAAAAGAGGAAAATTAGGGAAGAGAATAAAGTAATTCTTACAATGTGAATTCCTCATGGCAGAAATCTGTCTATTTTATTTTTGTGCAAAACATCATGCATGTTTATCACTCTGAATCAATCATTTTCTGTGGACAGTAAGCCTTTAGTTGCAAACATAGTCCAAAAAGGAGGGAAGATGAAACAGATTGAATGGGACAGTGGGGTAGGAAAAACTTCTTTGGGACTATAGCTGAAGGTGTAACAACAAATGCAAATAACTGAAAGGGCTTGGTAAAAACAAACAAACAAACAAACAAACAAACAAACAAAACCAAAAAAAAAAAACTAGAAGAAGAAATAAAAAGAGTAAGGGCAGCAAGTTGCCTTAAATCTTTGTGCCGCAATGTGAGAATGCAGTATTCTCATGCTGGGTGACTAACATAGGTCCCCAACCATGTCTCTGATTTCTGCCTAGGAAGGAGACTAGAAACAGAAATTGATGGAAAGACAAAGAAGGTTGTGTGGAAAAAGAGAAAAATAGCAGCTATGTCAAGTAGGTGTAGTAGATCAAGATCTCCGAGTTTTTACTTTAATACCAGTCTGAGCCATAATACTGCAGTCATCAGGCATCCACCATCTGTTACCACACAAAAATATGATTAATGTTTTAATTACCACAACTCATTACATCATTAATAGTGGGGTTGTAACCAAAAGACCAAATAGTTTCAGGCTTTGAAGGGTCAATTCCAATGCAACATGCAAAACAACATGCCATCTTCCACCTGCCAAGCACCTAATGTATCTCAGTGCTTGCAGTGTGATGGATCATCTGTGTCCTGTACAGACAGGTCAGAGGGAATGCACCCACCTGGATTGAAGAGCTAGGATCATTTGCTTTGTGTTCAGCTGGTGCCATGAATGTTTTCTTTTATCCACAAAATTATTTCATAGCTATGAAATTATATGAAAAGCAGCAGTTCTTAATTTTCTGCCAGCAAAGTGAATACTACAGGTGCAGCTCCATAGGTGACTCTGAATTATCACAGCTGCATGATCACTGCTCTCATTTCTTGAGGAATGCTGAGAAGCATTCCTATCGGTATAATATCCATGTTCTCAGTGAGAACACTGGGAAGTGTTCACATGGGGAATAATTTTCCAATGGAATAATTTTCAGTAATACTGGAAGGAAGGTATCTATCCACTGTATGTTACTGGGCTTCTCTTGGAATATAACTATCCTCCAATATGCTAGGAATGTACTGTTGTTACTTTTAAGCTGAAAAAGGATAACTAAACTGATTGCTCCTTAACCTGAAGTTGTTCTATACTAGAAAATGGAGTCATAAAGCCTTTTAATGACTATGTAGCTGACCAAGTCAATGTGCCATAACCGTGCCTACATGTTATCTCCAAAATTCCTATAGTTTGAATAGGAATTGTCAGAACCATTGGGTATATTCTGGGACAAAAGAGAAATAAGTCACAGATTCCCATCTGGGACACTTTCCTGGCTGTCCTTTTTATATCAGCAGCCAAAGACTGATGAGGCATGGACCAGGCCTACCATAATTCTTGTTAAGAGTGCACCAAAGAGTGTTAGGCATGTGGTATACAAAAATAATTTCAGTCACATACAAAAAGGCAACTTCCATAAGTTCAGTTGGGCAGAATGCTGTGGCAGTTCTGCACCATTCCAGCTGAAAAGTGAGTCATTTTGTGAGGATATAGAAACTGCCATATTGCATTGGTTCAGGAATCCGTCTACCCTAATGTCCAGTCTCCAGCACTGACCTCCTTCAGAAAATGATGTCTGGCAGTAATCTCACTGGTAAATTTTTCATGCAAGAACTGACTGCTGAATAAGGCCATAAACACAGAATGTACAAATGGATGAAGTCGTATAAATGGATGTAACAGAGAAAAATAGTAGAGTTGCTCAAGGATGTCTTGTCATCGTAAGTGGACAGGCTTTTCTTGAAGATGCATCTTTATTAGTGAATTATTTTTCTTTCTGATGTACAACAACAAGCCAGAACATTCAATAAAAGAGGAATGCTGCAGGGGCAGAATCAGGGATCAGTTTCATAGCAGAGCCAGTTGCCCAGTTGAGGGTATAGAGAAGAGACCAAGAAGGAAAAATCACAGGAATCAGTAGGTGTTGTAAAGAGGAAGAACAGAAGCAAGACAAAAATAAACATCTGAGATACATACGTCTGTTGCTCCTATATGCAGACAGCAATATCAGATCCTGCAGACAGCACCTAGGCTAGTGTTTAAGTAGAAGCATCAGTTGCTTTGCAATAATTTGCAACCTCTTTTTAAGATGTTTTGTAGGCTGTAACCCTCTCCCCAGCGTCAGCTGCCACAGGAATGGGCAGTTCTTTTCATTAAATTTAGATAAGTGAGCTTTCCATTTAATCTAGTGGCTTCACTAAGAAGAACAAAATATTAAAAGCCAAGACAAAACAATTGTTTTATGAAGGTTTGATGCCTGCCGTGCAGTTTAGAGTAGCAGCAGCAGGGTAGAGTTTATGGACTGAATAACACATGAGTTATACTATACAGTGAATACTATAACATGAGATGGCCAGAAAGCTCTTCAATACCAAGTACCCTGTAGCCTCCCAGAATAATTATTAACACTCTACTTTGTCCTGATTATAGAGGAACTATTGATAATTCTTCTTTTTAATTATGAAAATATTTTATTTCACTTGTCATGGCCTGTCTATTATTGTTCTGATAGCTGTCTTGTATATATAGATATCATTCGGATCAACAGGTAAATGCTGTACAAAAATCTGTCTGCCAGCAATATCTAGTTGGAGAGCAGCCTTAATTAAAAACTTGATATTGAATAAGGTCAGTTCTGAAAAGAAACAAACTAAATCTAAACAGTATTAAAAGTTTTGTTTACTGTTCCATTAAAATTTGCTCTTTTTTGCTAAAGTTTAATCTAGAGTTTTTCTTCCCTTACTGAATATGCTAAGAAGTTTAAATTTACATAACTGATAATAAGAAATTAATTGATAATTGATAATTGATTGATACAAAATGATAAAAACAGGTATATTTCAGAGGTTTGGGTTCAGAGTATACTCAAAGCAAGTGATTGTTTCAAGAGATTATTTTTCTTACTCCTTGTCCCATCCTGCCCAGAACTGTATAACTGTGCACTTCACCAAAGGAGAAAATTTGTTGAAGTTAAATACAAGATTATAAAACTCTAAACTGTATATGAATGATAAAACATTCTAAATTAAATATAACATGATAATCACCCCAACTAACTTAAAGATGATGTATTTAAAGCACAGTACAGGAAAAAAAATAGAAGTAAAAGAAGGACCATTTAGCCAAAGGAACAGGAATTTTTATATAACATACTGAGAATGAAGTTTGGCTTCAATAGAAAAAAAGGGTTCTTTTCTCTTCATAATTGAAGTCTTTAGGGATCCCTCCAGAATGTTGCTTAACATCCATAATTTGAAAGTAGTCTGTTTAAACTCAGTGGAGATGTGGGGGAGTTGTATGTTCTTATATCCAGGACATATGCTTAATAATTTTACAAATAATCTTAGTAAATTTCAGACAGAGTAGCCAAATTTGTACTTGGCAATGTGGATTGAATAGCTGATGTCGTGAGAAAACACAGGTCTTAATTCTGGAGGCATTAAATATCAGGCTGAAATCAAGAACGACTTTTTCCTCCAACATTATAAACTTCCAGCTGGAGTTATAGAGAAATATCTTCACCTGAATTTGGCTTTATGTAACTCTTCACACACATTTAGCTGGTTTTCTGTCTTCAACGGGTCTCCATCAGTGGCTGTTTCAAGTTGAATTTGTTTGAGATTTTTAAAGCAAGACATTTAGAAAGGAAAGCACTCAGTCTTAAAGGTCTAATAACTCAGGTAAAATCCCAGTTGACTGTTGCAGAGGCACTGCCAAGGCAAAATTAAGTTCACCTCATCTTGTTGAATTGGAAGCAAGTAATCTTTAATTTGCTAGTGTTAGAGAGGATCTTTGTTAGGCAGGGATCACCTTCTTTGGGCTTGCCTTGACCACAACATGAATACTACCTTTGAAACAAGGCATCAGCAGACCTGCTGTGTGATTGTTTTAATCCACTTTGTGTAATGGTCAGGGTAAACTGAGGCAATTCTTCCTCTCAAAAGTAAATGTAAACCTCATTACTTAGCTGGTGTACCTGTGTGTGAGCAAACTATTCTTTTGTAATTTCTCAGCAAGTGGCATCTCACTGCAGAGTGTTCAAATTGTTCAAAGCTGAATGCTTTCACTCCCATTTGCTGTATTTCTTCGGCCAGTAAGAGGGGAATGCTCAGTTTTAGTGAGTGAACATTGCGCTTTAGATTTAGAGTGAACATTGTTGCTCATGTGTGATCCTGCCAGGAGGGACAAGTAGCACTAGGAATGACTGACTGACGGATAATATCTGAGATTTCAGTACTCGTCTAGGTGACATCATGGGAGGACTCAGGCCAGAAAACCATTCTGCTTGCTGAGATTAAACAGCAAGAGCAGTGTGGTGGGCCTGATCCTACAAAAAGTATCTCACTGCAGCAGCAGGGAGAGCAGATCTGAAGGGGAGAAGAGAACATCAGAGTGTACAAATCCTGAGGAATTTGCAGCTGCAGTGACAGTCAGGTTGTTGAAGCCTGTTTCCAAAAGTATTTGGAAAACCTCTCACTTTCTGCATACTACAGAGTTTAGGTAATACATAGTAACTCCTATGTCAAAGATGAGTAGTTGTTAATTTCTCAATGGGAGAGATGTAAGGGCAACAGCAGACAAATTTTTAATCAATGACTGTATGTTAAGAGTGGTATTTGGGGAATTCTGAAAAGGAATTCTGGAAATTTAAAAAAAAAAAAAGGTCTTAAAATCTCAGCACATCAGATTTAAATGAAATTGTTTTCTGGAGGGGTTGGCTGAACCACTTCATGGGGGAAACTGTTCTGCTAGTACATAAGTGAGCTGCTGAACTTGCAAACATTTTTTTTCCTATGAATGGGATACAAGAGATTTTTACTGACAGATTATTATGACTACTTTAATGCACATATGACCCATTGTCTAAAGGACAGTAAAAATCATGAACTGTTCATAAATTTACTGACAGTGTTGGCAACACTGTTACAGGATTAAACATTTAATTTGATCCTCATTTCTTAAAATAACAGTATTGCTACTACTGCAAAAATGCAAAGCTTCCTGTTGAAGAAACCTATTTCAGGTCTCTGCATATGAGTCCTTCAGCCTTGCTTAAGTGCATTTTTGACAAACTAAAGTAGTCATACTAAATCTCCATTTAGTGTGAAAACAAAAGAAACAAATTCATACAATGCACATCTTTTTGATTAAAGTTCATATAAAGCTCTACGTCCCAATTCTAAAAAATCATATCTATCCCTGATCTTTCTTTATTTTTTTTTTATGTAGTTGTTTGCTCCAGCTACTCATGATACATGTGAGGCATAAAGAATGATCTTGTGACAGGGGAAGCTTCTGTAAGTTCTTACAGTCCTTACTCAGGCAAATTTCCTTCAGTGAATAGGAACTATGCTCAAGTGATAATTGCATCATCTGGCTCACAGTTTGAGTATTCAGAGACTTTTCAATTCAGAGCTAAAAACGATGTTAGAATGCAATGAAGCGATATTCACAGTCTTCTGCCCTGTTGTTCACTTCCTCACATTCTGCTTGTTCTCTCACAAATAGGTAGTAGTCACTTAATGACAGAAAAAATCTTAGGAGCAGCAGTAAGTTGAAGTAGGAATACTCCTTGTGATCTTTAAATTTTTATATGCTGATTTTTGCTCTGAAGCAGGTGGAAGAACTCTGAGTTCACCAGTTGCTGGCTATATGTACAGAGTTTTTTCCAAAGTCAATTTTAGGAAAAATCTGTTAAATGTCTCATTTTCAGGGACAATATTTCTATCAAGGTTCGTTTTGTTGGGTTTGCCTAACTCTGGCATCTTGATGCCAAACAAATAATACCCCTATAATGCTTGTTGCTCACAGCACATGTTTATTTTAATTTTATTTTAATTATAGCCTTCTAGACCATTCCCTTCTGTCTTGCAAAGTCTGTGGTTGTTGGTTTCTTGATTCTTTAGAAAATCCAGTTTGGGATTTATTTGGATTATTCATGGTGTAGAGTTTTAGGACTGTTTTGAGGACTCCTAAAGCAGAGCCACAGAAGGAAAGGAGGTATTGAAAAAGACAAATCATCATGATCAGAACATATATGTCATGTGCTGTTTTGCCATAAACATGGGGTTCATCATAGGAGATTAGAGGGGGACAACAGGTAATATCAGGGCCAAGTAATGACTGGAGAGAGCTGTAAAATTGCGGGATTGGCAGGTTAATGTAAATTTCATGTGGAAAATGTTGACCTTAAGCAACTGAATACAGTTCAGTTCAGTCAATATATTAAGGTTCAAAACCTAAAAAAATTCTGAAAGCAGAAATCCACATCATGTGTGAGATATGAAAAAGGACTGGGGATGAAATGAGATGGCATATGCAGATGGGGGCAAAAGGTATCAAACCACTTAGGAAACAGGCTTGGCATAAGACTCTAATGACAGGGAAATGTGATGGTATTTTGTGTTACGTGGATCTGTGAACTGTAGAATTGACATGCGGCTAAGCAGAAGAATGAATTCAGTCAGAGAAGTGTTGTTAATGTCACCACAATAGCAAAGCTATTATCATGATCATAATACTGCAGAAAACAGCAAAAGAAAGAAATTGGAGGCGAGAGGACAAATTTCTGTGAGGAAAAATTGGCTTAGAAATGGGTTTAAGTTAGATGAACATCAGTATTAAAAGCAACATATAGAACCAGGCGGGCAAGGCAGGCTGTAGTAAAAATCCATTAGTGTCTGATTAAAATAGTGAGAAGAAAGTTTTTTGATATACTATATAAGGATAGAGCAGTTTACTACTATTTTCTCCCCCAGTAAATAATTATACAACAACTGAAAGACCAAAAACCATGGATGAGTCCTCAAGCAGATGAGAATAAAATTTAGCTCATTGTCTCCTTGTAAATCTGAAAAATTCAGTGGCATGGAAAAGAGCATAGATTGTTTTAAAAAAATTCAACTCAGTGGATAGCTTTCAAACTGCTGTTGCCAAAATTGAGAGTTCAACTGCTTTTCACTCATATGGTTCAGTTTCAAGCAATGAGAGTTAAAAAGGTGCTGTCTGATGGTCACTAGAAAATCCACACAGTGATCCCTGAGGAACCATAGAATGAAAGGAAACAGAGGGGAAAAAAATATAAACCAAAGAAAATTAGAAAGGTAAATTTTTGTGAAAGGAAGGAGCAAAGTGGCAAATTTAGTGTATGAAGAAAGAAGCAAGTGAAAGTGCTATAGGTGAATTGACTTTCAGCAGGTGTAAAGGCTCATACAACATCTTGTCTTCTTCACAAAATATGTAGCATTTTTTATTATGCTCTGTGCAATTAACAAATATTTCTCAGCTCATTGAGAGGAGCAATACACTTATGGAGCTGAAACACTGTGTTTAACCACACCTGGAGGTATACTTGAAGATCTGCATTGCTTCCAGACTACTGAAGAGAGCAGCTGTCTGTGTTATATCTACAGGGACCTAACCATGCCTGAGAGATGAAGGACACACTGCCTCCTCAGTTTCTGTGCTAGATGTAGCAAAAAGAAAAGAAAAAGAAATTGTGTGATTTCTAAGACCTATGGGTAGTAGAGAAGCCTGTTACTTCTCAGGTGAAAGCATGGCAATTTGGTAGCAGCCTGGTATGAATTTGTATGTGTGTATGTATGTATATATGTATGTATTTATTGAAGGAAGTAAAGTGTGTTTATGGTGACAATTCTCAGCACACTATCAGGGTTCTGTTTTACTGTTTAGCTAAATGCCATCTATTAATATTTCAGTGAACAAGGCCCCATGCAAAACCCAGCTGGTTTTATATAATCAGTCATTTTTACATAATAAACACAGGATTTCCTAGACACAACCCAACTCTGTTTTACAATATCTTTTATCTGCATACTGGGACTGATCCTTTAATTCTGCTTTCCACATTAGTGAGGTAGAGTACCCCATGTTTTAAACTGATGAAGTGGAGCATGCATAGAACAGAATGTCCACATTACAATATGGCTAGACAAGCAATGTAGAGTCAAACACAGTGCTCTAAGCAAAATTATTTTAATGACAAGCCATTGATGCAAATTCTAATTATTGCCATTCTCATCTGACCTCAAACTTTGAAAGTCACACTTCGTTGCTACTGGAACTTTGGTGTGAAAAAAAACCCTGAAAGAAAACTTACCTTTGTATTAGAATGTTTTTTCTGTTTATTTCCCTTCATTGTCCTTTTATCTTGTTGAAATTTCCTCTAATTTTATTGAAACTGAGTTATTCTAGCTAACATTTTGAAAGCACATCATATTTTACATGCTCTGAAAACCCAGTCAGGTTAAAAAATACCAGAAGTTTCTAAAATTGATCTGTTTCAAACACCACCATTGGCTTTTGAATATCACAGGAGAGCCAGGTGCTCTCAGGGTTTTAAACTTTTGTGCCTATTTTAAATAATTATGTGATTCACTATTCTGTGAGCTGAATTCTGTACACTTAAAACGGGTATTATCCTGTCTGTGGCTGGAAGCAAACAGACACTAGCTTGTTCTTGCAGCAGCCAGGCCTGGAAATTGCTCTCCCAAGTTGCAGATGGAGAGTACACAAAGACTTCTGAAACCTTTTGTTTTGAGCTATTATTTATTTTAATCTGCTCTGCACAGCTAAAACTGATCACTTTCATGAAACATTTTGAATTCCCTGTCTGAGATGCCATTCATGCAGATAGTTTCACAGAAGTCACCACATTTGCAGAGAAATTAGAGTCGTTTGAAATGTTACTCTATGCCAATTTAGCACAGAATTTCAGGATGTTTTTGCCCAAGAGTGATTATAAATATTTTAAAAGGTTATTTTTCTAGATAAAAGGAGGTATTATGTCAATCAGTTAACATACTTACACCACCCTGTTCAGCAATGTGTTTAATGAAAATTAATTTAGTTAATAATCCCATTCTGTCACCAAATGGCTCCTGATTCTGTTCTTGTAAACCTAGAGGTAGTTCTCACAGGGAAAGTCTTTATGGAAAGTTTAATTATTTGTGTAATTTATCCTGAGATCGGTTTGTGACAAGCACTGAATAAACACATGAGCATTGTCTTTATCTAAATTCAAAAGAGGATAACTCCACCTAAACTTATCTTTGACACAAAATGGTTTTATTTGAGGGAGCATCCTTTGGGTGGCATCCCGTTTCAAGACAGCTGAAACTTTACAATATAGGTGTAATTTAACTTCAATTAATTTAGATGTTAAATTTTTAAAAGGGAATTATTTGCTATATTTTTACCTGAATGAGGCACATGTAAATCATATTCACAGTAAATTGATTGATAATTTCAGTATTAATGTTATTCCAATGGTGTATAGCTACTAATTATAACAAAAAAGTGTGGTGGTGGGGTTTTCATAAATTATTTCAAAATATTGTATCATGTTTTTTTTCAAAGATTCCATATGAGTTGCAGAGACTTAACCATGATTCAATTACATCTTTATGTAGGCTTTGGACTTGCCATGATTTAGTTACTCTTCCGTTCATTCAGACATTTATACTGCATAAAAACATTATATGTTTTCAAACAATGCTCACTGTAGCAGCAATTTTTCAACTACTCTGTGTGAGAAAGCAATCTTTAAAATTGTCTGCAGTCTGTAGTACTTAAGAAAGGGAAGATTACATGAAGAAGAACCTCAAAGATGAAGGCCAGGTTTGAAGCACAGTTTCATTAATACTGGATGGCAGGAAGGGACCCAAGTCCTAGATAATGAGGAAGGAGTTGCAATTTTTTTTAAAGCTATCTGGTGACAGGGAAAACAAAAATGACATTTAGCTGATGAATGACCACTTTGACCTAGCCTTTTGACCCTTGACAATCAATCTTACCTGCTACCTCATAAAGAATTATAGCTGTGCCACTCACATTTGACTCTCGATCTTTACTATCCTTCCTTCCTTCCTTCCTTCCTTTCTTCCTTCCTTCCTTCCTTCCTTCCTTCCTTCCTTCCTTCCTTCCTTCCGTCCTTCCTGTTAGGAAAGATGGGACAGGAAGGGCTTATGGATATGATTGTCTGGCAAGAAATACTGGAGATATAAAATCTGCAAGTGAAATAGAAATGAAGGCCAGCTTTGAGATGTGGGCATGGCAGGCAGGAAGACAGTGATTAGCTGAAGATAGGTTGAAGGACAGAAAACAAAAGGACCCAAGAATGCAGCCCGTCTCCACCCTGCCAAGGCATCAAGGAAAAAGTAGATAAAAAAAGTAGTCTTTAGAGTTTAGAATATAGGATGATATGGTAATTTAGTAGTTCTCATAGGTTGCACGCAAAGTTTGTAGGTTTTGTATCTTGTGCTGGTTGGTCACTGTAAATTAGAATATTCAGCACAAAAGGAGATAAAATGTGTTGTAACAAGGTCCTCGCCCTCTTCTCTTCTCACTCTTTTTATCTCTCTCTTGCCTCTTCACCCTTTCTCTTGCCCACTCTCTTCCTCTGCTTCTTCTACCTCCTTCTCTCTTACCACTCTGACCCAGGCACTCTTCTTACCTCTCTTACCCCACTAAGCTTTTTTACCTCCCTTACCTCATGCCCCCTCTCCTTCTCCCTCTCTCTTTGGGGCTTCACTTCAGCCAAGGCTGGTGGCTGAAAGCAGCCCTCTTTACCCACGACCCTTGCAATAAAACCACATGTTTCTAGAATATCTCAGGTCTGCAGAGTTCTTTGTCCATTAATGGATACCCCTTCACTTCCTTCCTTCCTTCCTTCCTTCCTTCCTTCCTTCCTTCCTTCCTTCCTTCCTTCCTTCCTTCCTTCCTTCCTTCCTTCCTTCCTTCCTTCCTTCCTTCCTTCCTTCCTTCCTTCCTTCCCTTTTTCGAGTACATCATCCAAGCCTTTGCACCCTCCTCCTGTAAGTGTTCTGTGTGCTGCGCATTGTCCCTGGAACAGAGACGTGGAAGTGCTGGTATCTAATGCTCCACAGGGCCATTCTGGAATGTCAGTCAAGTTGGTCACTGGACTGTGCAAGGCAGAACAGATTGGGTGTGTCTGAGAACACTCAGCAGGCTCCTAATGTCATCTTATGTCTTGTAGAAAAGAAAATAATGAAATTGTTAAATATAAGCTGGCTTTGAATATATTTTTTTAAATATAAGAGTGACAACAAAATAAAGATATTATTTGATCCCATGTAGGAGCTATGAAAAAGGCAGGAAGAAACTGGGATTTTTTGACTTGTATTCAATATTGGTTTGGTTTGGTTTTGACTGTTTTATTTGAAGTTTTATTGCTGTGTATTCTACTAAGAATTTACATACCTTCCTTATTGGAATGGTCAGGAAGTCTAGACAGTGGATGTCTGCTGTATTATCTATTAAGGGTGGCAAAGCAAGCATCATAATGCTGAGCAGCATTAGTGGCACAACTAGCAAAGAGAAAGTCATATCCAAAAGACATAGAACTCTTGGAACTATGCAAGTAAAGGCTGCATTATCCTCATTGTTTCAGAAATACAAATTCCATGACACTGTTCTCATCGCTCTGTGAAACCTGGAGCAGTTTGGTCTTAGTGTCCTTGTCAGTTGTGTTGATTCGTATTAATTTACTTGCAGCATTTTTGTTTTGAGATACTAAAGGAAAGGCTACTCAGCAAGGACATCTGTAATGTAATCCACCAGCTGCAAGAGGTGACCATTGGAGGTTTCTTAACTTTTAAGGGTAGAGAAGATGTCTGGAGGAAAAGAAGACGTCTATGAGGGTTTGGGTTTTGGTACTTTTTTTTTCCCAGTGCCAGTGATTTCTGTGGAAATACTAGAAGGAAATAATGGTTGATCATTTTTTTAAGTTGCATAGTGTAAAATTTTAAAAGCACATCCTTGGTATGTACTTACATTACTGAACAGTCAAAGTTGTAGGCTGATGATGGACAAGCCTTTCCTTTTTTCTATGGTGTGAACACATTTTTGCCCTGTCCTGTGTAAAGACAAAAGGACTGCCTTGATTTGTCTTGTGCCTTTTTAGATTGGGAAGAAAGTGATGCAAAATATGGAGAGGAAAAGTCACGGGCCTGCCTTTCTCTGGATTTTTCATGATCATGAGTGGCTGTAGCCAGCTGGGCTGGACCTTGTCTCAGCTGCCTTTGTATATTTTGCTCTTCAAAAGTAAGTGCTAAGAAGAGTAGTTGTTTTCTCCTATTTTGAGCTCCAATAAGGAGAGCTTTTGCGTACACTGTCTATGTAGTCCTTTTGTTTGGAAAGTATTTCCAAAACACCTTTATGGATGCTCTCTCCTTGGCCTTTTGATGCATTCTCTTAGGACAAAATGCCTGAATATTGCCTACACAGGCTTTATAATGCATGAAGGTCTTTCTGGCATGTATAAATGTCATACTTATATGTGAACATCTTAAAATCTACTCAGATTTCTTGGTTTGTTACTATGATTACTTGTACTATATTCAGAAACCAAGCAAGTCTTAGCATCTCTGGTCCTGAGAGCCTGAAAAAATTATTTTACAAGGCTTTAGGAAGAGGGAAAGAAGAGACTGTTGCACAAAAGAGGGAGCAGAGCCTCCATTTCCCAATTGTTCTTCAGTAATTTGGAAGACAGTAATAATTGTTGTAAGAAGGAAGGAGGCTCACACAATGGCTCAAATTTCGTAAGCATCATAAAAGTCTAGGCACAAAGCAGCATAGTCTTATTAGCAGAGGAAGTGAGGTCAGTAGTCTTCAGCTTCTTAACAAGATGATAGAATTTATGAAGCATCACAGCAGCAGGATATGGTTACCTGCAGACTATTCATATAACAAGCCCACTGGGGTCCTATAGTTATTGCCCTTGAATTTGTTTTTCTTTATTTACTTTCTTTTGTCATCCTTCTGTTTCCCTGGCCTAGCTCCCTGCATTTTATTATCTTTGATGCCTTGTTAGTGACATTTTCTTTTTATTGTCATTATCATTAGCTAGTTTAGTTAAGCTAGTTCCATTAGTGTGTCTCTGACTATAGAGGTGCTCATAGAGATATGCAATGAAATCTAAGTATTAATCTCCCAGAAAATCTGGGACTGGTGTTCATTCTGAGGTATCCTTTCAATCCAGTGTGATATAAGTGCCTAAAATGTGTCTAAGCTGAGAGTTCATCTTAAAAGTCATCCTGCTTGTTGTAGATCTCAAAAAGTTCTATGAGCTGCTGGGAATAAAAGCATTACCCAGACATTATCAAAAAGGAAGAACAAACAACTGGTGCTTTTAAATCATCTGTCTCTCATTAACATCATGTAGGTGGTAGCTCTACAACAGTCTTTTCCATGGGGAAATAAAATTTTGTGTATCTTTGACCCTGTCTTTTTGAGGATTTTAGCACACATTGCTGTACTTCACGAATTTAGCTTCCTGTGGTGAGGGAAGTGAAGTTTATTATCCCTCTTTTTCTTTTATAGAACAGGAAAGTGAGGCAGTGAGATTAACTGCTGTGTCCAAAATGGTGCATATCTGGTGGGTTCAGAAATAGGAAGTGTATTCCCAGGTGCTGATTTGCATGTATTAGACAGTCAGCCCTGAGTCTCTGTTTCTGATCTGACTTGTTCTGTCATATAGAATGTTTTTAACTGTTTTTCCTAATCAGGAAAGCTGTGCTTTATATCGTGGAAGCACAGCATCCAGATGGGAATAGTATGTGTCAGTACAGCATATTTAATTATTTATAACTGCTTTTTTTGTTTGATGGTGTGATTGTTACTTATTTTATTTTTCTACCCAAAGGTTTGATCACTTAAACAGCTTGGAATCAAACAGTTGGCAGTGTTTACAAATTATGAAAGTGTTTTCTGATTAAAGTGTTCTGTGGGAAAAATAAAGTTGCAGATCAGTGCATAAGCCAATGGCATTCCTCTGAATTTCAGCAGGAGAGAGCTGTTCTGTGGCATGTGTTCTGAGTTCATACCCATGCCGGCACAAGATGCAGGTGGTGCCTTGCACATTTTTCCTGTGGTCTTCTCAGGGCTACTGACTGGGAGAACACTGAGTTCAAGTGAGATGCAGGTGTGCAAGCCACCGATTAAACAGTACACAACAAGAAGCCCACTCCCAGTTGCAGCTGAAAAAAGTGACATAATCATGCAGACATCTAAAGTATATCTATTTTGCAGATATATTGCGATCAAGTCTGAAAATTATTGTGACCAGAAAGCTCCTAGCTGAAGCTATTTTGCATTAAGTTAGATGCCATTTCACTGTGAGAGATGATTAAGAGGTGCTGGAATTAATCTGTTTAAGAATACTGGTGCATTTAAAAAAAAAAAGAAGGGGGGCGGGGAAGAAAGAAAAAAAAAAAAGTAGTTACTTCTGGTTTTGTCTGTACTGGTCTGTGGACCAGTGTTGACTCACAAGTATCAGAGGTCTTATGTTCTTTGACTTCCACTCTAAATTTTTCAGTGTAAAACTTTAAAACATAAGATGCTTTCCTGGCATTAGTTTCTTTATGGGTTGAAAATCCATGTGATCTATAATCCAAATACATAAAATGGTCACCAGTGTATGCTGCAAACCTCTTAATGAAATCTTTTGCACTGGATGGTTGCTTACAGAACACTAGCCTTCACTTAAGAGTCTTATCTATTTAGCTATTTCCTTGTTCAGTTCTCAAAAGCTCTAATGACTGGGTAGCTAGTGGCAAAAAGCCATCCCTACACATTCCTGAAAAAATAAAGGCAGGAATTTACATAACTTTTGCACAGCTTTTTTTTCACATGTAATTACATGTATAATATTATTTTCTGACAATAGCGTTTAGCCAGATTTACATTTGCTTCAGTTCCCTATTCAAATGTGAGGATTGCTGGAGTGCCATCAAAATTCTATAAGCTATAAAGAAGTAAATGTGTCTACAGCTGGTAAAGAAGGGAAGTTGTTGGGGCCATATGTGCCCAAAGAGAAGATTCTACATGAGGAGAACAGTGGTTGAACCACTGGAAATTATGGCCATAAGGAGTTGCCATAACCTATAGAAAGCTGGAGGACCTCTGTAGAGCTGGTCTTTCCAGACAGACTTTAGACAAACATGAGTCCAAAACTGGCCACATTTTTTGAAGACTATGGGAGAAAAGGGAGAAAAGGAGTAGTGTGGTGGTCATGTGATGCAGGACCTGGCTCTTCCTCAAGGATGGAGATGAAAAAATAGCTTGCCCCATGCTCCCTGGCACTATGATGGAAAATCAAAGGGATCCATATTCATTTCAGCTTCACTGAAAACACACAGTAGAAAAAACATTCATAGCTGGCAAATGGAAAAGTTTTAAATTGATGATGGAAGAAACATTAATTTCCAAGCTTCTGAGCGAGCTATTAAAATCAACAGAGTAAAGACAAAATCCCTGGCACTGAAAATGAAAGGAACAGTCTTTGTGTCTACTTAGTTAAAACTTGGCAAAACAAATCTAAAGTAGTGGTTTCAGATTTCCATGTGCACTAAGTGTGCCAACTTTCGTTCTCAGGGTTGCCATGACAGATAGCTCATCCCATTTGCTCAGTGCTTTTTCCACTAACTTTTAAAATTAGAAGTTAATTTAATCAAAAAGCTAGATCTTATATGGGCACTGGCATGTATTTCTTTGTCCTGTACTATTGAATGGTCCAGGCTTTTCATTAAAATACACTTTTTGGAAACAAGTTTACCTCCATTTAATTATCATTGGAGTTGGTGCAGTAAATATAGTAATGATGTTTGAATGGTGTAGCATTTCTACCTATACTAGTCAGTGGGCTTTTGCAAGAGGATGAGAAATTCACTTATTTTAACAACAAGGGATTTTTTAGAAACAAATTCTCTCCTCTTGCCCTCCACCCCCAAACATCATTATCTATGGCTATACATTAAGAATCAATTTCACATTATGACCAATATTTTCATTATAATCAAAATTTTCTTAATTTTCTACAGTTTAAGGTAGCTTTTGCACTATGTTATAAAAAGGGGAAATAGAGGAAAATTTTAAAAGAAAATTGTAGTTGTTGTTTGGAAACTTCACACAACCCAGATACATCACTGCCAGTACGTATTTATAGGATGAAAAAATTATGTCTGTTAGGATACATTTTCTTATAAATTTTCTATTTTTAGAGCCAATTCTGGAGGATTCTTCTATAATTCTTAAAAGGACATCATTAACAGCAGCTGTATTTAGTATGTATAACAGCCTTAATGCATTGGGAATGTTTTTTAGTATTCAGATTTGGTATGGCTAACACAGCTGACGAGACACAAACACTTATTTAAAATATTAATATTCTGAATATTAAAATTAGGGCAGTGTTGCCTTAAGGAAGACAAAGGCGAGCTTTGTGTTAGTTTTTTTGAGAATCACAGACTAGTAACCAAATTCAGCTTTTCTTCCATTAGCTGGTCTGGGAAAACATGTATTTTCACTGATAAGGATAATAAGGTATTAGTTAGTTACTGCATCAAAAGGGTGCCAATATTCTGTTCAGACTGAATACGTATACATAAATAGTGAATCGTTTTTGAGTATATTTTTTGCCAATTGAAAAATCTTCCTTTACATCCTTTGGATTTTGTTCTCCTTATATAACTGGGGACTCTGGGTCTATGCAAATGAATACATTATTTAGGTGAAAGTTCTTTTATTAGTGTCTGTGTGTTCCTTTCAAATTAAAAATAATTAACCTTGAAGAAGCAACTTAAGAGCTAAAGATCTAGATGGAATTAGTTTGAAGGACTGCTATTAACTGCTACTTTTCAGTGTACAAAAATGTATGAATTATCAAACAGCATGAGGTTTTCTATGGGCTTTTGGAAGCCATGAAATGTACAGTGCATTGACTGGGCAGTGCAATGCAGCTGCTTTTCTGGTCTCCCCAGTCCTTCTCTTCAGCTGTGCATGGGGCTTATCTTAAGAGAAGTGTGACTGACTTAACAGACTGTGAATGAGGATTGACTATAAAATCTCCCTGAGTCTCCACCCAAATTCTTTACTGATGAGCAATTGAATATGAAGCAGTATGTGAATAACCAGGTTGTTTATTTCATCAGTGAGCAGGAAATTAGGTAGATAGGAGCATATAAACACCCAAAGAGCAGCTAATTCACTGTTGCTGCACAAAAATGAGAGATGCCAAGGACAGCCAAACTAGGAGTAGCGTCTGAAGCAGCAAGACGTTTGGCTGATGAACTGTAAGGACAGGAAAGAAATCTCATATGCAGCCATTCTCATTTTACTGCAACCTAAAACTGAGCAGTCAGTCCATCTGTGCTAAATACCAACTGCACAGTCTAGAACCATTGTTTCCCTATTGTTTAACTTTGTTTTGAATCTCTCTGCAAGTAAAATAAACTAGAAAAAGGGATATAGGCAGATTGCCTCAAACTGACCTGTAGTCAGCTTAAATATTACAAAAAGAAAACAGCTGAAGACACTATGGTATGTTTTCAAATGCACATAACTACATGCAGTCTTTTTAATTATGCACAGCATATAATAAAAATCATGGAAGATTCTTAAAGACAGCAGAATAAAGCTACTGTGGGTCAACTGCAGGCAAAGAGCAGGTACCTTGCTGGTGGTGCATACAATCAGGAACAGCTTCTGGTATGACAGATTACCAAATTAAAGTTCACCTCCCAGCTCTTCTATAATTTCTAGTGTGGAGATAAATGCATAGTCTTGAGAAACACAGATCCCTCATCTAAAGATAGAACACCTCAATCTTGTGCTCACATAGAGATGTTACAGCATCCAGCACAGCACCTCCTTACCAGCCTGTCCTTGAGATTGTTTCTGGACCACAGCTATTAAAGCAGTGCCCCTTGTGACACAGACAAAGCTTTTTAGTCCATTTTTATTCTTCTGTGCCTGGTGAACAATACCACATTCAACATGGTCCTGCATTTGTGTCCCAGCTGGTGAGGAGTGGCGTTCAGTCCCTACACAGGGGCTGGGAGCATTGCAGCCATGTGTTTTGTTTTGCTTTGTGTTCTCCCCCACCTTTTTTACCCTGTTACTGCTATTTTTAATTTTTCATGTCTTGGTAAAGGAAGAAGTTCAAGTTTATATCGAGAAAAACAGGACCTGTTAACAGGGTTGAAGCTCAAGTCACTGCTCCAGCAGGGAATTTGTGTGCAGCAAGGTAGAACTGCCATTTTGGCACCCGATTCTTGTACTGGCTTTTGTAGTTTTATTGATTGTAAAGAGAAGAAGTAGGCTAGGCTGCATTTTTTTCCCCCTTTTTCCTTATAGTGTATATGTTGCTATTTTCTGAGTCATCCTGTGGTCTCTTCTCACTGCTGTTCAGCTAACTTCTTCAGCTGGAATTCATACACAAAGAACAGAATTTACAGGTGCTTGACTCTTGGAGCTCTTAATAGAACACAGAGTTTCATGTCTTTTTCTTTCAGAAAGGACTGGAAGTGAAAATTGATAGAGACATGGTTACATTGAGCATCTGAGACATTAAAGCAAACAATCATACCAAGTCACCTGCTGGATACTGTAGCCTGTATTGCTTCGCCAGGTTGAGGCTGGGAGAATGTGACATTCTCCTCAGCCATTCCCAGGACACTTTCACAAACTCAGCACACAGACCAACCTTTTAAACCATGAACATTTTGATCCGCTATTTGATTGCATTATTTAAAAAAAAAAACCCATGCAAACACACACATGTACAAAATACCCAGTACATTTCACTTACAGTAATTTCACTTTTGGTTAAGGAAACATCACTCACTTCAAAGACTCTTTGAAGAGACTTCTTGTAACTCCCCATCTTCAAAGAACCATTGCTGGAGCTACAACTGGATAAATATTTCTTTGTCCAAAGAGCCATTTACTATAAACTATTATAGAAGATGAAACTGCAGATCTATCATCTTAAAGAATGCAAAATCACTCTGAAGCCACCAAGCAGTTCAACAGGCTCCTCTTGAAGCGATTTTGCCCCAAAGCCTCACATAGGCACATTGTCAGGAGAAATGGCAGAATACCAGGTGGACTGGGGACCTGTGACTCTCTGAACTGTAGGACAGGATTCTGCACAACCTCTTCCAAGACTTCTGGGTCTGTATGTTGCTTTTTCTACAAGTATTGCTACTTTGAGTAGGTCAAACACTTAGTCTGTGTTAAGTGCCACTGAAATTATGGTTCCCATCAATGTTAAGAGCATCTGAAAGAGTAAAGGAGAGCAAAAATAAGCTACAGTTCCTCTCATTAAAGGTTGTATGGGCAGAGAATGCCCAGATTTTGTCTTATGTCCTTTATAAATCATGGTCATTGTTCTCTGAGTCAGCAGACTGTTATTTCAAAGTTAATTTCTTTGTGTCAATCATCCATTCCCTGTCATACCCCTTCAATTGTGAAATCTTATGTTGGGTTGTGTTGGCCTTTAAATTATAACCTTTTCACTATCAATGAGTTTCTTGTTAAGGAGTCTTGAAGAATTTTTCCCCTGAACTGGGAGGTCCACAGGACCTCATTAAATTCTCGTCCAAAGGAACATCATTATAGGCTCAATGTGGTCTGGAAATCCACTCTGCAGGAATATCATGCCACTCAAATTGATCTTCTATTCTGTTCTTAGAAAATCTGGGACTGGTTCTGCACTTTGTAATTAGAAAACTGCTTTTATCTGGCATAAGGGCTTAATCATAAGACACTACCCCTGATCTGTGAGTCATGTTTTCACAAAAAAAAAAAAAAAAAAAAAAAAAAAATTGGCTGGTAAAACTTAGGAATTTACAATATCTAGATTGCTTGTTCAACACACAGCACACAGACTTTGGAATTCAAACACTTACAGTTGCCTGTCTTAGAAGGAGAATCCCAAGACAATTACCCTGATTGATCCCTTGGTCTTGATAATACCCCAACTCCAGTTAATGTTTCAACCATTTGTACAATATGAGACCTAAAGTCCCATTTGAACTGAGAAAGTAAATGGCTTATTAAAGTCTAATTTCTTGAGCTTACCTTTGGGCATTTTAAATACATTAATGCAATTTTTACAATACACTCATGGAACTTTACTCACAGGGCATTGTCATAAACTAGAGGAAAACAGCCCCTATATTATCTTAAAGTAGGAATTACTCCAAATATACTTGTCCTGATAATTAGTCAAGCTCTCCACCTTAGAACTTTTTCCTCTTTTTTATTTTTCCCTTAAGATTTTAGTGGATTATTGTATATTTTAAAGTTTGATAAGGAAAAAATGTCAGATTTATTTAATGCGGAAGATCATTTTTCAGGGAAGCTCCAGTATTCATCAAAATGTGGAGACACCACAGGCACCATATAAATTATGATGGTTTTCTTCTTAATACTTCCTTTTTATTGCCTACATTCTTTAAAGTGAATTTAGTGCTCATGAATGATGCTGGATATGACAACACTAGTAAGTGAAATCTTCTGTTTATCTGCAGAATTGGTACAGAGGACTACTGGCAATGCAAGTTTCTCCCCATAACCCCATATGTGTTTTGTAACTGTAACCTTGAGGGATCACCTTAAGGGACAAGAAGATGGCTTGATCTGTGTACTCTTTTCATTCTTAGCCTCTCTGCTGAAAATGCAGATAAAGATGTAAATTGATGCCATTCAAGACCATAGTCTTTTTGATCTTCCTCATTAGATGTTGTGGGGCCATCGGTTTATTACTCTGACTGTGTGGCAAACTTCTTCCAGTGCAGGCAGGCTCTCTGTGGATATCTGTGGGTGAATACAACTTCTCTAGATTTAATACATCTTCTGTATGGACAAAAGCTCCATTAAAGTGCAATGACTTTTTTTCCCTATATTGACCTAGGGTAAATTTGAACCAGTGATTTAGAGATAATATGCTCTATATCCCATTACTAATATCTTCAGCCACAAGTCCAACCCTTCAGGAATATTTTTTCAAATAATAACAAAGAGGATGCTAACATATTTAAAAGAACTCACATTTTACTCTCAAAAAGAAAATCTGAGCATATGGAAAAACACGGCTAACCTACCCTCATTACCCAGGAGGGACAGAATGTAAACGCAGACTTGCATTAGATTGTTCAGTGTGTGTATTCAATCTTTAGAAATCTGTTTCAAAGAAAAGAAAGGAATAAACCTCATTAGAAGAGAAACAACAGTGTGGAAAGAAAAGCGAGCCATGTCAGTTCAAACGCAAGCCCAGATGCTTAAGTTAGTTACACTTTTCAGTTTAAGGCAATGCAAATCCATTCTCCATTACTGGGGAAGTGGAAAAAGGCATTAAGCCCTTGAAATGGCAGGAGTCAAGTTCTGTGCTCAGTCAAATAGGAAAAGGTTTAATGTATGATTTTCTTCTTTTTAGTCCATTTTACACTGTATCAAGGCACTGAAGAACAACTATGCAATTAAGTAAATAGGAGGAGAGAAGCTGTAGTAGTATAATTGTTTGTAAGCCAGAATTGTTTTCTATTCCTCCTACCCCTTCTTCTTTACATAGAAACAAACATGCACAAAACATTAATAAAATAAATCAGACATTATATGAAGCTTATCCACAAGAGCAGATTCTAGATACAATTTGAATCCCTGAATATTAATCTGATCTTCTGCCAAGCGCTGTAGAGGTCTTAAGAATCCGAGTTTATATTGTGAAGGAAAGGTGAAAAAGGAGTCCTAATTTTAAATTGTTTTCATTATATAAACATTTGTGAGCACACTTATGTTTCTTGCTTTTTGGAGAATTATGATTAAACTTGATTAAAATGCATGTTTTAACTTAAAGTATAACCAGGGATATTCCCCTACTTATGACACAATATGTTAGCCAGGGGCAGCATACAATTGCTACTATTTTCTGTTAATCAGGCTTGGGAAATGAAGACAGACCCTGTTCAGTTTGACCACTACAACAAAGCTTCAGTCATCCCCCCATCATAGATCAGACTGCTTCTTTCAGCATGGTTTCCTCAGAGGTGAATTTTCCCCATTGTAACACTCTACTTGGCAGAAGGGCATTCTCACTTCATTTCAGTTTCCTGAAATTCAGAAATGGTAATCTGCAGAGGAACAGAATATGAAATGACACATTTTGTATTAATATTGTAAATGCATGGCAACACTATGCCTAAGGTATCCCCCAAAGAAAGTCAAAGAGGAGTATGTACCTTAGGCCATAACTTCCTCTAATCCAAAAAGTAGCCTGAGATCTGTGACAAGTATTCCAGCAGATGACCTAGGAGATCAGAAAGTTTGCTTTCACTGCCTCTTGACCATTGATTCACACCACTTAACTCCATGCCTCTTATTCTAATGTAAATGCTTTGATACTATGCGTAAATATAATCTGCTGAAAATAGTATCATAAACCATGGTGTGATCTCATGGGAAGTCTGCCTCGACACCACAGCAAGTAAGAAGTTTGTTGAACTGTAGATGTTGAAACCCCTTACGCCATTGTTTTTCATAGATATTAGTTATATTTACTGTCTTCTTGGATAGCTGGTATATATTCAACATGTATTTTTTTAGGGAGAGTTGAAATGTCACGCAGCTTTTGTAGATTTTCCTCAGTTTTTCACAGCTTCCCTACATTCTTAGTTGTGTCTCTCATTTAAAGTGATGTACTTTATGTTGATCTTTTTAACCATAGAAATAACTTTCTGCAATTCTTTGCAAGCCTTTTTAATACTTGAATGCAATTGTGAAAGTAGCACTTTTCATTAAAAATATGTCAAAGTTTTACCTAGCTGTTAGCCAGTAAGTCATAAAAAGGATTCCTGTGTGGTAGGCAGTGCATGTTATCTTTTATACATGCAGACATAGCACTGTTGTACCACCTGAAATTCCATCAGGCTCCAAGCTCTGCAGAAAGTGACAAATGCTAGACAGGTATACGATTTATAATGGATGAGCTATGCAAGCAAGCTCTGGGAGTTGGATTGGATTTGATTGCAAACAATAACATGACACAACCCCTGCTGTGGAGTACACACATTGTGAGAGACAGTGCAATCTGGCAGCATGAACACTGTACTGCAGGCCTGATCCAGAGCCCTAAATCCACCTTCACAGTACACCTACTGTGTGGCTTTCAGAACACCTTTTCTGATCTAACAGTCCTTCTTTCAATTCCTTATCTGTTTGTTTAGCAACAGCATGTTAACCAATCATACATCTCTAAGCCACTTCAATGTAATTTATAGCTCAGCATGCTGAGGGGCTTCAGAGAGGCTTTTTAAAGGAATTACATGAAAACACAAGAAGTTATTTGACTAAATTTGTGCAGTTGCTGGCAGTTGGAAACTTTTCCATGAACCAAACTATTCTCCATTAATCAGATTATCCTTCAGGGAATATCTTCTACCTCAGCAAGAATGTTTTCATTTCCAGTACAAAAGTGAATGGTAGAGATATTGATCTTCCTGCATTCACCAATATTCACATATTGAGCAGTAGCAATACTTGAATACTAGAATACTAGTCCTATATGAGAAGGTTTTGCCTTCTCCTGTCCAATTGTGCACATACAACATAAAACGGTCCCTCATTCCTCTCCATGAGCCATGTGGATTAGAAGTTATGCTTCTGTGGAATGACATTTATTTAATTTCTATATTGGAGCCTGTGCATGCAGTAAGGGTCAGTTTGAAGTCTTGGTTCTGGTTATCAGTGGTTCATCCAGTCTGCTAAGCTATGACAGGTGAAGAAATGGCCTGCACAATAGCAAGAGCTGGTCTAGATTTCTTTTTTCCTTGTGGAAATGGTAAGGGTCTTTCTGCCTCTTATGTACATGTCTACAGATAGAATGGTTTTCCTTGCCATCTGAGATTATTCATGCTATGAACCATTAATTCATCTATGCAGTTGCTTTCTTGTATACACATCTTCTTGGTTCTCATATGCCTTGGATTATATTTCCACTCACTACCCTATTGGCTTTGGGGCATTTAGGTACCAACTCTCATTGGGAAAATGGTGGGAGTGCTCCCTTACATCTCCAGGATGATTTCTTTTGCATGAGATACCATGCATGTTTTTAATCTGATGGCCCTGACTTGTGTTGAAACACAAAATTTCTGTGAGTACCTTTCTTGATAGAAATATATTAGTGTTATCAGTCCCCCTTTGTATTATTAAGATTCTTTGTTGAAGTCACATACACATGGCTATAATTCTTTTTAAGGCATATTTCTAGTTTGATTCCTGCATCTTTTGAAAGAAAAATTAGAGCAGCTATGAGCATGGGAATGGAGAGCCAACAGCTCTTCTTATCAAGTCTTACACTTTTCCTTCCTACAGCCTTTTCTGGCTTACCCTTTCTGCCTCATCTTTCTCCATTTTCTTTTCTTTTTTCTTTTTCTTATTCCAGTTTATGGCTCATTGATTTCATAAGTCGTACCAAGACCTCAGGTTCAGCCTCAGGGCATAGACATCTAGAAAGCTGAAATAGGGATGTCAGCATGAAAAGAAAGTGGAGATGACTTGGCTTTATCTGCCAGTCCACAAATAACTTGGGCAACAGAGTTTCTGGCCATGAAATCTGAGTGCCACTTTAAAAATAACAAATTTAGTTCATTCCCAGTTTACTTTTGCTTCTGTGGATAGAAATTAGAATACAGGGTGCTGCTGGAAAAGCAGTGTACAGAGTGAAAAATATCAGAATGACCTTGCAAGCTGTTTCTTTTGGGATCTTATAGCTAACTAATTCAACCTTTAAGATGTTGATTAACATAGGTATGGCTGGAGACTGAGGTGACCTTTTCAGGACATAATCCCAGAAAGCAGCAGTCTTCTGTGATGCTCTTGCTGCTGCTTAAAGCTGCTCTTCCTTAGTGACATCCCTATGACACACTTCCTGTCTTCCTGAATTTAATGAATGTCCTAGTCAGTTTGAAAGTGTCTCTGGGAAATAAAGTTTGCTCCTTCGTGCCAGCAGGTTGATGTAAGCCACACACGTCCAAACATCACATTTGAAGCATATGCTAGCAAAACACAACAGACTTTAACTATCAGAAGTAAGTGAGCAGTGCAAGTTACAAGAAGGAATTTATAGCTTTTAGATGTGAATTATAAGGAGCAGTTCTTATTTCAGAGACACATACATTTTATTAGGTATTTTTTGCTCCCTAGGCATTGCACAAGAAATTTCACAGCTGAATGTTTTATTTCCTGATACCTACTGCATAATGACATGATAAAGTTCTTTTCACAGTATCCCTTATTTTATGACTATGGCTTTCTCCTCCTTTAAATAAAAGCACTGGTTCATGTTATGAGTTCTTGTTATATTTACAAGTACAGTGACAATCTGTTCCTCTTTTCTCCAGGCAGATAATATTCCCATTGGCTTCACTGATAAGCGTGTCTGAGCCTGGTCAGCTCTGAGCCCCATCCTGTGGGCAAACATTTCAAAGCTTTTCATCGCCCCCCAGGGAAGTCTGGCTCTTTGCCACAGAATTATATAGGTAGAACCACAGGCTATTATTGATGGGAACAATTTCCTCCCACATTGTAGTGGTTTCACATTCACCAAATTTCTGTTTTGCCAAATTTAGTGTAGTGGTTTAAATGTCTCCTGTCTTTTACCTCTGGGAGATAGGATTTGGGAAAAAAAGGCAAAGCAAGCCCCAACTTGAGGTAAACAGATAGTTTATTAACACACACTAAGGAAAAAATAAATAAAAAAAAAAACAAATGAAACTTCTAAACCAACCCTTTCCACCACCACCAACTGTTTATTTTCCCACACAACATAGAAAGAAAACTATGATTTTCAGTCAATTGCAGCCATCTAGACACAATCTTGCATTACTTTGGGAGAGGAGTCTCTCCAGAGTTTCACTTGCCACAAGAAAAAACAGTCTGGTGGCTCTCAATGTCACAAATCTTCAACCACCTGGAATTTTGCAGACTGTGCAGTCCTACCCATTAGTAGCCTCTCCCCTGACAACTCAAAGGCCTCAGCATATTTGGGGTACCATTTTAAGAATGCTTCTTCTAGTATAAAATAAGGATTCTCTTCTTTTATCTCTAAAATCATCTCCATCTCAAAGGAAATAGAGACCTCCCTTTAGCCCAGGAGCTAAGGGACTTCAAATCACTTTTTCTCTAGAATCATCTTTGTCTCAAAAGCTGACACCTCCTTTTTTTTCACCCCAGGAGCCAGGGGACGTACTCTATCCAAAATTCTCAATTAAATCTCAATTATATCAGTACACAACCTTTGGCTAGAACCTGCATTCCCTCAGACATCATTATGATATTACAAGAAATAGTCCATTTCTCCATGGTTTACATCCAGAGAAGTCCAATCCAAACTGTCCATCCCTTCCTCCATCCCTTCTTCCAATAGTATTTATCAGTTCTTTCACTGACTTTATCTCATGCTCTTTCCCTATGTCTTAAATCAGTCTCTCCTCCATGGAGGAGGGAAAGGGTTAATGTCTTTGCCCAGAGTATTTTATTTTCTCTCCAGCTGACTCCCAGAACTTCAAGGCCAGGCAGGTGATGGGGTGGGAGGGAGGGAAGCATGCTCAGGAACGCTGATGGATGACCCTCCTCCACCCCAGTCAGATCTAAAGCAACTCAAACTTGGATCAGCTCCCTAAAGCTCTGAAGAAAGGTTCTCAAGATTCTCTCCTCACTCAGACCAGAGGCTCCAGCTGCCAAGCCCAGAGCCCAGCCACTGTGGCCCCTGGGGCAGGGCCAGCACTGCTGATCTGTAATCCTCCTCCTCTCCCCATCGGCAGCCGAGGGAGGAAGAGCGGACACGGCCGGCCTGGGCCACTGCTCTAGGGCAATGGCCCCCAGAGGCCTGGCCACGCCCGGCCCTGACCACCGGGAGGGTGGTGGGGCCTGGACCTGGGCCTCTGACTTACCAAGTGATGTCAATTTCTGCCAGCCAGCAGAGGAAAAAAAAGGCCAAGTCACTTGGTATTTCTGATCTAAGCCTGGGCTCTCCAGAGGCGTGAACAGCTGTCCAACTGGTCAGCCAAGCTGCCAATATCTACCACAACTTCCTTAGAAAAAACCCACACATCCGTGCTGAACTACCATATACATCCTGAAGTCTAAGACCAGCTGTCCTCAGTAAGCAGTGTGCCCCTCAAAGTAACAGAACCAGAATTTTATCCAGAATACCTTTAACACCGTAGGTATTCCTGAAACTTGTATAACTCCCTTTCTTCTTTTCAATTCACAGCTACCTCATCCCTGAACTCCCAGCTTCAACAGCTTCAGCATCTTCAGCAGCTCCAGCACCAACAGCATCAGCAGCAGCAAAGCCAGCAGCAGCAGCAAGCTCAGCAGGCACAGACTCCACAGCCAACCCAGCAGACCCAGCAATCACAGCCACAGCCATCAGCACCACCACAGCAGAGCCAAACACAGTCCCAGAGCCAGAGTCAGCCACCTCCAGCCTCACAGTCCTCCAGCTCCCCTCAGAAACCCAGCCAGTCACCAGGGCATGGCCTTCCATCTCCTCTTACTTCACCAAATCCACTGCAGGTAGGACACCACATACAAATCCCTAAGGTCTAAAATGTGCATTCTCTCTCACTGCAAGCAGAAACCAAGTGAAGGTTATGCCTTCTGACCACACAGGCTGAGAAATTCCACCTTGTATTACTCAATCGTTATGGGCATTCAGCTTAGAACAGGTAAGAGGCCTCATAAACCAGAGAAGCATACCTAAAGATGGTTCTAGGATGCTGCTTCCTGAAGAATAAAGGTCTTCTGCTTTTAAAGTCCATGTTGTAAAACCCATAGAAAACTCCAATTTTTTTCCACAGATTCATCATGTGACATTCACAAATGGCATTTGCCCAGCAATCACCCTTATGACAGCTTAAGAAGATAACAATATTAGTGGTTCATTAGAAGAGGATCCTGACTTCATCTTCTGCTGATAGACATGTGCTGCTGGACATGTCTATCAGCTGGTGGATGTGTAACTTTTCCTGTTGAAATCACAGTCCTAATTTTTATCTTGCTAATAATCAAATACTTCTGCTAAGGTTCTTAGTATGGATTCCAAAGCTAAGGATGCCAGTTAATACCATTCATAGATTTTCACTCCAATGACATAGTTATTTTTTAATAGACCAACAGCTACCATATCCATGCTAATGCTCAGCTCAGTCCATCTTAGAAGTCCTGGGCAGAAACAGGAGAGCTCTGGTCCAGTGGTCCTATATTCTTAGAGTTGGGTGTTCTTGCACTACATGTTGTGATACATTCACATTGTGCAAGAACAGCTTTGACCGTACCCATAAGCAGTGTGATTCTGAACACCAGGGTAGTCTGAGAAGTGAGTGGAGTCTCATTCACTAGGCAGTCAAATTGCATTTAGAAACCAGAAAAGTCTCTCTCAACTTTAGTCTCTAAATTTTTAGACATCACTTAAAATGTTTTATCCACACTGATGGATTTGGATCCATTTCCTGCCGAAATAAAACTGCATTAGCTTAATAATTAAACAATCCTTTTTTAGACAATTAAGGGAATTGGTTTACAAGAAGCTTTTCTTGCATGTGGCCAGTTTAACCTGCATTAATCTGAGCTTCAACTAAATTGCATCAAATCTGATTTTTCAAATGGTTTAGATAATGGGTTTAAAAGTCTCCAAGAGATGTGTCCTTGCTTGCTGAACTTTTTCTTAGAGTAGAGAATAATGTTTCTAGAGCTTCTTCTCTGTATTGTCTTAAGGACTACATATGCATCACTTAATGCCCAATTTATCACACGAGTGAGTGCTTTGGGGCTTTTTTTGTATGCAGATTATTGACATACAGAGACACAGATATTTTCAGGGAGCTTGCTTCTGTTACATTTTATTGTCTTGGTACAGCTGTAGAGTATGCACACTAACTGTATACCCTACATTTTGCTAGAACTGCCTGGCCTGCTAAACATTGAGTTTCAAAAGCTATTAGAGCCTACAAACAAAGCAAATGTACACATAAATTAGAGTTGGAGTAGAGAAGAAGTGGGATTATCTCAGACAACATACCTTGAGAGGGTTGTACTAACACTGAATCTGAGGTCTTAACTCTCATACAGCCTTTGGTCTCAATGTAAATCTCAGATGAATGTATTTCCAGTCTCATCTGTGATCTACAGGTGCTTTCAACTGTTAGCTTCCTTGTGTCACCACTAATATTCAGAAGTACAATAAAAGTAAGTAAAACCTTTCCTGGTAGATGCCTATGACAACACTTCTACATAGGCACCTTGGTGTATCTCTATCTTTAGCATCCTTATGCTCACAACTACTCATCAGAGGGAAGTCTGGATGTGGCAGACTCAAAAGAAGTGAAAAAAGGGAACCAAGTATTCTGAGGGTTTTTTAGTTCGAGCACTAACCCTTGAACATTTTAGGAATTAGGATTACACTTAATGAAATACTTTTCCCCTGGGCTGACTTCAGCCAGTGCTGCCAAGCCAGTTGCATGACTGGGACACTTTCAGAATGGTAGTGAAGGAGTTAGAAGTCATTAGGTGCTAGCTCTGGCTCAGCATTAAAAACTTGCTAATAAATTGTGGGACAAGTGGTTTTAATGGTCTTACCTCTCTGATTTTACCATTTAAATAGGCATGAAATCTCAGTTTGTTCACAGACACAAACATATGCTGTGTACTGACAATCAGAAGAGAAGGCAGAATTGAGCACACTCCTTCAGCCCTCACCTTAAGCGATGTATGTAGGATCATTACTTTGCCCTTTGAGCCATCTCTACAGAATTTCTACAGCAACTGTTGCACTGCTAAAGCTTCCCAAGAAGTAATTAAAACTTCAAGCATGCTGTCATATTATCAGGAATTCTGAGACACTTTTATATGCAAACATGGGGCACTCAGAAATATTTCCAGAGGAACTGCTGTTGTACTTTGTATGTGGTTGTTTGGGTACTTTTCCAAATCAGAGCAGTGGTAAGATCTCCATGAAATTTTTCTTTTTATTCTAAATCCTTCAGGGAAAGGGTGATTTACCCTTGTATATCCATCTTGAGGATTGGATCTGAAATTATTTTCCTTCACACAGGCAGTTACAAAAAAAAAAAAAAAAAAAAAAAAAAAAAAAAAAAAAAGAGAGAGAGAGAGAGAAAGAGAAAAGAAAAAGGAGGGAAGGAGGGAGCATGTTTGGTAGCAGTTCCTCATAACAGCTGCTTAGAATGTGGATTTTTCTTAATGCTCAATGCTCCAACTTAAAAATCAACCTAAAACAAACAAACAAAAAAAAAGTCAGAGGTATTAAGTCCTCTAGGGTAATGTTCTTTATGAACTAGAGTGAAATAGATTTTGTTTGAAGAATATTAAGGGAATAAAGAACAACTAAGTTAAAGTTTGACAGCTAAAATTTCATTTCTGAATTCTTGACTTTTTCATGTGGGCCTTATCCTCTTACATTATTCAGGATCTGTCTGAAAGATATTAGTTTTAAAAAATGCAACCTCAAAAAATTGTCATGGAGAGTCAGTAATTCAGGAGGATGATTGTGTTTGTTTCAAAAAACTGAAGGATAACAGCAATTACATCTCAAAATGTACAGATCCTGTCATGTCCTTCAGAAGGCAAATTAAATGAAAGTTACTTGCCTAGGTATACCTGGGTGAGGCACTTTGCTAGCTGATGAGAAATTAATAATGCCGGTGCCGTGCACACCAGCTAAAAGTCTCAGAATTATTCTTGTCAGATTATTTTGTAATACTTCGCTTTAATTTTATCAACGTTTTTTATATGACTCAATGGGCTGGACTGTAGTTACAAAACTCCTTTTTACAAGGTCTTTTAATGATTGTGTAGAAAGACTTAAAACCTCCCTTTAGGTACCAGGATATAAATTTTTTTTGAACATCAATGAAGATGCTTCAGATTTACCATGGTAAAAGCCAAACACTGCAGAACCAGAGTCACTGTTGATTTGCAAGAAACAACAACCAGAGAAGAATTTTTAAAAGCTGAGCCCTCTTTCAGGAAGTGGTGGGTCAGGCAGATGACAGAAGACTTTCATTCCTCCCTTCTAAAATGGTGAAATTCCTCATAAAGTTAATTACAGTCTGATGTTTATTTTCATTGTGTCAGTTGATTAAGACAAAGGAATCCAGAGGTGAAAGACAACCTATCTCATAAGCTGAGGACTTCAAAACCTTTACTTCTGGGAAAATATACTTCTCCAAATATGCTTATCCTGTGAATATTTAATGTTATTACATGTAAAACATATGGGTTCTTGAGTGGTCAGCATGTTGCAACTTCAAAGGATAGTTACCACATCTTACAGATTTTCCATGCAATAAAAATTTTGGAGTCATAGGAACTTGATTAAATGCAGTATAAAATCAGATTACCATGGTACTAAGTAGCTAATTATTCTGCTTGACTACCAGAATAAGGCACTTTACACCAGCAAAATATATTTAGCTGGCTCCAAAAAAAGAGATTAGCTTCTGGTGCTGACTCTCACTGCATATTTTGGAGATATGGATAAGATGAATGTACACATAGCCAGACCTGCAAAGGGAGAGCTACACTATAGGAATGGATGAATTCTCAATGATTTCCACTGTTCTGTTTGTGTGTGAATAGGAACAGACAAACAGGAAATCCCCCAGAGATTTTCTTACTGTAAAATTATTCTGACTGTTTTCAGAACTCTTTCCTGAAGAGTCTCTTTTGCCACAGAAGTCTACCTACAATAACCGCAGCTGATGGAAGATGATGAGTGAGAAAAAAACCCAATAAAAATAGAGAAGAAGGGAAGTGAGGAAATGACAACAGCACAAAAACCTTCCAAGTAATAGCAAACTCTAGGATACCAAAACCAGAACTTCCTTCAGATTAAATTTTCATACTAATCTTAAATAATATATTTGGAAACTCAACACTTTTATAACAAAGGAACAAAGAAAAGCAGAGAGGCTGAAATACTCAGCTGAAAATGAGGGAGAATATATACACAGAGCTCTGAGGCTCTGGTAGTCACACAAAACATACTACCCCTTCCCTTTCCACCCAACCTCATTCAGTGGTTAGCTTCTCACTAAGGAAAAATCAGCTTTGAAGAAAATCTGAGTGTTTTCTGAGACTTTGACATATTTACATATCTTTAATATGCGGAAGTCACAGCCAAGTCTCTGTCAGTTTCATAAAGGCCAATTTTCCAAGGATTATGCTCGTGGTCTGTCTTTATGATCATGTTTGCATCCAAGACCGCATCCAGGACTTGTTACATTTTTCTCATGCTCATTGAATCCTGAGATTAAGAAAATTTGATTGAGATTATGATACCAGTAATCCCAGGGATCTTGGTGGGTTGCTTTTTTTAACTAAAATTATCTAACCTCTTCTGCATAAGATACTGTGCAATGTATGACTGATTGAATCTGTTCACAAATTGTTTAGTAATCAATTGGACAAAGAAATATTTTATAAATGGTGAGTAAATGAGTGCTTTGGACACACTCACACATGGTTATTACCCACCTCAAATGCTGTTGTGATTCAGGCACTCTTGGTTTTGTGCTCTTCTTTTTGCCACTGCAGTAGTTCTGTGAACCACACAGACATTACTAACTGTTCATAAACATGAACTTTGCTTGAGAAATTGTTGGGTTTGAATTTCAGTGGCACCACAGTCTCCTTTCTTCTTTTCTTCTTCTGGTGCTTCCATGGTCATACTCATCATTTCTGGGTCTTGCGCTAGCTGGGCTGCTCTGATATGACAACATGGCAGTTTGTCCTGGCTGGACACTCAGGAGCCTCTGCACTGTGCTGCGTCCTGGCTCTGGTGCACAGTGCAAAGACATGTCAGTGGTTTCCTGCTATGGCTAGCTTGTTTGAGGGCTGCTAGTATTCATGTCTCTCAGGAGATTTGTGGATGTCATTTCCACAGAAAAGCTAGTTTCATTTGTGTGTAAGGTTTGTGTCCATCCACACAGTGAGCAGAATTCCAAATCTTCTCCTCAACAGTCTTCCTTTTCCAAGTAGTTCACTGCTTTTTGAGGTCTTTAATGCATTGGGACTTCCCCCTGTAAAGTTGTTTAATACTGCATTTAAACAGAGCAGAGATGTTCAAACAATCTCAGACTTTATAAGCCTATCTTCTCATTTCCTGAGGAAACCTTCTCTCAGATGGAGCTCTGGCTGCCTGGTCCATGCAAATATACTCAGCAGCTGTTGCTATTTCAGAAGCACAAGGAGGACTGGTGTCTGACTCACATTTAAAGCAAAGGAAATTAATCTTTGAGCAAAACGACTGGCATTATTAGCACCCAAGGGGCAGATGCTGAGGCTAATAATGGAAACCATTTGCTGGAGAATTCTCTGAAGGAGAGGAGAGTGGAACTATTTGCCCAGAAACAGATTGCTCTGGCTTCTAAAATGGGAGTGTTTAATAAACTCCCCAAAGCAACAGAAGTATTTAATAAATGGGAAAATAAATAAATAACATCCTCCCAGAACAAATTTGGGAAAGGATACATATCCCATAAGGTCTTCCATTTTTAAAGTCTCTCTAAGTAGAAAGTAAGACCCTTGGGGATCTTAAGGACAGAAAAAGTTGACATAGCCCCTCAGAACTCTTATAAATCAAGTCTATCTGTTCTGTTAGCATTCATTTATATTAATTTATTTTTTCACTCATGTTTCTAAAAATTTATAGAGGAAGTAGAGAATATTCTAAAGCTTTATTTTATTTTCCCCTATTTTTCATAACCCCCATTTCTTTGTATTAAAAAAAAAAGGCAAGTCATCACAAGTTCACAAGTTTCTGGTTTTGTGGCAAAATAATTTTTCTACTTGGAAGCAAGTGGACTGAGTGAACATTGAGATCGTGGTGGGCTTAGGTCTTATTGAATCTGAGGAGAAATATTTTTAAGTGGCATAGCCCAGATATTATATCATTAAGGCTCATTGTGCAAAAAAGAGGTTGCTCAGCTCCTAGATACTGCTAGGGAGAAAAGAAAAAGCCACTCTGGACTGTGTTTTAAATTTTTAAATTTCACCTTTTTTGGCAGGATTGCTGAGATCTATCAGAGTGTCCACTTCTGGATACTGTTGCTGGTTTTAGCAGAGGCAGGTGTTTAAAAACAGTAATACTTTTTCCTTTTTATTGGTAGCCAGAATGTTTTGAGAGAGTAACTAAGCACTAAGCACTAAGGCCTGGAGATTATGAAATTTGCTTAAGTGTTAGTGGGTTCATTGCTGAGTTACAGTCTGCCGTCTTTACTGGAAATTGATTGACTAGTGCTGCAGGTCTTCACACTTGACACTCGGATTTGACTCGAAAATTCTGCCAAGTCTTTTACTCTGAAATTTATCTTAATTAGATCTGAAAGACCTGCCACAGCAGAATAGTCACACCGATTAAAATGAAAAACAGGAGAAATTACTGATCAAATTAATCATAATGTCGGGTTACAGCTGTAGGTCTGATGTAATTTGCCACTCCAGTGAGTTACATCGGCCCAGGCAGAGGAAAGAGAGCTGGTTTTACGCTGATCCGTAACACCAGGCAGCTTCAGGCAGCTCATCAGGATGCTTGTTCTTTTCATTCTCTTGGCTTATTCTGACCTTAGAGGTGCAACTAGAAACAATTTAGGCAAAAAGAAGAAGAAAAAAAAAATCCTTTATCGAAGGGGTTAGACTGGAAACATGAGCTTTCCAAATCCTTCTTGTTTCATTTTTTGCCCTTCTCCACCAAGCTTCCACTTTTGTTTGAAGTAATTAACAATTATGTGAAAACTGGAAAACTAATAAGTCAGACGTTACCACCTCAGAGACAGTCAGAAAATGTGTCTTTCTAAGAACTCCTTGTGGGTTAGGACATGAGGAAATTAGGATCATTTAAACAAATGGGCATTTAACAGTACATGTCCTTCTGTCATGGTTTGACACTGGCCAAACTCCAGTCATCCATGGAAACAACTCACCCTCCCATGCCACAGCTGGACAGAGAGAAAAAGAATCAAAAAAACCCAAACCCAAACCCAAACAAACAAACAAATTACAAAAACCAACCCCCCAAAAAACAAAACAAACAAACAAAACCACCCAACCCCCCCAAAACAACAACCACAACAACAAAACTCAAACAAAACAACAACAACAACAACAACAAAACAAACAAACCACAAAACCCAACCAACCAACAAAACAAACAGAAAAAAAGAACAAAAACAAAATACAAAAAATAAAACCCAACAAAGGGTTCATGAGTTGAGATATGGACTGGGAGAAACCACTCCAAGAGCAAAACAGGCTCAACTTAGAAGTACAGAGTGAATTTGTTACTAACAAAGTCAGAGATGGGTAATGAGAAATAAAATAAACCCTTAAAAAATATGTTTTCCCCCAGCCCCTCCCTTCTTCCCTCCAAAAACACAGGAAGACAGGGGATGAGGGTTTTGGCCAGTTTTGTGAAACCCTAAGTTTTCTTCTGCTGCTCAAGGAGAGGAGTCCTTCCCTGCTACACCATGGGGTCCCTTCCCATGGGAGACAGCTCTCCATGAACCTCTACAATGTTGTTCCAATCTCACAAGCAGCAGTCCTGCCAAAACAGCTGCAGCATGGGTGACTTTTCCACGGGGTGCAGTCCCCCAAGGACAGGCTGCTCCAGCGTGGAAGCAGGGGACCAATCTCTCCACCAGCTCTCCCACTGGATCACAGCCTCCCCCAGGCATCCACGCACTCCAGCATGAGCACCTCCCCCATGAGCTGTGAGTGGATCTGTGCATCCCCCATGGATCCTCATGGGCTGCAGGGGCACAGCTGCTTCACCATGGTCTTCACCACAGCTTGCAGAGGAATCTTGGCTCCAGCACCTGGACCACCTCCTCCCCCTCCTTCTCTACTGACCTTGGTGTCTCCATGTTTCCTTCACATGTTCTCACCTCCTCCTCTTCTCTGGCTGGAATTAAACCTACACCACCACTTTGTTTTGATTTTCTTCTTAAATATGTTATCACAGAGGTGTTATCATCATCTCTCGTTGGCCCAGCAGCATGTCCAGAGCCATCAGGAATTGGCTCTGCTAGACATGGTGGAAACTTACAGCCATTTCTCACATAAGCCACTTCTGTGCCCCCCTCGCTACCAAAAACCATCTAAAACCAACACACCTTCTTAGGAACTAGGAAATCAATAATGATACTTGTTTATTTGTAGATACAATGATCCTAAAATTTATTTTTAAATTTTTCTGTGTATCACATATTCTACTATGTAATATAATATTTTTTCTAAATATACAAATTACTGGTTGAATACATGTTGATAAGAGATGGGTTATGGGTCCTAAGGGGCCCCAGCATAACATTTTCATCTGGAAGAGATGTCTTCTGCAATTCTCCTAGTATTTGTTCTACCAGAAAGATTTGAAAGATTTTTAGGACAACTTGATTTGTAATTTTTGCTGCTGATCCAGGACAAAGTCAAGAAATAAAGAATTTTGTTGCCAGAAAGGAAATGAAGTAAAGGAAAGAGAGTAAGAAAGGATAGATGGGCACTATGAGTGTCAGGGAAGAAAAAAAGAAATCTTACCTCTGAAATATACACCATTTTTATTATTTCTTTACAAAAAATATTGTCTTAGCAAAAGAAATTGAAAATATTTTAATTCATTATGGGGATTTTAAATCCTCTAGAATACTTAATAATTTTCAAATGCAAGGTTTTTTGCTGAGATATTTCAATATTCCATTTTTCATCTTCATTTGCATCAGAAATTGCATGATTAATTAGGATAATTTCAGATAATTTCCCATAGGACAGGAGCTTGATTTATTTCAGATAGCTTAGACATGACCTAATATGCTGTGAAGATTCCAGCTGGAGAACCAAGTTAGGTTATGTTTGTGCAAGAGACTGGAAGGCAAAGCTGAGTTTCCAGAAGACAAAAACGGACATAAGGAAACAGTACCTCATATAGGATAATCCTCATACCTAGGATTATCCTTTTACTAAAGGAATCATGATGGTGCATTCTGGTTCTTAAAGTAGATGATATATTTTAAAGCAGCAATCACCTCTGCAATGTCTTTGTATAACTATTAAGAATTATATACATGATTGTAAAAAGCATTAGGGAAGTACTCAGATTTGGGTGGATACTAATCCTTGAGCAAAAATACTGATGCTACAAAGAAAATCTTAAAATATAGGCCCAGCCACATTACAAAAGGGTGCTCTTTGCTAGAGTTGGCCAGTAAATTTGTCTCAAAAGATGATTCTGAATGAATGTGATAATAAATGTTATAAAAAATATTAGTTTTTAATGCACTCATGATTTTCACCATAGTAACCCTGTAACTCTCTTCAGCATTCAAGAGAGGCAAATCCTGCTGGAGTGCTGTCTTTGTCCCTTACTGCTCTTGTCCCAGTTTGGTGTCCTTGTGGACTGGTGGGTCCAACTACAACAAGGCAGAAAATGGTAGAGGGCTGATCTCTTCTTGGCCTTTTCCCAGGAACTTGGGGACACCTCACAGAGAGACAAGTAGAGCTCCCAGTGAGGGTGCTTCATGAGCCATGGGGCAGATGATGAGGACTAGATCAAGATCTAGGAAGGGGCAAGTAAGGAGAAGTCAGTCTCATTCCCAGGATTCATCTGAGTGTGTAGAATATAGAATCAGTGTAGAATGCCTCAAGGACAGGCCTGAACTTAGGCGAGAAAAGGAAAATGTTGGGAGGAGGAGAAGGGAGAAAAAAATGTCTTTGTTACGCACAGTGCCTTTGTTCCTACTGGCCTATTTTGCTGGGAGAGGAAAAAAGCCCCTCAGTATTGGCATTGTAAAAGATTGAAATTTTAACACTGATCACCATTCTGGAATAAGATGCTTTGTGCATTTCCATCCTACCTTTGTGTCTGCAACTTTTTACTTTATAACAAGACCTAACTCCACTACGAGGGAAGTAGGCAGAAGATTTCTCACAGCACTCAAACGAAACAGGAGAAAGCTCAACATGCCATTATGGAGGTTTCCTGCTCTTCTCCCTCCTCAACTCTATAGGACTGCAGCTGCCTTGTTTGGGTTTTTTTAGCTGTCTTCTGACTGAAACATTCTCCATGCAATCAAAATGTGTCTGACAGAATTTTCATTTCATGTAAAACAAGTATAAAAATAAACAGATCTTGAGAAAACCAAGCCGTTCTAAAAATCCTTGATGTTTTCCCCATAGGCATTCAAAGACTATGTCTAGGGGGAAATCACTGGCACTTCAAATGTAAAAGTAGGTATAGAGATAACAGATGTCAGTCCTGTAGACCCAAACTTGGCAGTCCATGCAGGAAGAGGAGAGAATTCTTTTAACCGTCGTATTAAATCTGCATATTTAGCTCTAATCTCATTATCAAATTATGGCTTTGCTTACTGAATTCTCTTTTAACAAATAATTTGCATCAGGAAGCAAAGTTGTTTGAGTCAGGAGCATGAGACTGCAGCCCCAGGTCTGCCACTGTCTGGGATGTCACTCTGCCTTTCTGTTCCTTTGTTGACCCTCCAAACATTGTTTGATCACCCCTTTATACTGAAAACCTTTACAGTTTTTGGTTTAATGCAATGAGGCCTTGATCTTGTATTGGGCTTCTAAGTACTGCTGCAAAACTAATACTACAAAAGCAACGAATATTCAAAGGAGGAATCACATAGCCCCGTCACTCTCTTGCTGAGAGTGGTGAATTCAGAGTAGCATTGCTGATCACTTCAGAGTACACAGAATTGGTATCCATTTTGTTTGCAAGTATTATTGAATATTTTGAAGTTTCTGTCACCTGCTCAGTGTGCTGTCAAATGCACTAATGAAAGGTTTTCCTAAAGTTAATTTTCCTACTCATAATACAATACCCAAATTTGCTTTAACACTTGAAAAAATCCATCCATACTAAAGAGAATCAGTTGCTTAATCCTAAAATTAAAGGTTATTGCATGCAAGAGAAAATAATTACATGCTCAAAGTATGGAAAAAAGAAAACTTTTTTAATATGTAGGTATTTGTATAATTAAAGACTAATCAAGCATGAAGGCTGCTGACTAAACCAGAAAATGAGATTGTTGGCAAGCAATATTGTAATGTAAATGCCATTTTTGTTTAAGTACTAAGAAGCTGGAGGAATGATATCCTGAACAGATTAAAAGCAAACAGCATTGATAATAAATATTTATCAGATTTCAAATGAAACACATGAAGATTTTTATATTTTACATGCAAACTATATTGACATTGAAGTGTTCAGTCACTTTTCAGAGGTTTGTTCACATCTTCACTTTAAAATGTTGATAACATGCACTAGTGATAGAAACAGCTTTAAAACTCAGTCTTAATCTGTAGCAACATCAGTAAAGTGTAGGCAATGGAAAACAACTAAGAGATGTTAATACAGTTAACTAACACAGATGTATAAAAACAACTCCTGGGGCTGGATAATCAGAATTTGAGTGGCCTGGATGTGTTTTGCTTTCTTTTTCTTTTTTACAAAATGTTCACATTAATTTTTCAAAAACAGAGGGAAACTTCTGAAGCTTAAATACATGCCATGAAACAAATATTTAGTAAAGTATTTATGGAGAGCTTAAGTGTATATTTAGCGATTAAGCCAACATAACCACTGTTTTGCTATAGAGGACTAATTTAATTAAAGGTCTGTATCATCTTGGGGCAGTGTTTTAAGTTTATGGTTTGCACTGGTTAAATATGCTCATCATACACCTTTGTGTTATGTTATTGCAGCCTTAATCTTGTTTAGAAGTGGATATAAAGATGTTTGGCTACAACAGGGTTTCAAAAGAATTAGGAAGAGCTAGGACATCGAATGTGTTCCTATACCCATCCATTTTCTTTTCATTACTCTGTTCCCAAAGTTGGCACTACTCAGCATGCTGAGGTCCAACAGAAACTATCTCTTAATAAAGTCTGATCATACAATTTAAGCTAATTTAAAACATCCTTTGAACTCTGGGAAAAGCGGCTAAACCCAGTGGTTATGATCATGAGCCAATGAGTACCTTCGCTTTAGTACATGTGCTGTGGGCCATTGCATCCTTTGTGTTGAGGTGTACTTCCTGTTGTTTCCTAACTAATTTACTTTTTGGAATAATCTTCATCTCACTTGAATATGACTGAGACATACAATACTATGTCACTGACAGAGTTATTGAGGGAAAGTGACAAAAGGGATTTTTGAATGTAAGGCTGCCTACAACCTTATCTAAATTTTCCTATCCTAGTGTAATTATATTCTATTTGCCTTTGGACTAAAAGAGTGTAGACAATTTGAAATTAAATAATACAATGAAAAAGTCTAATGCTGTTCTCTTGAAAAAGCATTTATCAAATTTTCAGAAGGGTTGAGTCACTACCATTGAGATGAACAGTAGAAATTATTATTTAGCCCTCAAAGGAATAAAGACACAGATTTCAACCTTTGCATTTCTTAGAAAAGCCTTGCTTTTGTCTATAGGTTTTATCACAGGAAACTGACAGTTTGCGAATGCCAAAATTCAGACTGAGGTCAGCCCAAGTACTGGCTCATACTATATCCTGTGTTTATCTGAATTACTGATCTCTTAAATGTATTACTTCACAGATGGGCATATTAATATATCGGCATTAAGGAACTTTATAATAAGTACTTTGTAAGTCCTCAGAAAAATTCATATTTACATTAGTTTAATGATACAAAAGATTATGATTGTAGAAAGACATGACACAAAACAGTAGAAAAAGTATGAAACTTTGCATGTACACAGTCATTTGACAGTGGTCCAACAAAAGGAAAATAGAAGAGGCAGTAAAGCATATTTAGATCAAAGCTATGCAACTGCTGGTCTAGGAGACAGGTCTGACCCATAGGAAGTCCTATGGCCATAGGAAGTCCTATGGCCATAGGAATCCATAGGAGGTTTCTGTAGAGATACCAGATGAGCAAATAAAAGAAAAATAAAAGACTTTGAAGGCAATTGCACATTTGCTTTATCTTGGGGTGTGTTGTTGCTTTTGGGTCTTGAGAGCAGCCCAAAAAGGAGGTCGGCAGGTGAAAAATCTGCCTTTTGATATTTGTCTGTTTGTTTTTCATAGATAGTTGACTGAACCATAGTAGTAAGTTTTAGCTTGCCTGTTAGAAAAAGAGCCTGGTTCTTTTCTTCTACAGAGATGACTGTGTCTCCCAAAGATTAGTGATTCTGTCAAGCAGATTTTTTTGACAGTTATTTGTTTGTTTGACAATTCCTTTTTGATTTATTTTCAAATGTAGTGTAGTATAAAGTGTAAGTCACAAGAACAGTTTACCTGTTATTTCTAAAAGGGACATTTACCACAGTTTTCTGATGAAAACATAGAATGGTGTAAATTATTTAAAGGCTGAAACAGACACTTTCACAAATCATTAAACTACCTTGTGTCCTGGAACATGGAGAGGATATTCCTGGAATATTTATCTGGAGGCTCTGCAGGTTGAAAGGGGAATGGAGTCAGAAGAAAAAGAAACAATCCCATACAGAAAAACACAATTATTCACAAAAAAAGAGAAGATAATATCTAGAAATGTCAGCACATATATTTGAAATGCCTTTGGTGAGGCTATTACTTATGAAAAAGTTAATTACTGACATTTTGTTCTAAGTACCACCTAGTTATTTCATTGTAACCATGATTCATATAGCAGTCATATATATGGAAAACCTACAAAGAAACCTCAAACCACCTAGTGAAATGTAGCATGTCTCCCAGCTCTCTGGCTTTATACTCCTTGACAGCCATCAACCTAAACAGGGCTTAAAAATGCTCACCACTAGTGTACATTGTCTCCATTTACCTTCATGAATCAATAAGGACATGCAAGCCTCATCTTCAGTGTGTGGTTTTGAAAGTCTTAATCAATCTGATTCTGTAGACTAACAATATACTTTATTCCAAGTCATAAAATGTAGGATCACAGCCCAGGATATAGCCTCACCTGGAAGTCTGAAGGTCAACCAGATGCTGCTCTGGTTTCCAGGACTGTCCAAAAAAGTTACCTTCTTTTCAAAGGGAATCTATCCTTCATCTGAGCAACAAATAATGAAATTTGTAGATGTTTTTCTGGATATGTTCAATTTGACTTTGTAATTTCTTCACAGGATGAAGTCTTATTACAAGGATTAGGCAAAAATCAGGCCCAAGAATATTCCATCATCTCTTTATCTACCTAAATTCAAATCAGAAAAAGAAAACAATAAGAAGAGAGCAACTGAGAAAACTGTGTGTGGATGAAGTAAAATCATTAAATCTTATTTTCCTTCATTTTGCTTTATCTTATGCATATGAACCCCATGCCGTCTGAGAAATTTGATTCAACATAAAGCTCTTAAAACTGGGACATTTCAGTTCTACCAAAATGCTTTCGTTGAGAACTTATGGAAGGAGACACTTACTAAACACAACCAAAATGCCCAAAATGTTTGAATTCCAAAGGAAAGAATAATAGTGCAATAATTTTTTCCACCACATATTTTAAAGCCTGTTTGAAAAAAATTGTAAGAAAATATTGGAAATTAATCCAAGTATAGAATATAAACTTCATATTAGGGTTCTGTGTTTAAATTTTGATGAGGTGCTTCAGCACTTCAAGAAATGGCATAACAACCTAAGGAGGAGAAAGAAAAGATTGGTACACTTCTCACTTCTGACAGACACAGGTTTTCCCCATGAAATAGAGTCAGTCATACCAGTAAAATGAGCCAGAACTGAGCAAACAAGATTTACCTAAAGAGGAGAGGTTTATAATCATCAGGGAAATAATCACTCTCGTTTTCCTATAACGTGTTCATTTGCTAAATTCCTAGCATTCTTTTAGCAGCTGGACAACTCATGACCTCTTTTCATTATTTTTTGTTTCGAACTGTAGATTCACTGGAAAGAAAATCTATTCATGGCATCTAGTGAAATCATCTCATAAAATAGTATTTTAGACTCAGGTTCAAGCTTTTCAGCGCTCCTGATTCAGATATAAGGCTTCAACCAGGGTCTCCACATGCTTGTGTATATCTTGGTTTGGCAGAATAATACATGCTTGAGGGCTTTTACTTTTCCACCTTGAAATATAAATAGTTCATTGTTCATCAGGCCAAAAAGAGAACTTATCCTGCTATTTGTCCCAGTGTGCATGGTAACTTTTAATAAGGAAACAATTCTAAACAATGACAGAGAAATGCTAAAAGACTGTAACTATGTATAAGTAACTCTTTTCTGTTTGAGAATTGTCTGCTAAAAATTTTAGTGAAAATTTTCTCAGAGTGCCAGCCAAGCCCACAAGGAGCTGTGTAAGTACTCCAGATGGAAACTAGGACTGGTTTGTCCTTGTTTTCTCTTGGGAGAAGAGAGGCTGATTGTATAAGTTACATGCTATTTTATCAGTTGTTTGGATGGGAGAGTTGCCACTTTAACATAACACGAGCGCTAATTTTCCTGTGATGACTGCCTCATGTTTGGACTGTTTCTGGCTGATTTTCATTCTGTAATCATTAAAACTCAGATATTTCCTAATCTAATTTGAAGGGGAAAGATGACTGATCCAGAAAGAGAGAGCATATCTATGATTCAGATTGATCAGAATTTTTTTTTAAATAAATGGTATCATCCAAGCAAAAGGAATAATCTTCAATGTAAGTAATAAGTAACTTTCTATCACTCAACACTAATTCTAATATAAGGAAATGTTGAAATTCTTCCAGAAATTACAGCTAAAATAAATCCCTATATAACAAAACATTAGCTCCAATTAGCTCCAGATTGAAACTTTATGAGCAAAATTTTACTTTTAATGATATTAGATTTAAAATAAGATACAGATTTTAAAATAAGAGGAATTACAGGTTCTGAAAATAGAGTTTTAGCCTTATTGTTTTGATAAAGCTCCATGATCCCTGGCCCTGTAAAAATTGAACTTAGGCTGTAAAAATATCACTTCTTATTGATCACATGGTTATTAAAGTCAGCCAAATGCTCAATTTATATGTCAAACACTTGTAATATTTCCTGTAAATATTAGAACAAAAGAAGAACGTGATAATATTTTGTTCAGTTCCATTAGATTTATTCAGCTTTTCATCACTGAGAAATAATAAAAGTGGCACTAAATAATGCATTTAATATGTCAAACATTTATCAAAGCTAAATTAATTTCCATCTGCATCATGTATGTGGTGTTTGCATGCAATAGTTCATGGATATGAGGGCCAGAACATACCCATCCATGTAACTGAGTGTGACTATTAACAGATCATGGGTTCTCACTCTAGCCTTTCAGTACACCTTCCTGCTCACTCCCTACCACATACTTGCAACCTTTGTAAGGTGTAGCTTCTTTGTTGAACCTCAAGGAGAATCAGGAAACATGATAAGTCAACAGATATTAATTAAATGTTAAAGACAGGTTTTAGAGCACCTTCAATATACGTTGTTTCTAATGACATTCAAGTGCTCTTACAAGGGAGGTCAGGGGGGAGATCTTTAGATCCTCCAGGCTCCCTCAAGATGCCTTTCCATTACCAAATGCTTTCATATGAGTAATCAAAAGAAACCTTTAGTCAACCACTGGGGAGTCTTTACAGCTTGGCTTCGATTGGAGTCTGAGTGGAGGCCTGTGAGCAGGACGTGTTTGTAAGCATTTCTAATGGCATTTTGATGTACATGTATGTCCTGGGTTGACTATGATGCCTCTGTATCCGCAATCATCTGTTCTGTGTGTGCTGTAGGTTTTGTTCTGTACCTTTAAGAGTGGTTCTGAGGGTGAGCAGAGAAGACACGTGCAGTTTGTTTTTGAAAAGTGTTCACTCCTCCACATTCCTTTTTCTGTTGTTTTTTTTTTTTTTTTCTTCTTCCTCGGGACCGTGTTCATCGGATACTCGGACAGTGACCAGGGAGACGGTTTTTTTCCTTTTAGTTAGTTTAGCTAGCTGAGGCAAAGAAGCTTCCTGGACTGGTTTTCCTCTCCTTTTCTTGGGACTGTTCAAGTCTGCTCTGGACTGAAAACTCAGAGAAGGATTGGAATCCAGAATCCGTGGCCCACTAGGGCCTGGACCTCAGCATTTTCCAGCACCAGAAAAGACTGAAACTAACTTCTGGCGAGAACCTCCTCAGTTTGCCATGTCTCTTTGGAGTAGCAAGATGTTTTGTTGTTTAATTTATTTTTTTTTTCATTCCTCATGCTCATGAGCATTTTTTTTGTTAAATAAATAGTTTTTTCCACTTTTCTCTGAGGAAATTCTTTTTCCCGGACTGGCTGGGGGTGGGGCCATTTAGGTTTGCTCCTCAGAGGAGCCCCATTCAGAACTTTCCTCCCAAATTTGACCTAAACCAAGACAATGTACAAAATTGATGTCGGAAGGATCATTGTAAACTCCCAAACAGTGGAATATTGAGAACATTTTCAGGTGGCAGTCAGATTCTGGCTGGCTGAGCCCAGTATATTTTCTCATGTCACAGTTGATTAGGTTCACAGGGAAGTGGAAAGAGTAAAAAATTCTCTTATTACTGCAGCAATGCCATATCAGCCTCTTTTCCCTTTGAATGCAACATTAGTTTTTGTCCAGAACTCTAACTGCTTTCTACAGTTTGGGGAATTGTAAAGCAGAAACAATTTTCCCAGCTAGGCTGACCTTCACAGTAATGAGAAATGACTAGAATTTCTCTCTATTTCTCTAACATTTGGTGAGAAGGGATAGGAGGTATGTGTTTGTTTTACCTGATATTATGTTGTGGGCGTCTATTTGGCACTTTGAGCCTAATTTTTTTCCATTCAGGAGATTACATGGACTGCTGCACCATCTGACCCAGTAGCCAGCCCTCAAGTGTATACAGAAGTGACAGTAATGCACTTTAAACCTTCTATTATCACAGCAGTGATGGCATTTTGTTTCAGCCATTAAATGATCTTTTCTTTTTTCAATGAATGGCTATTTTCATTTACTCTTCTGTACTTGTTCAGGTGATGAGCAATGATCTTGAGAAAGTTTAAGATTCATTGCCAGCCAGGTAGATAGGGAATTCTCAAAGTGAACTATATCTGCAGTGTATTTTCCTTGTGAGTCTGGTGCTGTACCACTACGATGCTGATCATCTCTTGGGGATGGGATAAGAAAATTCTGCAGTTGCATCCAGAGGAAGTAAGAGCTATATCTGAAGAGTCTTTAGCAGCAGCACATTTGTCTAGAAATATGAGTTGCTTCCCTGTTCTTTCCAGGTGTTTCAGAATAAACCTCTTTCCCTGTGGAATCTGAGGCCTCTATCAATGCATGGTGGTCCAGGCTAGGTCTGCTCTGCAGATGCAAAAGTAGGACTGCAGAGGTGTCAATATAATAAGGCAAGGATTCATGACACAAGATTCAATGCCAGGAAGAGTGAAGGCACTATGACAGGGCATTAAAAGCAATGAGCCACTCAAGTAAACATGCAGGATCCCAGGCACAGCTTACACTGGAGTCCATACTCCTGCATCCTCATGGTGGCATCAGCATGAACTACATGGGCTTGGATAGGACTATACCTGCTCCTGATTACAGTGCAGATCTCTCCACCACTGGCATTTGTGCTAGTAAAATATCTAGAATTCCTGGAAATGGGCAGAGTGAAAGAATTCCAAGCAGAAGACAAATTGAATCAAATGTCTGGTTGCAAATCACTCACATATGATAGCTGAGTGGTAGTTTCAGGGAATTCATAAGTTTCAAGCATTTTACCTCAGTCCTGACTTTATTATAGCTAGAACAGGCTATGGAAATGTCAAAATATCATGGAGAAGGCAGGTTTTTACTTCCTTTTACTGTGGAGGAATAAATGATTTCATGGTATTTCTAGAAGAAGGAGATTGCATAATACTCTGTAAGCTTTCAAGAGTTTGACTGTACTCCTCCAGTGTTACTGTATCTGAAAGGCCTGAAATGGTCACCATATTCAATTAGCCTGGAGTGCCAGGCTTCTATGTAATATTTGTGTGTTATAGCTATGACGTTAAGACATTGCTTTGATTCCCTGTTAATAGCCCATAATATGGGGAGCAAAGTCAAGGAATATTAAATTCTGTGTCACACTCTAATACTATGAGTGCAACATCTCATTGATTGCAATTAGTGGGGCCACCAGACCCTTAACTTGAATTTTTTTAAGCCATCAATGTTAGTGGCATGCTATGACACTAACAGGAGATTTTTTTTCTGATCTGCTCCATTGTTCAGAAATACCTGTATGTCTGCAGCTCATCGATCGTGAATGAGGTCAGTAGGGGGGGAAATCCTTGAAATCCTTGAAATTGCAAGGAACATTTCCTTTTTATTGATACAGAGCATTACAGTAAGCTTAATTTAGATGCTTTTTTTCTAATTTTATAATAAACTATTTGGTACTCATGCTTGCATTTCTTTTCTGAACTTTTAAGGCAGATATTTCTTGAAGCTCTCAACAGACTATTTCTTAGTCAGTGGTGCTTTCTCTCTTTATCCCCTTGTCTCTGTACATGATTATTATGAGTAAGAAAGATTAGATTCATGTGGCCCCTAAAATAGGCTAAAGCAAAATCTGAGGGGATCAAGACAGATCTGCTGTTTCTTACTTTCTAGGAAAGGAGATGTCTCGGGTTATGTAACAAAAAAAAGGTTCATTCTATTCCATCTGTTGAAACCGGTTGAGGAGGTATTTTCTTTATTTCTTGTAGCTCCAGAGGGAGGAGGAGGCTGCCTTCTGATAATGGGCCAGCTGTTAAAACTGGGTGGAGCATTGCACCTTATCTCTTTCCACCCTCCAGGGTTTATCTTCTGATAATGGGCCATTAAGGCTCACCTATGACATAACACATTACATCATCTCAGTGTTCCTTATCTCCTCAATGGGGATACCTTCTGGTAATGGGACATTAAGGCTCACCAATGACATGACATATTACATCATCCCATTGTGAGATGCTCCATGCAGTGGGGGGAGCCAGACCATTTCTACACAGATAAAAACTGAGACATAGGAACACCAGATGCTGGTTTTCCACTGGATTCCTGAAGGAAGACTGGACTCATCTCGCCATTACTGGACTCTTTTTCTACAGGCTAATCCCTAGGCCAACAGAACCACATCTGCGACTCTAAGAGGGCTTACTTTGGACTGCTTCCAACACCCTGACCAACAGATGGTCAGGTTGTATTTCTGACTTTGTCAGGGTTTTTAGGATTTTCTGATTGTTTGTTTGCTTGTTTTTTATGTACTACTACATTTCTATTCTTAATATTTCTAGTAAAGAGCTGTTATTTCTATTCCCAAATCTTAGCCTGAAAAGCCTTTAGTTGCAAAATTATAATAACTTGGAAGGAGGGGGTTACATTCTCGATTCCAAGGGAAACTCCAGCTTTCCCTGGCAGACACCTGTCTTCCCAAACCAAGTCAGGAGAACATAGAGGAGGAAGAAGCAAAGTGTCAAGACAGTCTGCATACTTGGATTTAAGTTTTTTCAGGAAATCCTCTTTTTTAGTCTTCATATAAGACTGGACAAATATTTTATATCCTAGGAACATTATAAGATCAAAAAATGAGATTGTAGAGTGCTATGATAGAGAAAACCAGGGGTGTCAAACAATGCTTGATAAAACAGAGCCCAGATAATGCCTTTGCTTAAATTAGTTGCTGGAAATAGATTAATAGTCTGAAGCACTTCTTTCTTTTCCATATAATCAGCAATGCCCTGCTTTGTTCACCATTTGTTGTGTCCCAATGTTTGATTCATGCTTCCATTTATACCTAACTTTTATGAAAGCCTCATAAAGGACAGCACATAATTAAATATGTTCAAAAATCTTCAGTATTCATTGCAAAGGGACTGCATATGTGTGATCTTCCTTTTTCTACTGGTAACATTTGACATATTTTTGTCTAGTCCAGAATCAAACACTAAGTCTAATACATCATGCTAGGCTAAATCAGATCCCACTCTGTAGGAGGTCAAGTGCAATATATGGTACGAAAGTGGTGTAAATGAGATTAATCTCAGTGACTGTGAATTTTGGGAAGTTTGTCGTCATAGCACAACTAGAACTTTATGACTATGACTTGTTTTTTTATCCTTGAGTTTCTTTTAAACACTCCGCATATGAGAAACATCAGTAGAGCTTTTGCCACAGCATCATCAGAGCCTTCCCTGTCAGGTGACATTGAGAAGCCTTTCACAGAGTAAGGCAAGATTTGATGCTGGAAACACAGAAGTGTTAATCTGTTTCCATGACTGGTAAATCAGTGTCTGACACTGTCAGGCCTTACTGAAAGAGGAAAGTGTATATTTGTATTAAATTGCGAGTGCAAGACAAGATACACTCCAACTTTGAAAATAGCATTAGTGTTCCGCCACCAAGTGCTTTGGGACTTGGATTATACATTTGGCAGTTTCGTATTTGTTTTTCTCTCCTAGGCAGCAGTGACAAATCACTGGGTGACCACACCCAGGTGAGAATGAAAGTTTTTCTACCTCCCCATTTCTCTCTCTGGTGTATTATGAGGGAACACTGGTTGTTCTGTATGTAACAATCTAAACATGTGAAAACTGATCAGCCAGTCTCAGAGAAGTGGGCGTACTAAGCAAGGGACAAAAGCATCTAAGATATGTGGAGAAGTTGCATGCAGGTACTAGTGTACATTAATTATCAATGTCATGGTCAACTTGGGGGCCATTTTCTTCAAAATGAAAAATCTTATGGATAGGATATTGTAATGAGAAGTATGTATGTGAGATCCCAAATACATGAATGGCACAAAGGGGCTGTGGTTGTCCTGTCTGCCATTGGCAAGTGGTGGAAGCTAAATTTCACCAGGCTGCCAAACTGAGTTTGAGGAGTAATGGTATCCTGCACCCCATTGGGCCCCACAGACTGAGTCTGCACACTCCCTGTGGCTGTTAGGAATTAATTCAAATTGTAGAAATTGGTTGCAGGAGCAGTTAGTGAAGCTAAAACCAATATCTAAATATAGGAGAAATAAAAGCATTATATAAATATTGAAAACAGTGCTCATTCCTGGTTCTAGCCTGCAGAAAAGAGATGAGTGCTGCCAGTAACTGGAGAACCAGGACTTTACTGCTTTTGCTCTACAAGTCTACAGGAAACTTCAGTATAAACTTTATCAAGTGATCTTATAAATGCAAATTATGTTCATAGCAATTCTTTTAAAGGGTGTTCTTTCTCCCTCCTACTGCTGGCCAGAGTTAATGACACAGCAGCAGAACAAGCAAGTACTACAGAGAAGTGCCCTGGCCTGTGTGCCATAGATGTAAGCACCAGCTTGCACCTCCCCCTGCCCTAATTTTGCAAGCAGAATGCCCTTGTAGAGCTAAACCTGACCCCTTACCTTTTTCTTAAGAGGGTCTGATTCTCAATACAGTTCCTTCACCCCAATATCCCTTACACCTACCCAGGCTGGATGGAGGCCCAGTCCTCCACCCTCTGGACTCTCATCCTGGGCCTAGCTGCTGTACCAGTAATTCTCCTTGCTTTTTCTTCATTAATTGCTTCCAGAGAGCCCAGGACCATGAAGCCACTGGGTGTAGGCAGCAAGAGGAGAGAAAGTGTTTCCAAAAAATAACAGGATACTAGTCTGCTGAAATGGGGATATATAGGGTCCTTAGCTTTGGTGAAAAGGAGTAAAGTATAAAGCATTCAGTAGCATTACTTGCCACTGTTCATCAACAGCCAGACTTGCTCTCAGTCCCCCACTCTACTTGTTGCAGCATTTGGAGATTTCTGAATCGCTAATGAAACCAACAGGACTTATTCCTCTTCTGGTTGTCAAGGAAGCTTTATCATTTGCTGCCTTTTCCATTCTGCCATTAATTTAATCTTTTTGAAATTCGCACAGCTCCTTTTCATCAATACAGACAACACTGAAAATAAAAATACACTAAATAAATCTATTAAACATGAATTATTGTCCCAACTTGGCTGAGTATGATTTCAAGTAATACTGATTTTAAAAAACTAAGGAAAACACAGCTTTAAAAACTATTTTTTTCAAAGATGTTTCTTTATCCAGGCTTCTCTTACACCTTAGTCTGTATTTTAGCACAGTAGTTTTGCCTACCCTCCATAACACAGTGCCTTACTGGAGTGTCAGAACCAAATCACAGTGATTAGCAGTCAGACTGGGTGTTGACTTTTGCCATCCCAGAGAAGTTCAGAGCTCCCTCTCCTCCTGCAAAACAAAGATGAAATGGATAAAAAAGATGCAGAGTAGGAGTGGGTGTTAGGAAAAGGATCTAGAAGGACAGGCTAAGGCCACTGGGCTACATGAAGTATGGGTACAATCTGTAACATTTCCTATTCCCAAACACATTGTCTTAACAGACAAGCAAGACAAAGGAATTTAAAGTATCTCCACTTTACAGATGGAGAAATGAGTTCATAGGAGATTAACTAGCTTGTCCAAAGTCACTTAGAGAGCCTGACCAGCTCTAGGACTTGGACCAAGATTTTCTGAGTTCCTAAGTAAGGATCAGTCTCTGAGAAAGAGTGTTCTAAGATATGCTTCTTTATAGAAGAATCCAGTATTAAAACATTACAAAAGTAAAAATGCAGTTTCTTTACCTTTCAGTTTGATTAATGGATTTTCACAACACTACAATAGAGCAAATTCTTTTTCTAATATAGAGTATTTGAACCTTTTTTTTTTCTTTGTAAGAAAGTAGTGATGGGGGTAAAATCCCCTTTTTTTGATTAATTACGGTTGGATTTTTTTTTTTCCTCTTTTCTGGCCAATAATTTGTAGCTATCAAATAGATGTACTTTAAAGTGTTAGGACTTGGAACAATGATAGGCCAACTAGCAAGGGACCACCCTCTATAGATAATATATTAGCTGAAAAAAAATGAGTTTGTGGACCTTAATCTTCTAAGAAAAGCTGAAACCTTAGGGGAAAGCTTCCTCTGTGTTACTCAGTTGTATCACCCTATTTGATTGCTGGTCGGTACATGAACCCTATTTTAGAAGTGATGTGATTTCTGTCTAAAATAAGTTGTTTACAGTGTTCTACAGGCTATTACAGTTTGAATGCTAGTTTCTAAAATTCTTGAAAGGAGTCTACATTAAAGCAGCATCCAAAAGATTGTAGGATTATTTTGTATTCTCTCTGAAATAGAATGTGATTTGATCTTCATCAGCTGATTTATACAAATTATTTTGTTGGTTTGTTTTTGAGGATTTAATGAACTCACAGAGAGATTACTGACCCTTCTTTAAAAGTCTTTAAAGAGAGAGAGTTATATAGAGATATATATATAATTTTTTTCCTTTTTGTTATAAGTAAAACTCAAAAGCAAAGGCAGAGTTAGGTGGTGTGCACATCAGGACTTTTTGTGACTTCCCTTGCAGTGTAGTATTGCAAAGTACAACAGCTGCAGAAAACAGGATGTTATGATTTAACCCCAGCCCCACGCAGCCAGTCACTCAAACCCCACAATGGAATGGGGGAAACAAATTAAGAGTAAAAATGAAAAAGCTTGTGAGTTTAAATAAAGACATTTTAATAGGTAAAGCAAAAGCAGTGAGCACAAGCAAAGGCAAGCAAACACATATTTCACCCCTTCCAGCAGACAGGGAAGTGCTCAGCCATCCCCAGGAGAGCAGGGCTCCATCACATGTAACAGTGACTTGGGAAGACAAATGTCATCACTCTGAATATCCCCACTTCCTCCTTCTTCCCACACCTTTTATTGCTGAGCATGATGCCATAGGGTACTGGGATATCCCTTTGGTCAGTTGCAGTCCTCAGCTGTGTGTCCCCCAACTTTATGTGCACCCCCAGTCTAGTTCCTGGTGAAGAAGTGTGAGACACAAAAAAGGCCTCATCTCTGTGCAAGCACTGCTCAGCAAAAACTAAAACACCCCCCGTGTTATCAACACTGTTTTCAGCATAAATCCAAATCATAATCCTACACTATCTGCTGTGAAGAAAATTAACTTCACCCCAGACAAAATCCACAGACAGGACCACAACCAACCAAGGACACTCAGTGAAGAGCAATAACTTAAGAATAATCAAAGGGTCAATTTTTAAATATTTTGTTAGAGGTTGGTGTACTCTTTTGTTAAAAACAGTTAAAATTTTGTTAAACTTCCTAACACTTTCCTTGTAACTGGATTACTTTTGGGACAGCACCTTTACTGTCCATGAGAAGTGAGCATGTTGTCAAAGGGAAGCATAATTTAAGCAGAACAGCACATTGGCTCTTGGGTTTGCCCTGTGTGATACAGTACTGAAGCTGGGGCAGAGGTCCGTGTTCCATATTGCTGTACTCAGGATAACTAATTAAATTAAATTAAAATTAGAGTGAATTAAAACTAGGGAGAAGAGGAATACCATGTTAGCACAGGCAAGGCAAGCAGTATATATTCTATCGTTTTTGTAGCCTGGGCAAGCATTTCTATGTTGCTGCTCTTTACAGTTAGCTTTCATTACAAGAAGTCAGAGTATATGCTTGGAGAGTTGTCACAGGTTCCCAAAGATAAGAGCTGCAAGGTTCTGAATCTATCATTTTGCTTTAGATGCAGAGGTAGTCATTCTGTCATTTAACTTAATGATCACTTCACTTAAACATGTCATTTGGGACCTAGACTGTACAGTCCCATATAGTCAGCATTCAGAGGTAGGCCCTTAATGCAGGTTTCTTATCTGTCTCAAATCAAATCTAAATTGCCAAGTAATGCACACACATACCCAAAGAGAGGTAGTGGAATTTGATATGCAGTGTGTCCAAAAATTAGGAAAGCTGCAAAACTCCATTGGCAATATGTCCTCATACAAGATGCATGCTTTTGTTACTTGCCTTTGGTACATGCCATAAAGCTGGGGTCCCTTTCTAGAGGCTGGGCTGAGCTACGACATCCACACTGAGGCTGTGTTTCATGCCTCACTGGCGTTTATTGTTTTTCTCTTCATATTTATTCTCTTGCGACTTTATTGACATTACAAGGCACTTAAAAAATGTACACATTTGCTGCCTTAAGGAGGCTTCCGTATTAACACTATAAAACTACATATGAACACCCGTTAGAACCTGGAACACCTTAAGGGAGAGAGGTGAATTTTTTGCTGCGTCACAACCTGAAGTTTTGGTGCGCCACAAAGGCCCATCAGCTCTGCAGGCCAAGGGCCCAGTCTGGAGTTGCTCACACCTCACTCCAAATACAAGTCATGTCCTCCATTTCTCAGAAACTCTGCTACAATGGCACCCTACCAAGCCACTTAGACATATGTTTAGATGCCTCCCATGGTCAGTGAAAAAACGTCTTCACTGGAAGACAGCTCAGGAAAGGGTCTTCTCTTCTAAGGTCTCGATTACCCCCAAGACTATCTGTTTCCCATAGAGATGATGAAGGCTTGGTAAACTTCAGCATTAGATTGTAGGTACTTGTGTATTTGCCAAACAGAGAGGAAAACAAAAGTGTGGCTGCAGCATGGACTAACTGTATTATGGCACAGGCTATTTTTACAGCTTTATATCAGAATATGGGCTTGAGAGGAGCATTACTGCAAGTTTTATTCTCCTAAACTAATGTAAGTTATATCAGAATAGTTTAGACACTATTTTGTAAACTAAAAAGAACACTAGTCAAAAAGACTGCATGTTTTGAAGATTGTCACAAGTAGATTAAAGTCTCATCTCTCATAGAGTGACTTATATAAGCCTATCATCTCTTCTCCTAGATCTTCTGCACAGCAGGAGTGCTGTATAGGCTTCATGAGATGCAGAAAAGATGACAGAAATACATAAGTGTTTTGATTTACCTATAGTCTTCTCTCTTCTATTCCTAACCTAGAGTTTAGTGGATTTATGATATGCTGTATGTCATGTGTCTGATTTAATGTAATTATTTCAATAGTCATTCTTGTGATTCCAATTTTTATGTTTCAGAACTCTTGCGCTGATATGTTAGAATTATTTATTTCTTTTGTTAACTCAATGGTGCTTTGTTTCCGTAAATAAAATTAAAGACCTTTAATTTTCTTTATCTTTGGTGAGATTACCTCTATACATAATTTTTAATAATGTTCTGCTTGGACAATGAGAGCATTCCAAAATATATACATGGCATATTTCTTGGGTTTGTTTTGATATAGCCTATCATCTTAATTAGCAGGTAGTCCATTGTAGGGTGTTATTTGTTCATTAAAATTTATGGAGCAATCCTGTGTTTAATGAATTTTCTCTTGCATATTTCTTATTTACAGCATATATTTCTATATATACAGCATGCACACACATTCAGTCAGAGACTTCCAGGTCTCTGAAAAGCATACCGAAGGCAACCAACTCACCTTTAATTGCTTATCAGTTTCTTTTTTATATTCTTTTTTTTTCCCTTTTGTGCCTATTTTCTTTTGTAATTTGCCTTCAGGGAAGTTGTTCATACAGGTTTGGCAAATACAAGTGTTCCATGTACCACATTGCCATGGCATTCCTTTCTTTTTATTACTGTATTTTTGTTCTGTAATACTGTAATTTGATTATTTGTTCATCTATTTTTAATTTTAAGGGTCCAAATTTATGGTGTTTTCATTTCTTGCATTGGTGTAAACAAAGACCAGGCCTCCAGCTCTGCCAGGTTTTTCCAAACTTTTACCTCCTTTTTGAGGTGAAGGGTAGCTCAAGAATAATTTGATTATGCACATTTTTCCTACTACCTATATTTTCACACATCCAAAGCAGGACATTTTTAAAGAATGGATAGTAAGTACTAGGCATTAATCTCAGCTGTGAGAGAAGATTCTTAACTTGAGTTGCCCTCACATTATCTCTTGAGTTCCCCTGAATAAGGCACCACCTCCAGTTTTGGTCCTGACTAAGTAATATATTTTGAAGATTCAAGGACATTCGGTACTCAGACTATGATAGGATAGCATGCTTCTATTAATACATAGCTTCTATTGACTCTTCAACTTCTTTCCCCGAGCAAAGAACAAGCTGTGGCAAGCAAGCAAAACTAGATCTAGGGTAGTGAGAGTACCCTGAAGGGGTGTAGGATTGCAGATTGTAGTGTCTGCTCAGAAGACACAAAAAAACCCTACCAAAACTGAACCTCAAACAAGAAGCAAATTAGGCCAATTAGGGCCATCTCTCCTGGGACAAGAGGTATCCCCACGACACTGCCAGTGATTTAGAGAGCTGGCTGCCATGGAAGCAGCTCCAACTGAAGGCAAAACCATCTGTTTCCCAAACAAGATGCCGGACAAGAGCTTGATAGTGCTGCCCACTGTATCACCAACCCTTCTTTTCCACATCAGCACCTTGCACAGATGAGTCAATGAGGCCTTGCATCCATGGCCACTCATCTCTGTCTACCAAATGGGGGCCAGTTAGTGCTGATCATTAACCAGGGGCCTGTAGTACTCTGTAGTACAGCTATTGTAGTTTGACATAGTTTTCTTCCCTGATTTTGTTATGTTTAACAGCTACAGATGAAGGTCATTTATATAAGTGAGTCATCTTTTCTGCTTAATAAGATAGACTATTAGGCCTAGAGCTCCAGTTAGCATTATTTGAGTCACTGTCCTTCACTTTAAAATAGGACTTGATAAAAACAAAGTATCATATGTGACATATGTGACTACAAGAGTGTGAATAAATAGAAAATCAGAAGGAATGCTAGGATGCATTGGTAATTTCCCCACAACTGCAGTGTTAAGCTGTGTAATTGGTTTATCTCACAAAAAGTGTCTACAACATTAGTGATAAAATTAGTATTTTCTAAATAATACATAGGTTATCAGATCACTACTTCAGAGCCAGGACAAGGCTTTCTTTAATGCAGGGTGCTCTGATAATATAAACTAACAAACTTTAACCAGTAAAGAGCAGCAAATCCAGACTTATGTAGAATGGTCTCCTGGATTTATAATTTCCCTATGTAAAGTCAATCTCCACTTTGAAATAGCCTCTTGTAATTATTTTTACCATTTGTTTGCTTCTTAGCTAAAAACCAACATTTTATGAACAGCTTTCCTAGTGACTTAGATGTTCATTCATTTCTGTACCTCAGAAGGATTTTTGGCCTCCATTATTATTACCTGGATATATATTATGGCAATGGCTAAAAATACTAGGTAAATACATAAATCAATGTGTGCTGTGTAGTAAACCGAAAAATGGATTCCATATGCAGATTTAACCTGAAATAAGAAAAACTGTTTTATCTTTGATCTTGCCATAGTTTGCTGCACGTGCATACGTAATCCAGTGCTGATGAGCTTGCAGATGTATTATCTAATGAGAAAAGAAGCAAGCAATGAGATAGAAAGAAAAATTTATTATTTATTTTATTTTTTCAGGCAGGAAATTAAATAAATGGAAATACATGGAAGAATTGGACCCCTGGTGAGGTTTTTAGATCTTTAGCCAGTGACTGTAATCACAAGACTTCCTTCCTTTTAAAGCATAATTATTACTATTTCCATCATATATACTTTGGAAAGTTTTTCTTGTTTCCACATGAAATACTTATTTTCTAACACTGAACTTTCCTTTTAAGCAAAATCAATGAAAAGCTATTGTTGGTTTTACAGATGCCAGGGAGAAATATTACCATCATAGCCAGCAATAAAAGATATATTTTTGCCCTTGGTCAATTGAATTACTGAGAAATAACCTTATAATTACTGTATAAAACACCCTGTTTTAACACTGTTTTTAATATCCATAAAGCTTCTGATTTATTTTTCACATGCCAGCATCAATACACTAAATTCTTCATTGGTCTAAACTGGTGTAATTACACTGACCTCTGTGGGACTACTGTTGCATTGATGGCTCTTAAGAGCAATGTTATTTTTGGATGAATACTAGGAACAAAGAAAGAGAGATCTGATTTTACGGGCATTGATTTAAATAAGGAATGCAATTTTCTTGAAATCAAAGGAAATATTTTGGTGTTCCAGCTGTATATCAGGTAAATCTGCTTTAAATTAGATCTTTGTCAGACCAATGGGGAAAAGAAGCCTTCTGATATTCCCTAGTATGTGATTAAGAACTGGAAATGCCAGCAAAACCTTGAGTATAGGTGAACATGGCAAATAGACTTTTGTCCCTCTTTCCATGACGATCTTGGTTCAGATGCCTTAGCAACCTGCAATGCTCAGTGGTCTCATAGTCTTCAGGAAAAAGAAAGGACACCTTTTTAGCATACTCAGGCTGCTTTCATGCTGCTACAACTAAAAAACTGGTTCCTTGACCCATGTGAAACCAGCAATTTCTGGTTTAATTTAGACTATTGAGTTTGTTTGCCTCTTCTAGACGGCTGATGATCACCAGGTCTTCCACAGGTCATAGTCCTTGTCTGTCTCTTTGAGGTGAAACTCAGATTGTTACCTGCCTCTTGATTCCCACTGCTGAAAGTGGAGACAATTCAGCACAGAATAACTGCACCCTTGTTTTGTGTTCACTTAAAACATACTTAAAACTAAGCTATCCCTTTTCTGCTCATCTTTCTTCTCCGGATATGGTTTCTAATATATGAGTGCCTTCTGTGAAATTTCTTTTTCAACAGAAGAATATATTTAGCTTTACATTTGGAAAGGAAGCAGCACATATTTTAGAGGTAGAATTTGCTTCCCTGCCAGTATTACGAATGTGATAGGCATAGTGAAAGAGTTCTGTCTTAATTGCACTCAGGCTGAGTTCATCACAATTTCTGACATGTTGGAGGTGCATTAGGACAGCAGTATTGTCTGACTAGGTTGTCTGCAAAAAACATTTCTGACTATTGACTTATCCCTTTTACTGACACAATTACCAGTAGCATCCTCCACTACCAGTGACTGCAAAGAGGTCTGCATACTTCACCATTTCCAGAGGTATATTTTGGCAAATAGTTAGGTAGATGTATATGTTCCTTTCAACCCAAAATGGACGAGATTAAGAAATGGCATATAAGAATGATTTTTTGAAGTCAAGTATTTCCGCTCAATTTATATAACACCCATCTGTGAGAGTGATCCATTTTATATTTCCTTTCAAGAAACCATTTTGGTCTGAACTGAATGTTTCAAGTGACCTGAAATTTATTTATTTTCAGTTTTTCCCACTCCAGGTCTGCCTGGACTGTGTTTTGTTACTGGGTTTTTTTGTTTGTTTGTTTTTAAGGGGGTGAATTGGGTGTCTCAGGGAAATTTTTCAGTCCACAAACTGAAAAATCCATTAGTTTCACAGCTATAGGTGTCAGTGTTTTGACCTCTGATTTTAATGCTTCTCTAGTTTATGGGGACATAAACACACACACACACAACAAAAACAAAAACAAACAAAGAAACAATCAAACAAACCACCAAACCAGAAAAAAACCCAAAATTACAAAACCCACAGGCTTTTGGTGAGACTATTTGATTTAAATACACTATCAGTGTAACTAGCTAACTTCCATATTTGAAGGGAAAGGATCATCTCCCCTCCCCCTTAATTGCAGATTTTAATCCCATAAGAAATTAAAGGGACTAATTCTGACAGCAGTTTCTCTTTTTTAACTAATTGCAACTTTGCTGATCTCAATAAAATTAGATCAGATTTATATTCTGGTAGAGATAAATGAGAATCAGACCAAGAACTTAGAATTTATGTTATTTTTAGCACCAAAATAATCCCTTGTTTTGTAAAGCACAAGAATTGCTACAGGGCCCATAAATATTTTGTGAATCTGGTCAACAGATAAAAGTAGAAAATGCTTAGAACATGAAGAAATTCATCTGTCTGTCCATTGACAGTGCCTTATGGAAGAACAAGAGTCTAGGTACAATAAGGCAATAATGAATTTAATGAAAAAGCTACAGACATTCAGGTTGTAAGCTGAGCTGCTGTTGAAAGATAGTACATATTTTTGCCTGTACAGCAGTATTCCTTGGCTGAATGTTTATGAGTAGATTTCCATTGATAATAAATATGGAGGAAATTATTTATTGTAAATGGTAATTAGACTTTCCCCAGGCTATGTATCCAGCTAGTAGCAGATATTGAGTAATAACATAGGCATTATTTTTGACATTCAGTCTCCATAAAAAAAAAAAAAAAAAAAAAAAAAAAAAAAAAAAAAAAAAAAAAAAAAGGAGAGGATGATAGGAGCTAAACTTTGCTATGTCTTTTCTTTAAAATACAGTAATATCGCCATAGGCATAAATTAATATTGGTGTGTGATTTTATGTAATGACATGTATAACATGGAGCATAAGGTCACACCATAACTTTATCTATGCAATAGAAAAATGACAGTCACAAGAACACACTAGCATAAACTCCCTTGAATTTACTCAGGACTGCATTAGGATTACATGCAGGCTAACTAAGCAGTTTTTGCAGGATTTCAGCATCAGATTTTAACAAATTTGGAACTGATCCTTGCAGGAAAAAAAATTATACACTTTATACTTGCTGTCATCACTCACATTCATCTGAGAGTTCTTCTGTTACCTCAAGCAATATGGAGCTATGCTTTTGTTATAAGAGGATCTCAGTTTCATATACCGTCTTGCCATCAATTTATAGTGCCTAGCACAGTGACAATTGCAAAGACCTCAGAAACAATACATTCCTAGCCTATATGTTTTTAATTATATTTTCAAGTTTCATTTGCTCTTGGCAACTTGATGTTATTTTGATTTTGCTGAGGTGAAATATATGAGTTTCAAATATGGCTTTGAAATTGATTAGGAATTAATATGGCAGCATTAGAGATACAGTAGATTCACTGCTTCTTTTGCAGCTCAGTGTGAACTCCCATGCAGAAAACCTATTGTGACCAGATTCAGAGTGACATGAGTAAAGTAGCTAATATGGAGATGAGAGATCAGAGAAAAGGAGTCAAATGTGTAAAAGCAGAAAGGGGTTCTACCACAGCAAAAAAAAATTATACACATTCCAAAAAGGAAAAACCCAGGGAGGAATCACTTGAAAGGAGAGACATGGATAGATTATGAAAACAAAGAAAAGAACACCAAAACCCAAAAGCCAACCAAAAAAATTATAAAAGCTTTCAAGGCAGTTGAAAATTTAAAACATTCTCTATACTTCTTAGAAGAACATTAACAAAATTAAATCTGGAATTGCCCAGCTGATGCTGAGCATAGCCCATCCCAACACTGCATGCATGTGCTGTTTCTGGGGCAGGACTTACACTTCATTTTTGGGAGCAGGTTTCTTGATGACAGTAAATGGGACAGAAGGGCCTGAGAGGAGAGAATGCTCTCTGCAGAAAAGATGCAAATGTAACATATGTTAGATATGTGGCTGCACATTAACCCTTCTGCCTTTCCCCCTCTATAGGAGCTGCACTGAGGGCACAATTTTTGGCAAGTTAAATGCACTGTTATCACAAATTTACATGTAACTTTATCAACAGAGCAGGACTGCTGGTGAAAAAGACAACACTGTATGTATGTAGGTATTATAAACAGGGGCTTCAAATTGCAGTAGTCAGTCTTGTGCTATCTAGTGTCTTCCAGTATGTTTATCCTCAAAGTAAGCTATCCAAATACAAACGTGGCAGAGGGTTGCTACCATCTAAGATGCAATATGCTCATATAGTAGTGGTGGAAGGAGGCTCAGAGGTGTCTGCTGTTCTATCTTTAGAAAAGGAGTAACACCAGTAACCTTCCCATTGACAGACAGGAAAGAGTCAAATAAAATCACACTTCCAGTCCACCACTGGGCATTTAGAACTGTGCTAAAGTAAAAAAAAAAAAAAAAAAAAGAGTTCTCGTGGAAAATATTAACAGTATCCTGCTAAGGGACCTGCAACATTCTTTTTTGCATGCTTTCTTCCCTCTTATAAGCTTTGACTCAGCTTAGTTGTTTCAGTGGCTATCATTCACATCTCATATTTATTTTATTGGAAATGTTGTTTGATGTCAAGGTTTTCAAACTGAATATTTTCTTCAACTTTATTCATAGTTCTCAAATCTTATTTTACATATTGAGATTTCAGCACAACTCAAACGTCTAATTAAAAATCTGTGTTTCAACTGATTTTTTTTTTCCCACAAAACCTGGAAAACAGAGAAAGCACTTCTCGGACCCATGATATCAATTATGGTGTTTATGTCATTTTGACTTTGTGGTGAACTGATATAAACACAGAGAATTAAATCCTTCCAGTTTTCTAGATACCTGTATTAAGAAACAGATTCAAATTTTAGACTGACTTATATCTTTGACAGCAATCTTCCTACTGCACTCAGGAGCCATTTGTATTGTCCTTCAACTTTGTATCATCTATCAGTGCATCGACTAAGGTCCAGTTTGGAGCTGAAAGTAGTGAAAAGAAAAATATTCCACATACAGTTTCAGATCTGATCTTATTCACATTCAAGTCAACAAAAATTCAAGGTAAGCATTTAGCTTACATGAAAGCAAAACTATTTGGTGATGCTATTACATTACAAATAAGCCAAAGTATCCAGATGTATTTCCAGCTTCAAAAATTAGGATCTTTGCAGAGCAGCCAACACAGAATTTTAAAAGAAACTTTATATATATTCTCAGTTAACAATGTGTCTCTAAGTATTAAGTAGGAATTATTCTTCGAAGGGCAAAAGACAAGGTCCGTACCTCTAAGTTAGTTTTTTAATACGAACATTTGAATAAATAGTTCCAGGCATACGTACTAAGACTGCATATGGTATTGTAGAACAAGACTTTCAGAAATATTTTCTCAAATACTTAACATGAAGTGCCATATTAACATGGTGTGACCTCACATTGTATTTTTAACATTTATATATGCAAATGATCACATTTACATGTGCACATGCCATTCATAAATTCAAATTAAAAGCAAATAAATGTTTTAGATTAAGGAGATTAATTTGATGTGTCTCACAGTTGACTTTCTACAGAGATCACTGAGACCAAAGTGCTGGGCTGTTATCCAAAAAGACAGATGGCAATTTCCTTTTGATAAGAGTCTGGGCTTTTCAGCAGCGAGGGAACCCTGAAGTAACCATTTTTCTTGCAGGGAAAGCATCTTTCAGAAGCTGGATAAATCATTCTAAAATAGACAAACACAGGAAGCAAGAAACTAATCAATGTGAAATGAATTGTGTTGCAGCCCCTTCCAAAAAGTTTAGAAGGTGCTTTTTTTGCTTTCATTCTTGTAACACATAGAAACTACTTCAGAAACGTAGAGAATACAGATAATTTTTTCAGCACTCATTCCTTTTATAAGTACCAATACAATTCATGATTATTAGAGATGCCAAATTTAATTTAGATGTTGTTGACAGTACATATGTATCTTGCATGAAATAAACAGGTTTAGATATTCTAAAGACTATGTAAGCACAAAATTAATTCAGAAAAAAATCAGACAAAACCAAGATGCCTCTGTTTAACTGAAATCTTGTTCAGTGTGTGCCATCTTAAATAGATCTGGAACATTTCAGACTTGTAAGTTGTAAATGTGGACAGTCAAGAACCTACAAGACAGGAGTCTAGGGTCAGTCTGTAAGTACTGACCTACTGCTAAAGTGGTCAGTCATCTGCATTTTGTAGTTATTTGCATTTAAAAATATTAAATATATTTAAATATATTCACTCTTTCTTTTTGCAAATGTATAAGACCCAGCCTCAGACATGATGACACCTTCAATTTACTTTATCTTGTACAATTAGACCAATGAAGATCTCTTTCTTCTAGTTTTGTCTCCTCTCTTCTCTATCTGTCACTAATAGAGCAGAAATTAAAGTGGCTAGGATGGTGTCTGCTCACTCTTAGCCTGTGTTCTGATGTGTTCTTCATTATTCATGTCTCCATTAGTTTGGTCCGACAGACCTGGGAATGATGTCCACTCTTTATTTGCTTTGCCATGGCTCTATAGGAAATATACCCTTTTTATTTTGCAAACTGTTTTTGCAGTTTTTCAGGCTGGTTCAAATTTGGCTAAAAGCACCTTGTTTACAAAGATATTGCAAGAAATTTTGTGCATCCTCTTCTATCCATGTCGTATCAAGGCTCACATGAGCACTGTGTACTTCCAATCACCTCAGGTCGCGTCACTTTGCATTGAATCAAGTCATGTCGCATCAGTGATACCACTATCAGCACTTATTTCTGATAGAAAATTCAGCACAGATTTAGACAGCAAATAGCTCAACCACAATAATGCATATAATGAGCAGACTAAGTATCTGTGAAAACCAGATATTTTAAGTGTCTCTGTCTAGTCGGTGCTTTCAGATATTTCAATATCCTTGTCTCTACACACTATGCTGTACATAAATTTCTGATACATGGGCATATACTAAAATGTCTGTCTAAGCAGCCTATTCGGAACTCTTACCATTTACAACTGTTTTTGAAATAAGCAGACATTGTTGGATGGGTCCGGATATAATAACTACATTGTACAATTTGTAAGTTGATCATATCCCAACAGTGTACAAAAATCAAATGTTGACAGGTTTGGGGTTTTTTTCATAATTTGGGATTTGCCTGCTGGACATGTTTTCAAATAGTTATGCTTTATTAGGCTCTATGACAGCCATTTTATTAGACATTTTACGCTGATATTCATTTACAACAGTTAAATGTTGTAATTATCCTATTATGTAAACAAAAAAGGAGGGGGGAAGTGGGGAAAGGAGGGAGGGAGGGATAGAGGGGAAGATCAACATTAAAAAAAAAAATCTAACTGATAAGTACAAAACCAGACATAGTTTCCAAAATGTTTGCTCATAGCACGTCTTTGGATGCAATTGGAAACATCTTCTGGTTAATGTTACTTGTGTATTCTCTCTTGACTTTCTTGGGATCTGCATGTTCATAGGATTTTTCAAAATTTGACTTAATTTTATTTAAAATCATAAAAAATAAATTAAATTGACAGAGCTCAGTCACTCACAATTCTATATAAATGCTATGTGGTGATTTGTTGATTATTATGATGGTTTGTTTGGTACTTAATGCTGTGGTATCTAGGTGCTTTCCCAGGATTCAATTGAAGTAGTGTTTCCAGTGTCTTTTTTTTAATTCCTTCAGGGACCATGAGATTTTATGTAAGTTCAGGGAGGTATCAACTGATTCTAGTTATATATACATATTGAAAACAATTAGGAAGATAAGCATTAACACTATGTAAATAATTTACCAGAAGAGCTAATGGGGACTTTCGGGGAAACTGCACTTTTGTCTCAATTTGCTCATGTTTAGAAACCAAGCATATGGGTATCGAGGTTGGAATGCTCTGCTTCTATGTCATCAAGGTATTGAAAACACTTGAGTACTGTTGTTGCTAGATACAGTTTCCAGTTACTGTCACGCAGTGGTGTGGTGAGTTAGCAGCGCCCACCCAGCCATTCACTCACTGCCTCAGCGGGATGGGGGAGGAAGCAGGCTGAGAAATATCATAGGTCAAGATGGACTGTTTACCAATCAGTGTTGAGGGCAAAACAGTTTGAACTTGGGGGTAATTAACTTTAATATAGTGCCAGTTAAGTGAGAAACAAAGACAAGTATTAAAACAACTTTTCTCCCCGCTCTCCCCAACTTCACTCCTTCACTCCTGACTTCTCTACCCACTCTCAGTGGGGAGCTACAGTCAGTCCTTAATAGTGCGCCTCTCTTGCTCCTTTCTCTTCACACTTTTCCCCTGTTCCTACAAGAATGCTGCACAGATCACAGTTCTCATTAGGAAATATCCATTTGCCTGCTCTAGGGGCCTCCAAGGGCGACAGTGGGGACACTTTCACTGCTGTGGGACATCTCCTTTCTCTGACCTTGCTGTTCCCTTTGTTTTGTTGCTCCATTTTCTTTATCATTCTCCTCTGCAGCTGCTCCACTACCAAAACCTTTCCATCTACACCCAATATAGATGATAATGCTAGTCACTGTAACAAAGAAAGTACAAGAATATCCTCAGGAGCCTGTGTTCAGTATGAAACAGTCTTTTTTCTTAAGGTCCAGTGACTACTACCCAGAATCTATCTCACGAGCCTCTGAGAAAAAATGGAAATAAATCTCACTATATTTTAACCTGTAATTCTCTCATTAGCTAAACACAATAAAATTCAGATACATTCTTGTCTAAAAATTCCTACAAAAGCACATGCCATGCTGATAAAAATTTCATTTCTGTGAATGAAATTTTCACTCATTATGGGAACAAAAGAAAAATGTCACGTGTTTTTGATTGAGAGCCATTGTTGAATTCTTCTCAACTGTTAGAGATATTTGTTTTCCCTTGAAAAGCATTGGTTTAAGCAAATAATCTCAGTAGCTAATCTAGTTACAGAAGAGTTTGTCAGAGAACATAAGAGACTGAGGATCTGTTGGTCCCTAATCAAATGTAATACTTTTCTACACTAATTCCATCTCTAGAAGATATCCAGAAATGTGATTTTTAACAGTCTTCCTGAAAAACACTAATACTATTTTGTAAAATGAATTATGCCTGAAGTTACTTCCAATATGTCCTTCATATGCTCCATTGCTGCCTTCAGATAGCAGCATGTCTTTACTGAGCCTCCTCCACAGGTGCTTTAGAAAACACACGAGATCTATATACTGGCATAGCATAAAGTGACTTTACCTTTCAGGTTACATGCCCATTTCTTCATGTGATGCTCTGACATCCTGAAATGTCTTGACTTTTCACTAGTTAAACTGTTTCTTTTTTTCTTCGTATTTGTTGACTGAATGATATTGTAATGAGTAAAACTGGCTTTTTGATTTCCAGACCAGGAGACTGAAAGTTCAGTAGGACATGCCTTTTACAAAGAAAAGTAAAATTACTGTGTAGGTTATCAAATCTGATCTTGTATTCAACAGCAGATGAATGCTTGATCAGTTTCTCACAGTAGGTTCAATGAAATGCTAAGTTTTTCAAAATAAAGAGGAAGATGTTATTATTCCAAAAGAAAAAAGTATTTGTGTCTCTCAAGAAAGCTGCTTTGAAGACTGTCTCTTAACCATAGAAACTCTCACTTCGCATGGCACAGTTTTAGGATTTTGTAAGTAGTGCTTCTTTCATCCACCAGAATTTCTCAGATTAGTTTTATTTGTGTGAATTCTGTTTGCTGCACTGGAATGTCTTCTGCTTTTATTGACCTAAAGTAGACATGCTTCACCTTTAAAAGTTCAGCTTTGAGAATTCAGAAAAATGTACTAAACCCACTCATTTACTGAAAATTCTTCCTCATAAAGTTTGCTTCCTCGTAAAATCATGTCATTAGCAGAGGCATCATTGAGAGGGCTGTCCTGTCACTTTAAACAACGATTACTATCATCTGCTGTTAAGGCTGGTGTTTTGAGTTGGACAAGAGATATGTCACTGAAATCAACAGCTCCAAATATCTCAGCCTTTAGAATAAAATAATTATTTAAATAAAGAAACAAAATGGGAAGAACCCTTTGTAAGATTTTTCACAATATATTTCCAATATTTCCAACGTTTTCTTAGTGATCCAGCCTTCACTGAGAAATTGCATAAACCTCTCAAGTTAGAGATTATTTTTTTTAATAAAAAGAAGATTCAATGTGTTATCTTGGTATCCAGACATAATGAAATGAGATGTATTTCTTCATCCCCAGTTTGAACACAATATAAAAGGGGTCAATTGAATGGAGCGTAACTTGTAGTCAACAGCTCCCCAGCACACTCAAAGAAAAATGCATCCTCTCCTTTTTAATCACACTTATGAATAGATAGGGGTGGTTTTATATGCATTTTGAAGTCTCTTACCCTGTGATTTGGCCCATTCCCTGTATTTTTTCCTGGAACAAGGCACTATGCAGAGTACCTATGCATATCACAGTCTCTGCTGTCATTTTTAATAAGTAGCTTATCTCTGTGATGCAACTAAAAGCAATCCTGAGTGTCTCCAGGGTTTGTTGTAATTAAATTTTATTGTTGTATTTGAAAATGTACATTTTCTGAAAACTGATGCAAGAAAAATGGAAAAGATATTCTAGAAGGTGATAGTCTGATTTTTAGAAGGTTTTAACCCTTTGTAGTTTCCAGATTCACAAGCTCGTTTGTTTCCCAAGCAGCTGTTTTTACACTTCTCTGAAGCCCTGAATATAGCAGCTAGTGTAGTTTCTTAGCTGATGTTGGATAACTGTCCAAAGATTATAATTTCAATCTGTGGTCACATGCTGTAGGATCAGAGTTTCAGTAATTTGTGGGTTGCTAATAAAATTGTAGGAGGCCTTTTCTGAAAGTCTTACACTCTTGCTGCTGCCCCTTTCTTCTCCAAGTATTTACAGCTATAAGGGAATTTCTTCAAGTCCCAGTACTGCCATCAAAGTGCTGTGAAAAAAAAGCAGGGTTTGCCAACTTCTGATTGGAATAATAAAAAAATGTCAGTGTTTTGAGCAGAAAACCAACCAGTTTACTTATGTTGTTCTCTGCCATTACACTGCTGTGCTCAGGCACCACCACCCAAATCACTGAAGAGTGCATCAGCTACCTTTGCAGTCACACCTTTGTGCAATCAGTGGAATTTCTTGCAGTCTACATTCAGGGACTGAGTTGCACTTTTGTCTTTGTACTGGTCTCAGTTCTCTTCACAGCTCAGCTCATCAGGACTACTAATCAAGCATGCATTGCAGTTCTCCCCTTTTGTGTTTTACTCCTTCATGATTTTCTTGCCATGTGGTGCTGTAAACTGCTTTTAGAGATTCATATAATAATTTTTTCCAAATCAAAATATTTCCTTCAAACAATGTCATCTTTTCTGTCTGGCATTGCTACTAATCTTTATTTAGTTATTTACTTTATAATTTCTAGAGGGATGGGATATGCTCAAGGCACCCCTTTAAGCAACACTTTATATCAAGGTTGCATTTATAAATACTTCATGAGAGGCTAATGAATGATTAATAGATGTTTTAATGTATGACCAATCAATTGTATATTTTGCAATGTCCAACAGACAAGTAGGTTTCTTATAAGCATAGATTATAACCATATCTGACATCTTCTATTGATGGGCTTCTAAACGTCTATAACATACACACTACTCATATCTGTAACATGCTTAAAACATCTACTAATCACTGATTAATTTTTTATTACCTGTTTTGAAGCAGAGCCTGTCTATGGAGCATATCCCTTACTGCTGCTTGTGACTCTCCATTTCTAAATGATTGATAATTTACTCGTCATCTAAGGACTTAGAACTCCTACTAATTTCAGCTCAAATATAAAGCTTTTTTGAGTTAGCTCTAGCATTTTCATCTCAGTCTAAGAAAAAAATGTCCCTAGACTGTTTTGTTTCTTAGACTTCTGGCTGCTCTACCCTGCTAATTTATATTTTGCAAGTCCTGCTATAATGCAATGATTCTTAGGAGGCAAAGCCACTCTAAAATGTATTTTCAGCCTTTTGAACTCTGCTCTCAAGACAGCTGTCCAAGTGATGATGGTTCCCAACCTTTTTGTTTTGATGTCATTTCTGTGTGCTTGGTTCAAAGTTTGTCCTTTCTCAAAAAAGGATGAGAAAGTTCACAATAATCCAGTGAAAAAGTCATGTCCAAGACAGCTTTTAATTTGACAGATGAACACACATTTTTGTATGCTTGATAAGCACAGGAATTGACAGGAATGTTCCTCTTTGGGATTCCCTTAGTCTCCTAAGGTGAAAGCCATGCCCATGCTCTGCGGTATCCATGGAGCATTCAGGTAGAATTGACTAAAGGAGGCAATATGAATTATTTCCTGAAAATTTATGAGTCCTGGAAAAAATCATTCACATTTGAGAAGAAGCACATTGCTTAGTATTTTGCAAATGAATTTTGAATTTTTAGTTTATATCTACTGACCTCACTTACAAGATTGAGTCTCCCATTGTGATTTATCTAGATATTGAGACCAATTATTTAATGATAAAAATTAAAAGCATTTGTGGATTTTTCTTGGGTTTGGGGTCATCAGTAAAATAGTTTCTCTTTTGAATATCCCCAAATAAACATTCCACTCCCAGTCAAATCAAATACTAATTTTTCACTGATGGCTCTTTACAGCAATACTAAGCTGCTACACCTGTGGCATTAGCAACTTGATCCTAAAGAAACACATCAAGTATAACTCAATTTAAAACAAAAAGGGAGAGAGAATATAGGGTTAAATAGGGGAATTTTATTCTTCAACATCAACATGGAATTTCCTCTTCCTTTTTCAAAACTATTAATTTTCAAAGCATCAGAAGTAAGAACCTCTCAAACTTGAGCTCTTGGAGAAGGCTTTTTTTAATGCACAATTAAGTGGGTAAAAACCATTAAAATAACATAAACATTACTGTGCTATCACTTCTATATTATCCAGTTAGCATCATTTGTTTATCATGGGTTTTATCATGATATTTTATTTCTTTTCTTTCAGCTGGTTAATAATCCACTAGCAAGTCAAGCAGCAGCAGCTGCAGCAGCAGCCATGGGCTCAATAGCAAACTCCCAGGCCTTTGGAAACGCTCTCTCCAGTCTTCAGGGGGTCACAGGCCAACTCGTCACTAATGCACAAGGACAGGTGAGTAGAAGATGGAGCAAACAGTGAATTCTGATGGCAGGCTGATCTTGGGACAAAAATGAGTTCCGCTTGTATGACAGCAATTTAAAAGTGCACATGTTGAAGATAAATAAATATTGATTTGCCAGACAAGGTAAGAAACAGAAAGTCTGAGAAACAGGGAAGTTAGGCACTCTTAAAGAGTGCTTTCAAGCTAGAAAAGGCTAAGGGTTTGTTTTATTTTAAAAATAAAAATACAACAGTAGTGCAATACCATGTTATTTTTAAAGTCCAGCAACCCTGTGATTCTTAACAAACATACCATCTATCTTCTTCCACTTACATATGCCTAATAACAGACATCTTTGCTGAAGTGGTACTGTGCTTCACTTTTTGCATTTTTGTGGCATTTCTGTATTACATCATTTCTTATAAGGCAATAAATATTTTTAGTAAAGGAAAATAAATTTCAGTGAAGTATCAGGGATGGAGTTATATGAGTGGCTGATGCATTTTTTATTAATTATGTTAAGCAATTTGCAATGAATATGCCAGCCTGTAAGTGCAAATTTGGAAGATTATTTTGGTTTAAAGAAAATTTTCCAAACAGGAACTTGAACATTGTTTAAGAGTTAATGTGTCTAAGAGAAAGACTGTGCATTACCTACATTTTTGAGCTGTTTATTTGTTCAAACTATTTCAGTTTCAGTCTTAGTATGATACAGAAAGGTACACATCAGAATCCATATACATAAAAATCATTCCTTTGATACAGTATGTTTAAGTGGCTTTATTTGAACACTTTCATTCTTTATTGTATTTATTAGAACTAAAATTAACACAATGTCTTGCTTCTCTGCAACAAATCTGTCAATATAACTGGTAACTGGGTAATTTGAATGTCATTATTCTAAATTCTACAAATTTGGCATACAGTGATACTCACAGTGTTTATGTGGATGTTAGGCCCTGAAAAATATTTATTGAAATGATGCAGCCTGGATGATAGATGAATCTAAAGTTTAGTTTCTACTCTTACTGTTTACTAGTGAGGAGGAAAAAAAGGAAGAGCAGCTTTTCTCGTGATAATTTTCTGCTAGTTAATTGGAACAAGAGTGAGGTTTTTTATTTTGGCCCATTAAGAAATAAAATTCAACATTTTATAGGAACCCCCTTCTGTTGTTTTTTTTTAACACAACACATAAACAAAGATGCTTCCTGAGCTGCACTATCACCACCCAGGAAAAAAAAAATGCTGACCTTGTTATATTTACTGGGTGGGTGCAGAATTGTTCCATCACTACCCCCAGGGTTGAACGATGGAGCTTGTCAAAGTGAGGCCTTATCTAATGAATCATCTTATCGCAGGTGCACACCACACATATTAAAGGAGGATTGTATGAACAATGTGCCCTCTACAATAACCTTTCAATGTCTACTTTAACCCTTGTTTCAATCCCTTTTCATCAAAGGATCATATTATGCAGCCAGCTTTAAATGGAAACTCTCAAAAGCCTATTAAGATTTCTGGAGGGATGGGGTATTTGTTTGGGAGAAAAGTTGGTTATAATACCTATAACTCATAGTCAGATCAGCTCCAACCTAGAAGCCTGCTTGTTTCTATCTCCTCTGTGCTCCAGAAATGGTTCACAGTCGCCACCCACATATGAGGCATTTGACACCAAAGATGTTCATTGTAAGAGCTGAAGCTATGAAGGTAGACTAATTTTTTATAGCTTTTCCTTTACATGTTCTTCACAGAAAACATAATCTATGTGTGATCATTCACTGCATCCTCAAAAAAAAAAAATACTGCTAAGAAGATAGCACTGAATGGAAGTTTCACTCAGTCTGAGTCTTGTTTATTCCAGACATAATTAAAGTCCAATAATTCCACAGGTTGCAGAGAAAGAGAAAGGAAAGGAAGAATCTTCCCCATTGATGGAATAAAATTACAGCATCTAGCTATCTGCATAGGTCTTTTAAATAAGAGTTGTCTTTTTATTACTTGTTTTTGCAAATGTTCCTTGGTTTATAATCAGTACTGCAGATCTTGATACAATATAGATAAACATTGATAGTAAGTGCGTGATACAACACACAGTTCTATAATATTCAGCATAAACTCATATTACTTAGAGACCACTTCTCAGGCTGCCTTAAAACAGGACTATTATCTACATTACAGAAATTAAATTAGATTCCCTATAAATTAATAGAATTATAGCACCTAACCAAGAACTAAAAGGTGTTTCTTCAAAACCGGGAGCATAAAGGAATAGTAATTTGAAATGCTACATTTCTGAATAATCTGCTCAGAGTCACTAAAGAGCCAGATTTGCACCATGTTAAGAATCTGCCCTTTGAAAATTACCTCTTTCAAGGAATCACAAGTGTGACACCCAAAACTCATTCTGGCAAATATAAAGCTGGATGAGGTACTAGAATACTGGTAAGTGCAATCTTTGTAATTACATGCTGTTTCAGTTAGAGAAATTCAGGGCTTGTAAATGTCCATCTGTCCAGCTAAATATATGGTAATCACTAATCCTTGGAGACATTAAGTTCTAGGTCAAATCCAAGATCCTATGGCAAATTTAAGGGAAATGATCCTTTAAATGATATATGGCAGGGTCCTAATTCCCAATAGTCTAGGAGTTCTTACAATTACAGCAATGAAATCATACATATTAACAATAATTTATATAATATATTTGTTATTTATTTAGTTATTGGATTCACAGTTATGGCATGTTTATTTATTTTTTCTTCTTTTGCCGTGGATGGCAATATGAACCGTAATACCAGAGCTTCCCAAGACCAAGCCAAGCCATCTAATCCATTGAAACAATATGATTAGATCACCTGATTAATTTGATATAGTAGAGGTAGAGGACTCTAAATCAAATCTTCATTTTCAAAGGCATATTATGAAGATCTATTGGCCCATGTAACACTGCTTACATTCTGTTTGCCCTCAGCACTTTCCAGGAAGTGTTCACAGCACTGGGCTTTCATATCTTAAATTTAAAGGCCAGGGCAGCAGGTTTGCCAGATTGCACCCTGTCAGTAGATTTCAAAGAGAGACTGTTTACCTATTGAGCTTCAGCCTGCCCTTATAGGGTTCTAGTAGGATACTAGCACCATTGCTGCCCTTGGATTCTTCAGAGGTTTAACAACAAAATTTATCTCTTTTTTTATGCTGTTTTTGCAAATGAAAGAAAAAATCAGAATTTTAGTGTTGGTTTTACTATGTTTATCAAGTATGTGAAATGTTTGCTTTGGCTGTTGTCATAATATTTGTAAGGAAATGAGCCATAGAAATACGAAAGCAAGGTTGATGAATATGGTTTCTTAATGATAATCAGTTGCATTCATATATGTCTCTTGACTTCAGCGGGATCAAATACATTTTAACTGTGGGTACTGAGTAAGTTTAGCTTCTCTTTTGGAAAGATGGGTGTTGTCTAACAGGAGAAAAATACCACTAAATTCAGTAGTTGCAAAATAACTTTTTGCCATAAAAGAGAAGAGCAGCATGATAAGAGTTGGCATGATGAACTGCCTTATGGATAAAGAGGGCAATAGTCTGTTTCCTGGGAGATTAAAAGGAAAATCTAAGTATGTATGGTTTAATTGTATTGTCCCCATTTTAGTTGGACAGTGAATTAATTGGGATTGTTTCATCATAATCTAAGAATGCCCCTGAAAGAACTCAGGCTTCATTGTGCCCATGCCTTGTTCTTTATATATGAAAACCTTCCATATAAGAAAAAACTTAAGCACAGGTCCACCCTGGTACTTAACAAAAAAATAACTAATTTTTGAGTGTTGTAGTCCACAAGTAGCTCAGGAAACTAAATAGAGAGAGAGGCATTGTTGATCCAATTAGATAATAGGAGTACTTTGGTTCTTATTATTCTGATGAGAGGGTACACATTTGCTCTTTGAGCTTCTTGATGGTAAACGGTGCTAATGAGGCCTGATGGATTCCCTGCTCCTAACAAGCCTCTCAGTAGTGCGAGTGATTACAATGGAGATAGATTTGATGGGATGAGCTCCCTTTTGTAGTGTCTCAGCTGCTGACACTCTGCGACATAATCAGGTCACAGAGCCGGTCACAGCCATCAGCAAAAGCCATAGCTCTAGTCCTCATTATTAAAGTGCATTATTCAGTTCCAGGCCCTCACAATACTGCCAAGGGCCTTTTTTTCTTCCCCTTTTTTTTTGTTAAGCATCAGTTCTCAAATACAAGAGTTAATAAAATCATCAGCTAAAGAACTAGTAAATTAAAGAAATGGAAATAAAGTGCTCCTTTCAAATTCATTGAAGGATCACAATTAAATAAGCAGGGAATTTCTCATCACCATACACTGTACAGTACAATGTACGATGTCATGTGCAATAACAACAGAGATAGGATTTTAAAAAATAACATTGTCCTCATTGTGGACTGGCTTTGAAAGTGCTAAAGTAGCTTTTATGGTAAAGGAAATTTCTGTCTTTCCAACTATTACATGTCTACATGTAGGTACTATCATTTTCACTGTTTTCTGTAACTACTTTTTTTCTGAAATGAGAACAGTTTTTTGCACACTAAGTTCATGATTTTAAGCAGAGCAGCTGTCTTGTCTTAGTTTAAGTGGCTAAGATCACATCTGGAAAATATGTAATAGGTCACAGTTCTAGGACCCCTTTGTTCCCATAGACAAGGCTATTACCTTATTTTGGGGAGTGAGGTAATTATAAAATAGTATGGGAAAAGACGTCTGTAGCATGTTGATGATGTAGCATTCTGATGATGTTCAGTTGGGGCTATCCCCATTCCAAAAGAAAATATTCTTTTAAAATCTACAAGATATTTTAATGGTGTTTTGTTAAACAGGTGAGGAAAAAAAAAAAACTGTGGAAAACCTGAATTAGTGAGTTAGTTAGTCATTAAACTTTTGTTTCAGATTTTGTTTAAGCTAAATAGAAATAAGATAGTCCAATACTGAAATGTATACCTTAACAGGGATTTAAACCATTTCTGGTTTTGATTTTGATTTCTGTCAAATCCCTGTATTACATTACAATAGTATATCCTTGTGCATAGATAAAACCAAAGGGACTAATACATTGTGTGGGGTTTTTTCTTGTTGTTGCAGTTAACTGGGGGTTTTTGTTTGGTTTTGGGGGGTGAGGGTTGCCTTTTTATTCTCTTGGTCTTGTTCAATTCTACAATTTTTCCTCCTTTTTCTTTCTGGTAGAGCATGCTATGATGAGCAAATGAGCAATTTCTCTAGAACCACAGATGTAAGAACTTTTCAATATCTACAGTTTAAAGTTCAGAGTTACTGCTGTGGAATTAGCAGTCATCTCCAAGAAATGTGTTGAGACTGCTATGTGACCTAGTTTTCTTTTCAATAGTAGCCAAGAAAATTGGCAGCTACCACTGGGACAGCAAGCTGTGACTCCTCATACACATAAAGAAGGATGTGATGGTTTGTTGGGGTTTTTGTTGTTGTTGTTGTTTGGGTTTTTTTAATTCTTCTAGAAGTTCTAGGAGGCTCAAAGTCCAGTAATGTGTAAGACTCTTTTAGTCCTCCTGAATGTGCAATTCATACTGTTCTTCAGGTGTTCAGTGTCCATTTGCCTCATATCTTGATCTTCTTTTCTCTTTCTTGTTATCTCTTCTCTATCTCTTTTGGCTATGCAGGTTTGATACATGGTAACCACTCATATTTTAGCCTTCACAAATGTTCGCAAAATTCTTAACAACAATTGTTTAAGTAGTAACTGCTAACAGTATGTTCCTAGGGGTAGGACCGACAGAAATCTGAGTTGGTGGTATCAGAATAGCACATATTAAAGATATTTCATTAGAAGCCTGAGAAATTAAGAGAGACACATTTTGAAGAAGATGCTAGAGGAAGGGATTGTAACAGTCTAACAATACTAGCATTTAAGAACATTCCTTGGAAAACCCTTTTACCAGGAGAATCTGTTTTGACAGACCTTCACACTAATGTATTAAAGTTCTGCTGGGTGGACTCTCTATTTTCCACCTCAAAGTTTCAGTGTGCTGAATATATGCAGTTTTCCCATTTGCAGGAAGAAGAGTGAAAAAAGAAAAAGGTCAGTTGTAAGGGAAGATTTTTTTTTCCGCTGGTTTCCCTCCCCACAGCTATACATGGAGGAGGGTGTTTGTTTAATTACCTCCCATGTGAATTTGAATCAAAAGACAAATTATTCTTCTGACATATTTTTGCTGACTGTGTTTTTATTTTGCTGTACTATTTCTCTAGTATCAGTTGTATCCACAGTGGCATAAACATAAAAATGCATGGACCAAGCTCTCTGGTCATGCAAATTGGTAACTTCATGAAGTGGAAATGGACTGACGCAAAGGGAGTCTAACTTAAACCAAGAGATGACTAGCCTTTTTTGTCTATCTTAGGCAGTGATCACTGAAAAATGGAAAGGATAATTGTGTAATGAAACTTCTGTCAGGGTTGGAAATGGCCCACATCTATCCAAAAGAGTCACTGAATTTTCTTTTATCTAACTTGCAACAAATCTTACTTTTGGTACTAAATTTCACACTTCAGATTGTAACCTCTTGCCTGGATTTCTGCCTAAGGTACTGCGTCTTGGACATAGATCTTTTCGGAGGTGTCCAAGTCTTATTTTCAAAAGCACCTTTCATACCTGTAAAATCCTGAGTTTCCTTCAATCAGAGTTATGAGTCTGAGTGCTTGAAGGCATGTCTATGCACTGTAACAGAGCATTGCAAGGAAATTGCCAGAGACAGTTCATTTATATGTGCATATCTCAGTGCTGTACTAGCACAGACTGATGAAGCCAAAACTCTCAGTAGTATGTTTTTATGGCTGGACTAATTAATTCGGCTTCCCAACAAGGTGACACAGGATCTAGTTCATTAGTTATTAGCTCTGGGGTTTTGCTAACACACTGTATTATGTGGAGTAAATATACTTTGAAGAGACCCTTAGAGGCCTGAAGCATTGAGGCACTTCTGAAAATGTTACTATTCTACATCAATTATTTCAAGTTAGAAGTACTGGACATAACTGTCCTTCTGTCATTGCCTTCTTAATTACTTTTCCATGGAGGAGAAAATCAAACTTACCACTAATTCAACCATTTTCATGAAAACTGACCAATAAAAAAAGAACCAACCATTCCTATAATCTGTTCATTTTAGCATCATGAGGTGGTTATAAGCATGAAAAATTTTCGTTGTTATCATCGGTGACATACATCACAGTCAATGAAATCTTTCTGCTCTACAGAGGTTCTTACACTGCTCTCCTTATCATCATGTCTTATCACCTTCCAGTAAAGCATTAAGAAACATGACTAGTGATAGTCACAAATTGGTCTTCCTCTCAGCAGAAACTTGAGAATAGTGCATTCCATGTTTGATAAGGACATTTGGCTTTGTCTGTCTTTGTTAGGATTTTTTTTTTTTGTTTGACTTTTAAAGTTTTTGTTTTGTTTAGATTTTATGATCCTTATGAAGGGATTTCTTAGAGATGCATATTGCTTATATTTGCATCAAAGAAAGGCAGACAAGAAGAAATGTATTAGCTTTTGGCAGCAAAATGTGGTGAAGCCGAAGATAATAAGAACAGTAATGTTTTTCAGTTGCTGTTGGAATCCATTCCAAGTCCTTGATCTTCCCCTTGGAGCAAACTTTGCTGTGCACAGAGCAAGTTTGACTGCTGTTATCCTGGAGGACTGAATTTGGTAATTATAGATTTTATCCATGAGCTTTAGCTAGCCATTTAGATTCCTGGGAAGCAGACCACAGAAGAACTTGAAGGCAAAGACTGAAGTTTTTCCTAAGTACATTGAACTCTTTAAGATGACATAAGCAAAGTAGTGGACAGAGTCGAGGCAGATAGGCGGTACCAAGAAAAGGACTTTCTATGTTACTGATGTTTCCCAAACAGTGGAAGTGCTTGGGAATAATACATCACTTCAGGAGTTGACAAAGTTGAGAAAAATTTGAGGCCACATCATTGTCTGAACAGAGATAATGCAAATCCTCCCATATATGGCTTGCATCAGAGTGGAATCTAAGACTATTCTTAAATTTGGACTTCTTCTCACGCAGGGTGGATTATAGAGAGGCTGTAGGAAAGCAGAGGCAGGAGTGGACCAAATCTGAGAATCTGAGTTATCTTTCTTAATGTGCCTCATCATTTCTGAAAAAATTCAGATCATAGTTCTTCGTGTAACATGGTGCTTAGTCTTCGATATTTAGATTTCATTGAACTTATCCTGTCTGTAGTAAACGCTTTATCCTTGTGTCAGGATCTTACAATCTGCTCAACTGGCATTGATAATCAGAATAAACCAACCAAAAGGGCTTCTTTGGGCAAAGGGGAAAAGAAGCCAGATCACTCTGTCAAAAGTGCAATTTAATGCAAAATGCTGAATATTTTTGGTCCTTGATTCACTGATAGAGCACTCCTGCTGTTTTGATGAAGTTTGGAATTTCTTAAAAGTTACAAGTCTTCATGCATAAATGAAGGCCATTGTCTTTCTTATGGTGCTGCAGTCTTGACATTTGTATGTGTATGTCTTAGAGATACAGGTGAGAAAAGATTTGGTACTCCCATATTTGCTGTGCAATCAGTATTTGTTTGAAATCTGATAGGATGAGGAGTACAGGTATTTTACCAATATCTCCTGAAGAATCTGAAAATGAAGAACTATGTCTTACACAAGTAGTGTTCACATAATGAGGAGAATATTGCAGAAATACTTGATTGCCTCATTTGATAGTAAACCAACCGCTGAAATATAATCATGCAGAATTCATAGTAATAACCAGCCAGATGCAGACCCATAGCTTCTGCATGCAGATCCACAAGGTTCCAAATAGCAGAATGAACTGGAATTATTCTGTAAGAGGAAGTATTCTCTGTCTTCTGATTTGCATCTAGATTATTGCAAAGAATTGTGTTATGCCTTCTTCTATGTGTCGAACTGTAATCAGTGACAGGGAAAGTTCAAGCAGAAAAAAAATCACCAAACCATGCATGGACACTTGATCTATTTTTCCTGAAGTATATTTCAGTTTGTCATTTTTTTCCAAATGCTGACAGTGGTAGGCTTCAGTGTGTATGTATGCAAATGGCCCAGACATCAAAAGGAAAAAAAAGGACTTTGAAATATCTATGCCAATGTATTAAATATATATGATTTTAAAAGTACCTTTTTCACTTAAACTTCCTTCTTTGCTCATTAATTAAATATTATCTCTAGGATAAGTATCTCTCATAGAAGACTAATGTATTATTGTCACATAATAATGAAAGAGAATGACAGAATCTCTTACCTTAAGCTCAAAGAAGGATTTATTAATATAAAGAAAACACTCATAGCCCTTAAGCAACTCTGTTTCTGCTTCATAGAGAACCTTTGCTAGAATCCCCTCATGTCTAGCTTCATGCTAGAGATTCAAGGATGCAATACATATATCCTGCCAGTTTAAAAACCAATCCTGTTTTCAGGGAATAATTTAATATCAAGACATGATATACCCAATATCCAAATATACATTCATTTTCATGTTTGATGCATCAAATGCTCTGACATAGCCAAGTTTCAAAATAAATGGTTTGTTTTAGAGGTTGGATATGTCATATTAGCATTCACCCAGCAGATAGAGAGGTAGATCAGAGAGTGATCAGGACATCAGGGAGACAGTTTAGAGAGAGATGAGAGAGGCCAGGTACACCTTGTAATGTTAAAAAAAGCTAGCTAGCTAGCAAGAAAGAAATTGTATAAATAGGTCACGGCAGCCCAACTGAAAAGAGGTTTAATTTTAACTTGTTAGTCATCATCTCCAGAGGCCTAATCCACTCCCTTCTTTGAGGGCTGTTCATTTAGCTTTGTCTTATTTGATAGCACAAATAGACTCAAAGAAAAAACATGATGTCAGACTCATACAGTGTACTGGTTTTAAGGGGGGATCAGCACCACTTGCCATGCTAAAGTTTCCTTATTTCCTTCTCAGTTCTTCTTATTGGCCTTAATTTGTTCTCATTTTTCTGGTTTTGCTCTTCTGGTTTCTTCCATAAGTGGAAGCAAAAATCCATGTGGAAACAAGAGTACAGATGAACAGGCGTCTGATCCCAATGTCAGTGACACATCCTCAGACACCCCAAGGCATTCAACCCTAGTTTCTGTTCTGCTTCCCCTGTGTCTACTATTTTCTTGTCCTGACAATAGTTCTTTGCCTTACCGTTTATCTGGGATTCAGTTAGTTAAACATTGGTCTTCAGTCCCATTTCAGACATGGCACAGTACTCCTTTAGGCATCCCATGGCAAATCCAGAAAAATGTTCTTCCCTCTGTATCTTATTGCCGTATTCTGACAAAATCCTAAAACATTTCAAACAGAGCAGATATTGACATTCTTTTCAACTGAATTGCTTCCCACTTCTGTGAACACAAGTATTTGTGGGTATATACCCACACTCAGGTGAATGTATTCTTACCTGGAAACTCATGCTCATCTGCTCAGAAGAGATACAATAACTCATAGGGAAATGAGATTTTAATTATTTAAATTACCTCTTGAGTCATGCTTCTGTCTTTGGGGTCATTTCACTCTTTATTCTGGTGACAAATGAAAATAAACTAAACCTTCTCATCTTGGCATGGAAGACGATGTGCTGCTCTGTTTTAGCTCAGATCTGTCTCAAGCATAATTTTAGGTTAATGTAGTAATGACTGTACACAGGCCATAATTGTTTGCATTCTATTAATTTAATCCCCATATTAATACATGAAGAATAGAACTAGGCCTGTATTTTTCCAGGCATTCAATTTCCCACAAAAAAATGTAAGTACTCTTGAATGACGGCAAAGTGAGAGTTAAAAGATATTGGATGTTAACACTACCCTGTCACTGCTAGCAGGTACTATTTAGACTGGTACTATTGATAGCTCTTAACAAGAGATCAGAGTAAAGTAATTAGAAGTTCAAGAAATTTGATGTTTGTTAGTAGAATTGCAAGGAAAATATTTCCCAATATACACCCACAGGAGGGCATGGTCTGCATGTTTCCTGATGTCTATCATTGATGAACATGGCCTCCGCAGACCTCTCCAAAGTACTGGGAGGTGGCTTCCATTTTAGGTATTTAAATCACATCTTCTGTGATCTGCCCTATAGATCCCTTAATTGTACAGATATTGATGCATGGGTTTTGTATTTACAGTCTCTTAAACTTATTATTAGCAACTACAGTGCACCACTCTGTATGTTTAAATCTGTATATTGCTCTCCTGGTGAGTTTATTTATACCCAGGAGAATGTGTCTCATTTCTCTGATGCACCAAAATGTCCCAGCTTTCACACCTATTGTTCAGGTACAGACACCTGTAGGAGACAGTCACCTATCTTTCATGTCAAGTAGAGACATGAAATTGAAAACTGTTGTTTATGTTCATTGTTAAAACATATTCCTTTAGCTAAAGTTTAAGAACCAATGCACACAGGTTAGATAAAGTGTAAGATCATCACCTTTGAGTAAGATTAGCACATGATTGATATTAGCAAAAAGAAACACATTCTTCTCTACCACATCTGAGGGGTTTTGCCACAACAGCCAAGATAAAAATCTGCCTGGAGACTGAGATTAAATATTTAATGACTGCTTAGAAAAAATAAGATTTTGAATTTAATTTTTTGTTCACAAAGGTCCAAAGACAACAAAACTGTTTCTCAGTTCACCAGATACAGAAAGGCATAGGAAGCCCTGATTCTCATCTGTGAAGTGTAAGAGCCAACTGAATATGTCCTGAAATTGCAATCACAAACTATGTTTTTGTAAGAGTATAAGGGGAATCTTGGAAATTAGTACAAAACAAAATCTTGACAAGCTTTTTGCCAGCTTCTCAGGGCAATAATTTAATATCTTAATATTAGACTACTGACCTAAAAATACAGTTTGTAATATGCAGGTGCATTTGTCTGTTCAGAGAGGTTCATGCTTCTGTATATACAATGATGAATACTTAGAGCTTTGCTTACATGGAAGTCCTTAACCAACAAAGTGTTACACCCTGTATGTTGATAACAAAATACCACAGGTAAATATGCTACAACAAAAGACTTCTTTCTGAATACAAATAAAAATGTATATGTTAAATATTACCAAGCCAAGCTCAAATTCTCATAGCCTGATCCATCAATGGGAAGGGCCTCTCCTAAGGAGCACTTAATGCAGCAAGTTGTACCCTTGACTCCCTCTTGTCTTTTATTTCTCCTTAAAATCATATGCAGTGAAAAGAGGGAACAAACATGAATGATGCATTCCTGATTCACTAAATCACTGTGGTCTCTGGCAAGAGCACAAATGTAGAAATGTTTAAATCGGCCTCATACTACCAAACAAATGATGCAAAAGGAGACCTCAAAGAACACCGAGTGAGAGGAGATAAATGAGTACCATGTCAAGAAAGCAATTTCTCACTGAGTTTGCACAAAATGGAAATTTTACTTCCAAGAGATGGTTAGGGAATCTTTCTAATAAATCTTCAGTCCACAGTCATTGCTGTGTCTTTTTTTTAAACTTACTTTTTAAGAGCTGTGTAAGTTATACCCTCCCCGGTGAAATGTGTCAAGATATTACCAGTCAAGTTGAAGGAATTTAAGTGAATCATCTCTATCTCAGTGTTTATATTTGTAATAGACAAGGATGGTAAAAAAGATTTCATTTTTGCCTGTGTTGAGCATCATTTCAACCAGTGAGGTCTTCTCAAAGCCTTGTCTTATTTTAATAGTAACTCATGAAAGAAAAAATAAAGAAAAGCAGAGTCTTATTCCCAAAAAAAGTCTCTATGGTTTTATTTTAATTTTAGGGATTTTTAAAAATCATTTTACCTTTCTTTTATGTAAAGCTGAGGCTCAGATGATAAGTAAAAAGGCAACTTGTTTTCCAAATGACCTAGAGACTGGAAGGCAATTTTAGAACTGGCTGCTCAGCAGAGTCCTTCGTCTCTTTAGACTCCTGACTTGAATTCCTTTTCCCTAATTTTAAAAAAATGAAACACAATTTAGGCTGCATCCAATCTAAGCCAGTTGTTCAGTGTTTCCTGTCATCACTGAAACAAATAGATACTCTCAAAAAATAAAACATAGGATCAACCTAAGGCACGAATTTTAAGCTCCTATTAATTATCTTGCAGGGGGTTTTGACTCTCTACATTGAATAGAGAGAGTCATGAATGGCAGTCTACAAGTGGATTTCTAATGCTAGGTGTCTAACATTACATCAATTCCATGCTTACAATATCACACAGTTGTTATTTTTCATGATACTTGAGTCCTTTTGGTAATGTTATCATTAAGCTCATTGTCACAGCCACAGTAGTTTTAACTAAGATCCTGGTAGCAGCTGAGGATGGACATGCAGAACTTAGTACTGGCTGACCTGCCTTATTTTTTGAATGATTCTAGAGGAATTCTTCATTCTTTTGTGTAAAAATTGTGTTCCTGTTTTGCTTGCCTGCTTCTTTGTGTCTCCCAAATAAACAGAGACCAAAGAAATGGTATCTATCTGAATTATTTAAAGCATACTTATCTTTACTGATACTTCAACTAAGTGATGGCTTGCAATGTGAAGGGGAGGATCTTTCTGTTGAGTGTCTTTTCTTCAAGATCAAGAATTCCATCTGCAGGATGATGTTATTTAAAAATCAGTTGTGCATAAATGAAGACTTTACATCTCTGAGGTCTCCTGGTTTAAAAAAACCCTTTGAATCCACAGAAACAGGGAAGATGTCTTTCCTTTTAATAGATTGCTTTTTACATTTCTCTGGCCATTTACCATGCTGTTTTGGTTAGAACAGAAAAAGGATACCCTAAATCTTCAGACCACAGACCAACATAAATGTATTTCCAGCACAGGTCCAACCATCAGATGTCACAAATGCTGTGAAAGAGTCTTATCATGTAAGAATTTCTGTCCTAAAAAGTAATCTAAACTACACCATCATAATTATTTCCAGTTTTACCAAACATTTGGTTTTACTTCTAGACATTACGTATGCTTAGAAGGGGAGGCATATCTTCTAATTTGATTTCAAATGTTCTGCATTTGTTTAGAAATGCAATTTGAATATTGTTCATGGAATTCTCCTGATTTGTTACCATCAAAGAGAAAGCCTTATTCTAAATTGTGGATGGGGTCATTACTACCAAAGAAACCCCATAAGAAACAACTGTCCCTTCTAGCTAGGACACTTGCATTTCAACATCTCTCCTAGGACTTGCACTGAGCCTATGGGATACAATATAAGTTTTTTCACTACAGTGTCACTTTAATAGTAACTCAGAGAAAGACATTTCCACCTCTCCAGCCACTCTTTTGCATGACAGCTGTAGCATCTTGTCAATTAACTCTCTTAATTGGTTTCTGTTTCTTCTCTAACTATGACCTTTTGGCCTTGCCTACTGCACAGCACTGTTTATTCAAAGCATTGGATTTACACAAACCTTCTATCAAAAGCATCCCCTTTGAAGGGAAGAGATGTGATAAGGAGTTTCAATACTTCTGCTTTTTTTTTCTTTGTTATCTCTTGTAGCTCACAGTAGAGCTTGAATCATCATAAAATTGCACCATCACTTTGTGTTTTGTATGATGAACTTCAAAAGAAGAAGAAAAAAAAAAAACCCAGACCATGCTCTACCTGACTGTGTCTTAAAAATAAAGGAAAACAAACAAAACAAAACCAACAACCCAAATCCCATGGTTATCATGGATAAGAACAAACTGTTCATCTCTTCAAAAAAATGGTAGTGCAACTTTTTTAGGTATAAACTCATCAACATAATTCTAAAGGATTATGGTCTTTGTTGTGAGAAATGAGAAATCCTGTGGTCTCCCCCTAAAGAACATTAAAAAAACATTACTGACAGGAAATTGAAAAAGTAATATATGTCTGAATGAATATGACAACTTTTTTCTGATAGAGCAGATAGATAAATGTCACATACAAGTTTCAAAATACATTTAATTTTGCCACCACAATGGATATTCTCTTCATAAAATATATATGAATAAGGTTTGAATCATGAAACTTGACTGCGATAAACAAATGCATATTTGATAACTTTTTTTTTTTTTTTTTAGATGCTAATTCCTTTTTGAGGTTATTTTTTTGTTTACACATCTTTACATTTTCATTTCTGAGTGAAGAAGCCGGGTTGACAAATCTTGTGCACATTTAGCCTGGATAAACTCTCTTTTTAATCTGAGAAATGGATTTTGGGTTTGGGTTTTTTTGGTTTTTAGGGGAGGGTATGGGATTTATTTGGTTGGGTTTGAGTTATTGGTGTGCAGTGGGTTTTTCTGTTTTTTGGTTGTTGTTGTGGTCTAGTTTGGTTTGGGTTGGGTTTTTTGTGAGGTGATGGCAGGGAGGGGGAAATGAGGGAAGAAGGAGATGCTAGTAGACGCACCAACTCAACTATCACCACAGAATCAGAGAATATGCTGAGTTGGATGAGACCCACAAATATTGATATTGTTTCAAGGGCAATTAATATACTCAATTCTGTCTCAAAAATGAGCACAATTTCTTGACTAATTAATTTGAAAATCTGCAATTACCTGCAATTAAAATATACCATATATGAATTATACTATGGCATTTTCACTTCACTCATCTCTTCATCTGCTGTAATTCCTATATGTCAGGAAATCTTCTTCACTATTGCTCCAAGATTAAATAAGAAGTTCTTTTGGAAGTTTCATATTACTGAGACTGAGTTGGTTTTTTAAAAAAATGTGCTACAAGAATATTTTTACCTACCAAATGCATTTTGACAGTATTTAAAACTAAGTTTCATTTTGCTGTTGCTTTTTTCTCTTGTTTTGCTTTGTTCTCCTCGTAGAAAATTCCACCATTTTTAGTTCTATTTAATATCTTGCTCTTTGGATTGTTAACAGGGAGGCTACTTAAAATAAGGTAAAGCCTGAATGAAGGAAGCAACATCTGATGGTCCTTACACTTTCAAACGTATCTGTGGTTAGATTTTCTGGTTCTTTAAAGCACTGAGTATAGTACATCACTCCATGAGCAACCTTCTTGTTTTATTTCAATCTTACCCATATTAAGGCATTACATACCTGGAGAGAGAGGTTGAATTAGGCTGGTGGACTTGGCAGCATCAGGTTTATGGCTGGATTTGATGATCTCAAAGGTCTTTTCCAACCAGCATGATTCTTTAAGCATGGATTGGCAAAGCCGAGCTACCTGAATGATCCTGTGGAGAAACAGCTGAGGCTTCAAGAGGGCTGCAGCTGTAACTCTGAATGAGGTCCACTGAACTTGCTAAGGATCTCTTTATTCAGTGCAAGTCATTGAGGTCCACTGACACCCCAGCTGCAACATCTGCACCAGTAATGTGGAAAACAGTAGCTCTAGGGAAACAATTAAACTAAATTGTAAGCATAAAGGTCAGTTTTAGATTAACACTGCATTTTCCCCCCAGCTTTTGGCTATGATTTTCAACATTTTACACCATGTTTAAAATGGAATTAATGTATTTTCCTTTTGTAAAGAAAGCATTTCAGTACTGATGAAGTTAAAGTAGCACCCTCTTTGTTCTTCTCTCAGGAACATGTAATCCAGTAAAAATTTTCAGAAAGTCCAGCAGTAGCATCCCACTTGAAAGTCTTAATAGTGTGCATCACAGTCTTCAGTCATCTTAATGAAGGAAATGTGAGACTATTTTGTAATATAACAATCTAATTATTTGATGGCAAATAGTTGTTATTTGTTGTCTACAGCATCCCCATAATCATGAATGGAATACATAATCACATGGAAACATTGTGCTAAGGTCTCATTCTAACATATCAAAAAACCCAATGCCCTGCCCAAAATAACTGAAAATGTAAGTATAAGACATGTGACAACTACACAGATAGAGAAAGGATGCTGGAAACAGCTGATTTTCTGTCCTTGCCCTTCCCTTTCTCTAGAGTCAAAAAATTAAAGGAGCCCCTCACCTTTGGTGCACTGAAAATCATGCTTGACAAGGGAATCCTTTAGGACTGCTACAGAGACAACATGCAAGAAAATAAAATTGTCTGTGATCTACCTTCCACAGAACAGGCCTCAGGGATATGGGCTCTGCTGACAGCAGAAGGGAAATATACAGCAGTTTGAATTCATATAAAAATACATACACAAATTTCAATTTCCCTGTCCGTACACATGTTGCTTCCACACTGTAGCAATGTAGGTGCTGAAGATGGGATTACCTCAGGGCCACTGCTATTTTTAATAAGAAAATCATAGTTATTTAACTCTTCCTTAAGCAGACCTATGGACAAGGCCTGAATGAAACTGGTAATTAAGCTGCATATCTTCTCACAGGTTCATAAACACAGTCTCCTGCTACGTCTTCCCTAAATTTGAGAATCATTTAGTTAGATTTAACTATAATTTTAAAGTATTTGTTGCACTAGGAACGCCTTGAATGTACACAAATTAATTGGTAGCCCTGAGAATGGCTCAAACAGCCAGTGGAAAAGTAGAAATGACTGGATGCTGGATACTCATCTCCATACCCACAGGCAGCTACCCTCCTGAGTTAAGTGCCATTGCATCAGGAGAATGTTTTGTCCGGAGAAAGATGTTAAAACTAGTCATTTGTGGTAAATACTAAGTATCTTTATTACAGAATTTACAACAATAATACCTATAGAGTGGTGTTCAAAGTGTACAAATTTAAGCCAAGCTGTAAGATGTGAGCTGAGTACCTTTCTTTCCCTTCCTTCCGTCAGGTGAGGTGAAATACATTAATGATGCATTTGATAATATGTGATAATGTAGTCACTATGCTTTTAAGCACTCAAGCACACGTTCCCACTACTTATATTCAAGACAACCAGATGAGGGTATTTTCATCTTCAACATAAAAATACCCTACTTTTCTTGACATCTTTTCTTCATAACTCTTAGGTAGCCTTACAAAAATTACTTAAGACTTACAGGAGTACTGGTGGGGAGGTAAATAGTATTTATACAAACATATTACAGATGACTGAATGGAGGCCTGGAATTTACCAAACTTTTCAAAGGTGAACTGATTGGCAGAGCACCAGGGACCAAAACAAATTTTGCAAGGTAAGAACTAATGCCTGGCTTACATTTGGTTGGCAAATTTATATTGGTACTAAAAAGAGCTCTAAGTCAACTCTGTGATAAATGTGTGACAAAAGGAAGTTATATTATTTATATTCCTAGACATTCAGATCTAGAAACTTGGGAGTCATGACTATTTTCCATTCAAGAATTTACATGCAATCTATTTGAGTTTTCCCACCTTCTTTCAGTGAAATTAATTTTTTTTCCTCCATGTCTTCAACTCCCACAAAATTGTGTGCATTATAGCAAAATTTCACTTTATAGCTGGAATATTGGTTTCCACAGTGATAACCACTATAGCAGAGAGATAATCCAGTACAGTTTGTTCCATCATAGTTGTGCTGTGATAAGCTTTGTGCCTTGTTCCCAGTAGTCAGAAAGCTACTTGTGAAAGAAATGCATGTCCTGCAAAACTGGAAGGTGTTTCAGCATTATATTTGTGTACTACTTCACAGTTACTCATTTCAGCCTTGCCCTGAGCTTTCAAACACTATCACAGTAAAAGTTACAACTCTTAATTAATAAGATCAACAGTTTTATATATTATTTATATAATAGATAAAATCTAGATGATCTAAAACTATAGAAACATCACCTAAGTAGGGCACGACTTTGTATTTAGACAATGTCATCATATACAGATGCTATGTTGAAATTATGGATTGAGAGACAACCACCATATCATCCACAGTAATAGCATTTGTGCAGCAAGCTCAAGATTTATAACAGTATTTGGAGAAATGTGATTGTCTAACAATGCTGAGTATCACTGCTACTGATTGATTACAATATATATTAACGTTCTTGCAATGAATTTTGGCTAAATCTGAAATGATTGAATGAATCAGCATGTGCCATTAATTCCACCTTTAAGAATTACAGACTGAGAAATCTGGTGATCTCTGATAAATATTTTATATAGTGTAGGTAATTTGATAGTCAGAAGATGTGAGAGGATTATTCGAGAATATATTGATGGCCTAGAAATTCTTTGACCTGTAATCTAATTAAAGAACTCTGGTCTTAAAGATTGCATCTGAAGATTATTTGATGGTTAGTGATTTCAGTCTGGTTTCTTATGGAGTACCTAAGAAAACATCCATTGGTATTCTAAACAGATAAGGACAGAATGAAACATCATTAAGCTTTCAAAGTCATTTTCCCAAAATATACTTTTGTTTCCTCAGAAAATACCATCAATGAAAATTAAAAAGAAATCTAAGTCTTCGAGGCAGCCAAATTTAGCATACATTTGCAAGACCATTCCACCATAGTGGAATAACTTTTCAGGAATGGCATCACAAGATAAATTAGTGACAGTGGTGACCACCTGCTCAAGTCAGTGAAGACCACACCATCTGCTTAATTGTCTATGCAAAACAAGTTGAAAGGAACAATCAAGGGAAAGAAATAAAAGCATAATACCAGAAATAATCCTGCTCATTCAGATACAGACATTGCCATATCCCTTTTAAAAAAAGTAGTATGCCACATCCCTTTTAAAAAAGAATAAGATTACAATTTGAAAAACTAAACCCACACTACTTCAGTGAGAACTATTTGGCAGCGGAGGATGTTATCTTGTTCATACCTGTGCAAGGCTATGTCTCAATAGCAGTTCTTATTTAAAAACCATAGGATCACAGAGCAATTACTAAACTCTGCCTCATTCTGGCTCCTCACATCTCAATAGCATCTCTGTAGTAGGCCAGTACAGTGCAGTACAGCACCAAGTAGCAAAGGTAGTTCCAAACTAGCTGATAATGTCACTATAGGATGGAAGCAACCTAATCACATTGGCACACATTGTGCTGGGCCTAGTTGGGCTTGCTGAGAAACGAGAATTTGTTTCCCGAGCTATCCTGAATGGCTCAGCATGGCACGTATTACAAAGTGTGGGGATGCCTACACTTTTTGTGCTGTGTGTCCAGTATATTAGATTCTGATGTGGCTGGAAACAAGTCCACTCTTTATGCTCTGAGAGGGAAGTAGCAGGAAATGTTATTGCTCAAAAGAGACAATCTTTGTTCTAAAGGAATCTAAATCTAGTTTGTAATCTAAAGACACAAATTGACGTTTGAGTTAGCAGCTGCAGCCCAGATACAAAGCTTGAAAAGGTTGAGAAATTTTATTTCAGAGCAGGGATTTCTTGTCTCTGAGGTGTTTGATACTTAGTTGATATTGAAATATTCAGAAAAGCCAAACAACAGTGATATTTCTATCTACGTAAATATGAAAATTGCTGCCTGCATGAAAAGAAAGTAAGGGTGAATGAATATTTACCAAAATATTTTCATTGTTACTAATTCTAAAAATTTGCACTTCTGGCCCAATTGCTCTGTATTTAATTCCTGAGAAAATTAATACTGTTACTTTCGGTTATCAAGAGGATTTACAAAAAAAAACCCCAAACTACACATACAGAAGTGTGTTTGCTTGTACACACCCTATAAGGATCTGCACAGCAATCAAAAAAGCTATTTTTGGCTTGGGACACAAGCAGTAAAATGTTAAAAACATTTAATTGTGAATTCTTTTAGTGATCACCAAATGTTATTAGAAATTCTGGCTGTTTTTTCATAACAAATATGATAGTATTGGCTGCCCTGTCATAACATATCAAGGATCTGTTGTCATAACAAACAAAAATATTGCTAAAATATTTCACACTAGACATATGTCAAATAATTTTAAATTATAAGTTTTTTCATAAGAATCTCACTAGCTGATTTTCAGAAATGCTTAGGACCTGCAAATCTAATTAAAATCAACAGCTGCTTTGCTGAACTCAGAGAACTATGACCTCTAAGGGTTCTGATGCCTGATTTGATTCTTGTTTTTAAAAGGAAGTCAACTATTATAAGCAGATTGCGTAAAAGGGACAATTCAGCAGACACTCAACATAATTTTTAGTCTTTAATTTGATAATTTCATCTATTTAGATTTTTCTAATGAGAAAATGTTGCGTTATTCAGAATATTTGCCAAAAATACATTCTTTTTTATGACGGTACAGATGCTCCCACTACCAGAATGTAGTATTATTTGCTTAAGAAAAATTTTACCACAATAATTCCTACAGTGATGACAAATAAACTCCTGTATAGTTTGATATTAATATACAAACATTATTTTCTAAAAATAAAGCACTGAGAAAATCAGGCAGAAGGTTGGACTCAATGTTCCATTATGATGCTTACAAACAATAACCTAACCAATATGTTGAATGATATATGAACAATACTTAACCTTGAAAATTACCTTTCCTTACATAAAATGGTGACCCAGGAGTACACATAGGTGCCTGTTTCCAGTATCACTATTTGATGCCTTTTTTCAAAGCAGTATTTTTTGTGCCATCTTTTTGAGTTTTCATTAGGAAATACAATGCAGCAAAGGAAATTTGCAAGCTTTGCATAAATTAATACCATTCTAATTTGAAAGACACAGGCAGCCTTAGTTTCATCCTGTATGAGGTTCAAGAATCATATTGTCATTAGTCCAAAGAATGAGATGGAATAGCATTGCTTTCAAAAGAAGTCTGCAAATTGTATTCCTGGTACGTATTCATGATTCCAGTTTTTCAGTGTGTAGATTGGCAGCAGATTGTATATATGCGGTATAGTGCATTTAAATAGCTGGGTTTATTGGTAGATAATAAATTATATGTATTTTTTAAAATATCTGTGTCTATGTGTTTATAATTTATAAAATACTGTATATATATATATACATATACATGTATGTGATTAAGAAAGGGGCAGCTGCACAGAGGCTAAAGAATCCTGTGCAGATTCACATTAGTATATCTTTTCCTCAGTCATTTTGTCCTTAGATTTTCTCATTAAGTAACTCATCCTGACAAAGTGACCATGCAACATATCTCTGAACAGAAGCAGCTTCTGAATCTAGTTTGCAAAACTGTACAAAATCATAGAATCACAGAGTGGTTTGGATTGGAAGGGACCTTAAAGATCACTTAATTCCAACCCCCTGCCATGGGCAAAGAGAGACAGCTCTCACTAGACCAGGTTGCTCAAAGCCCCATCCCAGTCCGGTCTTGAACACTTCTTGGGATGGGGCATCTGCAGCTTCCCTGGGCAACTTGCTCTCACCACTCTGACAGTAAAAAATTCCTTCCTAACATCTCACCTAAACCTCCCCTCCCTGGTTTGTAGCTATTACCTGTTGTCCTATCATGGATCCCTTGTAGCACAGTCCCTATCCAGTGTTTAGGCCCCCTTTATCTACAGGGAAGCTGTTGCAAATTCTCCACAGAACATTCTCTTCTCCAGACTGAACAGCCCCATCTCAGCCTGCCTTCACAGGAGAGATGCTCCAGCCCTCTAATCACCATTTTGGCCTCCTCTGGACCTGTGAGGTCCCTGTCTTTCTTGTGCTGAAGACTGCAGAGCTGCAGGCAGCACTCCATGTGGGCTCGATGAGGGCAGAGTAGAGGGAGACAAACACTTCCCCCGGAATCTTCTGATACAGTTCAGGGTGCAGTTGGCCTTCGGGGCTGCAAGAACACATTGCCAGGTCATCCACCAACACCCTCATGTATCTATCTATGTGTATATGGTGATTTGCCTCATTTTGCTGAACAATTTTTATGTTGCTTCTTTCACTTTTCCCCTGTTTTTCTGTTTTCTTTTTATGTTGTTGTTATTCTGTTGTTCAAAACTGATTAACTTTCAAATTTAAAGAGTTGTAACATTGATCAAATTGAAGAGATTCTTATTTTGATGATACTACTAAAAATACTTAATATTTCCTTTTTATAGTTAAAGACATTTTTCAGATAAATTGTCACTATTTGCTTTATGTCAGCCCTGGCTGACAGTAGAAACAAACTACTGTAATTGGTCTTTGATTTTACTTACACTTCGGAGAAGAAACAAAGGCAGCTGTTGAACCATCCATTCGACTACAGTTTGTAATATTCCTTTGGTTGTGCTGGGAAAACAATGAAACAGGGCACCATCCCTGCTGATGAGAGGAGGAGGAAAAAAACTTTAAAAAAAACAGTTGTATGCTTCATTTTAGGGTATCATAGTAACTCCACCTAATATCAAGGCACAATGGATTTTTTAAGGAGCCATAAGGAAAGACTCACTACTGAGAAATCATCTATCAGTCTGTCACAGAGTTATGCAAAATGTGGTTTTGCATCTGCAATGCTGCAAATTAGACATTTATCCCCAGAAGTTATGAGCAATCACTCAGCTTCTGTCCACGGTTTTAGCCTGTGTGTTACAACAAAGTAAACCACAAAGGTAATTAAATATTAAGGAAGGATAAGAATGGATTTTTAAAAATGTTACTCTTTCTTAAGAGTTGCTTGTTCAAAGAATTATATTTTTAAGACATGATGTTTCTATTTAATTTTTTAAAGGAAACCTTTACTGAAGTAAAGTCTGAAATCTGTTTAAAGGTACAATACTGACTAAATTTCAGTTAATCAGCATTAGGACATCACCCTGCCTTTGGGGGTAATAGTCACAGAAATTATTGATATACTGAGGATCTGAGATTTTTCCCACCTCCATGATCAGCTCCATTACTTGGGATTTCATCTTCACTTTAACTGTGCGCTGTTGTGGTCAGGTCTGGTGGTGAACATGCCCCGACCCTCCTGGCTAAAAGCACCTTTAAAAAGACACATCTTTAAAAGACTGACGGAGGCACAGGCACTCTGAGGCAGAAAGTGATTCAGCTCTTTGCGCACCCTTAGGTGCAAAGTGATCAGCCTTTAGGTGCACTATCAACTGCAGAGTAATTTGCTCTTTGTGAGGCTGCCTGAGCAGCAGAACCGTGTTTGCCACCACAGGTGACGCAGGAGTAAAAGCGAAACAGGGTCTTTCTAAACTCCAGGAAGGGTTCTTGTTTCCATGAAGTCCACAGGACAGGAACTCGCCTGTTTCCCAGGGGAGAGGGGTTATATAGGGTAGCTAGGGGTGGGGTTTCACAAAATGGCCAATGGGGAGAGGAATTGGGAAAGAGACCAATCAGCTGGGGTAGAAGAGAACTAACGAAGTATAACTGACTAACACATTTTTTTTACCATAAGACAGAGAGCTGTTTGCCAGGGTTTCTCCTTTAGGAGGTTGTGTTTATATTCTGTCCGGCCTAACTGCTCTCTTTCTAAGGAGGCATGTTTATATTATTGTCTGGTTTCTCTCCAGGGGGGTGTGTTTGTATTAACACTATCTGGCTTAACAGCCTCCACATGCTATGCTTTCATTGCAGATAGATTTGCAGTTTGTAGGCAAAGACCACTGGGCCTACACTTGGCATGAAGATGTAGGTTGACAAATTAATTTCATGTTCAAGCCAAGCCTTACAATTTTATTGCAGAAGTCATCTTAGCAATGATAGGTTCAAGTTATAAGATCTCAGAGATCTGATGTTAGGTATCTTGAAATTGTAGGGTGCTAAAATCACACTAATAGATTAATCCATACAAAAGATTCAGATGCTCTTGAAAATCACCCCAAATTTCTTTTCAAGTTAGAAACAAACAACTGACTTTTAAAATTTAGTTAATATTGGGAAGAAGAAAAATACTACATTAATTTCTGTCAAAAATGCTCTCTAAGCAGCTTGATGCAATTGGTGTATCTATTAATCCATGAACAAAAAGGGAAGAAACATAATGCATACTTAAAGTGATAACCTGACTCCACCAAGGATTCTGGCAACACCCTGTCACTTGACAAGGGCCAGAATTGCAGTCTTTGTGATTAGTAGAGGAGGACAAAAACCCTGTCACTATAAAAAAGTTGAAGTCTGAATTTACTTTAAATATCTCGGTACAGTTTCCACCTGCACTGCATTTTGTACCTATATGAGGAACCTGTACCTCAGAAAGATACAACCTGGTGTAATTTATTTTAATCAACAGTTCTATGGAGATTACTGTGCCTGACTCCATTAGGGAAGCATTGACGAGGGGATCTCTCTAATTAACCCTTGGGCTTTCAAAACTATCTGATTGCTGTTTTGCATATGACACTTGTTTTGCAGCCATTTTGTGAACACTGCTTGCTTTCAGTTGTATGATGTATAAAGGGAATTGTAAAAGACACACTAAAAGCTCTCCAAACTTCTAAAATTCTATTTTTATAGCATGAGAACTTTTAGGGATGTGAAGTTTTTTTATTCAAGAACCTCTTTGACAAGCAGGATTGTTTATGAATTCAAGTCCAAGGACTGACAGAGTAAGAAGCCTATTCTACTTTGTCTCAGAGAAGACGCAGCACTGTGAATGTCCCACTGTGGAAGTGTTCAAGGCCAGGTTGGATGGGACTTTAGGCAGTGTGATCTAATGAAGTACATCTCTGCCCATGGCTGGGGAATTGGGCTAGATGGTCCTTAAGAGGCCCTTTCCAACTCAAACCATTCTGTGTGACTGTAAGTATCTTGTAGGATGAGCCCCTGTCACATGTTATTCCTGAACCGTCTTTGAATATAATCTGAAGTAGCAGCATTTCCTAGAAACGAGCAATGCTTCCCGACTTGGGAAATCACTGGCAATTAAATAGTCTGTACTGTGGCATGCCAGCGCCTCAAGCCTGTGGCATGGCCTTGTTTTATTTCTTGACAAAATTCAAATGTATCAAAACCATAAATTGTCTTCAACTTTTACGATAATTTAAGAGGACAGATTAGCAAAGCCCAGGGTGAAATTTCATACCAAAATTAGAAGGAAGAGGAATCTGGCTCACTATCACATCAGCCACAAAAGGCTTAATGAAGGGATCCAGTTGTAGTACTTCTTGAACGTACGTGTGAATCAGTGTGCAATTAGAATATTTAGGAGAGAGTACTTGGACAAGGGGGAACTTGAAAGGGAAAACCTGAATTCAATTCTGGCCATCTCAAAGCTGCACACAATAACAAGTAGCTCTGGTGTTTAAGTAGAGACTAGTGGATATCTTTTTCTTAACCAGATAAGAATTCACATTGGTAAAAAAAGAAATAAAATCTTCTGAAACCTCAGTAAGTTTCTGTTTCCCATTAAGATTTACCCTTGGGTCCTAGGGTAACACCCCTGAGGCCGTTTGCTCATTTCTTCTTCTGGAACACTTCTCCCATCTGTGTTTTTCCTGCTCCATTTCTGTCTGTGTGCATGTACAGCACGCCATGTACAGTATGGTGTGTGACACACATTAATACGTATAGATAGCCTTCTGCTTCTGACCTTACAAACTGTCCACTTCAGCATTGTCATTCTATGAAATGTCCAACTGTAGTCCAAGGAATGCATTTTAAATGTGAATGCAAACATTTCTATTACTGATAACACCAACACAGCATTTTTTTCTTTGCTGGGATTAGGACCTTGATAGTTAAAGTTACATTGGAGTAATGACAGTCCAAGGTTGCGTCCTTTAGAGACATGGCAAAGGAAGGGGAGACCTTTAATATGTCGCTGCTGATAAAACAAAGAGGGATTATTTCTTGTGTTTGGTGATATTATATTAAAAGTAAACAAAGATATTTGTTACCCATAAATGTATTAGGCCACAGAAACCGTGGAGATATTTACGTGTTGCACTCCACTGCAGTTGTATTTCATTCATGCTGAAAGTCTGACTTTAGAAAACAATCTGAAATCTGATAATGACGTAAATAAATGCCTCTCTCCTGAGTGAACAGTCATCTTCTCACATGAACAGGAAAGCAGTTGCCATTCAGCTAGGACACCATAAATAAAATAAAAGAAAAGCATTGTGATCTGCAAAGAGAAATTCTCAGGAAATTTCAGCTTAGAAGGCTAACTCTGAATATGCTTCACCGTGCTTCCCTTTCATGCTCCGTAAAATGGGGGTAATAATCTTTATTGATCTGTCTACCTTTTAGCAGTGCATTAAGAACTTAAATTGTATTTTTACAGTCTTTTGAACAGACTTGATATAAGCAGCTCTTACAATATGACTTAGTAGCTGGGCTTGCCTTTATCAGGTTCTCCCACAGGAGAGCTGTCCTGCTTTGCTTTATGGTTCTCTGGCCCTCCCGTAGAAGGCTAAGGCCTTACCAAACTGGAGAAGTTTGGTAAATTGATGATGACTTCAGCACCCACTGCTTCTTACCTGAGCTGCCATAGCCAACAAAGTGCACTCCTCTTGCTCTAGGAGTCAGTTTAGGTTGTCACCCAGTACTTCATGGTTGAGCCTACCTAGAGGCACTAAGTTACTAGGAGATTAAGTACTAGATGCTTAACGGTGCTTGACCAAAACAAAGAGGTGCCCAAAAGCTCAGCAGGGGAGATAACTCGAGTTTTAGGACAGATAAAGGACAGAGCTGGAGGCAGCTTGGTTCTTTCTGCCTTCAGCATTCAGAGAGAGAGGTCGGCCAGGCAAGAGATTCAGTGTTGTTCTACTTTGGCACTCACACAAAGAAACTTAGTAGTCTGCCCAAAAAGCTAAGTGATGTTTTCATCAAACAGTTATTTTAGAGCTAATTTTACTCTGTATTGGATGGGTTCCATTGATACAATATAAATTAATTGTTGAAATCAATAGGAATGTTATATGTTTTGTTTTATATATTTGTTTGGCGAACAAGCTTGCTTTTAAATTTCATTAGGAACACTTCATCCCATTTTCATGAGGAAACTACTCTGTGTCTAGTGCTATGTATACTTTTCCTTCTTCTTCCATCCATTCAGCTCTCCATACCTACTTAATGGCTTTGAATCAGCTGATTAATTTATATAAAATTAGTCAGGAACAAAGAGATCTAAAAAGATGACTAAGCTCCCAAATGGCATGAGAACCAGCAGACAGACTCTGGAAAACTACTGTTTCTATCTCCACTGGGGAAAAAGAAGGAAAGCACATTCATAATCCACCCTCCTTCTCAGCAGCCCAGTAGGTCAATATGTGGTCAGGTACACAGGACAATAGGGGGAGTCAAAATGGACAACACAGTGGGGTGATTGCTGAGGATTAAGAGGAAGAAGCAAGGTTTTTGGAAAGGGCAAACGGGAAGTCTTATAATGGAGTAGATGTTTCCAGGGAGGCTGTGATAAAGAGAGAGGAGAAGGTGAAGGAAATAGAGATGAGCTATGCTTTTTTATTTTATTTTTTTCCTCTTGCAACAATCCTTTGACTCCAGCTTCATTTGCTGCTATTTGGAAAAAAAAAAAAGTTTGGGTTTAGGCCCAAGTTTCATCAAAAGTTTATTCCAGATTCTCTAATACTTGCAAAAAGAATTTTGCAACAGCATAACTTTCTCCGGCCTAGCAGCTTATTGACTGACAAGGTTTTTTTCGACATCTGTTTGACATCTCATCCTAATATTCGTTTTACAGGCATATTCATGTTTTAGGAAGTCACTGTATTCTCAAGTTTGACATGTCACAAGTGTCTCTTTCTGCAACTGCTTGCCCTAGAAATGTTAGCTAATATATTTTATCTGACATCAACTCTCCTGTTGTGTTGTATTTCACAGTTGCCATCCAAAAGCAGCTGCATTTTTATGAACATATCTTAATAAGACATGCCCTGGAAGGTACCAGTATCCTTTTGTATCTTCCTGAGATCACATGGGAGTAATAGGTGGTCACCTAGAGTACCAGAAAAACAAGTAAAATTACCTAAGCCCCATTAGTAACATTATATGGATGATGTAGAAAGCAAAACAAAAAGACTGATACTTTTATCTATTTCACTCTGTGTTAAAAGATGAATACTGGAAACAAACCATGATCCAGGGTCCAGCATTTGTTTCATACACTCTTAAGCCACAGCAGATTTCCTGCAGATGACAGTGGACAGTGGTAAATTGTACAGGTGATATGTGACGTGACAAATGAATTGGAAAGTCTGCATCACCCCAGTAAAGGAATGACTGCTTCCCATCCTCAGCCTGTCTTACCAACTTCCCTGTGCTTTTATCACCTAAGTTTGATTCAACATGCAGAATATAAGGAATCACGTGTGACAAGGCTATGTGGCATGCATACATTCTCCCTGTGTTGTTTCTTCCAGATTATTGGAACAATCCCACTGATGCCTAATCCAGTCCCGTCCAGCCAGGCGGCAGGTGGAGCTCAGGGACTTCAGGTGCAGCCGATAACACCACAGTTATTGACCAATGCCCAGGGTCAGATCATCGCCACTGTCATCGGCAACCAGATACTCCCAGTGATCAATACCCAGGGAATAACACTATCGCCGCTCAAACCAGGCCAGCAGGTAAATTGTCTGTAGCCTGAATGATTATAGAAACAGACACACAAAAATCTTCTGCTCCTTACAGACACTCTCATGGACTCTCTAAAAATCCCCACTGCTTTACCATTTTTAGTAGCAAAAATTGATTCTGTCCTGCATAGTGTATTACTGCATACTACATAAGTAATAATTAATAATGTCATATTATGTAATTTTTATACATTCAAGGATTATCCATTTATTCTTTTCTTTTCAAGGTCAGTGTAGGACCAACTGAGATGTTTTCTGCAATGAAAATGCAATAGGAATATGAGCCAGAGAAGACCCATTTGGCCCATCCCTAAAATGTTCAGTTCCTTAGTTAGTGGTCACCTAGTAGACCAGGGCTTGAAATTATTTAGAACATGCAAGGACAACAAGGAAGAATATAAAATATTATTAGATTTCTCACTGGAAAATCAGATATGATTGTCTGTAATTTCATAGACAGAAAGTATTCTGTGAAAATTATTATTTAGTGTAAGGTTGCAGGTAGCTGACAGACTTAAGTATGATCCAGTGACGACACTGAGGTCCAAAAACACTTCTGTAGCTCTTCTTATAGCACTTGAGTCACATCCATTAGATTTGCCTACAGCTGTAGAGCAAGGAATTGTAGTCCAAACTCTTTATTCTGAAAAAGGGGAAATTGAGGACAGAAAATACATCAAATGTGATTACCAAAGAAGTACTTACAAAAATGTCCCTCACTTAAATATTCAGCTTAGCATTTCTACTGCTGGTAGTGCTTGTTTGCCATTCCTGCTGACACATCCAGGCACAGGAAGCAGCTTCTTGTACGCTGCTAAGTATCCCAGGCCACCTGAACTCCAAACTGATGATTTTATATATATTCATTTTTTTTTAGAAGAAGAAAAAGAGAACCAATGGATCTCTAACGTCACTTTTTTTTTTTTTTCCTGAAAATATTACACATCCCATTGTTTACCTGCTTTTTTTCATATCCTATCCTCTGTAGTATCTAGCATGAGCATTTTCCAAAGTAGTTGTCATTTATCTAACTCTTTTTCCTTTAATGGGAGTGTACTTGCACTACTGCCAAATACAATGGTTGCAGACACACAATTTCAAACAAACCTGAATGGATCTGAGGGCAGGCTCTATGTTCTCCACCACAGGAAAGCCTGACAATGACATATGAAACTCAGCAGTTCACATTTGGTTTCCTGAGGGTGTGTGGGATGGGGGGGTTTTTTGAGCCAGTCCCCTGAAGGGATTAGATCTTTTCCTCCATTGTGGGAGAAGCACTCAAAAATCACAGCAATCCTGAGATCCCATTTGAAACTCATGAAATTTAGACCTAAATAGGAAGATAAAGGACCTGTATTATTGCCTGAGGCATTCTCACATGCACAGCAATTCACCTTCAAGTCCTGCATCAAAGCAACCTCTTCCAGGCAATGTCTGCCAGTAGTGTCAGTGGGCAGGGAGGGCACAGAGGTGTAACATTTTCTGCACAGCTCGTGCCACTGGGCTCACATAAAGAGACAAACTCTGAAAGCTGCAGCCTCTGAATGAGCAGGGGTGCAAGGTAGGAAGCACTGTTTAGCAACATCATGCTGTACTGCTGTACTTGTTCATGCTGTACTTGTTCACCCAACCTGTGTGCTTGTGTGCAGAGATCAGCTGGCATAAATATCAGTCTGCAGAGAACTGGGTATGTCCAAGAGCCAAAGATGCTCTCCATTAAGCTCTTCTGCCCAGCAGTGCTATGGAGGTAGAAAACATTTTGCCAATACTGTTTTCACAGGGTTCAGCCTCTGCCTCTTTATTTCATCGAGTCCTAAGGTCCCAGGGGTTGCAAGAAGGGCCACCAAACAACACAGTCTCCTTGCCTTGAATCAGCCTTTCTTGAAGTTTACTCAAGACAGTATTTTTGATCAGGGAGGGGGGGAAAATGTAGTGGAAATACTATATGAAAAAAATAGTACAGGTTATAATTTTTACGGGAAGCACAGAGAACTATTTCTATGTACTTGTGCTCCCTCTACTGGCTGTTCTTGTTTTACTGAAAGAAGTCAGAAAATTTTGCCATGAATTTCAGTGGGAGCGCAAAAGATGTATGAGAGGCAGATTCTTCATAGGAATAATGCTGATGGACGGTGAAAAACAACTGAGCTAGTACTGTACAAACTGTTGTATAATTCGGAAAGTGAATAGATTTGCTCAAAGTTTAAGGAGATCCTGGATTTATTTTATTGCCTGGGTAGAGACTTAGACTAACTGTAGCATTTGGCTAATAATGGCATGACTTAAGTCATAAGGTTTAAAATATCATTTTCAAAAGAACTGAGTGAGTGCTTAAAATCGGAGGGCTCAGCAGGAATTCAAAATGTTTTTGAAAAGGGTGTCACAGCATTTGGTGTCTTCTAACTTGATGAAAGAAGCTTCAGCAGGGGGAAAGGTTACAACACAAGTTTGGGGAAGGTTTTTAGCATGCCTTGAAGAAATATATGCAGGAAATAATTGATGTAGTAAAAATGTTCCAGTTACAATAATCCCAGTTTAACTTTCATCTTGTCACTTCCTTGGAAATAACTACTGCAGAAGAAAAAGAGCAATGATAGTGAGCTGCTGCTTGTTAGCTGAGTCGCAATAATTGAAACTTTGTAAACTGTTCCAGTTGCTTAGTAATGCATTCTAGTGCTTGCTTTTTCCCTGATGACTGAAGACTTAAATGCCTCAGATATTGTTGTTAGTCATCTTTACTTAGGTAGACTATATGTGTTATTTATTCATACAACTTTTTCAGACTTGACAGATTAAAACCTCAAAGTCTCCTAGTGGAAATGAGTTTATAGAATACTTACATGCAGCGTAAAGCAGTGTTTCTTTTTCTGCACTGTAAGTAAGTTGCTTTTCAATGTACACTAGCAAGTCAGATGTACTCCCGTTCTTCCTATATTTAAGAATAGATAGATGGTTTTGATTTGTGTTCTTTAAACTACCCACAGTAGATTTTGTTCCTCTTCAAATTACACCAAATAGATAAAACTACAGATATTTTACTATTTTCCAATATTTTGCTAATTTAAGGAGCATCTGTGCACACACCAAGAATTCTCCTAGAAATTCCAATGGCTTTCTAAAGCAGGCAGCTGTTTGCACTCCTGTTTTATTCTGTATCCTTTTTAATCTCTGTTCATAAACATGTTTTTCTTTGCTTTTAATAATTTTTACTATTCATCTTACAGCCCTTTCCACACTAATCTCTTCAAGATTTTTTTGATCAGAACCGAATGCTGTGGTCACTGGGAACATGCATCCCTATATTACATAATATGATATTATTTTCAGCATTAGTTTCTTCCATTATCTCAATACAGCCTAACATCCTGCTTTTTTCTATCTATCTCTGTTCATGGAACAGTTTTACTTAATAAGCAGATATATCCATCATAATAAATCTTTGTTTCCCTGATTCTTATAGTGTGTTTTACTAAAATGGCTCCTTTCAATGTGAATCCCTTTGCACTGATCCACTACCTGTCAAAATACTCCCCTGGCATGCTTTAAACAGGATTTTTAAGTTTTTATGCTATTCTATACTAACCAAAGAAATTCATGTGTTCTTCTGCAGATTCCACTTTAACATTATTGACCATATTTCCTTGATGGTTGCTAAAATCATTCAAAGATTTGGTATAAATCCTTTGTTCTCTACTTGTAGTCTACTTTTTTGAAAAAGAAATATTAAAATAATTTTCTCATTTTATGTGTCTTGCTTTGTGTCTCATAATAGAAGATTACCTTGTAGCTTTTACTTCTGCACTTCCTCCATGTTTCTCAAGAGGAATTTTGGCAAAATGCAGGTTGCATGGCTAAAGGCACATTGTTTTTGAGAACAGATGAAGTTGTTGTAAAAACTTATTTGCATTGTCATTTATTATAAGATTTGAAAAATTTGTTTCAAGGCGTTTTTTCATATCATGAGCAACATAACCTTAAGACCAGCACAGCTGAACTTGAACCATGAACTACATTCTTATAAAATTTAGGAAAGCATTCCCCTTGATTAATTTAGTCATAGAGGAGTTAGGTATCTGGTGTGTGTTATCTCCTGTGTAGGCATTGACAAGGAGACATATGCATGTCCAGCGGAAAACTCAATATGTCAAAATAGAAAATTTTTGGATAGGTTGAATCTCTAATAGGTGTCTTAACACCTCATTGTTTCCATTGACATGAGACAGGGCTAGGGGAACTATTTTAGGATTTTCAACTAATTCTAATGTGAGCGAAATTGACTGAGAAGAATCCAGCTGCCAATGATCACTGGGGTTCAAACACACTCTTGTTTATTAATTTCCTAATAAGCTTTCCTAATAATTGGTGTTTTCATAACTATTTTCTTACCCATACAGAAGCAGCCTCTGGACATTCCATTGTTCTCTGGTGCAGATTCCCATCTCACTTTTGCCTGGCTCTTTCTTTCTACATACTAGATTCATTAAATCAGGTCTGTAGTCCCAGTTGTCCTCAGTCTTGTTTTATCTACAGTGCCTGACAGAAGTTTTCATACTTCATCTTGTCTTACAGCATGACCAGCTTTGGGTTTCTGCCAATTCTAACAAAGTAAAATGAGCTACTACGCAGGATTTTCCTACATTTTCGGTTCCCCATCTCTGTTGTCATTGGCTATCATGCTCCAGATTAACTGTTGAAAAGACATAGATGCCTCTCAGATGAGTCTGTGGTGATTCTTGTACATCTGCTTGCAAAATTTCACGTTAGATGTTCTCTTTCTGCAGTCTCAACCTGCCACAAACAGCCTACCATCTTGTTAGCACAACTCCATGCAATCCGTTGTTATTTCTCTCCCATGAAAATCTAACCAGCTCTCAATCATTTCCTCTCTGCGATGCTCCTACAGCTTTGATGCTGTCTTGTTTTATGAGAAATGCACTCTTCTTTCTCTGTTTCAATATAGTCACTAAACTGTGTTGTCTCAATCCGACTTTGTTTTTCTTTTGCTTTTTATATGACTTTCAGTGATGAGGGTGACAATTTTTCTCACTTTTTTCTCTTTTCCTTTACCATCATCATTGCATTATTCTATTTCATCTATGGATAAATTACTAGAATTTTGAAAGTCAAAATAACTAGACTATATACTACTACAAAGGACTACATCAGACTTTCCATGCCACAGCATGACACTTGGCTTGTAACCTCCATCTTTTCCTGACCAGTTTTCTTTGTGGCATCAGCACCTGTAGGAGAAGGATATCTCAAAAATAGTCAATGTAACTTCACCAAACCATTGGGAATAGGAAGATAACGCTACATTACCAGTCATTCTAAGCAGCTGAGGCACAGAAAGCATAAAATACTGTTCACTGGAGGAATATGAGGAAATTGAATTATGCACTTACACATTTAAAACTGTTACTATAATACTATTGTAATAATTACAATAATTTACAATTAATTATTATAAATCAATAAATAATTGATAATTAGGGGTTAATGTATTGTCAATAATATTGTTGTTATATTGACATTATATCCTTCCTGATAGGGGTGGAAAATTACTTATGTAACTGATTTGCACATAAAATTAAATCTTCTGCATAAGTCCAGCTATATTCCCAACCTCATTTAGCAAGCTGAAATACCTTCAGTTACAGTGTGCTTTGAAAGTAGTTGTGATTCAGTAGAAAGGCCTTGAAAGAACTTCAGCAGATGCTGTTAAAGTCATGCCCCCAGTTATGTCCACAGCACAGTCTTCTTTATGGGCGGAGTATGTACACAGCAGTTTGAACCTACGGACTTTTTCTATATTAGTTTTCAAATGTAGCTATTCTGTCAGTCTAAGCAGTGTGTACAGACACCTTTTATACTGTATGCATTATACTACACTATAGTGTACTCTGCTGGGAGAGAGATGGCTTTTTAAGTATCAAATAACTTTTATATTCAGATTCATATATGCAGTTACTTGAATTTATTCGAATAACCTGAATTAGGGTGATGGGGTACAGTATTTGTGAAATACTCTGTCACAGTTGACTGTGAAAGGGATTTGGCATGAAGGATGGGGACATGTGTATTAACTTGTCCTTTCCATTTGCCAGAAGATTTAAGAAAATCTTTGAAGCTCATACCTGCTCATCCAGTATGAGTAGATTTGAAAACAAACTTCATTTGCCATGGTGCTCTTGAATCATGCAGTGTCCTCAGCATGCCATTACTCTTTCTCAAAATCAAATGTATTTTAGGAAACATTTTAGGAAATGTATACAGAACAGAGGACACCATTTTCAAGAAAAACAGAAGCATGAAACAAACTGTAACAGTACTGTAAGGCATTATGATGGAATTTGAAAGTGTTTGGGAATGCTTTTTTATATCAAGATATTTATTTTTCAGACCTTCCATGGGCTTAAGGCTTTACAAGAGCTAATGTCTGTATTTCCCAGGATGAACTAGCCGGCATCAGAAAAAATTGAAAATCTTTATTTATAACATAAAGGGAATTGCTGAACATGTATTTCTTGCTCTTTGTACCACTCCTCTTAGTTTCATCTCTTCTGCCCTTTTTGTTATACTTGTCTTTTTCACCTCTGTCTTCTCTAATTTGTTGTGTTTCCTCATCTCTTGGATTTCCTTTTCACTGAATCATAGAAAAATAGGAATGGAAAGGACCTGAAGAGGTCATGTAGTCCGTCTCCTCCCCCTAGGCAGGATCAGCTGTCCCTATATCATTCTTGACAGATGTTTGTCTAACTTGTTCTTAAAAATCTTCAGTGATGGAGGTTCTCTGACATCCCTAGGCAACCTAGGCCCCTCTCCTTAGCATTCAAAAGGTCTTCCTGATGCCTGACCCTAGCTTCCCTTACTGCAATTTAAGCTCATTATTTTCTTCTCCTTCCCATTAAGTCCATATTTTGCCCTTGCTCTTTGTCCAGACTCTCTGTAAAACCAAGCAGCAGCTCTGTTATGATATTCTGTCAAAAGGCTTCTAGATTTCCACTTAGTTTCTTTTCCTTTATTTTATGCTAAATACCTTGCTACCCTATCACTTATATGCAGCTTTCTGTATGCAGAGATCAACATCCCTGATCTCATAAGGCCTTTAGCACAGAATTCCAGTCAACCATCCCAGGCATAGGAATACCCTACATACATAATTTAAGAACAAAATTCAGTCTTACAGACCTAATTAATTTTTTTACCTCTGCATTTATCACTCAATACTACCTTCACTGTTTCCAGCACATTTAAAGTTTATACAAAAGCAATACAAATAAGGCCCTTTGCAATTTTCAGTTTATTCTTATAAAGTGTTATAATGCATTTTTCACTTCTTGTATTCACTTCATCCCTCTAGCTGTAGTGTGCATACACATATTCCTTCCAGATACTGATCACTGTTGCATACAGTCATCACTTTGGCATGTCTACTATATCTATCTACACAGAATGGCACTTACAGCAACAGTTGCTATAATTTCTGTGCCTCTTTCTGTCTTTGGATGGAAAATGCACAACAGTCATAAATATAATTCATATCATATATACATGTCCAAAATTGGCAAAAGTCAGCTATTGCAAGTTCACATTGATTCTGTCATCTAGAATCTAATTCATAACCTAATCATTGCCTCTCCTTAAGGCTATTTCTGGAGTGGAAATTATAGTGGATAAAAAGAGAGAGTATTTTAATGCAATTTCATGCCACAGATAACTATCGTTGTTTTTTAAGCAGGACATTTACAGCTTAACCATCATGTCTATGAAGCAGAGGGTGTGCTGGAAATTATGTAGGGAGTGAAAGATGGAAACCTCCCTCAGTCTTTGGTCAAGTCTTAAGGTGACTCTTCAGCCTCTTCAATCCATTGCTCACTTCTCTCTCACAAGCACGTGGTTAGAAACCAACCCGTAAATATCCCTTATATATTGCTGTTACACCTAAGGTTCCTGTGAATCCAAACTTCACTAGCCATATTTCTTTATGCCCAGCTAAATTTTGAGAATTTCTTGTGTTTGTTTAAATATTTCTGGACCTTCAACCAGAAAGTTGCCAAGCTTCTGGGTATTCCAGTTACGTTAAAAATATATGCATAGTACAAAACAGGTGCGGAGACTCAAACACTTTCTAGACTCAACCATCATATTATGCATGTGCTACATAGTGATTCTGACTGTGTGCATACCTTGCATGCAGAGCTGAAAAATGCAGAGTACCCTCTCATTCTAGAGCTTCCTGGAGGCTTCAGCTTTATTGTGCTTATGCTCAGTAGTTGAACTGTTCAGTGACTGTATGTTGTAACATAGCGGGAAAATGTTGTATTTGCTCTCTCCCTGAGAAATACTGATGGGAAATGGTGTAGAATCATAAAAAAAATATGGGTGGAAGTTCAGGGTTCAAGAGATCATCCAGTCCAACCTGTTATTCTCAGGTGGAGTAGCTATTCCAGTTTTTAGCTAATTTGGTCCTAACCACTGCCATAGAAATGCAGATTCAACCATAATCTATGCCAGTGTTTCACTGTCACATTAGATAGCTTTTCCTAGCATCTAATTTGGACATTCCAGATAACTAGGCCTCATTCTTTCCGTTAGGAAATATAAGACAGAATAATTATCTCCTCTTTCCATTAGCTATGCCTGTGTTCAAAGCAGGCAACATATCCTGAGTGGTCTTCCCTCCTTTAGATGAAACATGACCAGTTCATTACCAGTTCATGAAGACCAGGTGTCTTCATAAGCCTCAGTTAACTCCCAGGCCTTCAGCCATTCTAATTATTTAACTCTAGTTGATTTTAATGAAGTCTGGCACCTACTGTGGAATCCTCCTCTGCAGAGGTCTTTCTAGGGCTCAGGAAAAAAGAAGATCCACTTCACAGGCACTGCAGACATCACTCCCACTCACATGGCTTGGTATGGGAACTGCCTTTATTTCACTTGGCAACACCACAGGTTTGCAGCCTGCATGTTTATAGCACAGAAACATTTTGATTCCTAATCCTGTAATCCAGCTGTTTACTCCAACATAAGTTTAGTAAAGATATTCTCTGCTCCATCATCCAGGTCATTAAGAAAATACTGAGTGGCGCAGAATGAGGACAGACTTCTGTGAAATATCATGCATGCACACTTCTGTTTCCACAGATACTTCATCCTGAGATTTGCTTTCCAAATTGGCATTCATTCTGCAGCGATTTCACCAAAACTATGCTTCCTTAGGTTATAAAGAATGTCACATGAGGGAGTGTTGAGACTCTTGTAAAGTCAAATCACCTACTGCTTTTTCCCTGTCCACAAGGCCAGTTACCCCATCTTACAAGGAGATCAGATTGGTTTGACACAGTTTGTTTCTAACAATCCATGTTGTCTGTCGCCAACTTGTCTTCTTGCGGGTGCTTACAAATTGAAGATTATTTTCTTCAGTACTTTTCCATGGTTGAAGTTCAGTTGACTGGACTGTAGTTTTGCAGATCTTCCTCTTTAAAGATAGCTGCTGCATTTGTTCCTCCATCCTGACAGATAAGCACTAACATCTATTAGACTGTTCCACATAGTGTGAAAGCACCTAACTCATCTAAATATTTATCTTCTCTTTCCTGGGCTGAAATCTTTAGTTTTGCCAGAGATTCCCTCAGACAACAGACCCAGACCCCAAACACCTGCCCGTTTCATAAAGCTGCAGTCTGGATATGATGGGGATAGAATGCATGGGCAGGCATGCCTGGGCACTTCTGCAGTGTTCACAAGAGGCCAGCCCTTATAGTGGGATGTTTCCTTAAGAAAAGATAATATTAAAGTAGGCATTCTGGGTTGGGAATTCTCTGTAGATAAAATCCAGCTGCTGGAGAATTTTTTTAAAGATGCTCACTCCTTCCATGAGTCTAAAAACTGGAAGCCTTTTAATCTACTTCTCAACTGTTATCCCCTTGATAAAGTGCCAGTTATATTTTTTAAAATGAACTTGATAAAAAATTCCTAGATATAATTATTTTACTAATTCATGAGGAAGTCAGAATACACTAAAACTGGCCAAATAAATAATTATCATTATTATTAAAGATTAAATCAAAGTTTCTTCCTTCATTTTCTGTTTATTCTTCCATATAGAAGGTAGAAAAAGAACCTGAATTTTTTTCATTCTTAATGAAAATGAAAAGACTCTAACAGGAATATCGTAATTACAATAGTTCACATATATTCCATAGAAAGTGCCATCTTGAATGTGAACAGATACATTTATCTACAGTTTTACACAATTTGTTGTCTACTTAGCATCAGACATTTCTATGTCTGCTCGAGGATAATACATATAATTTGTGTTACCAATGAATGTAGCTCCTTTTCTACAGTCAATTTTTCAGTTAGATATCAAAAGAGAAAACCTCATACTCCTTAGCATTCAAGAAACAGATTTTAATTACTGACATCAAGCAAGGCCAAATAGGCCTTTATCTCTCTCCTTGTAGAAAATGCAGATAACAGCTGCAGTGAAGTGAAGCCTTTTTAGAATATTTTTATGATCTTTTTTGATCAATATCAAGAATCAAAATAAAATAAAGGTATAATAAGCAGCAGTCACCAGAGTGTATCAGACCTGTATTACTGTATTTTCAGGCTCTGAAAAGACTGTACTGGACTACTAGAATTCAATTCAAAACTGTAAAGTCCACTGCATGCCTTCATTTTGTAGAGAGACTGTCCTTCGCATTTTCTGAGAGTTTTGTGTGAAAATCAGTATCAGAGAATGTTCTTAGATTTCAACCCCACAAGAAAGCATACTATAGACTGAATGGATTGATGGTTCTTTCCATTCTCCTGGTAAACAAACAAAGACTACACTCTTGTAATATTTGTTTAAAAAAAATTAGAAAGTCAATTAATGTACCACAGTGTATCATTTGCATCTACCATACTCCCTAGACTTTTTTGGTATGCCTTACTGGATACGATCTGAGTGAATGGGACTCGGAAGTCTCCAGCTGTGTTTTAGTCAAAGACAACTTATCCGTTTCCATGATTTTTGTTTGTTTGCCAGGTTTGATGTCATAAAACAAATCATTGATTCCAGTAGGAAAGGGATTTTGGCTTGGTTTCTGTTATCTTCCCCATCCCCGCTCTTCTTGGCCCTGGTCCTGCAGTATGAAAGGACCTCTGTGAAACAATCTTGGTATCTATGAGAATCCACGTAGGGAATAAAATTCTGCTTTCATGAGTCAGAAAACAGGTAAGGATATGTATTTAATAAATCAGACTCCTACTGTAATTGCCACAGGTCTCTTATCACCCGTTTAAAAAAAAAAAGTATTTACCTTCTAATTAGATTAAGTATCCAGTTACACTGAGTAAAACTGAATAGAAAAACAATATTTGAAACAGCTCAGATTGCTCCTGCTCTAAAGCTGTCAACTGAACAAAGCCCATGGTGTTTGATGCTTCTATGTGATTTGTTCCCCGGAAGTAGATGAGTGGGATGGTGCATTGCAAGTTTCCTATTACTGCTTCACTTTCTAAATACCTATTTTTACATTTTAATGTATAGCTCCATCAGCCCTCCCAGACGCAAGTGGGACAAGCAGCCTCACAATCCAATCTTCTGCATTTGGCTCACAGTCAAGCATCTATGTCTCAAAGCCCAGTTCGTCAGGCTTCCTCTTCTTCCTCCTCATCCTCCTCCTCTTCAGCTTTGAGTGTTGGCCAGTTAGTCAGCAGTAAGTATTGCTCCCTGGCTCTCCTTAATTCTCCCTTCTGTTGGTTCTCCTGTTCTCCTTGCTGCTGAGTTTTCCAATCTACTTTCCCTCCTTTTTTTTTTTTTTTTTTTTTTTTTTTTTTTTTTTTTTTTTGTAGTATGTAGTAGATTGTATATTGCTAAATAGCTGACTCTCACCAGTGAGAATTATTGTCATGGATGGGGCTTAACATAAACATGCATTGAGAAATTTAATCAATGCTGGAAATGGTCATAAAAATGGTAGCAGCAGACATTAATTGACTCATGAGGGCAATTTTTATAACTGAAATGTAGTTTACATTTTTTCCAAGTTAGAAGTTTTTGAATCAGTCAATATAATGAATTACATTTCTCAGAATTGGGTGGGCAAACAGGTACTCCTACTTTTGGTTAATCTGCTTGTTTGTTTGCTTGGTTGATGTAACAAACAATTTTACAAGCCCTAATACTACACAAATCCAGAGTGAGAGACATTTCTTGCCAGAAGAAGCTTACAGCATTTAAACAAGGATGAACTGGAACATGTTGGGGAGAAGCATACTGCAGTGAAATAACTGAGTTCCAGTGTTAGGATTATAACAGCTGACCTGAACAGCACTTTTTTCTAGATAGCACAGTTCAGAGTCTTTACTATCACTTTATCAGCATTATCTTGGTCTTTACATAGCAAAAACTAAAGGCTGATAGTACACATAAGAGGCACTAACAGTTTTTGCACATCTGCAAAAATCCAAGTGCTTTGGATGATCTTGTTCTATGATACTCCATGTACATATTCCAAGTAGGCAAACATTATAAGTTATGCCATATTGGTAATGTAAAATATGTGACTGATACGAGCTTATGAAAGGCTTGGAGAAACTGTTATGCAAGGAAAAATGTGAAAAAATCTTGGTTAGATTATTTCAGAGATTGTTTACATGGGGAAATAACTAGTAGAGCTATAGTGGTAAATTTATGCTGATATTACTCCCAGTGGGAATACTTCTGTTCTGAAATGAAAATATCTCCATGTAGATACAGACATAATTCTAGTGATATAAATATTCTGCTATTTCTCTGTCAGTAGTAAATTTTCTTATGTAGACATGCTTGTAGGAGGAAGACAAAGAAGAGGTTTTACATTACAAATACCTAAAATTTACCTCTAGTCCATGTGGGCAAATTGAGCAAAATAGCCAATACAGAGTAAGTTATTTTTCATAGCTAGTCTAGAATAGCTCCTCTTTTGGACATTCTTATTTAAAATAAATGCAACATGGAAGAAGCCCTGTTAAGTTTACAGGATAAATCCATCAAAAGTTAGGAGATGCTTTAAAAATAGCTTTTTGTTCAACTGTATGCAATTCCTCTTAGAACATATATTTCATTATAACAATACATTGTAATGATTAAAATCATGCAATCATGATTTTTATTTTTTTCTCATCCTGCTTTCAGTGCATTCCCAGTGGAATTGTCCTAGAGATGTATCAGAATTACTAACACAACAGATGGGCTGTTGTGTTAGGGTGTATCTGATTCACTAATCTGTTCCCTAGTTTGCATAATATTCTTACATACAGTAGGAAGCTGTAGAGGAGTGAAGGATGGTCTTGCCTAAGGCAATAGAGGACTGAGGAGCTGAAGTCTTCTGTCTGCTATGTAATTCCAGTGCAAGGCAGGCAAATCACTTAAAAGAGATTTTTCACAAGTGCTCCCTCAATATCCAGCTTGAGACTCTGGACTTTAATTTACAGAAGAACCCGGTACTCACAGCTGCAATTTTAAGTACACTTTCATTGTGGAACTGTATCAAGAACCATTTAAAGACAGTCTAAAAACTCATTTCCTACTTGACCTAGACTGGGTACCCAAAAATGCTTCTTCCCTTAATATCTGTCCATTTCTGTGTGAATGAGAAGGGGAAGACCCTCATCTTGTAGAAACACAAGAAAATAAATTAAGATTTTAAAGAAACCATAAGAGCTCAAGAGATGTCTTTAGTGAAGAGCTTTAATAGGGGTCTGGGGCCACACACTGAACAAGTAAAAAGGCAATACATCAATCAGTTCATCTGTAATGAAGGACAGTTCATCCTGTGCACTGAACAAGGCACATGAAAAAGAACTAATAATCCAGGGCTCAAAGACTATGGTACACTGTGTTGTGGGCTGCTGTAACTCCAGCATTTTGTAGCTTCTGAGTGTTAATTTGTGCAGCTCTAAGGATGTTCTTTAAGCTTCATTTTTTACACAGATAAATTTCAAGGTTGTTCAAAAGCAGAGTAGTAACATAAATCAGTCATATAGTGAGATAATCTTCATGTTTGTAGTTGGAAATAGGAGATGTGTTGAATGGATTGAAAAGCTGATAGTTCTGTTACCATCTTGTTGGTTCTGCTCTAAAATAAGCATGCTGTGCTTATGGGTTTGGCTGAGAGTAGAGGAGTACGAGGCACAGGAATATCAGTCTGAGCACAACTGGGAGATATATAAATAAACACTGAACTTTTACTTGATCCTCTCAGGCTTGACTCCATCCACTACTTGTCTTGTTCTAGTCCCATTAATTCTTCACACTGTTCTCCACGCAATCTGCTCTCCCTTTGCCTCCATGCTTTTGTTCCTCCAGTTTTCTCCCCGCAGTCCTTTCGTCACAGTTCATAATTACACAACTTCTCTTCCCATTTCAGTTCCCATTCACTCGCTGTCTCCAGACCATATCTGTACCTTTTTACCAGCCTTTTTATTAGGTAGTTTCTGTCCTCCTTTATATTGTCCTATCACTAGTGCTACCTCTTTTTCCTTTTTTTCTTTCCTCTATCACAGTGGGTGGTACTACTCTGCACAGTCAGGCCCTCTCTCCCTGCACTCCAAACACTCATCCCTGCTCTTTAATAATTTTCAAGTTGGGGTTTTTTCTTCTATTGTATCTTTTTCTTTAGACTCAAGGTTAATTTTTGCCCCCTCTTCATCCAAATCCTGCTGATGCCACTCCCACCCTTTCCAGCAGCCATCAGAAGAGTGTGAAAAGTGATCACAAAGAAGAGTGCCAAGTCAGTCTTCCTGTCTTAACTGCAGCCCTATCAAAAAGAGTTAAAGGCATAGGAAACTTTTCATAAAATCAGACTGATGAAGAAGTTGCACTTGGAAGTTAACTCACTAGAATTCAGATCTTAAGAGATTCCAAAAGAAAATGTTATTGCTAGGGATCTCCTGACAAAAAAAAATCCACATTAAACATAAATAAAATCTTGTGGAGCTGTTTTGAGTTTATGCTTCCAGCTTCATCCAGTCTCTGCTATTCAAGACTAATAGAATGAATAGCATGAGGGGCAGATCAGCTCACTTCTGCTGTTTACATAGTAACCTTACACAGATAGAAGCAAACCAGTCATCTCAATTATCCCTAAAGGCTGTCCAGGATCCTGCAGAGAGCACGTAGCCACCACAAACTGGAGCTAACACTGCATGCCTAAGCCTGTTTGAGCTGCCACATCAGGGATGGCACAAGAGAGCTACCTAATGTTTTCTAGTAATGCAGAAAGAGCCTACAAGAAAGAGGAAAATATGGTCAGTTCAGTGAGGAAAGATCAAACCACCTGTGTAATGAAACATGAAAAAGCAGATGGGATCCTTTATGGCTTTTCCTTCGCAGTGATAAACCAGTGATACTGTTTGAACAAATAGTATTAAATGACCTTTGTGAGTTTGAAAATTGTTTCATGTGACAGAAAATCCATTTGCACAAAACTGTGGCTGCACATGAGGATGTAGACAGAAAGTCATCCTTGTTTTATTTCTTTACAGAATCTGTTCAGTTCCTAGATGCAGATCCCTGAAGTGCAGGAGCACCTCTTTGTCAAGCCTGTGGCCTTCTTAGTATCTCAGCTCTCATACTGGCTGCAGAGCTTTGTATGAATGGCCTACAATTGAAATCCAGTGTCTGAAAGTCCATTTAAAGTCTTTTAGTAGGATGAGACAGGCAATGGGTCAGTGTTTTTGAGAGAAGTCCTTTGGCATGAGGGCAGCAAGAAACAACTTGTGGCCTCCTGAATCTATCTTTGATTTCTTTATTCCTCCTGAGGCAGGAATATTGTTTCCTTTTCCTAATTTCTTAAGAAATTTTAGTCCAGACTTCTGGAAGAGGTCCTGGAGCTGAGTACCTTGGCAGAGATTTGCTATATTCCAGAAATAGTTGCTAAATATAGCCAAGTTCATGTAAAACTAGTTACATTTAGCCACAGCTTCAATTAGTCAAACTGCATACAGCATCCTAACTTCAGCAAGTAATTATTTGGGGAAGATTCTGCACACTGACTACAAAGAGAATAACTCTCTTACAAGATGTGTCTTCCCATCAGAAAAATTATTAAAGTACAATGAGAAAGTCATAAGAATTCTATTAACTGTAATGTTCCATGTCCTCGGGTTTATTACTTTTACTTTTCATTCTATTGATATTTTCTGTATGATTTTGCTTTTTTTTTCTTTAACATGTTTCTTAATTTCAGAAAAGTCACCTTACTTCTTGTTTTTAATTTTTCTTTCTTTTATTTCTTGTTCTTTTTTTTCCTTTATGTTGTTGTCTTCTTTATATCTTTTCCCTTTTCTCTCATCATCACCCTTTCATCCCTAACCAGCAACAAGTGCTAATTATTTTGGAGACAAAACATAACAGTTATTTTCAAATAAAAATATTTTAAAATAAGTTCTGTCTAAGCAAGGACTGCAGGATTCATCTCTACTCTTCCTGTCCCTTCTGTGTGATTTCTTTGTACTGTCTAATCCTATTTGTATTCTCTTTTGTCTTCTTTGTTTTCTCTCCTTTCAATTCTACATCTTTATTCCTCCCTTTTTTCCATTTCATTTTTCTCTTCTGAAATGCATCCTTCTGCTCATATCTTTAACTTTTCCACCATATGTTCTCTTTGTGGAAATCACTGGTTGCCCTTCGTGCTCTGAGACTTGTGTCTCCATGAAGTTCCTTTCATCCTCTCAAATTCATTTTAGTGTCATTTGTTACTATGAAAGTAAAATGCCTCCCGTAAACAAATTATTCCTCTTTTTTTTCCCTTGAGCTCCACACTGTTTTCCATTATCAATGTTTTGTCCTGCCTTTCTTATCCAATTTACTTTCCATTGGACCTCTTCAGCTAGCTATTTCTCCTTCTGTCTGACTGGGGAAATCATCCTCCTGTAATCCCTCCCATGGCAGAACTCTGTGCAACACAAATTTGGTTTCTCCTTCAGGGTGCACTGATTTCTCTGTAGCAGCTCTTTCCCCTAACTATTAAAATCACAGCATATTTTCACTCAACAAAAAACTCATCCAGGATTTTCAGAATTCAAAAATGGGAGAAGTATTCCTTGAAATAGGAAAAAACAGATTTCAATGCAGGAGAGCCTGTGGATTTAATTTCTTCCACACCGCTCATTTATCTTCATCATCCACCAGGAAAACTGGTGGAATTTTAGCTGATTTCCTTTTTGTTGTATGTACCCATATCCTCTGAAATGGTTCCAGACAACCCTCTGACCCTTCTCCAGTGCCCACTAATTTCATTGGCAACCACTGTTTTCTCATGCAATAATGTAAACTTGGAGTCTTGAAATCCATTATTGTAGATCCCAAACACTCAATGTGTTTGGTATTCTCTATTTTCCTGCTAGCACTGGGATATCCACTTAATTTAAAAAGAACCAGATTATTTACAGTTTTCAGTAAGCTACTTTTCCTAAAAATGTGAAGTGCACTATATGTTCAACTGTTCTGAAAGCTCAGAACTTGTTAAAACTTCTTACAAGTCCATAATCTCTTTGAATATGTTTATGTATGTGCATGTTTAGACTACAGAGTCTAAGACTGTATTGGTGGCATTTTAATGCAATAGAGTAAAACAGACCAATGATGATGTCAATAGAGTTGTCTTCATAGCACTATTTGTGTTTTAGGGCGGTGACAGAAGACAAGATTTGTGGATTTCAAAGGGCTTTGAATCACACCCAAAGTAGAAGTGGTTCCAATTTCAGATGTTTTTCTCCCTGGAGTACAAGATAAAGCATTTAAGTGTTTCAGTCTATCTGTTAGTACTTTCCTGTTACCAAAGATTCTATGAAAGAATGAAGCCATTTTCTCAACAGATATTTCGACTGTATACTACATTCTGCTCTCATTTTATTGAAGGGCATCACAGGTTTTTTCGCATCTCAAGGAGAGCTCAGCCTAATATTTCCCTCATTCAAGTGCCATGCTCACTGTTGCCAACAGTGCCAGATCATTCTAGATCCAGGAGAACTTGGCAGAATTTCTTTACAATTTCTCCACGATTAGTTTTCTCACTTCCCTTTTTATTCCTAACAGGAGTTGGGGAGGATTATGGGTGCCAGGTGCCATAGTTCGCTACTTTGAAAGTTCTCTGGGAGCACCTCAATTGTTCTTTGCTCCATTCTTAACAGCCTTAGTCAGAGATCTTAAAGTGACAGGAGGAAGGAGGTGAGGAAATCACCATTTTAGTGTATTTTACTCAGGGGAGTTTTTGAGGCCAGTATCATTTATGATATTCAGTAGAGAGACCTAAAGGACAGATAAGTATGCAGCTCCGTTCTGTGTCTCTGAAATTCAGAATTGGTATGCTAGATATGATGTAAGCAGGAAAATGTCATGCTTCTAAAGGCAATTACTCTAAAAACCTCAGTGGCCACTGTCACAGCACTTACTCCTAAAGCAAACAATATGCACCCTAGCTCTGAACTGAATGAGTGCATGGGTGTGCAGGTGGCCACAAGTACAGTGGTGAGAACAGCAGAGATGATTCTGAGTGTGGAGTATCGTTGAAACAAGGTTCACCCTATGTGCATATTTATCTGTCTGCATAGTTCATGTGGTCCCTGGTTGCATACACAGGAATTTTAAAAATGTTATTGCCATTTCTGCTTCTTACACTCAAGCAATAGAGTAAATTTATATATCAGAAAACCTTTTTCCCTCTATTATTGGACAAAAAGATTTTTTTCATGGGATGGTTTCCATCACAAGGAAATTTTGCACAAGGTTTATAAACCCCTGAAAATAAAAGCTTTGCTACTGTAATGCTGATAAGCCCTTACTAGAGCCAAACTAGCAGGAGCCGTTCTCATATAGGGTTCAGAATGGTAATGTAGTCTGGCACTGTCCTTGGACAACTGCTTGCATTTACAGAAATTCAGGGGTTATTGTGCTGCAGACTTTTTACCTCTGAGTCTGAGAAATGAGGTGAAGAACGATAGAGATGTCTCACTGGGAGAATGACTTCACTACCTGCAGGATTGCAGAACATTTTGAAATCTTCTACCATCCCAATCCCATGCTGTCTCTGAGTTTGGCAAACGCTTTCATTTAGTCAGGGATCAGTAGCTTGGGTGGAGGGCGGGGGGGATCAGGGAGGGGGGGGGAAGTTCCATTCTCCAGCTGTTGTGTCATTTCCCTTGATAAGTCCTAAATTGACCGAGTTATCCAGCTCCAAAGGAGCTTTTCTGTGGCAGACATGCTTTATTATGTGCCCTTTCAGGGGCAAAGGCTTCTGTGTCAGTAAACTGCTATAGAGAGGAAGGACAGATTTATTCTCACAGCATCATAAGCATTATCTTCTGAGGGGCTAATGTAAAAAAACTGCGCAGCATTACCATCCAAAACCAGTGCTGCTGCTCCTTGATTATCAACCTGATAGGAGGCAGAATAAAAAGCTTGAAAGGCTGCTTCTCAGAAACGCGTATTTTAAAAGACAATTTTTAAATTAAGGACATTTTAAAGGCAGAATTTTTTAGGCTTGTTCATTTGCTGGGTTCTTTTGGACATTCTGTGGCAGTTTAGATTGGGTATTGTGTAAAAGGAAAGAAATAGTTGTGAATCTTCTTATCCGACATTAGCTTTAGTTAAAGCACAAATACTTGATTTCAGGTTAAAAACCCAACAGCTCATACATTTATATATAGACCTCCCCACAGACTGGAAATAAATATATTAACACCAATCATCGCACTATGTGATTAAAAGGGAAAACAGGGAACATGACTCCTCAGTGCAGAGAAGACTTTGCAAGGCACAATGGCAGTGAGGAGCCCAGACACATCCTCCCTCTGAGGTGAGCTGGCCTTTGTCAGGAGTTCAGCAGAGGCATATCTTTGAAAATCTTCCACCTGCAGACAACTGCAGCCCAGTCAGCATCTTAGCAATCTGAACACACCTGACAAGGCAAGTCTGTTTCTGTTTGGGGAAGAAGAGAAAGGATCAGTATTTAAAAAAATAGAACTTGAAAGTCTTTACAATGAAAATGGCTGTAAGCCTGTCCCACTGATACATGATGCAAAGAACTGACATGATTAAAAAATATCTCAACAGATCCTCAGACAGCCACTGGAGAGGTGGATGGGGTAAATCTGGAAGAAATACGAGAATTTGCCAAAGCTTTTAAAATCCGGCGCCTGTCCCTTGGCCTGACACAGACTCAAGTGGGCCAAGCCCTAAGCGCCACCGAAGGCCCAGCCTATAGCCAGTCTGCCATCTGCAGGTAACAATTTACATCATAAACTCCTATACTCTCTTTGTCCTTAATAGTGATCCAGGTTATTGTGAGGAACGTGCTTGTGTTTGAGTCTCATAACTTTAGAGTCTCTTATTTAACCTGATATTAATTAGGCAATGATGTTGTTGTCTGGCATATAAATTGTTCTTATTATCTATCTTTAGAGTGATTCTGGTCCCTGTTTTTCCCCTCCTTGTCTAAACAAGTGAAAAACAATGTTCCTGGCATAGAGACTTAATTCTGTAGATGAGTTGGAGATCCTGCTGATGCTGGATAAGCACCAGTTGACCCTCTTCATACTGTGCCATTTTCTACAGATAGGGTTACTGAACGAATATTTCATGGCTGCATCCCTGCTAAGTTAAAACCTGTATTACTGTTGTTAGCACTTCACGTAGAGGATGTTAATGATGATTTACCTAGGCAACACAGAAGGGAAAAAATAGCTTTCCTGCTATCTTGTAAATAAGCAGCTATTCATCTTTTATCACTCAAATATTTACTGAAAAACCCCAGACAAACCCATGTATGCAAAGCAGAAATCTGTCCTAATCATAAGAATTAATAACACAGTCTTGACAGAGTGAAAGTAGAAGAAAACACCTTATATGCATGTATGTGTGTTACAGTAATCCCATGTTTATGCATGAGGTAACAAACACACTTAGGTAACAGCTTTTTCCTCTTGGGCAATGCCTTATGGTCCTTCTCCATCAGTGAAAGCCAAGAAACCAACTCTAAGCTTATTTAAGTGGATTTTGTTCTTGGTGATCCATGAAATGCTCTGTCTTTTTAGCTGCTCTTTATACTTTTAATGTATTCCCCATAGAATGGAAGTGTACTTTTCCTGCAGTTAAAGACTAAGGTTATAAATAACATCAGTATGGGGTAGTGTGCTTGCAGCTCACATTTTGCTCAATGATTTCCCATAAAACCCATTGATTGTTGTTAAATACAAAAAGCTCCATAGGATCCTCTCACTTCTATGTTCTCCCCTACTGTTTTTTCTTATAAGATACCTCCCTGTAGAAAATAACCTTTATTCAGTCTATACAAGGATACTACTGCTGGGAAATTTGTTTCAAGACTTGTATGTCGTTATACCAATCGTGTCCTGCAGTAACAGCACTAGCAAACAATGCCAATGATATGAATGCTATTGCTCCCTATTGCTAAGGATTAATTTAGATTTTGTTTTTTTTGGTTTTTTTTTTGTTTTTTTTTTTTTTTTTTAATTTCTTTGTGGTCAGTTGGTAAAGAATGTCTAAGATGTATAGAGTTTTTAGCAACTGACAGTTTTTTGTAGCATTAAGTTGCTGTTTATCATGCTATACCTTAAAGGGACACACATTTCCTTTACTTTTGCCTAGTTTGCTGTCTTCTTATTACTTCCATCTACCTCACACTTAGAGAAAGCTCTGGGAATGGTTAGACCTTTTACAGAGGTCTCCTTGGAGGGGCAGGTTGCTCAGAACATGAGATTGGGTGCAAGAGCTTGTCCCAAATACTAGCAAGGTTACAGTTTTTTTAATTTCCTTTGCCCGCTTCAGATGGACACCATTTTGGGTGTAATTACATGCCATGACTGTGCATTTTTTGTTAAGCTGCTTCAGTGGCAGCATGTGTCCCTCAGAAATAGTACATTTAACTTTTTTTCAGATGCAACAAAGGAGTTTCAGTATGAACTCCAGGTCAATGGAAGGGGCAGTAAGGCAAGAAATTTGAACAACCAACTCGAAAAGTAGAATCTCCTGGTCGCTTATGCAGGAGCAATATACCACGTTGATATGTTCTGCATGCAAAGAGCAGCATTTTCTTTAACTTGAAACAATACATTCTAAAATACATCCTTCAGCCTGAAATATCACTGGACACCAAGGAATGACACCTTGCAGTCAATACCACATTAAGATGTCAGGCACCAGTTACAAATTCTTTGGAGTATTATTATCTGAAATTATTCTTTGTCTTATTCTTTGTGAGAAGTGATTTGTTTCTTGCTGGAATATTTTTTGCTGCCTCCACTTGCTGAATGGAGACACTAAAAATGGCCAGCTCCAGCCACCAAGTTTCTTTGCATAAAGGGATTCATTCAGTTCCTCTCATCTCCAGAGCACTCTGTGATTAGTGGTGGTGGTGCTTCAGCACCACCTGGGCTGGAGAGCACAGCAGCAACATCCAGTAATTGTTGCCTTTCTGCTGCATTAAGTACCACAACATACTGAGTGGACAGAACAAAGTGGGAAAACAGAAATGGATGGCACCAAAGGACTTGGGTTAAGACTTTTTTAATGTGTAGCAAAAGACAATAAACTCAGTAAACGAAAGAAACAAATACTTATAAAACTTGAAACATGAACTCTGCTCTTCTGCTTGTTTTTTAAAGGATTAAAGTTTTGTGTGGCTGCTTTTCCAGATATTTTATAATATTTGTAAAATCTGGTTTGGCAAAAGACTTTTGATGGCAAAATAATATATAGAAGACCTCATTTATAGGAAATGATATCATTCTGGTACAGTTTGCAGAAATCCCACAATAAAACTCAGCTTGGTGCCACACCATATTAGTAGACTCTTATGCTGGGTTTCATCTGGAAAACATGAGTCTGTCTTTGCACATTGTGGGGACAGCAAGATAATTGCAAAGTGTCCAGCTGTTTCAGCTGAACACCACTGTGGCTATGGGAATATTTTTTCCAACCCAGAAAAGGGATATAGCATTAACTTACAAACAGTGAAAATTGCTGAAAAATGGAAAGAAAACCTGATATTTGGAGGCTAGTATTTGCCACTGGTTTTTATTATTAAAGCTGTGGTGTTTGGATGACATGGGATGGGAAGGATAACAAAAGGATTAAGCACAAAGACAAGATGATTAAAGCAATGCCTTTGATATCATTTCCTGTAATTAGACTTAGTCTTAAGGGTTTTGAAGATAATCAAATATATGAAAATGTGATTCTTAACCTGTATTATTTAGTGTACTTGGAATTTTGATGTAGTGCTCATTTTGTGTTAGCTTAAATCTCTAGCTATCTATATTTATATCTATATCTATATTTATATCTACATCTATATCTATATCTATATCTGTATAGATATACCTATCTGACAGTTTTCGTAATCTACTGTAAATTACCTCTGCCAGTCAATTAGTCAGGCAGGCAGGAAGTCCCACCCTGGCAGAGCATCAGTGTAAGACTCTTCTTTCTCAATTTTCCCTCAGACACACCATCCTGAGAAGCCACTTTTTCCTACCACAGGAAGCCCAAGAGAACACTATAGCTAGCAGTCTGACAGCCAAACTGAACCCTGGCCTTTTGTATCCTGCCAGGTTTGAAAAGCTGGACATCACCCCTAAAAGTGCCCAGAAGATAAAGCCGGTGCTTGAGCGGTGGATGGCTGAGGCTGAGGCCCGCCATCGAGCAGGGATGCAGAACCTTACCGAGTTTATTGGGAGCGAACCATCCAAAAAGCGCAAGAGGCGTACCTCATTCACGCCACAAGCCCTTGAAATCTTGAATGCCCACTTTGAGAAGAACACGCATCCCTCTGGGCAAGAAATGACAGAGATTGCAGAGAAACTGAACTATGACCGGGAAGTAGTTAGAGTTTGGTTCTGCAATAAGAGGCAAGCACTGAAGAACACAATTAAACGTTTGAAACAACACGAGCCCGCGACGGCAGTTCCTATGGAGCCTTTAACAGACACTCTGGAAGAAAACTCCTAAAAGCAAAACAAAAGCCAAATCACACAGAAAAAACCCACACCAACTGAAACATGTCCATTTGAACTCTGTGAAAATACCTAGTCATCACCCTTGTAAGTAAATGACTGAGAAAACTACAAGAAGGACAGAACAGTTTATAAATGTCCGTGAGTTTTCCTATTTAAAAAAAAAAAAAAACAAAAAAAACCAAAAAAAAAACCACAAAACAAAACAAACACAACAGAACAAAACAAAAAAACTCCCACAACACTTAAAGTGTGTGTGGTAGAATTAGTTCCCAAAAAAAGAAAAAGCCAGTTTTTTTTTTAATGGACTTAAAGTAAACCAAATAACTGCTTAATTTTTTTCTGTATATTATGAAAATATGAACACATTTTAAGGACAAAATAAACAAACAACAACGACGACGACCAAAAAAAAAAAAAAAAAACAAAAAGAAAAGAAAAGAAAAAAGAAAAAAAAAAAACTTTTATCTGTTTAACAGAGAATACAAGCCTGCCACCTGGAGGAGTGATGGTAGCCTTTCAGGTATCAAGTGCTGATTCACTATGAAAACTATTAACCAAAGTCAGAAACATGGCATTGCAAACTAGATTGTTAGTCTACTCCTTTATGAGTGTAAACTTGTGTTACGAATTTTTACATTTGTATTTTGCAAAAAGGAATATGGGATTAATTTCTTTCATCCTTGTTTGTACCTCCTGCTGGTGTGTACAAAGCCATTCCATAGTAGTCACGTCGTTTTCTTTTCTTTTAGTCAACAGTTTTGCAATCCCCCAATGTTTGGGTGCCAAAAATAATTAATTTTTATTGTGATTTGTGGAGTTTGGTATTTCTCTTCTGAGCGTGTATGTCTTGGTTTGCATTTATTTTTCTGGTTTTTGGTGGTTTTGGTTTTTTTTTTTCCTGATTCTATTTGCTGCCTCCTCCCTTCCAATTCATTTTCCACCCCTTCCCCAAGCGCTCCAAAACCAGTACTATTTGAAGAATTTTAAAAAGAAAAGTGAGATCTGAACACTTTTATATGCTGAAATGCAATGAGGACAAAGAAGGATTAGACTATGTCTGATGGACTGTCAAGCCCACACTGAACATTGTGCTTTTTGTCAAATGTGTCGCTTGAGATTTTTCTGTCCTTTGGCCATGAACCTGGAGAGGTTACCAAAACTAATTTTGTAGTATAAATATAAACTGCACACTTGGTACAGTACTGTGTCTATATTATGGTTCTATTCGAAGCAATTTCTCTCCAAAGCCTGCTAGCCAAAGAAATTTCTTGAGGTTCTGATGAAAACAAATGGACAGGCTGAGAAGTGATGAGGATGTTTTGATCATTACATCACTATAGACAATTTCGATGGTAGTGCTTTGTTCCTTCTGCCTTTTTTTTATGTCATATTGATGCTTGCCCTGTTGACTTCTTTAGTAGAAGGATGCGCTTCTGCAGGTATTTGCTGTGGTCACTGGCTAGACTAAGCAATTGGGACACAGGGAAAACTACTGAATGTCTCTTGATAATATAAGGTGGGTCACATGCAATATGATTCAGGCGAACTGATTTTTCTTTAACAAGAAACACAGTTTGTCTCTGTGGCTTCCTTTTGGATTGGACAAGCATCTGCTAAAATACTGTGGTCATTGGACCTACAAGCATACCAAGGCTCAGAGGCAGAGAAAGGCGTTGCAGGTTCTTGATGGGGTGTCGTCTGACCTGTGAAGGTCATCTGCAATCTTCATCCTCTGCTCAGTTATGCTCGAGCCTTTGGGATTCAGGCCACTGTTAGGGTAGAAGCTGCATCTTGATCAGGTCTTCCCAAAAGATAACATCAGATAATGGTTCAGCTCACTGTAGAGATGGTAAAATTCTGCTGGTATAACTCCTGATTGCATTTCTTGACCTCAGAATGGTTGTGCTGGATTTTTGGTGATCTACCTAGGATGTGGAAGGAACTTCCTGAAGTGCTGGAGTCTTCAAATAACACCTCTCTTACTAAAGAGTTTTTGAAAACTCCAGGCTATATCTAAAACTTAGTGAAAGAAATAGACATTCATTGATTTCACTAGGCTTTGAATCTGGCCCTCAGTATTTTATTAATGGGATTTGCCTTGTAAATGGGGGATGTATTGCATGGTTGGGGGAGCTTTATGTTTTCAGAGACCTTCCTCTGGGCCAGAAGCTGCTTCTAAATGTGAGCACTCTCAAAGGTCAGTGTTGGAGCACACTGAGGATCCAGTACTCCAGGGTGGGCTCATGTCCAGCAAATGCATTTTAGACCTTAAGCTTCACCAGGGTATGTTTAAGGATGTTTTCAGTCTTGCTATTATGAGGAGGAGTGTGACAATTGTTATTGACTCTTTTTCAACTGTTGATATAACAATAACTGCTGGGGTAAAAACCACCTCAATAACCATAGGCAAATTGTGACAGACAAAACAGATGCTTTATCCAAGCTGAGCATGTAAATTAGAGAGTCTCACAGTAACATCTGCCCCTCTGAGTTTTCTTTTACCCTCTCTCTCCATAGATACCTATATCCTCAGAAATATCTGTGTTGTCTATACCAAACAGCCCTTAAGTAGTCACCACTGTTTAATCTACATAACAATCAGACCACCATCCAGAAGCCAACAGGAAAGCAAGGATGAGTAAATCATATTTGGAAGCAGTCACTCCTGAAATCCTACCCATGTCTCCAGAACACTCCGAATTGCCCAGTTATTAATGCCACATGCACAATTATATGTTCAGTCATCCTTAAGGCTATACCCTCCCCCATTCCATCCCCACCATCAACAGCCTGGGAACAAAACCATCAACCATTCTTTGCCTCAAAACTAAATTTCCAATTCTCCCAGGGACTGCTCTAAATTCTGTGAAGAAAAATCCCCCAAGAAAAAGGTTAACTAAACACTGTACGAAAGATACTAAATGTTTAAAAATATGCTGGCCGCAGTTATATAAGCTCTTTTCTGTTCCAAAGTACATATCAGAAGGATATAACTAGGACAGTGAAAATGTAAAACAAATATAAATTGCCAGCATGGAAGACAAAATAATGTTCATCCCACAGTCTTAAAATCATTCATGTGCAGTGATTTTTTTTACAGTTTTCTAATTTTGTATTATGTTTTGTAAATTATTTATAAAGTGTTGTATTGCTTCTCATATTAATTTTTTTATACACAAATTTTTGCTATGAGGCATAAATGGTGCCTGAACAGATTCTTAGGAAGATAAATTATGTGTGAGTCTTACATCTTTGGGAGGGCCATAAATATTTTGTTTTGTTTTGTTACTGGCAACATTTCTGGTTCCCATTTGTAAACAATTTTCATGTATTGATAACATTTGAATACCTTTTAATTTTGCATGTGACCAAAAGGTAGATTGCTACCAGCAAATGAAAAAAGTCTCTTCGGTCATATGTGAAGGTTTGATGGTTTTCCACTTTGTTGATAATTGCTTTATATATATATAATATTATTTGAAAAATGAACCAAGGGTTCACTTACTCTGCTGATTTTGTCTTTTTCTGTTTTTCACTAAAAAGCTATTTTGGACAGTTGAAGAAATCAAATGCATTCAAATTATTCCAATTTCTTTACATTATTACTGAAAAAAAAAGAAAAAAAAAAAAAAAGCCAAAAAAGAAAAAAAAAAAAGAAAAAAAAAAGAGGAAAAAAGAAAAGAGAGAGAGAACAAGGAAGCAAAAAAGGAGCTAGGAAGGAACAAGTAGAGGCGTATCAAAGAACTCAAGCTATAACCAAAAAGAAATATGTAAAATGCCTTTGCTCGTCTTCTCAATGCTGGACCAAAGCTCAATGTATGTAGGTATATGCACATTGTATAGATATGGCTAAATGTTGCTGACAATCTCGCAATACTAAACTGTTACTATTTAAGAAAAAATACAAAAATAAAACTGTTCATCAGTGTTTTACCTCAACACTCTACTTGTACCCAGTTATTGACCAACATTCAAATAAGAAGATAGGAGAGGAAATTGATTTCCATGTCAATGTTTGACTGTAAAATCTGTTTGGAAAACATTTTGTAATGAGCTTTTTGTCACGTGGTTTGCTTGTTTCCAACTTGAGACTATGTGGGGCACATTTGTTTATTTATTGTTAAAAGTGATATTATTACTATTATTATTATTATTAATTATTATTATTACTATTTTTTTGTTTTGTCCTTTGTGCTATAATCTACAGAATGGTCACCAGGGTCACTTATGAAGCACTGCAAAGAGATCTGTTTTTCCATGCATGGAGCATGCAGGGGGAAAGATGGCAGTACAAAATGGACTGTACTGTGTTGTTAAAAAATACAAATAAATAAAAAAGGAGTGGATATGGTGGACTTGTGACCAAAAAAACAAACTGGATATTTAAAAGCTCCTTACTACTCTGACTTTGAAACCAAAGCTGATTTATCTGCCAGGTTGCTTAACATGAAAAAAAAAAAAAAAAACTGACAAAAACTGTACTTAATCTAGAGCAATATCTGTATGGTCAGTAAAGCTGCACTTTGTGTATTTCTTAACAGCTTCAAATCTGTCACTTTTAATTTGTACCATAAAAAATAAAGAATTGTTTGACATGAAAAATAAGCTCCTTTCATGTTTGTCTTAAATCTCATGCATTATTCACATTATCCAAGCTCATGTAATTTCACATCAGTTCAATACAAAAATAGTTAAATGCTTGAAAAAAGGAGGAGAAAAAATCCATTTGCACTGTGGAACATAACTTTATCTGCAAAACCAAGCACTGCTTCTGTACCCAGAAGCACTGTCCTATTTTCTCGACAGGTATTGCAGAGGAGAAGATCTCCCTCAGAAGTACTCTGGAACTCCCCAGGTGAGTGTGTGTTGTTCCCCAGGCCAAACGGAGCAAAGTACAGATGGACATGAAGGCAAGTATATCTCCCCATGGTTCTATCCACAGTCCCATAACAAAGACTTACCCATAACACTGTGGTAAGTGATAGGAGTGTGTTAGAGAGGCTGGGTCAGCCGTTTAAATAATTTCTCTTGCATCTTTGCAGAGCTCATGGGGTTCATTACTCAATTCTTTCAGTAATTATGTTATTAGGTCACAGAAATGCCTATTTTTCAGGCCACTTCTCGAGTCATATTGAGTTCGGTCAAAATACAAGATTCTCAAATATCAGCATATTTGAGAAATTAATTAGTTGTGTTATAAAGGTTCTTTGCGGAAAATGCCTTAGAAAAAAATAAAAAAATAAATATTAAAAATTAAAAAAAAAAAAAAAAAAAAAAAAAAACCACACCAAAACCTTGACAATTAAATAAAAAGTCCAACAATCTTAGAATATTGTGTTTGAGTCTTCGGAACAAAATTTTTACAAATACTCTTTTCTTTGATTTTGTTTAATACTGTTTCACTTTTCCAATATCATGTTAAATAATCAAAACTAAAACAAAGTATTTATTTGCATAGAAAAACAGAGAGCATTTGGAATATTTATTTATTGTGAATTTTTTCCAGATCAGAATTTTCCATTTGCATGCAATTTTTCTCTATTTTATGAGGTACATAAGAAAGAGAACAAAAAAGGTAGCTTTTTTTGTAGACATAATGATAGAAGCTTCATAAACAAGGCAAAGATTGTATCAGGTCCTCTAAGCATCCTATCTCCCTACCATGCTCTAACAGCCACTTCAAGCACATGTCATTCATCTACTTAAACAACACAACAGTGTGCAGCCTTGTGCTTTCATAACAACTACTTTGTGCTTTCATAACAACTACTAAAATCTGAACATGTGTTTTTTCATTCCATTGTGATAAAGCAGCAAGCAAACATTGATTAGATGTTTTTTCCCCCCAAGTCTATTTAAAAATGCAAAACTTCCTCTTTTCATCATACTATTGGTATTTTAGCTGCCTCATAGACCCTACCTGGCCATTACAATCCAAATAACTTGGATCTATCAAGTTGCAAAAAAAATGGTGACTTTGCAAATTGAATCAATTAAGTTCCTATTGATCACTGAAATCTCAAAATAGATCCCTACTGAATACTGTCTATAAGACTTCACACTCCTTACTGACTGCTTAAAAATCAAATTTCTAGCAATTGACTATGACAGGACTTCAGAGCTCCTTAAGTGCATTATAAAGGACAAGGAGTTTTAGAAGTACATTGCTTTCCATGCTACTCTTTTGTACTTCCAGAAAACAAACAAAAAAACCTGAAACACAAAAACCCCAATGTATTTGTGATACTCTTAATAAACAAAGAAGTCTGCCTGTGTCCTGTCCTTCCTTAAGACATGTGATGGGAGGAAAGCTGGCAGTAAGGTCAGAGAACTACACAGAAGTTTTAGAATACATGTTTTTATACAGTCTCTTTGTCTCTGTAGCTTCTTTAGGACTGATCACAGCCTAAATCTATACCTGTTAAAAAACTCTTAGCAGAACTGAGGATAAGTAAATATTCTCTTCTTCTGGCTTAAATTTCAATCAAACAAGCACTGAGAAAGCAAAAGAGACTTATCAAAAGGGAAGGTTCCAGAAGAATTTGTTTTTTAATCTGAGAATACAGATTAATGTTAATCAGTCCCATATAAGATCATGACGTTTTTGAAAATCTTTGATAACTAAAGACTTGAAAGATTTTTTTCCCTTCTCTCTCCTTCTGCTCTACAGACCTGGATGTTTGGTTTTTCTCTCACTCACGGTCCTTTACTGTTGCATTTTGCCACACTATGGACAGACAATAGTGGCCAGGATTGAGAAAAGTCACCAGTAGCCCACCAGCCAGTACTGTGGTTTTCAATCCAGACCCCAAGAGCCCTGGTTTCTCTAAAATGCCTGCAACAGCCTTACATAATCTACCACGGCAGCTGCAGGGAGAGCATGTAGCAGTTCAAGTCTTTCATTTTATTGGACCCTGAACTTCTTGTATAATCAGTGGCCTTATGACAAAACATTTCTCAGACCAAGAGCTGTGTGCGTGATCACAGGCACACTTAGTGTGGGTGGGTCTTGGGTCAGACCACAAACTCATACACAAATCAAGATTCAGCAAAAAATGGCCTTAGCAGTAATAAAACTGTGGTAGGGAGTGGGCCAGTCCCAAAGACCACAAGATTCTGGCGTTGTGGTGTGGCTTAAAATCCAGCCTCCACCACCACAGCATCAATCAGCTTGTCAGGGCTGGAGTCACTCTCTTCAGACATCACATAGTGTTTGTGTTCAGCTAATGAGATCCCAGCTTTCAATGAAGAAAAATCCATGCTCCATCCAATTTATCCATCAGTACCACTACCAGGAAGATATCCAACCCCGTATGTACTCTGTCATTGATGGCCTCAGAAAAGTTCCTCAAATGGTCACAGAATACTGAAGTTCTTAGAAAACATGATGGTGACACTGCCCAAATCTGAATTGTGGGGCAATTTGCAATCAATCCTGGCAGAACCAGAATTGTCCCAGAAGCATGGATTTGCTGAAGCCAGTAACCTCTGCCCGACTTATTTTTAAAATTCACTGAAGAACTTGTGCTTATATTCAAGCATTTTTGTTAGTTTTTAGTCATAGAATCATAGAATGGTTTTGGTTGGAAGACCTTAAAGTTCATCTAGTTCCAACTCTTTGCCATGGGAAAGGATGGCTATACCAGATTGCTCAGAGCTTCATCCAGTCTGGGTATTGTACACTTCCAGGGATGTGGCATCAGATCAGAATTTTCATTTTCCAAAGAGCTTTTCTGGGCTCTTTGTTCCAGTACCTTACTACCCTCACAGGAAAGATTTTCTTCTTAATATCTAAATTAACTGTACTCTTTTTCAAGTTAAATCCATTCTTACTTGTCCTGTCACCACATGCTCTTGTAAAAAGTCCCTCTCCATCTCTTTTATGGTCCCTTGAAGTACTGGAAGGGAGCAATTAAATCACCCAAAAGCCTTCTCTTCTCCAGGCTGAACAACCCCAGTCCTCTCAGCCTTTCCTCATAGAAGAGGTGTTCCAGCCCTCTGATCAACTTGGCCTGCTGGCCTCCTCTGAACTTGTTCCAACAGGTTGATGTCCTTTCTGTGCTGGTGACACCAGAGCTGGATGCAACACTCCAAGAGGTGTGTCACCAGAGCAGAGGGGCAGAACCACCTCCCTTAACCTCCTGGCCACGCTGCCTTTTATGGTTGGCTCTCTGGGCTGTGAGTGCCCATGGCTGGGTCATGTCCAACCTCTCGTCCACCAGCATCCCCAGGTCCTTCTCCCCAAGGCTGCTCTCAATCTGTTCATCCCCCAGCCTGTGTTGGCACTGGGGGTTGCCCCAACCCAGGTGCAGCACCTTGCCCTTGGTCTCGTTAAACCTCATGAGATTTCCATGGGTCCACTTGAGCTTGTCCAGGTCCCTTTGGATGGCATCCTATCTCTCAGGTATGGGAGCTGCACCACTCATCTTGTTGTCTTGGCAAATTTGTTAAGGGTTCACTTGATCCCTTTGTTCATGTTATTAATGAAGATATCAAATAACACAGGTCCCAATACCTGCTGAAGGACACCACTTGTCACTGATGTCCACTGGGACTCTGAGCCATTGACCCATTAACCTCTGGATGTGTCCATCCAAGCAATTTCATATCCATATAACAGTTCACTCATCAAACCCATCTCTCTCCAATTTAGGGAGAAGGAAGTTGTGGCACATTCAAAGGGTTTACAGAAGTCTAGATAGATGACATCTGTAACCCTTCCCTTGTCTACTGATGTAGTCACTCCATCCTAGAAGGAGTGGTTGGTCAGGCAGCATTTGTCCTTGGTGAAGCTGTGCTGGCTGTCCTAAATCACCTTCCTGTCCACCATGTGCCTTAAGACAGCTTCCATGAGGATCTGTTCCATGATCTTCATAGACAGAGAGGTTAGCCTGTCTGGCTGGTAATGCCCAGGGTCCTCCTTTCCACCCTTTTTAATGATGGGTACAATACTTCCCTTTTTCCAGTTACCTGGGAGTTCACTGACTGCCATGACTTTTCAAATATCATGGAGAATGGCTTGGGAACTACATCAGCCAATTCCAAGTAATGGTATTAATTTTTAACACCTTGTGAACTGTTCATACTTTCTCTAAAACATATTAACTTGTCTTTTAACTATTAACTGAGAAAAAAGAACAAAAAACTTTGAAGATTTTTTAATTTCTTTTTGCAAAGAAGGGCCTATGGTGGTTTTTTACCATTTTACCTCTGCCCTTTTGACATTTTCAGCTCAATTATGTTCTTAAACAGAAGAACATGAAACTTTCTGCAAAATTACCCTTCAGTTCATTTAGACTGAAAGCAGCTGAAGAGAAGTGGCTACTTCTTGAAAAGCAGCAGCTATTTTTAGTTACTAGTTGGGGAATCTAAAGAGACTGATCTTGCATGTTCATAATGTACAGAACTTTTTTTGTCCAGCTAGTGTTAGTGATGCTTTGATGCTACCTTCATAGATTCATTTTGTGACATGTGTAAGTCTTCATAGGATTGGACTACCCTCAGCAGCTGTGAATCAATACTCTTATTTATCACTTATTCTGGCTCATTCATCAGTAAATCTTGATGTGCCCTTTATTATTTTTAGAACACAAACAACTCAGAAGGGACTGTATCTCAACAGGAAAGGTATGAGCTTGTCTCTTCCAAAGTTAATACAGGTCTTTCCATCTTATCAGTTGACTGCCAAAAACAGTGCTGAAGGTAATCTAGAGGCGAACATGAGAGAAACATTGAGGGGAACATTGAGGGGAATTAATGCAAGAGCATGAGCCATTAGTTATTTTTAAAATACTCTCTAATGTTTCACTTCATTTAAAATCCCTCCTTCTGAAGGTATCCTAACAATTTTTCATAATGAGAACTTACAGCAACACCATTTTGTGTCTATGGTATAATTATTCCCAAGCATGTGCACCAGCAACCTGACCCTAAGACTTATCGGCTCATCTGGAGAATCAAAACTCACCAGGTGGTCTGTGCATGCAGAGTGAAGAACACAAAGAACCCAAAATCCATATTGGCATAAGCACTTTACAGGTCATACATTCAAAGAAATTATTCAATAGTTAATATGTACTGAAGATGACATCTGAAAAGGAAAAAAACACAAATTCATTTGTATAAAAATAATGAAAAAGGAAAAAGAAAAGGCAGAACTGACAGACCATGTAGCTTCCCAAGATGTGTTAGAACAGCCATACACTTCAGTAAAAGCCTATCAGTCACTTGGTATCAACTGAGCATACACTCACTATACATCAAGGTTCTGAGAAGTCTGTATTATTTACAACATACTTTCTTCTGCTGTGGCTAAAGTTGTGATATCAAAAGCAGTCATGTGGCCCCAGATATCAGCTGAAGATGAAAATCTGACAAGTTACTTTTATGTCTGAAAATGGGTTGAATTTCACACTTAAATTGAAACCTGACTGTCCTAAACAAGTTACATTTTTTAAAAGATAAATATTGAGCCTAAGTTTATTTTACTGGACTAATATGAATTATTTCCTTAAAGCTACTTTTAAATATTCTTTGATATGCAATCATTCCTGTTTTTTAGAGGGCGGGAAGGTAATGTCCATTTTCAAAGAATCATGTTGTGTAGTTATTTATTGTTTATGTTCAGATTTGGTTTTTTCTATTTTAATTATACTATTTAATTATTTTAATATGTAATTATTTACTATGTAAAAATGAATGTGCCTGTATGCAAAGCCAGCATCTCCTGTTTAGTCCAATCATGTCTCAGCAACCCAGATGTATTTAAATGTTTATATATCCATGTTAACTTGGTATCATAAAGAAACAACTCATTGCATGCTTCTTTCCTTACCTACTTAGATTTCATACCATTTTAACCTCAATGTTTCAAAAGATTAGCCACTTTCAAACAAATCTGACATAAAGGAGATAGATAACTACAGGTTTAATGAAAATAGCCTAGAGAAAAAAGAAGTAGATCAGACTCCCAGGTGAGAAAAAAGCTGCAGTAAGAATTTGTAAGCCCCATTCCAGATTACCTTCAGCACTGTTTTTGGCAGTCAACTGCCAAGCCAGAAATAGATGTATTAATTTTAGAAGAAACATGCACATGCCTTTCCTGTTGAAATACAGTCCCTTCTGAGCTTGTGTTTCAAAAATAACAAAGGGTACCTCAAGATTTACTGATGAATGAGCCAGAAAAAATGATAAATAAGAGTATTGATTCACAGCTGCTGAGGGTAGGTCCAATCCTATGAAGACTTACACATGTCACAAAATGTATCTATGAAGCATCAAAGCATCACTAACACTAGTGGACAAATAAAGTTATGCACTTGATGAGCTTGAGTAAATAAACCTTAATGAACACCAGAGACAATCAACTTGGACAAGGAGAAAAATAATCCTTCTAAAAACCCTAGCTAGAGGAAGAAATAGCACTGAGCTCACAAGCCACCAGGAGATTTATATCCTGGGAAACCGGATTGCATTTGTCTTGGTGCTTGAAGTTCTTCATAATATTCATGTGATTCACAAGACCAGCCACTGATGTCTTGGAACAGGCATACCAGAAAGGACCAGTGTTGGTCTCACATCCTTCCTTTGAAAAAGCCCTCTTGTTGGAGAACATGAAAGTCTAACAGGAAAGTTTTACACATATGAATGCTTAGCAGAAGGCTCTGAATGTAAAACTTGTAAGTGAAGTAGAAATGAAAGCAAGTTTTGACATGGAAGAATAAACGATGTCTACAGTTAGAATTGCTGAGCCAGTTGTTACTGGACAGCAAAGAAAGCAAAGGTTAAGTCAAGTTGGAATGTTTTATGGCTAGAGCAAAGGATATGTTGACCACAAACATAGATGTTTTTAAGCAAGCAGAAATAAGTCTTAGGAAAAACAAAAGATACCATAAGCAAAAAAACCATGTTTTTACCAAGTAGAAAAAAGGCCTAAGAATTTTCTACTGCAAGAACAACTTTAAGCTTAAACTGTAACATACTAACTTGATGTGATTGGGTAGCACTAACCATAACATGGTAATGATAATAGTTATGATAGGCTATAAGTAATGGTAAAGGTATTGTGTATGATGCTGATTGGTTTTTATGTATTAAGATGTCAGCAAAGAAAACTATATAATGCATTGTTACCAGAACTAACTTCAGGCATGCCCACAAGCTGAAGCTGGCAGATTTAGGTGTGGCTTTCTTACCCAGGACCCATGACTGCTGTAACCCCTTTGATACAACAAATAGCATTTTGAAGAGCTGTCTGTTGTCCCAAATCCTTCGTGGACACATCTTTTACACCCTCTCCTAAATTTTTCAGTGAAATTAATTTTGCAGGGGTGCAATGAAATTACAATAAACGAGTACAAAGTTTTCCCCAGCACAACACCTATGTAGGCCTTGACTTCCTGTAAAACTGTCCCTTACTATGGAGATATACTGTCTTCAATAAAAAGGCAGTCTGTCACTTCAATTTCCAATACAGCAGATTATTATAATTTAGGATGAAGAAAATCTCTACCTGAATAAAGCCCTCTGTTCATCTTGCACTGGGAAGGTGATTAAAAGGAAGGGGGAGAGGAAAAGAGCACCCCTGTAGATACTAGTTATGAGGTAATGTATAAAAAATTCTATTCTTGTGGTTCAGCATATATTTTAAAAATAAAATAGGCTACTTTTGAACACAGGAAAGAAATAAACAGAAGTTTTCACTTATTACTCTAACAAAATCTGTAGCAGTTTTAAGGCTGATTGTGTTTTCTATTAACACCAAATAGCCTATTTAAACTGGGGGGAGATATGCAAATGTACGAGAACATAGGATTACCTTAAATATCTTTGTTGCTTACCTGTTGCAGTGTTGATTCCAGAAGTGTAATAGGTTTAGACTTCTTTTTCAAGCCTTTCCTCTTTGTCAAATGCTTATCTGCTTTCAGTGAAGCTCTGAGGCTTGCTACAGCACCTGTTCCATAAAATAGACTAGAGGAGTCCAGAAAAGTCTATACCCAGTTCAGTTTGTTGGAACGAAGGTTGTTCATGCTTGGTAATGAGGCTTATTTCCCTCAGAAAACACCCCTCCAAGGAGAAAAAGACTTGAAGACTTGTCCTACTACAAAGCACTGTACAAGCCAGAAGTTCTGCATGGCTAAACCACACCAAAACAAGAGCCATTTCTGAGCTGGGGTTATTTAGGAAAAGGGAATACAGGCAACCTCGTCCCTGATAAGTAACAGCCTCGCCCCTGATGAGTCACAGCTATAGCTAATAAAGGTAAGTGTGATGAAAGGGAGTGGGTTAGCTGGCGAGGGGAGGATCATGAAGGAGGAGGAACCTTGAGGAAGAAGGAGCAAGAGGCTCATGAAAAAGAAGGATTGTGAGGACAGAAAGTCACTACTGTGAGGTTAGCTGTAGTCTGCAGTCATAGTCTAGCAAGGTAAAAGCCTGCATTCAGAGTCTGCAAACTAATACTGGCAGTGATAGTTTAGCAGGAAACAACCAGCAGTCAGAGGCTGCAAGGGAACCCTACAGCAGGAGCTTGCTGCAGGCAGAGTCAGTGAATAGCTGGAGTCAGGATGTCTGAGCTATAAAGAGGAATAAACCAGGACCCTTTTCAAGCTCTAATAAAAAAGAAGTCTGTGCCTCAGCTCATTTCTACCCTCTAACGAGAGGGCAGCTGCATCAGCGTTGCATCTTCAGGAGCTGTCTGGTGATAAATTCTGTAGGTAGGTAGGACCCCCTGCAATGCATGCACCCAAAGAACATGTTGCCTAGCTCGTGAAGCCTAAGGACACTTCAATATGCCACCCTGGGACATGTGAACAAGGAAGCTAAATCATTGCTCAGCCACAGACACTGAGGAGCTGGAAAGTGTAGCACAGTTGACCTGCCAGTCTCCAAAATAGAAAAGCTATTATAGATGAATATATAATCTATAGCATTCATCTATTATATAGATGAAATAGAGGGCTTAGCATGTAATACAGCTAATTGGGTAAAAATGTAATCCTGAAGATGGTTTCTTACATAAAGCAATTTTTAAGTATAGTCCAGATAATCAACATGTATTTCTTTTCCCCTTTCTTTGGTTAGTCCTCGTAACTTCCCATCAGGCTTTCCAGTGTTTTGGCTATTGCTTTTCTTTGCCTTTGATGTTCACAGCAAAATCTGAACAGAGTTAAAAACTATAAATATAGCTGTCAGGTGGAATTTACAGTCTTACCCAAAATCCTCATATCCAGATCCACTGGGCAGCAAATTTTAGAAGATAATCATCCATATTTTTCTCTTGGTTTAGGCAAATGGGCTCTGCAAACAGCAGGATTGTCTGCTATGCCCCTTTCTCATCCTTATCCAAGGGCTGAAAACTGTCTCTTCATATCTTCCAGCAGATAATCTCTTCTTATAATTCACTATCTCATTTTAGTTGGGACAACCTCAAGAAACACTTAGTTTTTAAGCCAACTCACTTCTCAATGACCACAACTGGTTGAAAGAGTGGTCATAGAGACCACTCTTGTGGTTAAAAGGCAATCACACAAGCTGATCCAACGGCAAAGGTGCAAGAAGAGTGGAATAAGGAAAAGGCAGAGCACAGAAATATTGTGCATGAGCACAAGTGTATCCAAACCCCCACTACATCCACAAAAAGAAGATTACTTTTCACTGCCTCAGAGTTTCATCAGGTCCTTTAGAGAGGGAGCTTATGGTTGTGCTTTGAATTTTCTGCTTAGTCAAAGCATCTCAGTAGTATTTTCTTTTCCTCCTTTAGTAACATGAAAAATATACCATATCTGTTCAGAAGGAAAACTATTTGTTTCATTACTGACTTGCTGGAAATATTTGTATTTTATTTTAATGAACCTCAGAGAATTTCCCTTTGATAAAGAATTCTGTGAGGAAAAAAGTAACTGAAATATGCGGAGTTTTATTTTTTATATCAGAATTTAAGTAGTTTAGGCTTTTTTTTTATTATTTTTAACATATTTTTTTACATTATCAAATCCCTCCTTTGTCTCTCAGTCTCTTAAATTCCAATTTGAGCTGCCATTGTGATAGAGAAGAAAAATTAAAATTAATAATTCTTATTTCATAAGGTAAGGTGGTCCTAGATATATGCCTGCCTGAGTAAGGAGCCAACTGCTGACCACCTAGTACACTCCCTGCTACCATGCTGGAAAGAGATTTATTGCGTGTGAGAAGTATCAGACTGGTGGAGAAATCTAGACCTATCTTTCTCATTGATGCAATATTTCACATACAAAGAGAGAAAAAAAAAAAAAAATTCAAGCTCTATGCCCCTACATAGACCTTGTCCTTCCTCTTGAGGCTTCTGACAGAGTCAGGACAGAGTGCAAGCTACTACTGATGTAACAACAATTTTCCTGTGACATATACTACTCTGCTTTGAGCCTGATTTATCATCAACAATTCACCTCACATAGGACACCAAATGGCATCCTTCATGTGAAAGCAACTTGTAAACTAATAATAAGAGGAAGAAATATTTAATAATTGATAATGAAATGGAGTAAAATCAGTGACCTTGGCAGGAAACGTTCCATGTCTTATTAGCAATTGCCAGAGCCGGTCATCCATCCCACTTAAATCTATTTCCTGAACGTATTGCATCTCTTGAATTTACACTGCTCTGGTGTGAAACCATGAGCATCACATTTCTGCAGTTCACTGTCTTGCAGTCTAAATCTATCAGATTTTGCTCCTTCAACCAACAACAGCGTCTTTGTCTATTTTTCCTACATATAGATATATATGCTTCTCTAACTTTTCACAGAACTATAGCTGTAGAAATATTTGTGGGTTCAATGATTTTATTGATCTTGGTAGCCTCAGACTGCACAGTGCCTCAGTACAACTGGAGTTTATGGACTACTGCCATGAGGTATATATTTTAGAGTTCTCTTTAGAAGCTAGAGAAAAAAATGAGGGCCATATTATTCCTTCTACAGGTTTTATGGTAGAAAAAAGTGCATTGTAGACAATGATTACACAGTACATTGTGCAAAAATCATTGCCAGGCACCAAAAAATCACCTCCTATACAGTGTTGTTGGCAGCACAACAAACATTCTACACCAGGCTTTTTATAAGCAATATTAATCTTTCCTGCTGGAGTTACTCACTGTTAATGCACTGTCATAGTAAGGTTGTACGTTTAAGTCATTTAGGAGTCCTCACATTTTTAATAAACTATTTTTCAAGTATATTCTGACCAAACCAAATGCAAGTACATTTCCTTTCTGCATCTTTTAGATGCCTTTTGGAAGAGATGCAAGATAAACCACATTTACCATGTATGTTCATGTGAATACACAGTCATACAAATGCTAATGTTTATGTGAATACATATATTTCTGTATTTATATATGCACACACAAGCATGCCATGGATATGGAGACAGATGCATAAAACTTTTCATCTGTAGCTATTGTAGACACATTTGAAGCCATTGCTGAATGAATGGTTGACCCATTTAATCTTTGTCTAAAGAAATGCCTTGCAATGTTATTTTTGGTTTCAGTTGCATTTTAAAGCACTCACTCCAAAATTAGAGCTGGCAAAGTTTCAGGCTTCATAGAAAGGCTAGCATTTACTTGTCTCCAAAACAAGAGCAGCCTGTATCCCAAAATAAACCTTCCTAACTATTTTTCTTAATGTGTCTGGGTATTTCAAGGGCTCAGCAGCAGCAGGAGAAAAAGTCAAGCATTTTTGATGATTCCATTCCTTATACCACACAGCTAATTATTTTGGAAGAGGTTTTTTTTCCTTTTCATCTTTTCACTCCGCAAAAATATGGATTGATTTTTTTTTTCTTCTGCCATTGCCTGCAGCAAAGTGAAATGCACACATAAAATAACCATAAAAAAGTCTAACAACTTTTTTCAAAGTGTTTTCTTACACATCCTCCCGGAAGATAAATCACAAAGATTTTTGTCAGGGGTGTGTGGAATGTTGAAAGAGGAGAGGGGATAGGATATTTGTACACCTGCCTAGATTCAGAAGAGTTTTAAATTAAGAAAATTTCTTATGTTCTGTGGGAATAGACTATATGTAGTTTCAATGAAAGAAAACTATGAGTGAGACTTGAATGAAAACTAGGAAAAAATATTTCTTTGCATATGTGTTGGAACTCATTAGTGAGTTTTGTTTAGTGACCTTTCTGTGTTTGCTTTCTAAAGACATTTGGGGATTTTTGCTGCAGTGCCATCCAAGTCTAAAACTCAAGTCACTCACACTGTCTTCAGTGGCAGATGCACTATCTTCACTAGCTACTTTGAGAGATGTTACATAGAGCACAAATAAGATAATTAGTGGAAGCTTCTTTCTGGGATGCAAAAGAAGCCAGATGCATATTCAGACTTTGAATTCAAGAGGGGTCTGGGTTCCTTTTAGATACCGTGGAAGAGTCCCGTTCAGTAGTGAACTGCAAGTTATGATATGAAATGGATAAAATTCAAACATTAATTGTCCTGTTAAGACAGTCTGGAACTACTGGAAATTACTCAAAGAAATCTACACTGCCTCTGAATGATACAGACTGATGGCTATTCTCCACCACCCAATATAATCTAAAACAATAGAGCTACTTACATGAAAGTACATAAATTACTTAGCTGTAGGAACATGGACATTTTTCATCCAAACAGCCGCTTGAAAGGTTGTACAGAAGCATTAAAACTCTTTTTGTTTGCATTTTGGCAGGGCAGTCTTGGAGAAAAGCTCATGTAACTGCTTCACCTCTGCTTTCCAGAAGGACAAAATGCCCTGTTTTGTTTCCTCAAAAGCCTTTACAACAGCTTCCTTGCCACCTGTCTGAACAGGCCAGTCCAGGGTACACCTCTGCAGCACTCACACACCAATCTCCACCAAGAGCACCAGTGACTGTAGCCCCCTCAAATCATCTTGAGGTATTTACAGTTTCCCCCCTCTCTTCCCAAGGGCATGAGTCACTATAATCTTGGGCCAGATGGCTCCTCTTGGCACCATGAATAACATTCAGATGAACACAAAGTGAGCTGAAACAGGTCTTCAGGGGCTGAACGTCTGACAAACCAAAGCATGCATCTGCTGATTGTCTTTGTCAGCTCTCAGTAGACACTGTTTTAACATTTACAGGTAACTGAACCCTGCCATTTCCAATACATTTACAGTAAGAATCTCTTTCCATCATTAATTCTACAGATTTCTATGGATGTTAAAATGGTGCTGACATTTAAAGCATGACAACTCTAACATATGCAACCAACATAGATGTCTACATAGTAGAAAATTAGGTTCCACACTGCTGACAATTACTCCAATATCTTGCAGTTAGCATTTGCCTTGCTAAGTACCATGTATGCATGCACACAGAAAACTGAAGAACCAATTTTAAAGTCACTTGGCTGCAAGTTCTGAGCAATAAAAGAGTTTTGAAAACTAGTAGCTGTCTCAAGAGGTGTAGGTGGAGCAAGGATGGACCACCCTGGAGAAAACCTACAGGGTTGGCAAGACAGCAGGTGGGGTTTAGGCATCACTGGGCTTTCTTCTTTCAAGGGGGAAAAATTCTGGCAGCGTTTTCAGGGTTTATCAGTTTGATTTGAGGGTTATTTTCTCAAGGATGTGGACTTGTGCAAAAACTGGTATAGTTAATGCCCCAATGGCACCAACAGACCCTGCTGTCTCTGCCCCTGCCTACATGCCCATTTCAGCCCAGCCAGGGCCATCAGTCCCTGTCTCAGGAGTGCTGACATCCAGCTCCCCACAGTCCTGCCCTGGCACTGAGCTGGCCAATGTCCTGGCATGGCCTCATAGCTCTTATCATCATGAACCTGCTAGACCATCTGGTATGAACCCAGCTTCCCAGCCTCCCTGAGCCCACTCTGCTCACACCTCCCAGAGGTGATGGGACCAGCTCCTGGCTAGCAATTCCAGTCTCATTCCAGTTTCTTTGGAACCTGCTATGGCTGCCCCCTGGCAGGTGCTATGCAGTGTTAGCTTTGCTTTGGGAGCTTTGGTTTTTTCTCTCCCTTGGAGAGAAGCAGTCTGCCAATGTTTAACCTGGATATTAGAGACTGAAACCACCTCAATGCTCTGAGGTACTCATTTTACAGTCAGAACAAGAATCCTTTGCTTTCACAGGCTTGTCATGGCTATATATTCAAAAATACCTGTATTGTTATACCCAGAAACAGGACTGAGCAAGAAGGCTTAATACCCTTACCACATGCTGACAGAATGGTAACTTTGGAGTGCATATTCCCAGTCTACTGCAAATACAAAATCAAGATCATAAGCACCGCCCTCTGTTGTGGAGGTCGTGGGCAGACCCCCAGCAGAACGAATTGCAACAGCTTAAGATCTTGATTTCCCAAGAGCTCATTCACACCACCATTTCTTTTGCTTTCTCTTTTGTGTTGCACCCACCACATCACTACCAGAGGAAAGAAAAAGGTGTTTCAGCAGTCACACAGCCCATGACTCTGGGTTTAAGTGTATGGTAAGGCCATAAAAGCCGAGCACCTCTGAGAACTTACAGCTTCTAAAAATGGCTCACTTCTGCTTCTACCTCTACTGGCTCCAGTACCTTTCCCTGGCTGTTCAGACTGCCTTTTAGCTGCAAGCTGACCTAACTGTTCAGACTGCCTTTTAGCTGCAAGCTGACTTAAACTCATTAAATAGATATTCTTCTAAATAAATGACTCACTTTTGGTGTGACAAGCAAGAAAGCAAGAAAACAAAATTGAAAGGATGTGTACAAAAAAGCATACTCTATTTTTTTATCTTTTCTTTTTCTTAACTGCCTACTGTATGGGATATGCCACATGATTTATCTTACGCTCTTTGTAACCTTAAGTAAGGGTGATTGATAATAAATTAATAATATAGTTTATCAAGTAGAGCACCTTAAATTAAGCTCTGAAGTCAAATTGCAGATGTCTTACTGCAGCTTCTATATGAAAGTGGAAAATTTTTGGTCCTTCACTACTCATTTCAAAAGGAGTTGCTGGAGGCTCCACCTGCTTTTAAATTAGAGTCCTAAATGTGATTTAACTATTTAGCAACACCTTGCTCCCCTTATCATAAAGATTGATGCTTGTTGAACTTTCTAGGTGCTGTGTGCAGTACCCTGAATAAACAAATGGCTGCTTGAAGTAAAGAATATTAGACTACTGACTCTAAGGAGTCAGAATTTTTTCCCAAGTGTCTGTACTCTGCACATATCCACTACTACATTCAAATCTGAAAACAAGTAAGAACTTTTCACGTAATACCTAATCACGTCCACTCTTCAAAGTGCAGCAGCAGGAGGATAAGAAATTTACAGAGATAGTTATTCTGTTGAACAAGAAAGATATTTTTCCTGTTAAGCTCTGTTAATTTTAGAGTTAGAGAAGATCTTGTCTTCTATTGATGGTATAGAGGTCAATGAATTATTATCAGTAGTCATATTCTGAGAATAGGGAGACCTCAATTTTGATATTATCTCTGCCTCTACCTGCAGCATCCCTTTTCTGTCAGCAGCATAGACCCTCATACTGTTGCTTTCAAATTTATGTGGAGGAGATTTTGTCCATGTGGAAGCATCCATATACCATTAAGGCCACAGTTCATGCCTACTGTGGAAATTACATCAGGGGCTCATGTATGACATGTTACTCTGTGAAGGCTTCCAGCACTATTGCTACCCTTGTCAATCAAAACAAGACAATAACTAGAATATGCTGCTACCACATGGCTGGAGTCCTGACACAGGCCTCTAAGCAAATGATAATACAAATAAATAATAGTGGACAGGAGGCTTCTGAAAAAGAAGACTCACCCTTTAAGGGACAAGAAACCTGAGGAAAACAGGAGGTCAAGTCCTGGACACATATTAAAATTCTATTAGTATTTTGATGGTTGGGGATATGATTGATTTTTGATTTTATTTGTCCTCTTTCCATTAGCTTTTTATCAAAATGAAATCTAATCACAGTCAGTTACCAGAGCTCAGCTGACAGATGGTAACTTGTTAAGGCATTGTTGTGTGATTGTGTTCATCATTTGCCCCAGTCTGTACCAGAGCCAGTAGCCCTCATCTGGTCTCAAAAGCTTTATTAATGTAACTCAGTTTGTCTCAGAAATCACTCTGGCCACTTTTTTACCCCCACGGTGAAACATCATCTTCTTTCAGGTTAAGTTAATAACTGACCAAATGGCACTCCTTAAGCCATTTAAGTTTTGTCTTGAAGGATGAAAGATAAATTAGTTTAGAAATAGTTTTGTTACACTGACACTGAGCAAATCACTACACTTTTCTGTGTATATAAAGTTTAAGTACACTTGAAGAACTGTCAAGTTATAGTGGTTGAAAATTGTATTGTCCTTCAGTCAAGCCACAGCAACAGTCTGAGTGCATGCTCCTGTAAAGTAAAACACAACAGCTTAAATCTCCCTTTGCTAGTTAACCTGCAGATTAAAATGTAAACCACTATGTGTTACCTTGAAGTCAGACTGACCTAAGACTCTCTGTGGTCAGTTGGCACTTCTCAGCTGATAAGGGTAATTGGTTAAACCCCTTCTCAGCTGATAGGGGTAATTGGTTAAACCCCTTACTCTTTCAAAGTGGCTTCACATGCTAAGTGCATTAACCATTTCCATATTTTAACCACTTGAAAGTTGAAAGGCATTTCAATTTGAAAATTTCTCATGGCTCTAATAAGCTTGATTCTTTTTCAGTCTGTCTAAAAGCACTAGAATTCACCTTTTGGAAGAGATGCACAGATGGATGTGTCTTTGATGTGTTTAGAGTTACAAAAGTTTGATGTTTTCAATTAAAACAAGTGCTATTTACTTCTATACTTATGGATAATAGAGCACTTTTGACTTTTACAAAGTGAGTGTTATTAAAGCACTTTGCTAATGTACAAAGGCACTTTCATAAAACAAGGAAGAAAAGAAGCAGTCCTCTTTCAAAATGTCTCTGGAAAATGAGATGAAAGTAGAAGAAAAACTTGCAAGAAAAGAGTTCTTTAACAATAACAGAGCTATCTTCAACTGTTCCTGTGTATGATTTCAGTCATCATCTTTATGCCTAGAAGCACTTTTATAAACATTTGTAACAATTTAGACATATTCTATCACTCAAAACTTTTCACACAAGGGTTCTTCACCCTAACCTTTTTGATGAGGCCAGAAAACACTTATCTTGTGGTTTCCAAGGTATTCCTGAAATAGTACAATGGAGAAATAATATGCTATTGTTGGTGTTCAGGAACGATTATTACTGATTTATTATTTAATATCATTATTGAAATTGTATATATACCTTTTATTTCTGTGTACCTCATTTAATTTATTTTCCACAAACATTTCTTGCGTTATGCTCTGGAATTGCAGTTTTGAGGAATTTAGGTCCTTATTCAGCCAGGCACAATCTCTTCTAAAGATGTTCTCCTCTTCTCCACTTTTTGTCCTCTTTTGAATCTAGAACTGACAATTACAGAGATCCATTAATCAGAAATTTGCACAGTCAGATCTGCAACAGATTACTATCTGGAATGAAATGTCTAAAAATGCAATTATTATATTATGGTTTTAGTAGCCAAACTGAAGGAAGAACTAGTGTTGTTTTTTCCAAACATTTTCCAGTTAAGCCAAGAAAGCTTTTTATATTTCTTTTATTCGAAGTATAAACTGAAAGGCTATTTTATACAGAGGGAAAAATTATTTCCAACCAAATACATCTCAAATTGTGATTGTCTCTGAAATGGCAAAGAAAAAAAAAGTCTTATTCTTCAGGTCATATAGCTATGTTTTCAGTAATGAAGCATTTCTAAGGGAGAAACCATCAGCAGAGATGTTATTTTTCTGTAAAGATCTTGGTGCAAGATGCTTAAAATCTCTTCCATTTCAGTTTCAGTATAAGGCAAAAGGATGGGCATCTTACTCACTATATCTTAAATATATGTATTGCTTCTCATCTCTGAGAAAGAAGTTTTAGCCTGGGAACGATGATTACACTGCATTATTTCACTTCTGCGGTGGTACCTTCAATAACAAAAATGGCCCATCTTCGTTTTCTATTAAAAGACAGCATCTTATGGCTTCTTCACTGCTTGTCCCACGAGTACTTCTGTCTCTGAATGATTTCTCACTTTTCACTGGGTTCTGTATTATTGTTTCATAATGATAGATCTTTTATTTTTTCTTGCTGGTGTAAGTAGGCAAATAAATAGAACAAGCAGCTAGGATTGAGTTTAGTACAGAGCATGTAGAGAAGCAGTTACAAAGAAGTTTGTCATGTTGGAGAACTAAACAGCAAAGCTTAGCTATTGGCAGCTGGATTTGTGAGGCCAGAGTCAAAAAACACCTTTTTGGTAAAAGATGCATTTTTATGCTTCTATGTGTGGAAGGGTTTTTTTGTTTTGGTTTTGTTTGGTTTTTTTTGTTTGGTTGGTTTTTTTTTTTTTTTAGAGTAAAATGTCAACTCATAAAAACATCAGGTGCATCTAGAGATGCTATTATAGTTTTTGTGTTATTAGCATCCAAGAGTGCTGGGGGTGAGAAAAAGGTGCAAGAGCAGCAGGGGACTATTGCCATAAACAGGATTTCACAGAGTCATGCATCTTTCAGAGACAACTCCACTTACGTTACTTCTAAAGTTAGCATTATTTCTCCATTCGAAATAATCAGAAATAAAACATCAGACAGTAAACACTCCCCCAGTGACCAACTGTGCTGTTTGGGTCTTTTCTTTCCCCCACTTCTCATTCCCCCCACCCTTCACTACTTTGCCGAAAGAAAAGACACTAAAAGTTCCTTCTGTGAGTTGCCAAGGTGCTCCCAGCCCATTGTGCAGAATCATTGTCAGGTTAAATTAGGGAGTACAGACTCCATGAGTGTAAAAAAATCAATACTTGATGGAAGATTGCTCCCCGGAAAATCTGTTTTGATTCCAGGATTAATTCGCGACCAAAGGCTTCTGCAAAATGACATGCCATTAGTCAGAAAATGAACACATTCTACCCTTGAAATTGGATGGAAATATGTCAGATGATTGACCTATTCATTCTCTTCGCTCTCTGGGCAGAGAGAGTAGGTGTGGTAGCTGTGAATTAGGCCCCCAAACCAGGTCCATTTTCCAAGCAGTAAAAAAAAAAAAGAGAGAAAAAATAGTCCAATGTGAATTGCAAGTATTCTCTAGGCCATTGTTGTAAAGCTATTGCAAATGCATTCCGTCAAGGTAAATGCATTTGTCTGGAAGGCCTGACTCTCTTGTGTTTTCTAAATCTCAGAATAAACCATACAAGAAGTCTTAAAATAAAGCAGGGATTTTTTTCTTCTGAAAAAAAGGTTTGCAATATTAATGACAGTGTAAATTGTTTGCCATATGGAAAGTAACATTCTACCCCCCTTCCTTTGTTAAGCAGCTTCTTCCACAAAAACTTTCATGAGGCAAACCCAGCACTTGAGCTACGCTGGTTGATCTGTGTTCAGGCCTCTTGAACAGCCCCAGTGACAATCACAGTGTTCAGCCAGGGGCCATGGAAGTGGCCCCTGCACTGGCTTCCTGGTGCTGTGCAGCCAGTGTGCTTCCTTGTCTTGTGAGGTGCCAAGCTCTAGGACAAAAGGGCATTTCAATCTTTGTATTTATACATTCAGAGCCTGAACTGTGTCTGCTTATACTGTAGAAACATGCTGAATATGCGGAACAGAAAGGTCATGACATGACATGACATGACATATTTGTATTTATTTATCTTGTGTGGAACTGCCAAGGTGAATCTAACCTCTTGATAGACAGGGGATTTCCAGTGGAGAGAAAAGTTATGGGTAGCATCATTAGACCACGTACTTGGAATATGGGGAGGCATTGTACCATTCTTTGTTACCCAGCTGGAGTGCACTGAGATTAGAGAAGTTGCTTCCAAACATATTAATGAATGCACAATTGCCATGGAGATGCAGCTGTTTCAGAAAGAAGTTACCACCACTGTTTTATTTTTGTAACCACTCAAAAAAACATTGCCAGCATGTACATTGTACTAGGATTCAAGTGATCTGGAGTTTTTCTTGAAAATCTGGAGAACCATCTATCAGGAGAAAATGCATTCTGAAGTAGAATGGAAGCAACAAACAAAATCACCAAAAGATATGTTATCACTGACAGAATACTCATTGGCAACCTAATTCACCAAATTTCCAACTGCAGACATACCAAAGAACTCCTTCTCGAAAATATGGACCCACTTTGTCTGTAATCCCCCACCAAAAATGGCTCTAAAGTAATTTTTGAGAGTTTTGGACTTGAAATTCTGCACCATTTTAATTGTGAATCAGTATCTCTTGACTTTCTCATTAAGGTTTTACAATAAGGGTTGAACTTACAAAAAGCTGTAATTTTTCTGTCTAGTTCTGATGTTTCTTTCATTCAAACCTTGAATAGAACATGTTGTGTAAATAGTAAGTCATTGATGGTCCATGTGCGATTACTTGGAGTTATTGAGTAGGTAATTCTTCTACATGAAGCCAATCTAAGCTTTTCAATGTGGCCATTAATGTCTACAAGGGAAAAACTCCTTTCCAAGCTGTGCCACAGAAGTGGCTAAGGATGATGATACCTGAAATGCCCAACTAATCTTTATTTCTCTAATGATTTCACAGTCTAAGCATCTTCAAAGAAAACCATTTAGAATGCCCAAACTGAGTTTAAAATCAGCAGGAGACATTTCTCTCCTCAGATTACCATGATCCTCACTTTTCTATTTTAAATGTGCACCAGACAAATACTGTAACAGTAAGCATAGAGGATCTTGTCAGACATGTTACACAGAATAGTTATTTCTATTTGGTGGGAACCTTGGAGATCTAAAGCCATCAAAAAAAAAAAAAAAAAAAAAAAAAAAAAAGAGAGAATGCTGACTTATGTTAATATTATAGAATAAGACCAATTGTTTCCCCTTCAGTCTGTGTTCCAATCACACAAGTAGAGTCTTGTCTTTAATCCAAAAATCAATGCAGACACCATTTCATTTGAAGAAATATTAAAATCTGTTTCTTCTGTCTTTTTCTCATTTAAATGCAAGGTGTCATGTTTCCTTGTCTCAGAGAGATATCAACCTCACAGAAACAGTCATACCATTCTAGGACAGGAACGGTGAACAGTTCTCCAAAGTTCCCTTCCTCTGCCTGTTAGTTTCAGGATTAGACCAGATGCCAAAGTGCTAATATCAGATAAATTTAATCTCATTCCTCAAGCCCATATCCATGCACCTGCAGAATAAATATAAAAATGACCATCCCTTGGATAAGACATAGAGAGGTTTTCCTAATTAAAACAGTGACATAGTCTTAGTGTCAAAACTGATTTCAGTGGAAACAAGAGCAAGCCATGAAGTGCTTTGAGCCCAATGTATGTAGGTTAAAAATGCCTTGGAGGAAATCTGGTCACAGGCTTAACCTGCAGCAAACAGATTAGACTGCATGTTATGGGAAAAAGACTTTCAGGGCAAGGCACATGGATGTCCATGAATAAGAGCCTATCTAAGCAATCAGGAATGATTTCAATGCATATGGTTTTGTTTCCAAATGAGAACAGAATTTTTATAATTCTGTCATTGTTTTGATATTCTCTCTTGTTCATTGTGGGAGTGGGGATGTCATCTAGAAATTTATCATTGCAGAAGATATGTCATTGCAAGCATAGAAAATGTGCAAGATGGTTAAGAGTTTCAGTAGCACAAGCTGTCAGATGTTAGGAAGTGTTACTTTTGGGATGCTACTACATTGTGAATGCACATTTCCAGACATCTGTTTGTACTCCAGGCTCTTAATTACTATGCTCTTCTTTTCTCTAAAGCCATTTTTGTTTTCTCATTCATTTCCAAGTCTCAGTTCTCTCATCTGTATTGCCTGAATGTTTTACTGGTTTTGTATTTTGGACACTTTGGGCATCTAGACTCCACTCTAAGGACATCATAGGCTGATAATCAACTAATCTTCATGAACTATTATGTGAATAAAAGGTTGCAGGAACAAGGGGCTTTGCCCAAACAATTTCAAGTTCTTTTGAACTATTCTTCAGTGGATAAAACATAATTTAGGTCCAATGGGCTAAGGTTTTAATTTTTTCTTACAAGAAGGGGACCGTGACTAGGTTGTACATGAAATAAAAAGGGAATACGTGCACTTCTGTGTCTGCCTGTATTCATCTCCTGTTTGAATGTCAGTAGAGCAGCTCCTCCTATTTTGAACTGTTGTTAGACAAGTTTCAGACTTAATGAATCTAGAACTTCAGATAAATTGACAAATTATTCTAAGAATGTTGGTGAGGCTTGTCCTTCAAACTAAGAATATAAAATGCTCCTGGGAGCATGGAAAAATACATTCAAATGAGTCTAAACTGGGCTTGATTTATTATTTAATTAATACAGCAAATTCTGTAATAAAGTCCTGTAGGTCTCCTAGACCTGCAACATTTAAGCACAAACTCTAAAGAACTCTAAACTACCTCATTTTCCCATGCACCCTAAATATTGGTAATGGCTTGTGGTCCATCTTTTGATCATTATATGGCCACAGCTATATACTCATAAGTGTGGTAATCAACCCAAATTTTGTGATGTACTGTCATGCTTTAGGAATGGTACTCCCCAATTTAGTGCTCATACTGAGACTCTTGAAACCATGTGCCTCTCACTCGCTTCCCCTCCGTGTCTTGCTGAGGGCTGGAGAGGAGAACTGGAGGCACAAAAGGTGAAAAACAATGGACTGAGATAAGAGCCGTTTACTGCAAACAGTACTACCCCACCACTCCCTCTAACAAGGTACTCCATCCAGAAGGAACGCCTTCTCCCTGGAAGGCTCCCTTTCTCCCACCCTGGCAATGATGAGGTGGTATAGAATAGCCTTTGTGTCCTAGCCAGGCCATCCTGGCAAAATCTAACCCTGTCCTGGCCAGAACCAAGATATGTACAAATTCAAAGAAACACTCCTGTTCTTCCTCTGTGAACACTTTTGCTTCTTGTTCTCATCTGGATCTGGCGTCTTTTCCAGAACACAGGAATAACCTTCCCTTAGGACAATCCCTGTCCATATTAGAGATGTGGTAACCACCCTCATTCAGTCCAAAATGCAAACTTGTCCCCACCAGGCACTATGAGTAGCCCTTCCATCTTCCTCCGCCCATGTCTCTGCCTTGTGCCTGATCATGAAGTCTTGACTTCTCTGGACAAGTACAGGTGAATATATGACACAATGATCTTTCAATCACAGGAAACTTATGGGGAAAGAAACTAAACTTTTCTAACAAATATGGCTAAAAAGGGAAGTAAAATTTGATTGAGCCTGTCTAGGTATCACCTTAATAAATTACTACTAAAGATGCAGACATTTCTTCCAAAAGACTGAAAATAGACCTTGATGCCAATGATCAGCAGAGCTGCTTAAGATTAGCAAAAACCTTGTAAAGCCAGCAGATTGATAGCGTGTTGCAATCAAGTTTCTTTGTGAAGTTCTAAATGTTTTCTTAGGAAAAAAACCTGTATATTAGTGACTTTACAAGAAAATCTAGAGGAAGGTGAACTCTTGGTATGGCTTCCAATCATAGTTTGCACATATAGTTCATAACAGTTAATGACATTTTTCTTCTCTTCAATTTCACATAAAAAGATAAAAAGGAAAGCTGTGAGATTTTGTCTATAGCATGATGACTATGGTCAATACCTTACTATTTGCTCTGTCAATGCCATCAAAATATTGTTTAATAATTTAGAAGCAACCATGTAATTTTCTTCCCTGGTAGCAGCAAATTAGGCACTTACTAAATAATTGACAAAAATACTTAATTCTAGGGATGCTTTGAAGAACATATTATTAGCTGACAGTTTTTAAAACTTTTCCTTGCATTAGTAATTATATTTTTAAATTATTTTCATGTCAATTCTCACCAGTGTAGGAAACAGCATAGCTTGATAGTTCAACCTTCTCATTTTTAATAACTAACAACTTTCTCTGACAAAAATAGAAAGGGAGTCATGCAGAGGATTAATGAAATGGGGGTAGAATTCACAGAGGTGAGGGTATGCACTTTCAGGCTTCGTATCATAATTTATTAAGTTTACACATCTATTTCTATGATGATATTGCAAAAACTAGAATTTGAAGGAGAAATTACAACAGTTTAAAATAACTACAAGTACAGTTTTCCAAGCAGCCTGGAAAATGCAGGAAATTTTAAATTTTGCAGAAAATGATACTTTTAAAAATCTTTCTAGGAAAAGCATCCAATTGTTTCATAAAGCTGCCTTCTTCAGACATAAAAGCTGAAATACTGATATCAGTATGGATTAAAAACATCTGTACATGGAAATATAAATTCCACATTCTCAAGAAACCAAAGAAGGTATTCCATTATGAAGCAATAGTTGATAATTTGGCGAGAGAGGTTCATGTGGGATTCTTCTTTCAGGAAGGAAAAACAAAACATTTAGATCAATTGAGCTGGGTCCCACCGAAAATTCTGAAGGATTACACCTCTTTTCATTTTGGGTGACTGTTCATTCTGAGCAAACAGGAAGGGAAACTGTATACTGTTGTCTAATTGCACCAATGGTAGGTGTTTCAGTGAAAAGACTTGTGTAAATAAGTTAGGCAGATTTTCTCAGAAGTAGCAGGCTCATCGATTAGTTGGACAAATGTTTGATATATTTCCCTTACTTATTTTTGTAAAAAAACTCTAAGAAGCGAACTGGAGTAGAGACCATGAATGCTTTAACCAAAGTCTGTGTAACTGAGCTGATGATTCCCATTAAGTCTATTATTTCCTCCTCCAAGGAAAGAGATGCTGCTGAAGTATTTATTATATGGGCTCCAAGGACTGCCAAGAAGAGCAGCTTTGGTGCTGGCACAATCTGCAATGGAACTCTCTTGTGTGGTGCACAGAGCAGGTTCCCAAACTGGGGAAAGCTCAGGAGAAGATGAGCAAGCCACCAGGAGCCCACAGACTGCATGACAGCAACAGAAATTACCTGAGTGGGGCCAGGAGCAATGGCAGCCAAGCCTCCACACAGCTCAACCAGGGAGCTCAGCTCTTCACCCAGCAGAAAGCCATGGTCTTTCTAAGAGCAGCATCCACCACAGCTGACCCAGGTCCCCAGACAGACCTCAGTGAGAACATGCCGTCAGCCAGGTGTCAGCTGCTCTGACAGCAGAATAGGGCAGCAGCAGTGAGCATCTGTGTGGGACAGGTAGTGGGACTCCTTCACTTAGTGCAAGAGCTCCGAGAGTAGGTCAGCAAGTTGAGGAGTATCTGGGAATGATAGAGAGACAGACCACTGGAATCACACCCTACCTTCCCTGAGACAGGCTTGATAGCAGACAGGATGCATGACACAGAGGACTCCCTGTCCTCTTACCACCTGGCCAAACACAGCAATGGAAGGGACAGGGGCTATGGCAACAAGCTCTGCCCAGCACAGCAGGCAAATATCCTCTGACTGCCCCACCATCCCAGGTGCCCTGATGTAACAGGCAAGAGGCAACCAAACAATAACGAGGACAATGATTCACCTGGCATGGAGGTGTCAGTGAGGTTAAACTGGACTATGTCCTGCATCAAGCTTGCTTCAGTAAAGAAAAATAGATGGGTCATAGTCATAGTAGATGCCCTTCTGGAAGGGAAGAGAATGCTCAACATGAGGAACAGGCTTCTTACGGGAGTCTGTTGCCTCCCCTGGGACCCAAGGTTAAAGATGCAAAGAGAAATTTTCCCACTTTGGCACTCGGGTTATTATTCATTACTGACTTTTCAGGTAGACAGCAATGAAGTTGCAACAGGAAGCCCAAGGGAAATCAAGAGAGGTTTCAGGGCCTTGGGACTCTGGTTAAGGGATCAGGACCACAAGTAACATTCTCAGTTTCAGGGTATGATGAGGGAAGGAATAGAATGATCCAGCAGATCAATGCCTGGCTCTAAGCCTGATGTCACTGAAAGAATTCTGGGGCTTTAGATCATGGGTCAGTCTACACAACACCAGGTCCTGCTGATGACAGATGAATGTCAATGAGAAAAAAGATCTTTATGGAGGAGTTAGCAGAGCTCATTGAAAGAGCTTCCAACTGGATCTGAAGGCAGAAAGGGGTAAATTCAGGGTCACTAAAGATAAGCCTGTGGGCAGCACAGCAAAGTTTGAGGGATGGTATGCTAGCAAAGTCTGCTCTATCTGTGGAGGGTAGGGTGTAGTGATTCATGTAATAGAAAAGTCAGTGGTCATTGGTGTACTGAAAACCACAGAAGCACATCTGAATTGTCACACAGGAATTAGAGTTTCTCACACACAAAAAAAAGACCCTGAGCTCAATAGCCCAACTGGACTGTGTCTACAACAATGCATGGAGCATGGAAAAAATCCAGGAGCTGGAAGGGCAGCAGGAAACCTATGTGCAGGGATGCAGTTGATTCACCTTCCCTGGAGGTATTTAAAAGACCTCCATGACCTTAAAGGTTTTGTCCAACCTAAATGGTTCTATGATTCTATAATTGAACTATTAACATGGAAACTATTCATTTTCATTCTCATAATTTCATATCTTCTGTTTAATTTTGTTTAGTACATGTAGAATTTTTTTTTCATGGTCAATGAACCTGTTTTATTAGAAACTTGTCAGTAGATAAGAAATTAATGTCATAGCTAAAGCCTTCCAGTCTCTGGCTTCAAGTCCAAACACTGAAAAATATTTGAGGCAACTTCATAAAATTTGGCACTCAAGTGCCTTTGAGGATCTTGACTGGGTGCACTAATTATTTTTCCTAGTGATTATTTCTAAGCAACCCTGAAAAGAAGTAGTTATCTACTCTGCAGAGACACTATTAGAAAATTCAAATAATTAGTACTTGCTCAAAGTGGGAAAGAACAGAGCAAGAACTCAGTTCCTTCCTGCTCTCAATTTCACCATATTTTTTTTCCAATGTAATGCAATTGATCTAATACCACAGTGTTGTGGTATAACCCCAGCCAGCAGCCAAGCCCACACTGCCACTCACTCACTTCCCACCATTAGGATAAGGGAGAGAATTGGAAGGGTAAAAGCTAGAAAACTCATGGGTTGGAGATACTAATTTTAAAGAATTAAGGACTTTAGTTAAACTAGATATTGCTGACGTAGACTTCCCTTTACATTTTGAAGAATAAAGGACTTTAGTTAAACTAGACATTGCTGACGTAGACTTCCCTTTTACTAACTAGACATTGTTGAGGTAAACTTCCCTTTTTTAACATAAGCCAGATTTAAGGAACAGATAAATCAGGAGACCTGTCAACTTAATCAATAGACTCCAAGAACACAATGTGATCATAAATCAGATAGTCTTGAGAAAACAGGATCCAGGTGTCACCAACACTAAAAGGTTAAAAAGGCAAAGCGAGGAAGACGCATCTTACGTCATCATTTTGAGACCCCACCCCCTAAAAAGGACCACCGACCCATTTCAAAGAACAAACTACGCATGCTTAATTGCTTTTTGGCTAATTACCATACGAAGCGGGGAATGGGATGGACCAGAGTCATGAATATGCATTTGTGTTTTGGGTATTCAACACTTTTGTACATAAAAAGACCCTGTGATCATCTGTAAATTGCGCGTGTGTATTTGGGAGCTGTCCCACACGCTGTCCAGTGTGGTAATAAACATACACTTTCTAACTTCAAACTGTTAGAGAGTCTTTGTCCGTCATAGTTGGATATTGGTATTAGATCAATATCCATATTTTTTTAACAAATCAGGTTGAGATAAAGACAGTTTAACAGGGAAAGCAAAAGCCACACACACAAACAAACCTAAACAAGGAATTAATTCACTGCAGGCAGATGTTCAGTCATCCTCTGGAGAGCAGGACTGCATCACACACAACAACTGCAATCACTCCAAACATTCCTCTTTCTTTCTTCTTGCTCCCAGTTTATATACTGAGAATGATGTTATAGGTCTGGAATATCCTCCTGGTCATTTGTGGTCACCTGTCCTGGCTGTGTCTCCTCCCAGCCTCCCATGCACTCCCAGCTTCCTCATCAGTGCGTCAGTAAAAGAAGCAGATAGATAGAAGAAGAAGGCCTTGGCTCTGTGTAAGCCCTGCCCAGCAATAACACAAACATCTCTGTATTATCAACCTTGTGTTCAGCACAAATCAAAAACACAGCGTCACACTTGCCACTGTCAAGAAAACTAACTCTACCCCAGCCCAAATCAGTACACACAGTAATGAAATTACTTTTCTACTCATGTCACAGAGCTGAGAGTCTTGCCCTACATACTGTATGAAACCCAGGTAACCTGTGAACCTCTACTGTTGAAAGCTCAGGTATTTGTATTTCTTCTGTTCATGGCTTTAGCTGTTCTGACCAACTGTCATAGAAGTGAAGATGTGTTAGATGTAATTTTTTTTTTAAAAAAGGAAGCAATTCCCTAGGCTTAAAAACATAAGTATCTAAGTGGTACAAATTACCAGCCTTGCCATTCACACCTTACTGAGGTAATGAAGTGGAACCAGAGTAAGTTGCCATCTGCTACAGTTTGGCTCTAGACAGCTTTCTGCAAGACTAAGTTAACTGGTCAGCAGCACGTTTTTCCTGTGATCTGTGATGCCTGTAATTGCCCACTGCAAAAATATAAAAGCATTATTTTAAGACAACAATTGAGAATTTGCAGCAGATTACTGGAGTCAGCCAAAGCTGTCAGGGCATCTCTGAGACAACAATTTCCAAGGCTTCCTTATAGTCCACCTCTGGCTGGTATCTTGGAATAACTGAGTGTCCATGTTTCAGTAAGACATTGTGGTCTCAGCCTTATAGGCTGGAGCATTAAAATTTATAGTGACTCTACAGCTTAACAGGGATAAGACAGAGGCAGTACTTCTTAGGTTTGTGTTTTTCCAATAGGCTAATTTAACTGCTGATGTTTGTCACAGCAGAGTTTAGTTTAAATAGTGTGCTAATTGCAACTCATTATCATAAAACACTCTCTGAAGGAAGTCAGTACTATAATTAAGATTCAGAAATCTAAGCAGAGTTAGAAGAAATTTTAATTCTTCTTCTTTAAATGTTTTTTTTAAGAAAAAGCTTTTTTTTAAGAAAACACTTTACCTTATTAATAAGGCATATTTTAATGTTTCAAAATCCCTCCCCACTGTAAAAAAAATCTGTGGCTATAATAGGGAATTAATTTTGATATAGAATTCGGTTTGGGGGAATGTTTGCTTTTGTTTGCTTGTTTTACCAATATGGATACTGGGGGCAGAGGGGGGGAAATACAGAAAATGAGAGTTTTAAAGTAATAAATTTGCAGGGATTTATGAGGTCCTCTTCGAGAAGACATATTACCTTTCATACTTACAGATTTCTTTTTTCCAAAGATAGGAAATTATCTTTCTCTTCACAGGTAAAATATATTTCCAGGAATCTCAGCAATGGCCTGATTTGAACAGGTAAAGCTGAATCCATGAGAAAAATAACATACATTGACGAAACAACTTTACACATCTACATATGTTAAGCATCCAATTTTAGCAGAAAAAAAAAAGTTGGACAAAAGCTGAGAATGAATGATTTCAATATGGCTCTGTTATTAAAGAAAACATCACATAATAAATAAAATATTTGGTCTTGCTCACTACAAAAAGTACATGTTATATTATACAGGTGTCTGTGACTAATCCACCTCTCTCAGATAAATATGTTTGTCTTATTCACTGTAACAACTGAGAACCAAGTAAGTTTGAAAAGGGAAATAACTACAACCATTCCCTTAGATGTGTTTCGTGTAGGAAAGTAAAATGGCTAGCATACAAGTTTGTCTTTTATGTATATGCATGAAAATTGCTAAGGGAAGTTAAACTAAGCAGATCAAATCATAGTCATTTTTTATGTCTGCTTTAGACTGGTTTTCACAGGATAGGTCCAGTTGAGGTGTAAATTTCATCCGTCTTATAACTAGTGGAAATCAGAAATGTCAGATCACTGTCAGTCTGGGAAGCAGCGTATCTGTGAGCAGGCCTTGCTGAGAACACTGGGTTTAATAAGAAGGTAAAGCACATGCTAAGTAAAATCTTTCTATCAAATAAATTATTTAGGAAACTAGTAAAACAATTTTAAAAGACTTTCAACTAAAGTGCCAGTGCTAGTTTTCTAAAAAAGTATGTTTCTTTTGACTCTTAGAACAATAGCATCACTTTGAAACGAGGTAATCTGGTTCAAGCACTCAGCATATCCCCAAAGCAATGTCAGCTTCTAACTTTAAGAAGCAAAGAATACACCATTCCGTGGCATTTTTAGAAGTGCATCCATGTTGGGGAATAATTTTTATCTGTAATTTATTACTGCACAGTCTGGTTCTCTTTTTGTCTCCATCCTCCTGACTTCAGTAGTAAAAAAAAAAAAAAAAAAAAAAAAAAAAAAAAAAAAAAAAAAAACCTACTACTACTACTAAAATTTTAAAAGGCAGAAAAGGAAAATCTAAGGCCCTTCTCATTGTGGTAATTGTAACATTATACTTTTTTATTATTATAGCACATAGTTTTTATTTAATATTTTTGTTTTCCTCTGACTTTCTTTATCCTAAGGTTTTGTAGATAACTGAGCTAGTGGTGATTTCAGCTGTTACAGTGCAGGGGCTGTAGGTCAAATTATATTGACCATATTGTCATTCCTTGTTTTCCTTGACACATTCTCTCACTCCAAAAAAAGGGAAATAAACAAGATAGAAAAAATTGAGTCTCCAACTTTTCAGGAATATAGTGTGTGGCTTGTTAATTGCAGGGAAGTTATTTCAGAACAGAGGACTAGAAGGTTTCAAAAATTCTTGATAATAAATCCAGGAAAAGATAAAACCAGTGGCAAAGTATTCAGGGACATTTGTAACAGATAAGAGAGATGTAGCAGACATCTCTGTGAGAGATGAGAGAGTGACAGAGTGAGTGAGTGAGAAAGACCTTACAGGTATGATGGAAATAGCTTCAGGAAAATTAGGACAGACCAGAAGAAAACCCCAGTATTCCCTACCAAAAGCAGCCAAAATATTCTGGAAGAAAAAATAGACAAGAAGTTCTGGGATTTGGCCATGAGGAAGACCTGAGTGACTGTTTGGAAGAACTAGCTCCTACTGAGCACTGGGCTCACAATTAAAAAGACAACAGTGAGATGAAAAATGGGAAAAATATCAAGGATTTAAGTGACTGATTAAAGAGGAAGGGTTGTCTGAACAAGGTTTGCAAAAACATTGTATAATTTTAGGAAAGTAAAACATTCATTTGTGAGAGTTTCTGTACCAGAGTTGCTGAGCCAGCTGTCTTATTTTCCAGCACTAGCTTGTATGGCTCAAAGAAAGAAGAGGGTGCAGGACAGGAACTGAATAGAAACCACTAGTTAAAGTAGATGTTAAATGACAAGGGAACAAAAAACTTTTTTAGTATTATTTAGAACTTATGTAGAACATACACTGTATCATATATTTTGCCAATAGACTTGGATAAATACCACAGAAGGATTTGTTTGACCACAAAAAGGAGAAACAGCCCACCTAATTTCCAAGCAGATACTGGGAGCATCAGAAGCCATACAGAGTACAGCATATTGTTGCAATACAAATCTTTGCCCCCCACCCACTGATGCTCCTTGGTCCAGTAATCATTTGTAGTGAAATTCCAGGGATAGCAACTAATAGAGTCACAGCAGTACACCTGCATTATAACAGGAGGGGACTGCAATTACTGGAGGAGAATTTAAACAACTCAGGATTATGTGATGCCCTAGCTCTCTCTTCTAGTTCACAGAAAGACCTCAATGGACTTAGGTAATTTTTTCGAAATCATCCACCACCCACAGCATTCTTCACTTCTCTGTGTAGAATAATGCACTGTTGGCTCATGAAAAAAAGGAAAATGACTGGTACTGTCCCAATCAGAGGGTCTCAGTCACTTTTGCCATCCACTGATACCCAGTATGACAAGAATATCAATATGACTTCATTTGAACTATCATACTGTGTATCTGGGCAGATTAAGCAGTAATAAGAAACACACTGAAGGACATAAGGTAGGGTTTGTTTTGCCCATGCTAGGGAATATTGGAAGGGGGCAGCTTTTCAATCAATACTTGTTCTTTGCAGAACCTGTTGATTGGGAAAGTTGCAAGGGGCATTTTTAAAGATATAAAATGTAGGGGCACAAGTTTCTGCTCTTGCTAATCTTAATGTCATGTTATCTATAGTTAAAGTTGGATTATTAGTGCTGGATATAAATAGATGTTCTCACCTCTTCTCACAAATGTAAAAATAGGCTATCTCATTAGGATACAACTAAAAATTCTCCTTTTCACCTCTCACGAAAAAAAAGACCTCCTTGGAATAGAAGATGAGCAGAATAATGTAGCTGACATGAACACACATATTAATAGAAATGCTTTCAGTACACTTCTCATAAGATCTGATGAAAGTTTTGTGAAAATCAAAAATTAAAACTATATTGCAGATATTCTTTTGAACTTAAACACTATCACCTGCTAATATGAGATAAAATTGACACATTTATACTCTCGGCTGATTCTATACTTCAGCTTTATTTTTGAGTTCTTGAGTGAATATTAATGGACAGATCATGATCTAATGCTGATCAATATATATATAAATTGATTCATGTCTAATATAAGTTTAGTGAAGTCTAAAAATCAAAGTTGGAGGGTAAGAAAAGTTTTTTTAGGGGCAGAATGCAGAAGTTTAAATTTGTCATATATAGAGCAAAGTCATTTGAAAAATGTACTAATAAAGCAATGCGGGCAGAACAATGAGATAAAAGTCAGAACAGACAATACAAGCATACCTATATTTTCCTTTTCAATTTGATATTGAAACAAATGTACAGCATAATAAGCAAATTCTTGTCATGTCTATCTAGATATACAACAGTGCCATGGAAATTTTCATAACAACGCCTTATCTTGATTAAGGCAAAGCTAGATTTATGACTGCCCATTTGGTAGCTGTAAAAGGCCTTGACAGATTCCAGTTCCTTCTGAGGCACTTTTTTATCAAAAAAACTGACAAAGGAAACAGAAGCCAAGTGATCCAACTTGCCAAGCCTCATAATTTCTCTATACAAGTAGGACTTTCTAACTCAATGGCTTTATAATTTCTACAATGTCAAGGCATATCAGAACACTGTTTATATCTTGGCAGTTTTTTCTTCCCCAGTAGCCTATCAATAGCTACTGAAAGATAATGAATGATTTCTGTGTTGAGCTAGGAACAAAACACATAGAGGTACCATGGCTTTCCAAATTCTTGAATCTTTCTGTAGGGCTGTCAGATGAAAGATGATTTGAAAGCACTTCCGTTTAAAGACTTTTCAAAAACTAATTTATTATTATTATTGTTATTATTATTATTGTTATTATTATTGAATTCTTAAAGATTTCCTGCTATTCCCACAATTTCACATTGTAGTTCCTTAAGCAATACTGTTGTTAGAAGAGATTTGGACCCAAAGAAAACCATAAACTAAAATAATACCAAGGTTTTCTTCAGGTCAGTCTTCTCCTAGATGATCAAAGAAATTATTGTGTGGTAAATAGCAGACAAGCCACCAGTCAAGAGATTATTTGGCAGCTTTGGATGGTAACTGGATGTTTATGGTTATCCAGAGGTTGATAAAAACCATCCCAGAACTGTTCCCTAGCCATTTCCCTACCTTTCTCCTCTGTTTATGAAGTTATGTGGTACCATTACACATGAAATGTGCTTCAGTTTGCCATTGACATGATCACAACTGAGAGCTCTTCTCTGATTAGCAAGATGGATTATGAATGCGTTCATGTGGCTGCTCTGTGCTGAAAGTCACAATCTCATCTTGCAGGATCTATTTATGAGCTGCTGCTAACTTCATTTTTCCAACCCTTACTTAGGGCTCTGTGTATCTTGCAGATTAGATTAAATTCTCCCTCCATAATTCAGCATTTCAAGGAATCTTTGCACCTTCTTATTAATCTCTCAGAGAGATGTTAGTGATACCTTCAGTGATACCCTTCTCGTGATCTACATGTACATTTCTTCCACCATGCAGGATTTAAGTTTTCTTTAGTTTAGTTCTGATTCTCTCTGTGCCTCCAGCTATGTTCAGCTTGTGTTTTCCCACATCAAAATGTCATTCCATTAAACCTTCATGCCTTTCATCCCATCAAAATATTGATGAATTTTCCCAGAAAACACCCTGGGAGCTGAATACACACCAATTCCAGTTTTTGCTGGACTGAAACTTGGAGCTCTGCATAACTAACTTTCTGCCTCAGGTGGCTCTTAGTGATTTGGATTTTCTTATGTCTTCAAGTTCAGAGCACTGACCATCCTCCATAGTATAGTTGTGAACTGGCTGATTTTCTTTGCCTGGTGAACTCAAAATGTTTCATGAGGATTTAATTCTGATTTTTTTCTGTAGTAACTCCCAGAATTCTTTATTCTGCTTACAGACTCACCTCCTACTAGGAATATATCTAGTCCTTAAAAATTGCTCTTGGGCCTCAGTTCTGTCACAGACTATTCTCTGGTTTCATCTTCAGTTTGTATTTCTCGTCGTTTGCAGCTATGTGGTACCATACTCTTCAAATTTCCTTATAACAGTTGTAGCATTTCCTTCCTTTTGTCTAAATTACATCAAAATTATTAGACACATAGAGCACTTCAAAGACAACTATTCTAGAAACAAGGCAACCTTCTAAATTATTTCCTCTGTTGCTGGAATCGTAATACAGATGCTTGCAAGCACAGCATGACAGGCTATTTAAAACTTCCTGTGAGTTTTCCAAGTCTCCAGAGAGTTTTGGCTCCAATGAAGCTTTTAGTTACTTTAAATAAAAAAGTTCTTTCACTCCAGCTCTTTTCTTGTTCCATTTCACCAAGACCAGGAGGTGATCAGCAATCATTCAGAGCCTACCATTCCCACTAGAGCTCTGCTTTATTCAATTGTTCTTGTCAGCTGGTTTGTGCAGTCAGAGGGAGCAAAGAAGCAAGGACTCTTAACATATGCCATGAAAGAACACACAACTGCTGGCATGAAGGAAGGGGTGACCAAAGTTACTGTGAACTCGGAAGGGAAGCAAGCAAGGAATGGCAGCTCTCAGTGGGTGAGGAAGAGTGCAGGTACTCAGCCCTGGCTCTGACATATGCCCTCAAATCATTAAAGCACACAGATCTTGGTGTGTCTTGTTTCATGTACATCAGATCATTTCTTAACTGAAACACACAAGATTTGCAGTTCATGCTCTCATCAATCCGAAAAGAGCCAGCTATTTGGCTGCTACCATCAGGGTCCTATGGACTCTAGTAGCCCTGATCAGCCACTCCCCACACCCTGGATCATTAGTCCAGGAAGCCTTAGTTCAGTTCAGCTCAGCACACACACTTCTTGCTTAGGTTGAGTCATGTGTGTGCCTGTCTCAACTCTTTAGTCTGGCCTTGTTTCCTGGATGAAGCTAGGATGTGTGTTGTAGGTAGCTGATATCTAGCCCTGTGTTCTGGATGGACCTGGGACCCACAGTGCAGCCTTGTTTACAGCCCTTCTCCCAGTCACATCCTGGACATGGCTGATTTCTTCACTCTGCCAGAGGCTGTGGATAGACCCTGTTTCAAACCTCCAGCTTTGCTCCTTTAGTCTGAGCCCTGTGGGATGGTACCCTGTCAGTAAGATCCTGCCCTGCTTTGGGGTCAGCCATGGCTCCTGGCCTGGCCCCTGTCATGGTGCATCCCTGTTCATGTTGTTGCCAACATCTACCAATCTCTTTTCTCCCTTGAGGAGAAGAGCAACCTTACAACATGAAGGCTCCTAATGAAACAGGCATGAACTGTACAGGTTGAGTCAGTGCAAGGAGTTTTATCTCTTATTACATATCTTTATTTATCCTGGATCTATGCAGGTGCTGTACAATGCAAATTTTCATCTGTGCTTTTTCAATAAAATGATTCAAACTTGCCACATTAAGTGACCTGGAGCCAGACTGGCTGGTCTGTACTTTCCCACCATTTTATTGGAGGGGAATATGTCCTAAATAAGTTCAGCTCAAACACATCCCAGATGATCTGTACTGAGCTGAGATATAATAAAAAATCAAATTAGAAGAGAGTTTATTCAAGGGAATCAGGAAGGCAGGAGAAGTTCTGTGACAGTTTTTTGCAAATACAAAATTGTATTCTGAAGTCCCTAGAGAAGACCGTCAAATCTCACTCCACAAGCATGGAAAGGGAAGAAAGCAAGCTGCTGTCCCTAATGTAACAGCATCTGCAGAAGCCATGCTAACAGTTGAGAGCCACTGAGAGGAAAGACACATAATATGTAATAGTTTCTTCTAAATGTAGTGGGGAATGATGTTGCATTAGACAGACTTCAACTATGTGTGTCCTACCTAAGATTCCTGCTGGGATGGGTGTTTGCCCAACAAAGAGAAGTCACAAGCAGTTAAAATCCTATGCAAGAAAGGAAGAAAATTATACTTCTCATTCCAAATATCACATCTGAACATTTAGTTACAGAGCTACCAAAATTAACAGCACCTATAGTAGCAATGGAATTTTGCATTTAAACACATCATTTTCTGCTAATAGGGGTCTCCAAGGAAGTTTCCTATGACATGTAATTAAAAGCACTCAGCCAGACAGACTGCTCTTCCAATTAAGAAATTTTACATGAGGTTTACTTCAAAGCCACCTGAAAAACTTCAATGAATGCCAAAATGTATATTTTCCATTTTTTTTCTAATGTAGGAATGTATTTGGCTGATTACCTACAATATTGTTGCATCTACCATAGGGCACAGGAATTTTCATCTGGTGATAAAACCTTTTATTATTTCTTCAAATCATTGGTTGATTCAGCCTGTTATCCTAAACAGCAAAACTTGATCAAAGAATGATATTGGCAGTTTTAGTTTGTGAGATTTTTGTGTGTTTGTTCTCTAGTTGAGAAGATTGTGAAATGCAAACTTTTCTGTTTTGTCTCTAAGTTAATACTCATCTGAAAGAAATTTTTAATTCTGAGTTTCTAAAATAGACATTGGAATTTCTGTGAGTGATTTTGTTCAAGAACAGAATTATAAACAGTTCTGACTTAGGGCAAAAGCAGTGAAAATGCTGCTGTACCTCTGTTTTGATTTAATTCCTCAATACAGATAAAAATAAACAAAAAACACCCCAAACACTACTAAAACAACCTATGGATTACTTTTGTTGGAATCTACAGATTTCAAATAACTGTAATCTATCAACACTGTTAATAGATCAGTCTGTGTTTTACAGTTCTGCTCATATAGGCAAATAAATGGAAGATAAAGCAGAGTAACTGCTGCACTAACTGAATACATTTCTGAATTGTTCAAGTTAAACACAAAGTTTCATGGCTTTCCTTGTCACTGCCTATGTCAATAAACTATTGGGTGCTATGAGCAAAAGAGGAAAACTATTGACTTTTAATTGACTTATTTATTTTAAGTTACTATGAAATAACAGTGGCTGCTTGGGTGGTTTTGTCCCCTCCACTACTTGTCTTTACAAAGACTCTCATCTTAATGTTTTGGTTATAAATACACCAATTTTAGTACATGAAGCTATTCTTATCCATGTCTACATGGCATTACATCCTTAGCAGTTACTAAAGGCAGCATTTTTTTTGTTACTGAGGTTTTTCTACAATGTAGTCCACAGAAATAATCTCTGCCTCTAAAAATACAACACAACATATTCCACCCCATGTAAAGGCTGAGCGCTTCAATCCATGGGAACTTGGTGACGACCTCGACATAAGGTCCTCTGAAGTGCAAATTAAAACATAATTTTTAATGTGGTCACACAAATTAAAAATCAAAGTACTAAACTGTTCTATGAAACTGAATAAAGTGAAAAGCTATACTTTGTATTACACTAGAAATCAGATGCCTGAAGAGACAGCAAATAAGCACTGTGCTAATAGTAGTGAAAGAGCAATACTTTTTATGATTGATTTTTTATTCTCCTATGCACCATGGATACAGACAGAAGAACATAGGAGTTAGTGCCGGAGACATGGAGATCAAAATTCCCATTTATTTTTCACCAGATTTTAAGGCAAGAAATCTCTAATCCTTGTCCACTTCTTTATGTTTCAATTTCCTAAGTAGAGTACAGTGATTTTTTTTGTTAGTTTGTTTGCTTGTTTCTTTTGGGGATTTTGTTTGTTTGTTTGAGTTGGGTTTTGTTTGTTGTTTGGAGTTTTTTGGGGGGGAGGGTTGTTTTCATTTGGTTTGGTTTGGTTTGCTTTGCTTTGCTTTGCTTTGCTTTGGTTTGGTTGTTTTGCGGGTTTTTTGCAGGTAAAAATTCACCTTGAGCCTGAGACTACTATTAGCCTCAGAATATCTCCCAAATGAAGTTTTAACACAAGACCAAAATCAGGGAACAGAGAGGCCTTCTCTGAATTGGTCCAACCCTGTTAACACATTTTTCTGGGGTATTAAATAGACACATAAATTACTAGCATAAAACAGTTTAGCATTTCTTCCAGTTTCTGAGTGCAACCATTTTAGTCTCTACAATCTGAAATTAGAGACCTTTCTTATGCAAATAAGAGGAAAAGTTCAAAGCGTTTTCCTTACTCTTCAGCCACAGTTGTAGAGAACTGGAATCAAGAGAAAGCTTAATCCCAAGTCTTATAGCATCACCTGCTGTTCAAAAAATATATATCAAAAAAATAAATTCTGTTAAGTTTAGTAGGAGAAAAAAGCCTGTACTTAAGGCCTGTATGAACAGGAGCCAGCATTATTGAGAGGCTGGAGTGCAGAACGTTCAACACTTAGGATTGTTCCTTAGGCCAGCTTCCAGCCATGGCTTGGGTAAAGCTAATGCATTGTGTAAACAAAAGCTCTTCAGCCTTGAGCTGAAGGAACTGTAGTACCTGGTCTGCTCTCTGCCTCCTCATCATGTCATTGTGAGGGATTATCACTCTGGAATCTTTCTGTCCATAAAGCAGTATTCAGTGGGACAAGCACCAGTCTAAGTATCAAAGTCTTGATTCTGCTTACTATGGCTGTCTGTTCTCATGATCTAGATAAAAATCTTTGTTTCTTTTTGTGTTAATTCTCTCCTCTGTAAAATACAAAGTAAGCAATGCTTGAACTTGGAAGATAAACAGTTCCTAGTTCCGTCATTTAACAGCTGCTTAATTTTGGGCACTGTTTAGTTCCCTAGTTTCCCTACCTGTAAGACATGACCAACAGCTCCTAGTTCGCTAAGAATAATTCAGATATGCATTGGCCCTTTGCTAAGTCTATGGAAGATATGAGATGTTAAAAAGACCAAGATGTTTAGATAGCCAGGTGCTGAAAAAATCTACCAGCATTTGATAGAAGAATCTATACAGTTGGTGAACAGTACAGTTGTACAGAATCTATACAATCTATACTGAATCTATTTCAGCTTTGTCACTGCAGACATCCCTTCCTACACCCAGGATACATGAACAGCCTCAAACTACATTATGTTCAGTGGTAGTCAAGGACAATGAACCCATAAGATGGGTGAAAAAGATCTGACCTAACAAATATTGTTGTATGTCGCTGTAAAGATTCTGTGAAAAAATGTTAAATGCAATGGTTCTTATAATGCAAAGAATTAATGGGTGTACTTGAGTGAATTTTCCCTTTTTAGGACACATGTAGGATAGATTTAAAGAAATAAGAAATGCTACATTTCTGCTTTCAAAGGCATTCTTTTCACCCTGTTGTATGAATTGTTGTATTTCACTAGGTTTAATTTCTTCATGGCATATTGACAATGAGATCTTCCAATTAGTCTCCCCTTGTGGTTTTAATAAGAGTCTTTGCATTTATTGTTACTGTTACTTCACTAACTAATGTTTAAACTACAAAACTAAATATTCTTGCTGGATTCTGCAAGTTAGTATCAAAAGACCTTAATGTTTTTAGTCTGTAGGTACTACCTGATGTCAGTGCTCCATAGTCAATGCCCCTGAACAGTTGTACAGAATCAAAGTTATGATGTCATCCATTTCCTTGTGATGTCAGCAGTCCTGCTATTAGCTACAGTAAGAGATGCTGGAATGATCTTGTCTCTAATACTGCATACTTTCATTTCACAATTGTACTGGAGGTCTGGTAAATGGTGGCAGAACAAATACTGTATTACTGATTTGAGGAGATGGAACCAAGACAACCTAAGCTACCAACACCAGGCCTCTGTAGGGCATTGGTAAAAAAAAAGATTAATTAATGATAGATTCAAGTATCTTATTTATCTTGGTGATCTTTATTGCTGAGGTAATATTCTGTTTTCATGGATACTGAAGGTATCAAACAAGACTAGTATTTAGTCATGACTAGTTTAGTTAAAGGGGATTAATTTGATAAGATTCTTCACACTGTTTTTTCGTAAGGCCAGTTTATGAGATCCTGCCACTGGGATTGTTTGTTTTTGTTGGTTTTTTTTGTTGTTGACTCCTTAAATTTTCACCTTAATATTGTATTAACTACCATACAAATACTGTTACGTATATTTTTTCTTGGATCTCTAAGTCCTGCATGGTGCACTTGAATTGTCAAAGAGCTTAGCACTCTGTCATTGTCCCATGTCCTTGATTCTCCTTAGTGCACTTGTATTACATTGTTAAAACACAGGGTAGTCACTACTTCAGGTATATTGAAGGAGTGGGGAAAAAGAAAAAAATATTTTTAGTAATCTTACAGCAAATATATTTGAGCTCATGACAAACACTATGTATTGTGCCTGTTCTGCTGGGAAAAGGGACCGATCCCTTGAGCAATGTTGATTCAGGCCACTCGCCTCTGCATGACAGGCCAGGGGCAGGCTCCTGAGGCCAGGGCCCTGGGCAATGTAAAGCCACAGAGCTGCAGGTCCCCCCCAGGCTACATGGATGAGCCCCATTTAGATCCTCTAGGGGGACAGAATTCTTGCCATTTAGTGACCTGCAACCAGATGTCAGCCACTGTCTTAATATGAGTCCAAGTCCATTTTAGTGGGATTTAACCTGACCCATGAAAACATACTTCATTTCTTGCAGCTTCACAGGCTCCCTGGCATTGTTACCATGTACCTTTTACTATTTTCTAAGTCATTAAAACAATCTTTGTTTCCTAAACGACAGCAGAAGACTTTGATTCTCTCCTTCCACTTGGTCACATAAAAGAACACAAAACAACCATGATTCTCTTCCTCTACTGAAAATCATTATCTACAGACAATCACTCTTCAGTCATTCCAACTCTTAATAAAGCACTTCTCTTTATACAATCCAGCACCTGATCCCCAGCAGTTCAGGATGCAATTTCATATTCCATACACATTTTTTCCACTCTGCAAGTACATGTGCAGCACACACATGTGGCTTTTCACATCAGGAATCTTCTCTTCTTTCAGCAGTAATGGGTTCAAGCAAGCTCCTAGATGCAAATAACACAAGGATCTCCTTTTGAATTTTACTGTGTGTTGTTGCTTCAAACTTGAATAAAGAGACAGAGAAAACAGAGCCACACACCACCATACCTAAAACAGACCTGTCCTTTTGCACCTAAAGCAACCAAATTTTATTAGGAATCTGTCAGATATAGACAGACAGATTCAGGAGATTACAGCTTCATAGGTCAACAGGAGGGAGCAGCAGTAATAAAGAATACAGATGACCTGTGGTACTTCTGATAGCCACTGCTATATCAACAGAGGTGCAAGTGTTTGTACCACATCTGGACAGCTGATACCGTTGTTCTGAGGGTACTGCCTGAATGATGAGTCACACCACCCTAGACAATGCACTGTGGGGTGTAGGTGGGGACAAATGTTCTACCTAAAGTCTCTCTCTAACACACAGGGCTGCCTCATCCTTTGTGGTCCAGCAGGGACCTTTTTGCTGCTATAACCCTACATGCAAAAAAATGTGTTATAGCAAACATTATGCAGTCTCTTACTGATAAGACCAGTCTCTTTCATGCTCAGTTAGAACATTTTTGTTATGCCAAGAGTTCTGAGAGACACACTGTAATCAAAGAGTCTTGCAGGAAACTTTTCCTTTAATAATGATCTTGCTTCCTTTTTTCTGCTCTCCTACAATGAAAGAAGTGACATTTTTCCTTAATAAGAAGGACTGGAGGCGCTGAATACCACAGTATTCAGCTGCTGCTGTTTCAGGGGAAGCTTTGTCTCATTGACAGTTGCTGTCACAAGCATCAATAATTTAAAGCCACAGACACTGTGAGGTTGTAAATAATTTAACAAATATAATTCATGTCCATTATTATTGCTGCAGCTAAGTTAGAATCCAAACATTTTTATGCCTGTATTTATACTAAGGAGCAGACACAATAGGCAGCCTGCAGCATTTCCCTTAGAACAGCTCCTATTATTTTTTTTAGGTAACATTTCAATATTATGTGTTTGAGAGCAGAGGCTCTAATAGACTGCAGCACCTTGGAACAACAGGTTCTGAAGTTCATTCAGTCAAAGGTTCCCCAGAAGAATGGGAATATCATCACTAACTCATAGAATCCCTTAAAAAAAATAATTTTACACACACATGCAAAACCCCCACAATAAAAGCAAGCAAGAAAAAAAAAACAAAAAACCACACAACAAAAACAAAGAAACAAACCAAAACAAACCCCCTGATCTAGAGTTCTCATTGGTTACCAGATTGTTATACAAAAATATACCAAGTCAAGGGATGATTCAGATAGGCTGCACCTAATAATTCTTCCTCCAAGGACCATTAAAATAAGAAAAACCTACAAAAAGTACCCTCCAAAAACCCCAGTGCACAAAAAACAACAACAAAAATAATTCTAAAATTACCTGGATCTTAAAAGAGCTATACAGTTTGGTTTTTTTCCTTTTCACAGAATTAAGAAATATTGGTTGCAAAGACACTTTGAAAAATTTTGCTTAAGGAAAACTTCCTGAAAGGACTGTTTTGAACAAATTCAGATTTCTTTCCTGATATGAAGCATTCATAAATTAGATTCTAATTACTTATCAGGGTTAAAAGCAGTAGGGCTAGGCAAGTCTCCCAAGTGACATGTGCCTCTGAACCACAGGCATTTCAGTATTATTGAGATACACCGAGGGGTTACTTCTTATTTGTAAAAGGAAACACCAAGAATAAGTGCAGTTACACTCATGAGAATATTCCTGTCACCAATGTAATTTGTATGCATTAATATTTTTGCCCATACATGTAAAGTTACTGAGTAAGGCTACTGAATTCATTACCCAGTTAAATTTTTTCAAATGAAGATAATGGAAATCTTCTAATGTGAGCCTTACATAGGGTTTGGGAAAGGTTTTTCTTGTTTATTTTTTTGTTTATCATTTTCCTTGTCTTTCATAAAAAGAAGAAAAAGTTGTGAATTTGTCTAAACATTGATGTTATTGCTTTAAATAACTATCCTGGGGAGTGGGAAACCTTGTCTCTGGCAGAAAGTCTTTGGTGCATCTCTCTTTAGTAGTGACAGTTAAGTTATTGTGTCTGCAAAAGAAAAAATGATGTGTGCTCACTAGCTATAAAAAGGGTAAACTAAAACAGTTTTTAAAAAGGGCACAAGAAATACCTAGATTCAGAAAGAAAAAAAAAAATCTTCAAGGTTTCTAAAGAATAAAAAAAAAAAGATTCAAGCTTTATTGTCTACAAGCTTTTCCCAAGCTCTTTTTGTTCTACTTGTTCTCCCAGCACCTTATTAAGAAAGCTTTCCCTTTTCACCAGTAACGCCTCAAATCTAAAGAAGAGTTTCCCTAAACCCAACTTAAGAGGATCTAATTATATGATGGGGATATTTTTCATCCTGATATAACTAATTGGTTTAGTTACATTTTTTAAGCAATCTTGGTGGCTTTTATAACTGTTTAATCCGTTGCCTAGCCTACTCTAACCAGGCTGTTGTAATTCTCGCAGAAGTCAGATATACTTTAAAGTACACAAACACACAGTAAGATTCCCATCATCCAACTTTATTTTTTTATGTATTCAGACTTCACTGAAGTAAATGCTCCTAGTTATTTCACTGCTTGTGCCTAGACTTTTTTGTTTGGTTTATGTGAGCAGATGCAGGTTTACCTCCGAGTTAATAGTCTTGGGCACCTTTTGAGTAGTGGAGAAAAAATAGACACCATTTTGAGACATACATCTGTATCAAAAACTAATATTCTTTCCATTTGAAATTATGGGTAATAGCCTTATGTCTGGCCCTTTTACAGTTAAAGAGATGACTTTGAGCACCTTTTTCTTCAACAGCAATTCAAACATGGTGACAGTGGCAAGGTATGCAGTAAGTTTCAGCACCACTTTCTTACCAGACTGCCACCAACAGAATGAAATAAGAGACCACAAGGCAACCCCCCTTCCAGTTTCCTCTTGATATCATATAGTATCTGGCAGACATATCTAGTGTCTGGGATGTAGGTGTCTTAGAAAATGGGCAAAACTCTTATAATCTCCCAGCATATGGTGCTCTTTGTGTTACAGCTGACTAATGGGTAACAAAGTGCTTGGTGAAGCAAGTGCAAGTGCACTTGGTTTCACTGTGCAGTGTGATCAGCAATAAAATTGTTACAGAGCATGAGCTGCAAGCTTCAGTTAGTCTACTTTAGGAAGGTTTTAAAATATTTGAATCAGGATGGAAATCCAACTATTGAAACTGGATTTGAAAATCTTCTGAAAACATCCATTATTCCTTCCAAATGCAGCCTTTAGCTCTTTATAGGTATGGAAATGCTAAATCCTTTATTCCATGTTGTTGGAGTAATTAGTAGCATTGAGATAAACACATTCATCATTCCTGCACAAGATTGTATGATTATCTCAGAATACACAAATAAATTAATACAATAATACGTTGATATACAGATCCACATGTCACAAAACTGTCTAGAGCTCTCAGTGTATATTTGATGGGCAATTCTTACTCAGAATTACTAAGGCCTGGTATTATGCTGCAATAATTGTAAATCTTTAAGTTAGATCTTTCTATAAATGAAAATGTTTATAGTAATAAGCATGAAAATATTAGACTGTGTTATCTAGTAAAGAGGGCTTCATGGTTCTTACCAAGGTTTCCATTTTTATCTCCTTGGGTCCTACAACATACATCTGGTACTTTCCAAATGACATAAAATAATTTTTTACTATTTCTCCTTTCCTTTGAGGAGAAAACAAGCCTCAAAATAGCAAGTTACCATTTTTAACTCATCACATGCCTAAATCTTTAAATTATAATCCTTCTTGCACTGCACATTTATTCAAAGGATATCAAGCTTTCTTTTTCTAGACTCATTTTTTCAGTAGTTATTAAAGGGAAAGCTTTAAAATAACATTACCAAAATGGTTCCTAAGCATTAACTTCTTTGTGTTTTACAAATACCCAACACCCAACACCTCTGTCCTTGATGAACTATAATTGCCACAGAACATTCCATCAGAGGAAATTATGTCTTTTCTCCAAATTGTAGGAGCTGAGCACTAGCCAATTAGAATAGCTGTTGCACTCCATTTCCAAAGTTGTTTGCGTAGCAAATGTAGATTAAATAACATTTATGTAAGCAGCCTCTTAATGTGTTATCAGATCCTACTACACCTTATTGCTACTTTACGTGACTTTGGGTGTCATGTTAGAAGCTCACTGCTAGCTTTCCCTGCACCTGGAGAGAACTTGACTTCTTGGGCAGACAAATGTTTTCCTGTTGATGCTTGACTATTACATCTACTATACAGTGTGACAAGGTTTTCAATCTAGGTCTCCAGCGAAGGGCTTGAACCTAGACCAGTTAATCTGATCTTTGCTGTCTTTAACTACTTAGTAGGCAACAGAGCATGAAAATTGCTTGTACTATGAGAATTTGATACAAATTAGGTTCCTCAGATGTTTTACAGGGTCATAGAATGGCTTAGGGAGGGTAAAGGGAAGTGACCTTAAAGACCATCGAGTTTCCATCTTCTCCACCATGGGTGGTGATATCATGATATCAGGTTGGTCAGGGCCCCATCCAAACTGGCCTGGAACAGTTCCAGGGATGGGACATCCACAGCTTCTCTGGGAAACCTGTGCCAGTGCATCATTACCTTCAGAGTAAAAAAATTCTTTCTAAGAATCAATTTAAACCTCTTTTAGCTTAAAACCATTGCCCCTTGCCCTGTCACTATCTGCCTTTAAAAAAAGTTGCCTTCCTTCCTTTAATAAATACTTCTTAAGGTAACTGAAAGGCTGCAGTGATGCTTCCATGGAGCCTTCTCTTCTCCAGGATGAACTACTCCAACTCTCTCAGCCCGCCCTTGTCGAAGAGGTTCTCCATTCCTCTGAGCATCTTTGTGGCCTCCTCTGGACTTGCTGTAATATATGTAACATCTTTCCCATGCTGAGGACCCCAGACCTGAATGTAGCACTACAGGTGGAGTCCCGTGAGGGCAGAGTAGAGGGGGACAATCACCACTCTCAATTTGCTGGCCACTCCTCTTTTGATAATGCCCAGGATACTATTTGCCTTCTGGGCTACAAGTGAACTCTCCTGGCTTGTGTCCAGCTTTTCATCCACCAGAACCCCGCAGTACTTCTCAGTAGGGTTTCTCTCAGCAAGTTCTTCATCCAGTCTGCACTCATGTCTGGGATTGCCCTGATCCAGGTGCAGCAATATGTCCCTGCATTTGTTAAATTTAATTAAATTCCTATGGGCACACTTCACAAGTTTGTCCATGTCCCGGGTGGCATCTCATCCTACTATTGTGACAACTGCACTGCTCAGCTTCATGGATCTTAAACTTGCTGAGGGTGCACTCGATCTCACTATTTCATTGATAAAGACATTAAAGAGCATCATCCCAAGATAGAGCCCTGAGGGATACCACTCATCACTGACCTCTACCAGGACATAGAGCCATTGACCACAACTCTCTGGCTACGTCCATCCAGGCAATTCCTTATCCACTGAAAAGTCCATCAAATCCATGTCTCTCCAATTTGGAGATAAGGATTTCTTGAGGAACATGAAAAGCCTTACGGAAATCTTGATAGATGACATATGTTGGTTTTCTGTTGTTGACTGTTGCCATCACTCCATCATAGGATTGGTCCTGACCACCGTACTGGTCAGGTAACTTTCTCTAGAATTCACTGGTGCTTCATCTTGTGGCTTTACTACATGCAGAGTCCAACACTCTGCGCCTAGAACAGGAACACGTTGCTCTTTAATATTTTCAGTCACTTCACTAGTGAAGTCTAATCTGACTTAGATATTAAGAAGCAAGAGTGAAAGGAAAAATGGACAAAGGAGCAGGATCAAGACAGGCAGGTTCAGAGATGGAGGCATCAGATTAAGTATTCTGAGAAAAATGGTTTTTCACCAGAGAAACATGAGAAACTTCATCTTTGTAGGTGGAAAATGTGCAGTGAAATCCGTTATATTGTATGCTTGTCCTATGTACTGGAGTTGTTTCTCCACTTCCAAAGCTTCAATAAATAACCGTACTTACCTAACAAGAACATTGCTTTTCAGAAAGTTAGTTCAAGTAAGTAGGCTAATATTTTTCTATTTCATCCATATTCTGACTATGACACCTACAGGCCAGAGGAGAGCTGTGCAAAAGAGTGAAAGTTATTTTTAGGAGAAAAAAAATTGTTGCCCACTCCAACACAAGAAAAAATATTTATGATAAAGTATACACCACTCCTGTTATTGAGCTAATAACAGTGCTGAATTCATATGCTTTTCTTTATTTCTTTTAATTTGAAGCTGAGCAAACAATAGCTTTCCTAAATCTCTCTAAGGATATCTTTAACAGCACAGCTGTAGATTAGTGAGAAAGAACTTTACAAAAGGATTGTGTAATTCCTGAAAAGTCTACATTGTTCCATTAGAGAAAGCACAGAACATTAAATACAGTGCTTTTCTCTAATGGCTATTGAAAAGTTACTGCTTGAAGAGAACTGTGACAGTTTTTATCTTCAAACTGAAAGAGGTCAGGAAAAAAGAAGTGTTTGCAACAGGGTCAGGGATGCTGTAATTTATGTTTGCCACTGAGTCCCATGAATACAATGAATTTAAGTTGCCTTGGGCTGGTGAGGCATGGTGTTCAACCCAGCTGTGATTACAGCTTTGGTAGTGACTCTATAAAATGAAAATTTGTTCAGGACATCTTGACCACATGGGGAGGGAGGCAAGGTGTCAATACAGTATAAAGAAATAGAAAAGGCATGGTAAAAAAATTATCTTCTGAAGGACAGAGAGATCACTAGTCTTTTTTTTTTTTTTTTTTCCTGTGATCTCTGTAAACATGTCATATTATTAGGGAAACTACGTGGATAATACATTACATATAAAAGATCAACTTGAATTAACACTAGTCACTAATATATGGTTATCAGCTCTTTATAATGAGACACACAACCTCCATAATCAGGAATCAGATCTGCTGCCCAACATTTTTGCTCTTTTTGTTGTGCATGGCAATTATATGGTGTCTGTTTCCAGAGTTTCCAAATCTTCCAGTCATTGTTTTGTCCTCCCCTTCTTCCTTTCATACAACAATTTCTAAATCTTCTTAGGTATCTCCAAATACTTCCCAATGGTAAAAACCATATTCTGGGCGAGAAAATAGGAAGTTCATTTCAATGTACTCTATGAAAGAAGTGGAGACCACAGCCAAAACCATTTATTATAGTGAAAGTCTTCTAACCATGACTGCTGTTAATATTGCCATTATCAAAAGACAGATTTAGTGATCAGATATCTTTCACCACCAACTTCATCTACCATCTTCTGTGGTTACTCTGGATTTAATTTGGTTTACCAGAAAACAATTTTCCTCTTCTAGTCTACACCAAGTGATTGGTACCACAGCTTTCTTTTATTCACTGTTAAACTTTAACAAATTGCTATACATGTAGATATAACTAATTCCTGTTTGCATTCCTGTGTTTTTGAGACAATGGTCTATGGCCTCAAACTCAATTTATTTTAGCTTTCCTTCAGGATCTTGTCTTGAGACATACTGATTCACAGCTGAAGGAAAATAATTCAGTTAGCTTTAAGACAGACACAAAGGACTTTTGTAGCTAGTATTTTTGTCTTCCGGGTTTAATAAGGCTATTATTTGCTTTTATTCTCACTATATATATTTATGTAGCTGTGTTAATTGCATTTTGGGTTGACTTTGCATGAAAAGCTTATCTCTGATTATTAGCTGAATTTTGCAAGATTAACAGACCCAGGAGTTTTTCATGTCAGTTTCTATGTCTGTACATGGAAGGATTATAATTTCTAGCATGGTGTCCTTTTGCTGGAAATTTGTAAAAAGCTCTTCCAGTATCCTCTGTGAGAAAAATGTTTTTGAGGACATATGACCCAGCTTCTGTTCATAAAGCTTCAGCCATTAAAGACTGGAAAAGACAATTCCAGTATCTGAAATAATTGATTATTTCTCATGGATTCCAAAAGTTGTGTGTGTTTTTCCTATTCCAGGAAGGGATTGGGAAAGGAAGGGTGGAAAGACCAATATTGCCAGGGGAAACAACACTATAGATGTCAGTGACCCCCTCCTGTAAATGAAGGGGTGAATTTTTTTTCCCATACAAGAAGCCACCTTGCTTCAATCAGTCCTCACTTCCACAGTGATGGCTGAACCTTGTCTTAGCGAATCTAATATAAATCAGTCTACTCTCCTGAGGTGGAGACACTGAAAGAATTAGGCAGACATTGCTTCTTCTACAGCTCTTGTATTATGCTTATAATCCAAAATTAGGTACTTAGGCCTTCTCTGTGTAAATGTCTCTGGCAATGAGATTTTAAAGACTTGTGAAGAAGAAGTCTTGATAATAAAAAAAGTCTTAGAAAAGGATCTACTTTAGCTTCTTCCCTAACTTTAAATCCCTAAATTCAACACTAAGAACACACTATGATACATATTTTGCTCAAGAATCTTACCTCTAGAGCAAAAATACAGATTAGTTCAGACTTTTCTCTTACATTATTATTTGCAGTCATAATGTGCTTTCTTTACACTTAGCAATCACTTGTCTGTGATGTTTAATATTGCTCAGTTTCTTCTTTCACATCTTCATCATAGACACTCAAATTTGAGATAGAAAAAAATTCCTAAGAAATACTATGACAAATAAAGACCATCTAGTAGGCATAAACACAAATGAGATGCAAACCAAAAATCTCAATAAACATTGAATCAATCCAGTATACACCCAAAGTCTCAAAACAACAGAATTATTTTTCAGTGAGTAATGTGTGCCAGTGGGGTATTATGCAGAGTGTGATTAATTTCCACAGTCTAATGAATTCTGTACTAATTTCAAACACTTTTGGTCCACATTCTTATGAAAAGACCAGTGGATACCAGTGGCCTGTCATCATTTTTGTCTCTGGCTGGAGCTCATTGCATCATTCTTGCAAATGATGCATTGCAGGAATTCTCAGCCTTTAGTACTAAAATTAATTATTCATGTTCTTTATTTAAAAAAGCATTTTTATTTCTGCTGATTAAATAATATGCCAAAAATACATATTTTGCAATTGGTTTTGCCCATCAATCATTCAATGAATTATTAAGAAATATTTGTATTAGTGTGTCTCTGGCACTAGTTCTTTGGAGCCAGAAAGATAGATAGATATCCTCTTAATGTAGAGTCTTAGACTGCGAGATATGGGAAGCAGTTTTGGTTGCTCACTGTAGGTATTATAGGAAATACCTAAGAGCTAAAAAAAAAAAGAAAATATGCTTTTCTTGTAATTACAGGGTGATTTTTCTTTCCCTTTCCTTTCAGAGAGGGAAGGTGTTGCAGCTCAGTAATGAATTTGTTGTACACTGAATCCAGACTGAATCTTCAGGAGAGGGAGACAATGAATAGGCCAGTAGAAAGGATTGAATGCTGATGTCAATTAGACCGAAACCATGAAATAAATGAGGGACTTCAGTAGTTGTTCTTCATAGCCATTTCAGTTTAGTATGCAAGGGAATGCTTCTGTTTTATTGCAAAAGTAAATTTCAGAGCCCAGAGAAAGAGAGAATATTGGCGTTTCAATCAGGGCAGCTTCACACACACACACAGCCCACTCAACTCAGTGTTGAAAGCTTTATGAAAGCAAGCCTGTAGGATATCCAAGAGATTACTTACAAGATTCTAAAGGCTGGATTTTTACAAAATCCTTATAACACTGCCTGGTGCCCTTGCTGAAGTGAATTTGAAATATACTTGGGAGCTCCTCAGAGTCTGCAGACAATACTCTGAAGTATCAGTGTGTACATGCCTACCTACATTTAATACAACAGACAAATGCTTGTTTCAAATACAAAGCTAAGGTGCCAGTATTTGGTATTTTTTTAAAAATCAATGGTGTTTGTAAAGGCTACTAATAATTTTCATTAGCCCATCAGTCAATCAGGAAGCAAGCTTTGTCTCTGTTGCTTTAGCTTCTGAAAAGAAGCTGGAAACATTGTACAGGAATATGGCAGTAGGAATGACAAATCAGACAAGGTTTTATGCTCTCAAGTAATCACAGACTACACCATCTTATGTCTTAATATGTTCTGAGAACCTCCTTGAGAAGCCAATATGAGGAGACAACATAACTCTCAGCACTATATACACTTTCTTGCTAGAAAGAAAAAAGGGAACCGTACCACCTGTGCTAAAATGATTCTCAGAAGACCTGCAGATTTTCCTTGGCCAAATTATTAAATAACAATCCCTTTAATAAACTGGAAACCACCTTTCCAAATGTTGTGATAAAGGGTGCTTCTCAATGGAATCCATTAATACACACACAAAAAGTTTTAATTAGTTACTTTATTCAGAAAAATATTCTAAATGTGAAATTTTATAGAGTCCTGGGAACAGAACTGACACCTAATTTAAGTCTATATGATGTTTATAAATAACAGGAATGGACCTTGATATTAATATTCCACAGACAGGTAATACTTTAAAACCCTACAACATACATTGTGCTCAGTTTGCAATTGCTATCTAATTAAAATTATAGCACAATACCCATTTTGAGATGTCTTTTTCACCTGAGCTGATGTATCTGAACAAAGTTCCTCAGAGAAATTGATGTCTGTATGTGAGTTAGAAAGAGAAATGACTGGAATCTGAGTGGAGTAAGAAATAAAATTAAGTAACCCATTTCTGTAGAGAGTTTTTTGCCATCTCTGAGCACAGATTGCCTCAAATCAGTTTCTCTTAAATTTCATCTCTTGTAACTTGGGAGTTCCTGACATGTTACTATGGAATTTGATTCCTCGCCTTCACATAGTGCTGAATTCATTCTGGTTTTGCCTATGTAATTGCTGCATTACTTGGAAAAATGTTTAGTTGTAATGAGTCAGCTGATACATTGAGTCAGTAGTAAAATACAATCCATAGTTTTGCAGATGTGACCTCATTTCTTTCAAAAAAAGCAAGTATAGTCCATAACTCTTTTTTCTAGTTCTTTGCTTTGAAGCTCTTTATTGCTATTTAAAATACAAGTTAACCCTGCATGGTGTACATCACTGAGCCACTCATTGCTGCTTTTGGATGAGCAAAAAAAGGCAGCTTCCAGCTTTGAATGTATCACATTTACTCCAAAGCTGACCTCGAGCTTGCAACATGAGCACTGACATTTCTGTTTTCTTCAAAAGCTATCAAGTCTTCCATTGCAGAAGGTTTAGTGAGGAAGTTCTCTTTCTGTGATTCTCCACAGAGAACTGTGTTATCCTGAGTGTGAATCCACAGAAGTCAGTAACTACCTCACTAGTCTCAGTAGTTCCTCTCAGTGTAAGTCAGGGTGACAGATACTAACTTCAACAATTCAATGAAAAAAAGTACCGAATGTTACTTGTTTATATGGTAGTTGATTATTGGGTCAAATTGACTGCACTTGTTTGCTCCTGAGCAAGATACTGTGTCAAAGTTTGGGCAGGGGCAGGTAACTGCATGAATATTTATATAGTTAAGTCCTTTAAAATAAATTTGGAGTAGCTGTGAGAAACCTTGCTCAGTCACTTTCAGATTAGTGAGTAATGCTCAAGATATGCCCATGGAAGATTTCACCTTGTTTAAATGACAAAGTCCCTGTCCATTCGGCTGCATGGCACCTGCACTTGCTCTTCAAGATAGCACCTTCCACTGACACCAATGATAATTGTAAAAGAAGAGCATATCTGTGCTTGCAGGTCTGAGAAAATGACCCATGGAAGTGATAAAATCCCATTCAAGAGGAGGCAGGAGAATAAATCCCTATTTAGCTACTATCTGAGTGCTATCACCTTGAGGTAGTTCAGCATAACTCAGAGCCATAAGCATACTTGCTCTTCCAGCATTGGTTAAGAGGATAGGACTAAGAATGGGAGAAGAAAAGGAGCTAAGAGAAGGGAAAGTCACTGCCCATTGCCCTGCCAGGGATGCTGCAGTAATGTCAAACACCTCACTTGGCTGCAGCAACAGTTTTAAGGCAAAAATGGGCAAAAGGGGCATAAACATTTTTCCATGCCTAGCATTATATTGTCCTGGACAATTGTTTTGTCTCAGCTAGCACGGCCATCCTCTGGGACCTTAGGTAGCCATTTACAGGTGACAATGGCTCTGCAGGAAGCTGTACCTCCCTGTAGAACGGAGTCCCAAGAGGCCCAGCAATGCCAGCTCACTTTCTTTCTCAGCTGAGATACAAGTTGCCCAGCAGCCTTTGTGCAAGCACAGTCAGCCAAACAATTATGAGCTGCAGATATGGCATTCATGCTGTACTGGAGTTGTTCACAATCCACATGTAACTCAAAAGACACCATTTAACCACCCTTGTCATAACCTCCACCCTTCTGAAACAGTGCATTACCACTGGAACAATTATTTTCTCCTGGTTTCAGGTGCCAAGAAAATCAGTGCACTCCACAAGTTTTATGACTTCTTGCAGTTCTATTCACTTCAGACAATTGGATCAGCATTGTACAGCTGCTATTCCTGCAGTTTGTCAGCATTTGCCTGAGTTATACAAAGGATAACACAGAGAGAGCAATTCATCTCCTTGCCAAGAGAAAAAACTGTCATTTCTCTCCTGTAGAAGAAATGAAGTGTGACAAAAATACTGTGTAATCTGAATAGAGACGCAATTTCCTGGGGAAATCCATAAGCAGAATACAGCATTCTCCTTGGATCAATTTCATTTACAGTAAACGTTTGCATATTATGATCAAGTTTTATACAAACAAAAAAGTTAGCTCTGCATCAAAAAAATCTTGTTTAAGGATAACTGAGGCAGAAAGCTTTGGAGTCCTGATTTACTGAGGATACAAATCCAGTGAGACTCATCTCTAATATTACAATTTCAGTAGACACATGATTCAGTTACACAACTAAAATGTAGAACTTATTTCATTTTCTTGTCCTTATTGACGTAACCTTTTTCTGTTCATATGGAATTTCACACTGTAAAACGCTCATTATCAACAGATTGAAGACAATTGGGAATATTCCTTTCTTTTTTCTCTGTTGTATATTCTAAAAATAATAGTGTAGTGCCATACTACACTCTGTTCTGTCAACATTAATTTTGAGCTGGGATGTGTACGCAGCTCTTTTGGATCTCAGCCATACTATCTTTTTTGTAGTGTTAGGGTTGTTATCAAAGCTCTAGAATGAAAATATGGGTTACTTCTACGGACAACAATTTTTTCTTATTTGAGGGGCAAACTATGGAAAATTACAGAAGAGAATTGTTTTGGTGTTAATAAAGTGTACCTTTTGCTTTGCTTAGTATGCAGCAGTGCAGAGTACAGTTTTCCAGACTGCAAGCCCTGAAGACATTCAAAGAAAGCCTGGGGAAAGCAGGGGAGGAACAATATTCCTTTGTTTAGCAACTTCCACTTAGAATTCAGTTTAAGCCCAACTCCTGGCAGTTCATTAGCCAGGAACAATTTCTTTTTCAGGATCTGAAATGGTAATGATTCTGCAAATAACAAAACTGTCCTGTTGTCATATTTAAATATCAAAGTTCTGTGCTTTGGTTATATGGGTGAAGGAAGAGGCAGGAAAAATATCCTTTCCCTTTGTCCTGGGTTGACTATGATGCCTCTGTATCCCCAGTCATCTGTTCTGTGTGTGCTGTAGGTTGTTTTCTGTACCTTTAAGAGTGGTTCTGAGGGTGAGCAGAGAAGAAGACACACGCAGTTTGTTTTTGAAAAGTGTTCACTCCTCCACATTCCTTTTTTTTTTTCTTTCCTCTTCCTCGGGACGGTGTTCATCGGATACTCGGACAGTGACCAGGGAGAGGTTTTTTTTTCCTTTTTAGTTTAGCTAGCGGAGGCAAAGAAGCTTCCTGGACTGGTTTTCCTCTCTTTTTCTTGGGACTGTTTAAGTCTGCTCTGGACTGAAAACTCAGAGAAGGATTTGGATCCGGAATCCATGGCCCACCAGGGCCTGGACCTCAGCATTTTCCAGCACCAGAGAGACTGAGATTGATAAAAGACTGAGAAAGAGCCGAGCTAACTTCTGGTAAGAACCTCCTCACTTTTGCCATCTCTCTTTGGAACAGCAAGAGGTTTTGTTGTTTAATTTTTTCCATTCCTCATGTTCATGGGCATTTTGTTACTTAAATAAATAGTTCTTTCCACTTTTCTCTGAGGAAATTATTCTTTCCCAGACCCGCTGGGGGTGGGGCCGTTTGGGTTTGCTCCCCAGAGGAACGCCATTCAGAGGTTTCCTCCCAAATTTGACCTAAACCAGGACACCCTTAAAAATACTTGTGTAAGAAGTAATGGCTAAAGAGCTACTAAGACTCCTGTGGTGCTTGGAAGTGGATGTTAGACATTTACCTTTGATATATTCTTTTCCATATTCTTCCATTTCCTTCTCACATTAAATGCGACATTTTGACCCAAAGAATTGTTGTTGTAATATTATTGTATGCCATTAAAGAAGAAAGAAGTGATTTCACAAAAGCAGAGAAGTAATTCATATGTATTAGTTACCTTAATCAGAAGAGGATGACAGGGTTTCACTACTAAATTGTCTTAATACCCTGTATGAGAGATATTATAGGAAAATACAGAAGTGTATGTTTATTACCATGTCCTGGTAATAATCATTGATCGTAGAAGTTTATTTTAACCCTCTTATTCAATTTAGGGGCATTATAGTCTCCTATGATATGAGCTGCAATACTTAAAACCTCTGTAAGCCTGTGACCTTAGACTTAACCTGTTTGCTCACTGTTTCCTTCTCTGTGATAGCAAAGGATTTATGTGGTGGAGGTCACTGTATTATTATTGAAATCCAGCCAACAATACACACCCTACCACCCCGTGCATGAAGAAAAGATGCTCAGATTCAAGACAGAGACATCAACTGCATGTGAGTACATCTTTCTTGATGCTGTTGGAGGCAGTCCTACTAATGCCCTGTTATTATGATATTCACAGAAAACAGCCTAGAATCTGACCAGGCAGTAGAGCCACATACCAAGAAAAGACTATAGAGCTGACCATAGAATATGTACACATTTTGGGAGAGACTTATACCTTAAGGCTCTTTGGAAACATTGTGCAACATTTGGTGACAATGCATGTACCATTTTTATTAAATATTGATGGTTTCCATTCTCCTCTTACATTTCGATAGCTTGCTCTTTTTCAAAATGTTTTTGTCTTGTTTACTGTTATAAATATTGGGGAATTAATTAGCTTTTTTAGAAAGATATCCTGTATAAAAATATACTGTATCAAATGCCTCTGCCTCCATGAAATAAGTGTGGTACAACTACCAGCCGTTTCCAGGAATAGGAGAACCAAAACAAAGAAGGGTGTCCCCACCAGGAGATGGGCCTTCTCCGTAGATGGGATTGCCAATGACCCAGTGATCATCACCTGATTGGGAACTTATCTGCATGGGACTGGTGGGCATGTGAATGCATAATTCCCTCAAACCTAATCAGAAGTCCCAACACTGCCCGGAAAACCATTCACTAGACCAGCAAAAGGAAAGAAAGGAAATATGAATTTGAAACACCAACAGACTGGAAAATGGGGTGAGGCAACTTTTGCCTCGGGCAATAAAAACTGTATAAAACTGGACTGTGCACAGGCAGAATTTGTGAACGGGGAGGGATACGACACGCTGCCGGATCTGAGGTTCACCCAGCATCGATCCTGGGATCCATGCTGTCCGACTGATTTTGGCTTTTTCCATAAAATTCTAGTTCGCAAAACTTATCAATGAATTGGAGTTTTTTTGAAATTGGACTCGTTATTTATAACATTTACTATAGAAGATCAGTAAACATTTAAATGTTTAAATTATTTAAATGTTGCTGAAATTCATCCAAATACCATTTAAGAGCTGTGATTTCCTAAAAGGATTATATTACTCCCAAAGTTGGAGTCAATGAAACACAGCTCTGTCCATCCATAAGCACTGCATGACTGGAGAACAATTTACAGTGTAAATAGTCCTCTGCCCTAGGTCTTTCACAAGGCTTTACTCAATTCTGCCAGAGACAACAGCACATAGCAACAGAAATTGCTGTAGTGATAATGAAAGGAACCTGCCCCATAGAGTGGCCCATATACAAGTCCTGGCCAAGGTAATCAACCACACTTCTAAAAAGCTTGAAATCTTGAGGGGTATGCATTGTAAGAAAATCCATTGGGTACTCCCATCCATTTCTGCTTGAGACACAAAGTTGTATAATAATGATCTAAATAGAAGCAATGCTTTATCTGAAGCATTATATGCAGTAAAAACATTGCAAAGCAACACCTCATGATACTATGCTCATATATTTCACTTTTGGAGATCACCTATAGCTGATTGCTTAATGGCAAACCTTACTGCTAAGATGAAGCTGACAGAATTAATTTGTAATGATCTCCTGAAATCTATTGGTAGTACTAAGCTCTGACTGTGTACTGACCCCTCTAGAAGCTCTCCCTAGTACACCAGGAAAGCAGGGAGTAGCTGCTGAAATACGCATGTTCATGTTCCAGAAGTACCTTTGGTATATGAGATACCCTAAGCCTAAAATTAACCTGGTTTTAAACTTAGATATGGCACTGGCAAAGTTTACAATGGGTCACAAGTCAACTACTTTGTTTTTCACAATTTCAGGTAACTTCATTGTGCAAAAATATCCGAACTGTTTTTTAGCCAGTGAAATATTGCTCTCCTGTTTTGATCTCCTGGTATTTATCTCGACAGAGTATCACCATAATACACAGGCACTGCCCCATTTAGAACACTCATAAGGGTGGAAACACCTCCATACCCTGAGGCACCACATCTCACCCTCGATCCCAGCACTCCTGTCCAGGCCCTCAATATAGAATCAAAATGTCTTCAAGATGCAACAGTACTTCATATCCGAACAATGTTCCTCTATGCATACAGTGATTCACCCAATTAAACACCCACATCTAATTACAGCAAGGGGTGAACTACAAGATTTCTTCATTTTTTTCTCACAATTTTAAGGACTTATTCTTAAACATCTGTGTGGGATGATCAACTTTGTTAAATTTAAGACATTTAAACTGACAGTGTGAATCTAGGAAACTCACAGCTTCCCTGAGCCATGATCTGTGTATCTTTTCCAGAAGAGCAAGAGGCAGAGGAGACAGCAGAAGATGATAAGCAAAGGGTTAATTCAACTTTAATAGTGTTGTTGCAAGACGAAGAATTGTTTCTACCTGGTGAATTTTTGCTAAGTGTCATTATGACCAGTTAATGTTTCTGTTGCCAGAAGGGTTTTTCGTGACTGTGTATTTGTGCATGCAGGCAATAAGTCAGTACTGCTATCAGTTTTTTTTTAAATGGCAGAGCTAGCTTCTGCCAAACTGGAGCTGGAAGTGACAGAAGGGGGCTAGGAAATGAGCAGTCATCGACATGTAGTCACTGATGAGGAACATATATGCAGCTGTGGCCATCCAGAGGCACCAGTGTCATTTTGACACCTGACACACAAATTTCTAGACAGATTTGGGTTACTTGGTTACTCGTACCTCGACATTCAACCACCAGCGAACATCCAAGATGGGCCAGAAGCAGGACAGTCTGTCTGCAGAGCAGAAGGGAGGAGGGAAAGGGAGCGCGGTGGCCGCACAGTTTGCAACAACACATTTGCTCATCTCCTGGTACCTGCAGAGCACAGACAGGCCCTGCTGCTATCAGTGTCCCAAGCCCCGCTGTGAAGAATGTCACCGGCCACCCCCGGGGCAGGAGACAGGACACCCAGCAGCGGCCGGGCGGAGTGCGGCCAGCGCGGATTCGCCTTGAGCGTACCGCCTCTGGCAGCTCGGAGAAACGGGCAGCCTCAATTCCAGCTGGATGTATTCTGTGAGCATGAAGATTGATCAGCTTTAAATTTATGCTCATAAGCCAAATGCAGCACGCACCAACATTGTTTTATTTAATGGTTCTTTGAGGTCAACAGGATACTCCTGTTTTCTCTAGTCAAAGTCAGCAATGAAACACTTGACTCCCGCTGGCATCTTTCATATTAAAAAGGATTTATCTTTGTAATACCTGGATCTTGTAGAGGATAGTTTAAGGGCACGCTGCAAATAAAGTGCTTGAAGATTCTGAAGTCAACAAGGCAGATTTTTTTTTTTTTTAATTCCACCGTTTATGACTGAAAAGAAGATGAAACCTTCGTGCCCCGAAGAACGCGTTCACCCGAGGGTTTTCCTGAAGTCACTGCGGGAGGCCAAGCCAGCCGCTCGCTGACGAGAAGGAGGGCGGCGATGACGGGCCGAGGGGACCCCGCCCGCGGCAGCAGCCCCCGCCGCCCGATATCCCCGGGCCGCCCGCCCTCAACATGGCGCCTCCGCTGTCTGCGGCGGCCTCTGACGTCAGAGCGCTGCTGGTCAAGATGGCGGCAGGTCACCCGCGGCCGCTGCGGATTTTGCCCTTGTCCAACATGGCCGTCGCGGCCTAATTACTTCCGCCGGCAGCTGCGTCCCTTTGCCCTCAGTGGAGATGTGCGAGCGCGGCTTGGAGACGGCGCGGCGTGCCAGTGTCTGTCGTGAGGGTCAGTGTGCGCGGCCAGGCTGGCGGCGGCTGTGCGTGCAGCGCCGAAAGGCGAAGCGAGGGGAGGCAGCGTTTGTGGCTGGGCGGGGGAGAAGGAAGGCTCCGCATGGCGGCCGCTGCTGAGGAGCTCGGCAGGTGCGCGGCCGGGAAATGCGGCCGGGGCCTGGGCGATGCCTGCGGGCCGCGCCCGCTGTAGGGCCGGGGAGTGCCCCGCTTGCCGGCTGCAGGGCAGCAGCTGGGTTGTGTCCCAGCGCCCTGGGTTCTCGGGGAGCCGCCGCGGAATCCGTAGGGAGCAGTGCCGGTGCGTTCTAACAATTTGCAAGTCAATTAGTTACGAGATGTTTCTTAACGTTTTCGTCATAGGAAAAGATTAAATAATCTGAAAATTTCTCCTTTTCACTGCAGCAGCACTTGATAATTCTTTACTCAAAATAGAAAGGACTGGTTTTGTTTTATACGGTAATTAAGTGTTTGGCATAACCAGAAAACTTAAATCAAAAAGGAAGGTACTTCCCAGTTGTTTACTCTGCAGCTGTTAACATAACCTATGTGTAGTAAATTTTGTACACAATACAAATATACAAATCTGTGTGTGCACATACAGCCTGTGTGTATAACTTAGGGCACGACGTGGAGGCTGTATGGGACTATTTGTCAGCTGCTACTGAAGTCAAGTCAGAAATGTTTCTGCCAGCTGTCCTTGTACTGGCAGTATTCAGAAATGCTGGCATCCATATATGTCAGTGCCGTAAGATGGGAAGGAACTATCATAAATTGCCTTAATATATCTCAGAAGTTATTTTATGAATTATGATCTGACTGCTTTTTCTTGACAGATGCACCCCAATGGCACACAGCACTGAGTTCCCATGTACAGCTTGAATAATCAGCTCCATACCTGGCTTCTCTTCGGAACTCATGTTTTTTGCCAATACTTCTAATCTGACATATCACCAGAGGCACTTCTGAGAGTTTCTCAGTGGGTTTTTACCACGTAAACAGGGGTCAAAGGGCATTACTATGTCCTGGGTACAAGTTGCAGTCAGCCAATCCAGTGAGGATATATTTGATGAAGATGCAGATGAGATGTATCTACTACAGAAGGAATGGAACAGCACTATGAAAAAGAGATTGAAGGTATTTCTGTAAAAATGATTTCATATTCTTTTGAGACATTTTAGATTTACTGACTCTTAACTTGATATACATGTGAATGATTTAAAGGGAAAAGTAAAAGTAGCTGCTTAAAAGTTATTCTGGCATACTTTCTTATGAATTTCGGGAAAATATGGAAGAAATTTACATAAGCACTTCTTAGCAGTCACCAGAGCTGTTTTACCAAAAAAAAAAAAAAAAAAAAAAAAAAAAAAACCACACCAAAAAAACCACAAACAAAACAAACAAAAAAACCAAACCAACAAACAAAAAAACACCTGTTTTACCAATAGACATTGGCTCCCTCTGCACAACCATGTGCATTTATAAAACGCAGTACTGAATTGTGATACAAGCTACTTGCTTTGTACTTGTAGGCAACAGAGCTGAACAGTGCTAAAGAAATGTCAGATGTCTGGGGTTTTGAGTAGTTACTCATCAGTCAGATTGTAACTGTGTGACTCCATGTGCAACCACACATGGGCGTTGTTGGCTTTGTAGGTCTTTGGTTAATTTGTTTTCCTAGAGAAATACACACTTTATTGAAAGCTGGTTTCCACAGCCCTTGCCTCTCTGCAGTTCTGCAGGGAACAAAACAAGTTTCTAGATTAGTTTGACAGATACTGTGTCATTCAGAGTGGGGCCAGTAGGCTTTTCTGCTGATGGTTGAGCAGCATTTAGCTGAAGAACACGGATGGACACTGTTGTGTAGGCAGTTGATGAGGAATGGTATTACAGCTGACCTGGTGTAGTTTCCTTCATCTGAGTTCCATGAAAAGACTGGTTTTCTTAAGGAACTGTGTAGTATTCTTTCAGAAATTCCTCTGATATTTTTGAGTAGATACTGCAAAATCATGAAGTGTTATTGAAGTTAGAGTTGTATGTTGGGCAAAATATTTTTTTGTGTTCCAGACTACTTTTCTAGCAAGGCCACCATGAGCAAATAGGAGTTTTCACTTTGACCGCTTGCAATTTTGGTGTGAAAAAAGTTAAGAAATACTCTATGTAATCTTGTAATTTGGTTATAATATAAAGAAAGTAATTTGCATTACAGTCATTAGTTGTTTACTTAAAGAAAGCAGTCCCAATGTTAAATGTATTTATGTGTGACTCAGTCAATCACTGTCTCTTTTTCTGGTATAGCTCTTAAATGGAGTGAGGTCTTTTTCTAAAAGAAGTTTCTTTTTTTTCTGATTTTCTGGGGATCCTTTTGGGAAAAGTAAAAAACTGCATCTTCTAGGTCACTAATCATAATACACTGCAACAAGCATGTTTTGGTTTAGCAGTGGGAGTGTAGCTGTGAAGGATGTTCAGATATAGAAGCTATAACTTAAGAGATTGAATACTTGTTTAAACTTTTTTATTATTATTGTTATGTATTTGTCAGAGGTCCACTTAGTCATGTTGGGAACAACCTGTTTCACTGCTCTTCTTCCAGGAAGGCTATAGGGATGGAATTGAGGCCGGGAAAGAACTTGCACTCCAGACAGGCTTTAATCAAGGTTACAGACATGGTGCCAAGCTGATGATTACATGTGGCCAGTTCAAAGGAACCCTGAAGTAGGTTACAAACACCTTAAGGTCAAGTGTATGTGGAGGGTGTGTAACATGGGAAAATGCATGCGGGTTTTTGTTTGTTTTAATTAAAAAACCAAACCAACCAACCAACCAACAAAAAAAAAAAAAAAAAAAAAAAAAACCCACCACAAACCAAAACGCACAAAAACAAAACAAACCCCATAAAAACTACCCCCCCACACACAAAAAGCCCCAAAAAACAAACCACCACGTTTTAAAACGGTCCAAAGTGAGTAACCCTGAGAATTCCCAAATCTTGAAAACAGGGAATGCCTACCTCTGTAGGTGTAGAAGTATCATTTCTAAAAAATCTTTCAGATCCTCTTCCAAAAATGTCTGAATCTACATATTCAAGCTTAATGTTTAGTTCTACTGGCTGAATTTTCCATAAAACGTGAATTATACATAAATGTATTTATGATTCATAGCTCCCTTATCACATTGCTATCTACCTCCACCAAGTGGAGATGTACATAGATGCATATAATCACTTCTGTTGTTCACTTTTCAGTGCTCTCTTATCCTGGTGCCATTTTAATGGACATGATTCTGCTTTATGTACAATAAATAATCTTCTTGATGTAATTGGAAAGCACGAAGATGAGATGCTTAAGTATCTGAATTCTACTGAAGAACTGCCACATCTTGGACACATTTTAGACTCTGTTCAGGACATGGACCTTAATCACACAGCTGGGACAGAGTACAATGAAGTTAAAGATGGAAAACACGAAGACTGTGGTAGCTCCGGTGAAAACATTTGTAGGAATAACACTGAGGTTGGTTCCTTCCAGTCTGAGTTCAGCAAGGCAAACCTCTGCACAGATCCTGAAAAATCAACCCTTGCTTGGGTTAAAAAGCAGACTGTTTGGTTAGTAGAGCAACTGGGCTTATCACAGGATATACTCCATCATGCCCAGAAACTGGAACATTAGTTATTTTGTCTCATGGTACATATCACAGCTGGTTTTGATTCTTAGTTTGTGGGCCATGTACAGGGTGATGCATCACGTTTGTTTTAGGAAAATCTGATTGTGATGCTTTACAATAGAAGTAATTTTTGTAAATCTTCACCATGATTTTGGCTCCTGGGAAAACCCTTCACTTTCAATCTTAAAGATAACATTCACAGAAAGTGGCTTTAAAACTTTACGGAGAGTTACTAAACATGTTTCTGGTTTGTGTCAGGAGCTCCCATTTCACCCTCATTTCTTTCTTGGCAGCAGTTTGGAAATGAAGTGGGTCCATTAAACATCTCCTCTAAATTGGTCCCCTCCTATATCTAAAGCATAAATGCTCAGTGCTCTGGAAATGGTCAATGTTTTTGCAGAATAAGCTGCTGTTGATGATATGCTGTGTACAAAATAGAACATGATATGCTGCTGATTCCTAGACTGCTGTGACTCTCTAGTCACCTTTTGTCAAATTATTTGTTATCTTTTGTACCCAAGATGCAATGCACTTTCACTGTTAAAAACTATTTTTCCCTCCTTATATAGTTACATTTGTCACTTTTGCTGAAAACACACCATTCTCTTCAAATGCAGAATTGCTGACAATTCCATTGCTTTAGTCTTAGACATCTATTCTTACCATGTCAGACCACACTAAACATGCTTCCAGTCTAATGAACATCTTTGTGTTATTTTTGTATTTATTGTGTCAGTCCCTCTAGCCTGAACTCTTTCCCACATTCCAATACTGTTTTTCTCAAACTCTCCAAGGAAGCCAAGCTTATTCACTACCTCTTAGAAACACATCAGCCACACATGCCTATTTCTGATTATTTTGTATTTCTGTAATTATTCTATATTTGACTTGCTTTCCCATTGCTTCCCGTAACTGTAGCTGTAATTTTTTTCTTTGTGAATGCTTCTGTTTTACATAATTAAACTGATTTATAGTAAGTTACCAGTTTATTTGTTGGAAGTTTTCTGTAACTCCTTCATATAGGAGATAAAGGAAGTCTAGATATAGGCAAAGTAAGATTTTTAACAGTAAACTACAATTTTTTAAAAAATCACAAAACCATTTCATACTTTGACGCAAAACTTCCTTGTTTTTCAGAGCCTGAGTTTACAACATTTTTACTAAAGACTCAATTATCCTGTCAGAGTTGACAGACAGTAAGTTTGGTTTCCTTTCAGTACCACTTCTGCTTTAAGGGTAAGCAGAACCGCAGTTCAGAGTCTTGCATTGAAGGCATTTATGAAATAGTGGACAAAGAGGGGTGTCTGCATTAATTGTGTATAAACAAAAAATGTTCAAGTAACTTTCGCTCAATTTATTTAGCATAATGTTGACATGGATAAACATTACTTTTCTTCAAATGCCTGTGTAATGTTATAGACTATATCATGTATGTTAGACACAGATTTCTTCCATATTCTGGTAGAATATGGTGCAGACAGTGTTGGAAGTTAGATAACTTTCCTAACTAACTTTTAAGTAGTCATTTTAACTAGCTGTAAGCAGTGCCTGTTTTAGCCAACACCAGTTAAGTTTCTTCACAGACCTGCTTTTATCATTCAATCACTGAAACCCTGAGTTTGTTAAAACTAAGTCTGACAATCTTCAGTAAACAAAGCCAAAGGAATTAGAATATTTGGCATCTGGGATCTTAAATTTATGGCCATTCAAGGAGACATTAGAGTAACCAGAAGACAGGAGATTAAGGCCTGGAAAGTTGGAGACTCTCTGTCTGAGAAAAAGATAAAAGAAAAAAGAAAGGATGTGGATCAGATTAGCATGAAGAGAAAGCAATACCTAATTTGGGATAGAATACTAATTAATGAAGAGAATTACATAAATTAAACCAATGAACATTAATGTCTTTGTTTGCTAAAAATGCATAAATAAGTGAAAAAGTTTTGTATCAGGGTCATGGTTGAGGCTGGAACTTTGTCAGCCACACATATCTCTTGACCAAGAATAAAGTGATGCTTTATCTTCTAACAATAAAAAAGACAGTATTAGAGGGAATCTTACTTACCATGGCAATTTTTGAGGTTTTCAGTAACAAGACAAAATAAAGGTTAATAGAACAGTGTTAGACTTTACAGATTTGGATGTTTAAAAATGGAATTAGTTTCCCATATTTCAAAGTTTGCAAATAGGAGATCTCATTCACAAATTACTAAGTAGACTTTATTTTTGCTTATAAAACCATCAGGTTTTTTGTCTATCATCCTATCAGCTTCTATACTAGCTATAGAGTTACTTTCCCCCACAAAGTTTCGGTGCAGAGTGAGGAGTTACTTTTTTTCCATGTTGTCACCTGGAGTTTCCAGTTTGGCTGTAGAGGGGTTTTCTTCTGTGCTGTTTGTATTATTTGGCTTATCTGTCACTACCAAGTCTTGCTGAGCAGCCCCAGAAAGGCTTTCTTTGAGACTGTTAGAATCTGTAGTTTGCACTAGTTGTGGTTCAGGTTGTTCTGTGTCCATGTCTGTGTCTTGTGTTTCACCGTCAGCTTTCACCTTGACAGCATTCCTGAAAACAGCTCTCATGACAACTGGGACTGACATGCAGCTGAAGAAGGAAATGACACATTAGTCACTACTACAGATTTCATCCATTTTTTAAAGTACTTCTGTTTTTTATACTGTGACTGACGCCTGAATGAAAACCAGCATTACCTACTTTGTGTTTGTCTTGTACAACCTGGTGTTACATTGTAACCATAATATAAACTAGGTATGCTGTACTAGAAATATATGTTGACACTGAAATCTAGTGCTGAATCTTTGAAGTTAGGTGTGCAAAGAAGCTTCGACTAAAAGAGTGGGAGGGTCTGGTAAAAAAAAAGTCATAAGGGTGCTTCTAGTGAAAATCAAAACTAAGAATATTAAAATATGTTCATTCTTGTTGAGTTTTATAATTGCAACTTTCATGTTTTGTATAACACATGTACAGAGCATATCTTTTCTAAAACACTATCTATACTAGAGGAGTTTTTTAGGGTTTTTGCACCACTCTTAACCTGGTTCCAAAAATAGTACCTAGTTTAAAGTCAGCTTTAAAACCCAACCTGCATTGATTTTGTTGTCATCAAACATAATAATTGTATACTAGCTTATGCCAAATCAATTAGTGCTCTTAGACTATGTTCTGAGTCAGTTTGTCTAGCCTGTGTTCATGTGTAACAACAACTTGCTCTCTTGGAATTTGTTCAGAAAATGAGCCAGAGACAGTGTTGTAGACATGCCATATATAACTCAATTTCTGAAGAGAAACACTGATTGCTATTAGGTAGATGTGTAAAAAGACCTTTCCATGCTATTCTGAGCTATGCTACACATGGGACTCATCAAATAGAGTCTTCAAAAAAGCATCTTTATAAAAGGTAAAACTCTTCACTCAGTCTTTCCCTGCTTCCACATACTTTCTACTAGAAACACTTCATCACTGCTAATGTTTAAAATCTTTGAAAGAGATACTTTGGACACTGATGTAACTTATTCCCACTATTGTATTACAGCATTTTACTAGAGTGAAGTTTTCCAGTTGCTGAGTTTATGGCATTATGAATGCGCATGATATTTCCATTAAATGGACATATGATGTTCATTCCAACTGGTATAAAAGTACTTACCGTTTCACAGCTCTTGCTATGAAGTCATCATTAGAATTGAGAGTTGGATCTTGAGGATTTAAATGGAGGTGACATTGGACTTCTCTAGAAGTTATAAGATCAATTACCACTAAGAAGGAACAGAACACAAAAATGTTTTGAAATACTTACAAACGTTGAAAACCATCCTTTCATTTTGCTGCTTAAAGAGATGCAAAACTGAAGTCAAGTGGAAAGAGGTTTGCAGCAATATATTTGCATGACTTGCTTTTCCTTAATGTACTTAATTCAGAAATAGTGGAAGTTACAATTTACTAATTAAATGTAGGCCAAGACAAAACAGGACTTGAACATCTGCTTTTACTTTCTGTATTCTGAGTACAGAACACCTTCTAGTAAGCAGTTTATACAAAAGTGTATATTTGTGTTTTTCATGGGCTGCACACTATTGAGTGGTCCTTATAATGTTTGTAACGGAGAAGTGTAAGTCAAGAGCCTAGACAGAACCAAGTCCCTTGTCAGCACAGTAAAGAGGACAGTAGTAGTTATTCCACACGTACCGCAGGCTAAATTCTCTTTTACGGGATGAAGGAAAAAGACAGAAAAGCTCGTGTTCCTGTGTGGTACCACTTCAAAGTAAAGGAGTTCTGAATCATCTAGAAATAAAATTATTGTTTAGTGATATCCACATTTGAAGTGGGACTATTTTTGGCTGAACTACATGCCAGAATTTAAAAAACACCAATACAACAGTCTAATTATTCATTACTTTGACAACTTAGTTTATGTGCATAGAATGAGCATAGAATTTAAAAAAAAATCAATACATTGTTAAGAATTTTTTCTCATTTACAGTACTCCAGAAGTAATGACAGTTTTGGCAAGGGAGCAGTAAAGTCTGTCAACACCCAACTTAAAAACTGGTTTGTCTCTAATACTGTGTCATCAGTTCCAGCCACACAATTTACCTTCATTTATGTGCTTCTCAGAGACACAGCTGCTAATAAGAGTGTTATATGCCACTTGATGTCGAAGAATCTCTATTACGCCAGGCACACACTTTGGATGGCTAAATGGGATTTTACTGACCAAGGCTCCTGCTAAATCTGATTTTTCTGAGCCCTTGTTTATGAAGTAACACTGCTTTGGGCAATCTGGAAGAGACTAAGCAACAAATATGGTGATATTTCAAGGACTGTAAACAGGAAAGTAAAACTTGATGTTACCAGGCAACTGTACAATCTACAACAAAAATATTTTTGAAAGATACATTTCTAGCATGTCCATCATATCCTTCTGGATTTTTAAGAGAATCCTTAGAGGAAGCTAAATGAGATCCATTGTCCCTCCCAAATACATCCAAATTAGGCAAATATACCCAGAGCCAAGTGCTCAGGAGTTCAAGTGTCACCAATTTTTCCAAATACTTTTCAGAGCCCTATAAAAATGTTAGTGACCAAGATAATAATATCATATTAATGCTGCTTGACAGTTTCACAAACAGGATAGCAATTTTGCCAGAAATCTCTTCTGGACATCGGATGTTCCAACCTCCTTCACTACTACTTTTTCTTTGGAGAGGTATGTTTGGCTGGAATATCTCCTGGTGATTCACTTGAAGATGAAGAGGAAATAGTAAGAAAAACTTACCACCTGTCCATGTTAACAGTGATTCTTTGACAAAATTAGAAGTGCACTATTGTGTTACCTACTTCAGGATGCCAAATGGGAACTATCCCCTTAGAACAGGGCAGGGCAGTTAATTTGGAGGGTCTACATTAACAAAAGCTGAAGAGCTTTTCCTTGTGTATTCATGGACCGAAAGGATTTCCCCTACACTCATTTCAAGGTTAGAATGCAGTTTAGTAATTCTAGAAACGAAATCTTTAAACTCAGAAGTAAAACCACCTCCCACCAAGTACAAATACTTTAGGAATTGTTGAAAAGTTACAGAGCCTTTCAGGTTCATCTAATAGAACTGAAAGATTAATTCCATCTTACAAAAGAGAAGAGCTTTGCCAAACATTATTTTAGCATGGTATGAATTTACTACTGTACCACCACCTCAAGGTCCAAGGACTAATGGCAATCGGCTCTATGAACACTGCTAGTAAAAAAGAAAAAAGCGCCCTCTTCTTTTGCTGCCATGAATTGCAAAATTAATGTTTCCTAGCAAAAATAAAGTAGATCTTTGAAGCTTGTCTTGTAGTTGCCCTGTACAAAAGTCTGGGGAAAAGCATCTTAGCCACAACTTTCTATACTAAAACTTTACATTTAATGCAGCCTAAGCAACTGTATTTCAGTAATGCAGTTATTAAAAGGAAAGCCTTCAGTTAAACAACCTTGTCTCTAAATAGTAGTAGGCATCACTCTTGTAACACTTTATATTTTTCTTCCTGCCAGTCTCTTTAAAAGGAATTAATAGCCGCAGCGTTATCTAATTAAGAAATTACTTTTGTTAAAACAGGGTGACATGCAGCATGATAAAGATCTTCAAAAATCTAGATAAGTACCTTCTTGGGACTTGCTCCTCTCACCAGTCAATAAGTTTCCTTCTTTTTCAGGCATTAACGCTAAAGTTCTGAGCAATTTTTAGAAGAGTAAATATTTGGATTACACACAGACAAATTAGTATGACTTCAGCAAGCAAGCACACAGTGTTTTATTAATGAGGATAAGAAGCTCACTTACATGAAAGGATCTAATACTACTTTGTAAATTGAACTGTTTCCTAAACAGCACTTCTGTTGAGATTCTGGGAAACCTACATTGCTTGCTTATAGGGAAAGGGTAATTCAGTATATATATCTTGTGCAACAGCACAGTGTGTGTCAAATGTTCACTATACTTACCACAAAGAAACAAGATTTATTTGTAGACAAGTCTTCACTTCCTTTTTCTTTTAGTGTAGTCTGAACAATTAGCTCATACAGTGGAGCTAGTTTCAAGCCAGAAATCTGAATTCCTGAAACCAGGTCATTATTTTTATTAGCAATTAAGTTATGACAGTAGGTTATGAAAGCAACTATGAAACCCAATGTTTTGAAGAGACAAAACATACTGGTTTTCTTTCTTATTCCCCTTTTTTCTATTGGGAATTTGAGGTAGAGTGTTTAAATCTGCGTGTAATTGTCGTATCTTAGAACTTTTGTGTTTTGCACTGGTTGTTAAATGTTACACTTGGACTGATAGAACAGAACATGTTCTGCTCCAGAAGCAACTTTTTCTTGCAACATTACCATGGGGAAGTAGAAAGCAAATAAGCAATGCATAGTCACAGAAGCACTTAGTCTTAAAAAACAATTATTACATGCCTGTGAGCCTCTGTATCTCTTCAATACTCGATGAAGACATTGGAACAGGCTGATGAAACTTCAGAACAAAAAGAGCTGGCAAATCCATGCTGAGTTCATCAGTCAGTTGCAAAAAAACAGGGTTGCTAGGAAAAAAAATTGTCAACATGGAAGATTTTTTACAGGAATTGCCGTAACAAGGCATTTCTTTGTGCAAGGCCACTATCAGGTCCCTAGCAGTTTACTGTGTTCCATACATTTTTTGACTTGAGAAATGTTTTGCTTTATAAATGCAACTTTAATAGTTTAAAACATGGTTAATGTGAAAACTGACAGAAAGGAAAAGTGAGACACAGAACTGAGTGATGTTTTTTACAAATAATTTTTAAGTATTTTAGTTTGGAAAGTTACTTCAGACTTTCCCTCCAGATGGCACTGAGGTAGAGAGAGATGAGGTATCAGTACCCATAGTGAGATGACAAACTAATTTGTGTATTTTAGATGTAATAACTTCAATATATGCTTTCTTTACTGTGAATCTATGAAGGACTTGCTTGTTGAAATTCAGTAATATTGTTCCAGTGGCTCTTTCTGGATTCAAATCTATGAATAAATTCATAGTTCAATGCAACTGACATAGTTAAATATGAACACAATACCTTTGAAGTCCATTTGGGAAAAACCGTAAAAGCAACAAATTACAGAGGGTGTAGCTATAGAGCATAAAGCCATAAATAAAACAGAGCTTTCTATTGCAGCAGAGGATAAATGTAAGTTATGCTGAAGTCAGTGTTAGTGTCTTGTAAATCCATTTCTGTATTGACAAGTGTCCAGAGCCTCACCTGTCCTCTCTAGCTTGAGGATCTACAATTAATGGAGAAAGAGGCAGTTTGTGGAGAGTGTCTGTGCCTTCAACAGTTACAACTGTTTTTGTTCCACATACCTGGGAACCTGAGGGAGAAAGAGAATAGCATTATTTTCCTTATTTTAGTGTATATTAATCTTATGCATGCAAAATATGCAATACTAAGCACTTGGAAAGTCAGGTCCAACTGACAGCCACAGTAGTGTGGGCAGAGAAGAGAAGCCTGCATTGACCACACCCAAAAGGCCAAAGCTGCCTAAAGAGGATAGCAGCAATAGCTGAATCAACAACCAAGAAATGGAAAGTAGTTTCCTGATGGACATTAAAACTGCTAAAGTGAATCACATAAACTGTTCTAATAAACTAGAATTTTAAATTTTATTTATTAGCTTTTATTAATTAACTTTGTTTAATGAAACGAGTAGTATTGAAAAACTTTTGCTGTTAGCTATTTCTGCTGAAACAGCAGAATAGCTGAAATAGCTTTACCATTACTTAGTTCTGCTTCCAAAACTTGATAGGGAGAAATGTAAAATTCAATGTTCATTGGAGTTCCTGAGGAACAAAAAAATAATGGTTACTACACAGGTCAATAGAAAAAATATGGGGCCACCTTGACACAAAGGTGACAAATCCAACACCGTAGATGGACAGAGGGGATTCCTTGTGAGAGAACATCTCTACTTACAATATATGTTCAATATATGTTCTGTTATATCTAGACGTTACCTGAGAATACAGGCACAGTAAGTCCCTACAGCAAGTTTTATTTATAGTAGAGGATCTTTCCTGTACACAAAGATCAACTCAGTAGTGTTTTTTGATTATAATTCTTTGAATGCAGAAAAGGTAATAGAAGAAAATAAGGAGAAAAAGAAAAAAAAATCACCTCCAATTCTTGGCACCAGGTGTCCTACTTTTCCATTAAGTACTTCAGTAACTCTGTTTAGATCCTGTGTTCTATTTCAAAACACATCTTAATTAGTGTTTCCTGCATTGCAGTGCTAGCTAGGCTAATGTTATTTCTAATTTGTATCCTTAATCAAAAGAAGACAATGCTTTCTTGGAAGTAGACTGTATGTCCAGCTTCCAAAACACCACACATGCATTACTCCTGGGACTTGGGCTTCCACTTTACCTGTATCTGAGCTGTTTCATGTTGCACTTTGGTGTGCTATTTACCAGAAATGAAGGGGGATAAAAATATTACAGTGGCAACAGGTTGAGCATAGAATGAAGAAATAACCTGGATAAACTAAATTTGGACAGAACCAGTCTCTGATTTCAAGAGTGTTCATATGAATGAATACCTACATACTGAATACATACAGCCATACATTTACATAGTTGCATACTAACTCTGCAGAGCATTAACTTACAGAATAGATGGGACAAATAATCTGTTTAACTTATAAATAATATTTACTGAGATATCAGTGACCGGCAAGGATACAGCACATTAGTTCATAGTGTTATTATGCTTCATAAAGGAAAACTGAAAAAATAATTCAAGAGAGTATTTCAAGTTACAGGAGGCCATACCTGCCAAAGTATGTGTGTATGTAACTTAATAGGCAAGATATCAGAGAAGATATTTCAAAAATCCAGAAGAAAAGCACTGCCCTCAATTCTGATTTTCTGAAAATAATGAAAATCCTTGTACCATTACCAGACAGTTTAGGGAACTGTTCCCTGTTTATCTGTAATCCTACTCTTTGAAAGGAGAAATAGGAAACTGTTCCCTGTTTATCTGTAATCCTACTCTTTGAAAGGAGAAATTAAAAAAGGAAGGAGGAAAACTGGCATCCACTACTCCTGATCTAAAACCTGAAGACAAAATGAGATACCCAAACAGCAGAACCCGAAAAGGTCTATTTTACTTCTGCCACAGGGAGATCTAAACATGACGGCTGACATTTGTGCACACACTCCCAAACTCTGTAACCAGTTTCTCAGGAAGTCACTTAGATAAAGCCCAGGAGTTCAGTAGATAGTCTCGTTTGGCTTGTCTGGCCTTGACAAAGGCTTCAAGCTTCCCAGTGGGAGAAAACTCATTAGCCTTCCACATCCTGCTCTATAATTAGATCAGTTAACTTGTTTTTTAGTGAAATGAAGGGGTGTGGGTAGAGGTAAAGGGACAAAGACATAGACTGTAAGTTACCTGTCTAGAAGAGACATTGAATAAAGGTCTTTTTCAAGGGCCTGCAAAGCAAGATATCCCTTAGCTTTCATTTCGCTGGGAGAGAAAAAAGACAATTTATTATTTTTGTAATAAATGTAAAGTAAATGAAAGTTAGACTGTGGATTTCAAAAGTTTTTGAGTAAAAAATAACTGCAACCTGTTTCCTGGAATTCGATACATATTTGACAGGTCTTCTAGAATCTTGCCAAAGGCATCATAGTTCTTCATCCTAACAAAAAGAAATAATGACTATCACACTAGTAAGTGAGATGGAAACTAACTCTTTTTATGCATAACTTGCTAGAAAAGGCACCATTTCAGAGTGACAGTGGCCTCCGCCTTATCAGATCAAGTAGCAGTACTGATTTTAAATTTTCTTGAAGATACCAGAAAATGTGTACCTTTGGCTTTCTTGCAAGAAGCACTGTAATTATAGCTGAAACTGGCACTGAAGTAGGCAGTACTGAAAGCAATAAATGTACATGAAATACAAATATGAGAGCTCATCAGCTGCAAAACGCTTTCCCTGATCTTCCAATAAAGCTAGTCATGTAGTACTACTTCCCTAAGACCATGCATGTGTACATTGCTCTTTTCATTAAAATATCAAAATTGTACTAATGCTGCACTTCACAGCACCACATGAGAGAGCCAGACCTTAAATACATCAATCGGGAAAAAAAAAAAAAAAAAAAAAAAAAAAAAAAAAAAAAAAAAAAGGGACAAGTGGCTTGGTTTGTAAAGGAATGGTTCAGACTGCTCAAACCCCAGAATTCCTGTAGATTTTGACTTGATGTGACAACCTGGAGCTGTGTTCAGACTAACCCATCAGGTATTTACTCACTTGCTTAAGTAGATTTTACATGAGTTTTACAAGTCTTACTAGACTCTGTGCTGCAGTCACACAGACAGCGCAAGACTTCCCTTCCTGTGCAGATGTGGCTGCAATGTGGGTCAGCAGAGAAAAAATAAGTCTGCCTTAACTTTCACATTGGGACAAAATCTTTCAAACCTGGAACCTATACAAGTCACTCAGCTCTCCTCTGTTTCTTTCCAGGTAGACTAGTGGGGAAGCAGGGGAAAAGGAGGGAAGGAGGCAGGCATGGTACAGGAACAGACACAGCACCAGCCTATGCATTAGCTAGCTGGTTAATCTTAATTTTGTAGTTAGAGACTCATGGGAAACATTACACATATAACAAACTGCCTTACAACCTACACCAAGAGGTGAGAAGGGATACCTGTGCATTGTGACAAATCTAAACAAAACCGGGAAGGCAAAGAGGTAGCACCCACATTACCAATGGCAACTATATGTCAGTTCTCAGAGCCCAACTGCTGGCATTAACATCACTGGAAGTCAAAAATACAGGAAAATGCAAGTTCAAGCTTTAAGTCATAGCTGTTAACACTCATAAAGCTAATATAACTTCACTTCTGAGGAAAAGGAGGGCTGGAAAAACTGATGATGAATAATATAAAAGAGAGATGAAACACTCAAGGTCAGTGATTATTGTTTCTCTTTTTACCTTCCCTTTCTACTATTTGGCCACAGTATTTAAATATGAAGCCAATTTCCTAAATATACTCATTATTATTAAAATCTGGAACCTGGATCATATTCACTAAAGAACTTATAAATAGACTTTTTAAGTGGTGGCCTAACCTGGAACAGCAACTATTCAGATAAAACAAAACTTGATAATAATAAATATATATAGCGCCCTACTGCTACATGAGGAAATTAGGGTCACATCTCCCCCTATGTATTTGCAAAGAAACTCAGGCCATGTGATACCACCTTGCCTTCACTGCTGTGAGAGAAGCCAAAGGACATTCAGTTAAAAGTACTTGCACAAGGACAATATGAAGACTATTTAGTATTTGATGGAAGGAGGAGAGGAAAAGTAATACCTAGTTTGTAAATCTGCCAGTTCTGAATTGTCATCATCAGTCCATTACCAAAACTATGGATCCAAGTAGTTCTATAATTCTTGCAATCAAAACAAAGGCCAGTATTCCAAGGCTATGTTTGACAGGCAACTAGAGCCAATGTGTTTGGCATTACTATTTACCATTGCTCCATTGAAACAGATGCATTTGGTGGAATGACTTGAGAAATAAATATTGCCTGGAGTATCTTTTCAAAATTATATTTGCTGCAGTTTTAGTCTTGAATTTACAATTTTGAATCAGGTAATAATAGTTACAATGACAACCAATTTCCAATATGGAGAATTGGAATGAACTCCCTATAAAAAAATGGAATCCAAAATGGTGTCAGTTTTTCTGTTGTTTTCTGGATTCATATTATTGTTCCCTGTTTCTCTTTCCTTTTTTTTTTTTTTTTTTTTTTTTTTTTTTTTTTTTTTTTTTAATACTGGAATGGTTTTACCATCAGGAGTTCCTTTCCATTCAATATGAAACCTTATACATGATTTTTTACCTTAAAAGCTGGACCAAGTCATCACAAACCTACAGAAATAAGAGACAGGAGTTTCATCTTTCTTGTCATTTGTGACACATCTTTTATAAGCATTTCTTTAGTAATGATAAGCTTGATCCCTATTACTTTTAAGTAGCTGCATGGTTAGCATAAAAAGAACTGCCAACACTCAAAAGCAAGACTAACAACGCATTAGTTAAAAATTACTATAATAATTGGAAGAACAAAGGCTCTGTGAAAGAGGATAAAATTAACAGAAATAGTTTTTTATAAACTCATTCAGAAAAAAAATTGCATCTTGGCCAGTTTTTCTTTTATAGATTGTGCTAGAATTCTCTGAATATGCACTTTCATTCTAATGATGTTGTCCAGCACTCACTGATCAACAGGCCTGTGCTGGTTAAATGAACAGTTTGAAATTCCAGGGCTGACTTCAACTAAAAATAATGGGCAAAATTAACTCCAAGGCAATGTAATAATTTGAATACTTACTGACAAAAACCAGAGTTTATGTTCCCCAACCCCCCACAACAGCTTGTGGTAATATCTTTGATCTGAAGTATTGTCTGTAATTCTGTAACTACTGCAGAACATATGTGAACTTCAGGGTGAAATTCTGTGAATAATTTAATAGAAATTTTGCAAGAAAAGCATCTCCACTAGTAGAAATACATATTATACTAAAGAAGGCAGAATAAAAACCAGAATAGCTCCAAGGCATCCATTGAGAATATATATTGCACTGTACCTTGGTGGAAAACATTTTAAGCCCCTATTATTTACTGTATGCTGGTTACATTGAAGCATGAAAATAAAAATATTATGTGTGATACCACAAAATTCTTGGAAGATGGGCCTGTCAGCTGACTTTTATTGTAATACTTAGCACTAGAGTATTTAGTATCTGTAACTGAGTTGTAAGTTTAGGTGAGAGATTCAGATGCCTAAAGAGATAGCTAGTGTCATGCACAAGCTTGCAAGTGTGACAAGACCAAAAGGAAGTCAAAACCTGTCTGACATGACAGCTGGAAGCCAGGTGGAAGACTACAGGATTGTAAGAGACAGAGAATATTAATTTTACCACAGGAGCTTCTTCAAAGTGAGCCAACTTCACATCCATCACATCTCCATCCTTCTCCAGCTGAATTTCTACATAAAACATCATTGATGTTATGTAGCAGGCAGTCCCACTGGGGCTAACATGAACAGTAAGTCTGAGAAGGATGAGAAAAGGAAAAAAAAAAAAAAAAAGCTTGTATATATAAAAATTCTGTGACTTAAAAAAGGAAGTGAGTATAGTTCACTTGGTCATGGGAAGAGACACCAGGCATGCTTCAAAAATAACACTTCCTTAGCTCAGCTTCTGAAAACTATCCAACCAGGCATGTATTTGTGCTCTGCTATTTGCATTATCATGTTGGTCTGCTCAAAACTATTAACCTCAGTCTGCAGCTTTGGGATGTAGGCATTTATGCCCACTCGTTACCCAACAACCTCTTCCACAAAGGACTAATCAAAATAGGCAAATACACTCTGTTAGAACACTGAGCTAAGAAATAGCATTGTTGACAAGCCATCCAGATGGTATTCCTCTCTGGACTTGAGGCCACGCTTGCTTATTTGCATTTATTCATAAACAAACCTACCCTTTTTGTCTGGATAAAAGTTCCAATGTGTTCATCACAGAAAACATGGATTTAGCTGCAAAAACCAGAAATGCAATTTAATCAAACTATAGTCATCAAGAAGTAGAATCAGTATTTTCTGCCTTACAGAATATGATTTAGGTAATGAGAAATTAGTATCTCTTGAATTACCTATTCATGACAACTACTATGATTAATAAGTGCTGTGCTGGGTAGAAAATATTCTCAGGCTTTAAGAATAGCTATAGCCTGAAGGCTTAGCCCAAAGACGAGTGACAATTCTCTTGTCTCTTATCGACTCCTGTGTTTGTACATTTGACCTCTTTGTGAAGAACATCAACAGACAAGGATTGGTAGATTCCACACAATATTAAAAAACATATACTTTGAGTTATCCAATAGCTCCTTACCATTTAATGTCCTCTCTATCTTCTCCATGCAAGAAAGCAAAAGACCATGTGGAGCATTACTGCCAGGCTTTTGAAGTGGGTTATCCTAGCACATTTGTGAAAACAAGAGACAGAGAAAGATTCCCTAAATTACTAGCTAAGAGACACAGCACAGAGATGCCCCATACAACAAACCTCAGGCTATTTGTTTTTGTCAAACACAAAAGTTACCTACGATTGGTTACGAGTTGTCTCTGAAAGGGCAGCATTGAATGGATTTATGAAAACATTATTGTCAGGAATTACATTCCAGATGCCTTTGGAGCATGGAGTGGCTTTCCATTCCCCTGTCTTTTGAGCTGATCACTAAATGTGTCAGCTAATTTCACTGTAAAGCTAGAGATAAACTAAGAAAATAATCATGTTTTTATTTTCGAAGAAATCTGCCTGAGCGAATAGAAGAGATCAGCAAGTGCCACAAAAGTACTTGGTTAGATGAAGATACAAGTTTCAGCTGAAGCTATTTACTTCAGTAGTAAGCAAACTCTCCCAGTTTCTCTTCAAGCTCTTGTCTGAAACCTTTTCATATTTTGCACTTCAATTAACAAAGAATACTCAGGGCTGAAGAGTTTTCACTTTGTTCAGATTCAGGACATTGTTTTCAGAGTAAGGCTTGAGTTAAGCATTAATAAAAAGAAGCATTGAAACAAATGGGAATTTTTATACTGAGCTCACAGCAGTTGTGTTAATCTGCTCTTTACAGAGATAATTCCTAAATTAGCTACTGGAAGGGCAGGAAGCATGGTATGGTTAAAGTATATCACAGCAGCAGAAAGTCTAGATAGCAGATTTCAGACCAGTTTTTAAAATACGATATTTTCTCCCAGTCCTATAGGAAATAAATTGTCCTTAAATACCATGAATACGGTAATGATAATGAATGGAAAGTAGCCTAAACTGGTAATCAATCAGTACTAACTCCTGAATAGCTAAAACAATGCAAGAAACAACCCCTAAAGTGTTAAAATTAGGCAGGAAATTTTATAATCCATTGTCATAAGAAAAATGGGAAGCCAAGCTGTACTAGGCACCAGGTTTTTCTGGGGATTATCTTTTGGTTGGTTTTGGATTGCATGCGGTTTTTTGGTTGGTTGGTTTTGCTTGTTCTTTTTGAATGTCAAGCAATTTTTTAACTACCTTGGGATCACACTCTTATACCACATACCCCTCTCTCACCTAACCTATGATTCTTACCATGCAAAAATAAATGAGTTTCAGAGTTTCAGTCCATGGCCTGTGTTGGTATTTTAAACGCAACTGTTCCATTAAAGCATTTGTAGAAATAGCTGTCGCAACACCTGAAAAACATGTCAAAATGTTCTAAATATAATGGCATGTATTTACATTGGCAACCAAAAATGCTGGAGGAGAACAAATGTAAAACCTTGCTAAGGTCATAGATGTTATGCTTCAAAGAAGGAAGTAATAAAGAAATGTTTTACTTGAATTTTGCACATATAAACATCTAATTTTTGTAAGGCTTTGACAGAAAAAGAGTAGGGGGAGATGTGTATAAGCAAGTATTCTCAATATTAGATACAGATATGCAGCCCAATCTTGAGTTTGTTAAATAATTAGGCTTTCTTTACCCATGCATAATTTCATATATTTATTCTTAATAAATACCAAGGCTTTGCTATGGACTTGAGATATCCAGATACACCCACCTAGAGCTCATTAAAGCTCACTTTAATTAGAGATAAAAAATTAGAGATCATTTTTTATTATGTGGGTGTTAAGACATTGGAACAAGTTGCTCAAAGAAGTGGTACATGCCCCACCCCTGCAAACATTCCAGGTCAGGTGGGACAGGGCTCTGAACAACCTGTTTTAGTTGAAGATGTCCCTGCTTATTTCAGGAGGTTTGGAAAGGTTGGAGTAGATTGTCTTTAAGGGTCCCTTTCAACCCAAATTATCCTGTGATTTTGCAGAGGATAATCTCAATGCAGGGGTGCAACTTTTTTTTTTTTTTTTTTTTTTTTTTTTTTTTTTTTTTTTTTTTTTTTGACATGGCAATGAATGAGAATGAGGCTGGAAGAAGGAATATATTCAGTCCATCACCTTTCTAATTATCCTTATAAGTATTCTTTCTGGCCTTACACAGAATCCAGATGTACAAAGAAAGATTTTTGCTGAAATGTGATACTTCCATAACCATTACTTCCATCAGGAAAAAAACAGGAGTGAATTTCCTAATACATCAGTCTGAGACAGGTAGGAAGATGCCAAAGTTATTCATAAGAAGAAATTGAGTCCTGCAATGTGCCACCCACTTTGCTCCGTCCCAGAACCAGAAGAAATATTACAAAGGGCTTCTTTGACTTAGTGGGCACAACAGCTGCCAAGATCTGGCGCCTTTGAACCAGAGGCACTGCATGGGGAAAGAGACGGACTAGGAGAGGGATGTCTATACCTTTTGCATACACCAAGGAGGGATAGGGAGAAGGGTCTGGCAGGGAGGATGACAGAGCAGCAGCCAGAGTCCCCTATAAATCACACCACTTCAGCCAGCTGGAGGAAGGGGAAGCAGTGGACCCTAACCAGCTCTTGCAAGCACACTTGCTGGGAACATGCCTCCAACTCGCCCATGCCTTCATGCTGATAGAAACACTGCAACCCACCCTGTATCTCTATTCACACTGCAAGAAACCAAGACTCCTATTCGTAACAGCTGCAACAGAGCACCCATAGGTGCTCTGCAAGGCAAAAGTCTTGCTCCTTCAAAAAAGCTGTTCCCCAGGGGTTAGTGTTTGAACTTGGGGTTTGATAAGCACATCACCTCGGCTACTTTTGACAAGAGGTACCCTGTTAGTCATGTTCTTCCACATCTAAGGCATTATGTCTATCCCCATCTTTTCAGAAGCTGTAGTATACTCAGAGACTGAATTTAACTGGGGGACAAAGGCAGGGGATTTAGTAACAGTGATTGTTACTGTATGATATTAACAATCACTCAGCAAAACAGGAAAGCACTCCAAAAGGGGGGGTTTAATCTTGCTTTTTAATGGAGGGAGTTAAAAAAATATATCGATAATGTTTGCATTGTATTTGTACAAAACTTTGTATATTTTGTGGCCACCTTAGGTTGCAGTCTACTTGTACATAGGAATCAGTGTAGAGTGGCAGTGTGAGGTTCAAGGGTTAATCCTGGACCTTTGTATGGGCACTAGCTCAAAAAGTGGTTGCTGGGAAATGTCAAGGTCTACAGCAAGAAGAGCATATCTCCTACATAAACCCTGGGTGGCACTGTTTCAGGATACCTTACAGCAAACCACCTGCTTTCAGCTGGTAGCCGTCAGGCTGCAGTGCCTGAAATCATCTCACATAAAATAGAGTATTTTTGACTTGTATGTAGAAACCTGAGTAGAAACTAAGTAGTTCATTGCCCTCACCAAGATTACAGAGAAAAAATTAAGCATGGGCCTAGGAATCCCAGGAGAAGCATGTGTCAAAAAGTGGTATTTGTCTCCAGACAGGTGTCAAGCATGCTAGTTAAAGGAAGTCAATGCAGCTGAGTGAGTTAAATATATTTGCACTTCAGCTTTTACAAGGAGGTGAAATGTGATCAAGTAAACTGATGATGTAATTCCACACTTGTGGTAAGTCACATTTCTGTAAAGTTATTCGTTTGGTGTATGGTATTAAATATTAATTTACTTTTTAACCTGACATTAGTAGTGACCATAGCTATAGTCATAGCTATGATCATGAGCTTTACCTGTTAATTGGTCTATGAATTTAAAAACATGTTTTCAGCATTTCTAAGGAGTCATTTTAGCTTAGGGTTCTTTGAACATTCTATTGAAATGTTTTCTGCTGAGCAAGAACATGTACTATGGCCTATTTAAATTAGGTTGCCTAGGTCCACATGATAAGAATGGGTATGTGCAAATACGACATACCACAGCTTGCTAGTGCTTAATATTTTTGTGGCATTTTCCACATATGTTTGTCCAGAGATCTTTGAAGTTTCTGTGATCTTGATACTAATTCCAGTGGTTTCATCATGTCCTGAATAAGCAGAAAAGTAAATTATTTGCTGACTATCTTGAAAAGAATACTTCCAAATGAATGGAAGGAAACATGCCACAGCTTACCTGGTCTGCATAATAGCTGTTCTGCAAATAAACAGAGGACTTCAAGTTTAATTAGTCACAGTACAGTATGGCTGATAAACCTAAAATACACTTTAACTTTTAAACAAAAAAACCCTTTTCCATTGTGCTTAAATGTATGTCTTTAGGTAAACGAATTTGCATCGTTTTTCCAGGATAGAAACAGTGCCAGATTTTCCTAACAAGACAAACATTCCAAGACAATTATTAGCCTTCACATAAAATTGTGGGATTGGAAAAAAATCCCATGAGAAACAGAAACTTAAGCACTGTCAGAAAGTTCCTCAGAACAAGGTGCGGCTCCAGTATTCAGAACTGTCATACTGAATTACTGCACTCAAGAGAAGAGTTAAGAGTGATGAATAATTAAAAATATTCTAATTATAGCTTCTCGGGCATATTAAATACACAAACATTTAACTGGGTCAGTTTGTGGGGGGAAACAAACAAACAAAACAAAACAACAACAAACCAACCAAACAAACCTGGACATGCATTATCATGGGCATGGAAAGTAATTGGAATTGCTGCATGAACGCTGCAAGCCCACCTGATCTCTTTCACCGTTAATCAAAAACTGCTGTTGAAAGAATCTTTCATGTGTACAGTTACTTAATAAGTTGTCTCCAGATTACATCCTCTTTTGCTATCAAATAATTGCAGGTTATCTTATTATCTTTTAAAGGGTAAAATAACTGTGCTTCTTCAGGCATCTTTTAAGAAATTAATTATTATTACTACTTGGTTGATTTTTTGTCATGGTTGTCTGCATCTTACTAAATTCCTGACTCTGTAATATGCTTCACAATGCATGGCCTGGGCACATAGTGTTTCATATGAAAATAGCATTTTGTAATTTCATAGTTCAAACATTTCTGATGATTTTTCCATTTCATTGAATGGTAATTTGTTTTTCTGAGAAGAATCAACATATTCCTCATTCATATTTTTGCATTAATTCAAATTTTTTTTAGTGAAGATACTCTAGATTTTTTATAGAACATAAGAAACCTTGGCTTACTATTGATACATTTTAGTGACATAATTTCAGAAAGTATTCCAAGTATTCCACAATCAGTGCAATATTGGGTTTGGGTTTTTTTGTTTGTTTGTTTCTGGTTTCTTTTGGCACACTGAGGTTGCTTTTTTCCTATTAATTCTATATCTAGCCTTAATTCTATTTCATCTAAAGAATAACACAAAAATAAATCATCAGCAATATATCTTCACTGGCCTGCATGCAGCACTTTATTGGAATTGCATCTTTCAAGAAGCCCTCATCTGAACTGCTGACCAGAGAAAACAGCAGCTACATAACAGCTCACAGTAAGTCTTAATACAGAATTGGGGCCTGGGGCAGTCTGTGAAAACCAGTGGTTCCAGTCAAAACTGCAGGATGTGTAAGTGATGTTGCTGTAATTATGAGGTCAGAGCTAAAACTCTGCTCTTTCACAAAGTGCCATGGGACTTTAGAGTGACCAGCAATGACAAAGCTATAAAATGGGCATGTAACTGGAACATGAATCAGTGTTTACAAAAAAGGATGAGCATTCAAACAATTCCTTTATCTATCCTAGGTGCTCTTCCATCTAAGGTAGTATGCAAGTGCTGCCTAACTTATGATCTATAGCTTAGTTTGATACAGTCTATAGTTTATGGCTTTACAACCCATAAAAACTGCAGTATGCTTTCTCATCTTTCCTTCAGTCTCTACATCATCTCCACAGTTAAAGACTATGAATATTTAGCTCCTGAGAGTAACATTAGAATGTTGGTGACTGCATTTTATTTCAAAGAGCTATATAGACTGACTGAGCCAGTTTTACTTCACGACTTACTGAATAGCACTTCTGGCACTTAGTCTGAGACATTTAACATTGGCAGGCCTTGACTGTTTCCTGCTCCTTCACTGAAAGTGATTATGATTCTTCAAAGCCAAAAGCTGTATTAGACAAACATCAGAAAAATAGATTCCTAGCAAATTATCATGGATGTAGAAACACATTGACACACACAGGGCATATCTTTTCCTCAAGTCAAGATATGGCTAACATTTGATTTCTGCCTGACATTAGCATTATAATCTCCAAGTAGTTCTTGTCTAAATCTTTTCTCAAAGACCCTAGATCCGATATGTCACCACAATTTAAATAACCTCATGAACAAACGTGAGGGCTGCCTTCATGTGTGTGCATTTGCTCTTTGCAGGGTTTCATAGGACACCGTGATTGCCGTTCATAACTGAACACTTGCTGCTTTTTCTACATCTCTTATCTTCTTAAGAGTCTTCTGATCATTTTTATAACTAAAATCAGGTGTTGCACCATCATTCATGTTCCTTACTGACATCAGTCAGCATGAAGTCAATGGAACCCATCACTTGAGAGCTGCCACAGCTCTCCTTGAAGAGAGACATAAAATGAATGTAGCTGGCATATAATCTGCACAAAATGGCAAAATTAGTAATACTTATACTATATTGAAGGTCTACATTGAAAATGTTACTGGTAGAAAATGAGGGTGGAGGAGGAGGGAAGGAGAAGAGGGAGCTAAGAATTAGTTGAGGAGCTGAAAATTATGAGCGCTGAGGAGATCACTGAGGTACAGAAGAGGTATAATACAGAAAGATAATAATTGTGCTTAAAGGAGCTTCCCATGAGAATGTCTCGAAGCTAACCACACAGGAGCCATGTTCTTACCTTGTTTTTCCAGACTGGGATGCAAAGAGATGGGAAGAAGAGGAAGTGACTCCTGAAATGCTGGCCACAGAACTAGAAACCAGACTGCAATTTACCTGACTCAACTCTAGCATATCCCCAGTAGAATAAAGAATGAAACCAGCAATGAAAGAAAGAGGTGCAAAAGGGGACTAGAAAATCACAAAAAAAAGACATGGAAAAAACCATGATATAAGTATGATATAAAGTATGAAAAACAGAATTAATAGGCAAAAAAGGGATATGAAAAGCAGAAAATACATAAAAAGGAAAAGATTAAATAACTATATAGACAACACTAAAATTTAAAAATTATACAAAATTTTGTGTTATTTTAATAACAGAAAAGTGAGATGAGTTTAAGTCTACACTGAGCTATTTTAAACCAATATTGGTTTGGAGACAATTGTTCAGCTTAAGAGTTTTGATTGAATATATATAAGAATATGGATTATATAACATGAAGACTGAAAAAAGAAACAGCACTCAGTGGCAAATACTGATTTCAATAAAATAGCATGTGGGAAGGCTACATTTTTCAGGAAAGGCAATACGATAAAGGAGCACAATCCCAACAAATACCAATTGAAGATATTACAGAGGTGCCATGCAGACAGGAAATCCATATAAAGTACACATTTTACATCATTCTATGTTGGTTAAGCAATTTGACACTGCTTTTCATATCCTTTGTTTTAAAACTGAAGCTAATTAAACTATGAAGACTTGTTATAAATACATGCAATACACACTCAATTATACATTTTAATGCTTTTATATTTTTAGACACTTGGTAATTCGTTAATTATATTTTTAAAAATGTTTTTGTCCATTCTTATATATTATGAACCAACTTTGCTGTAACCCTCAACTCTCAGATTTCCAGATTCCTAGTCACAATACTAGAATGATATAATTTGTCCTAGCTCTGTTGAATGACAAGATGAATGACTGCAAACTCATCATTACTCATGAATTCCTTATTATTCAAGTCAGTTAGCCTCACTTTCTCTATAGCAATGATGCATTTGGGGATAAACCTTTTCAAACTGGTAAGAAAGCCATAAGTTAAGAACAATGACTAGCTCAGATGATCGAGGATATTGTACTGAGAATATTGTCATTTGGACAGCTAATAGAGCTAATCAAATGCAAGTATCTCATTACCCAAAATCTTATGATAGTCATCTCAGTATGGGTTTTTGGAGTGTATGTTTTTGTTTTATTTGCAAGTGTAGGGATACACATGTGACAGGTTTGCAGGCAGCCACAGATGATGTGAAGCTTCTGGGAAGCTGATAGATCAAGATAGATCTTGCACTGAGCAAGAGTAGGAGGAACAATTGTCCACACAACCTCTGTGTGTGTGTTAATTTGTAGCATTCAGAATCTGTACTGTACTGCATATTTATCTGTGCATATCACACAAACATTCCCCAGGTTATATGTTCTGGAAAAAGCATAAAGACTGTGCCTACAGAGCTTAACCTCCAATTGTAAAAGGCAGATAAAAGCTGGGATGGGAAATAGAGAGACTGGCCAAGATCAGAGCAAATTAGTGACACTGTGAGGATATGCTGTAGTTTATCCTCAGTTGGCAACTAAGTACCTTGCAGCCCCTGCTCTATCCCCTGAAGTAGGGTGGGAGGAGGGTGGGGGAAACCAGAGGGTGAGAAGGCTCAGGGCTTGAGATAAAGGCAGTTTAATAGGGAAAGCAAGAGCCACGCGCTGCAAGCAAAGGAAAGCAAGGAATTAATTCACCACTTCCCATGGGCAGGCACTTGTTCAGCCACCTCCAGAACAGCAGAGCTCCACCACGTGTTACTTGGGAAGAGAAACGCCATCACTCCAAATGTCCCCACTCTTCCTTCCTCTTCTTCTCCCACTTTTTATTGCTGAGCATGATACCATACGGTATGGGTCATATAGCTCATCCCTTTGGCCACTTGTGGCCAGCTCTCCCAGCTGTGTCCCCTCCCAGCTTCTCGTGCACCCCCGGTCTCCTCCCTGGTGAGACAGTGTGAGAAGAGAAAAGGCCTTGAGGCTGTACAGGCACTGCTAAGCAGTAACTATAACATACCTGTGTTATCTACAGTGTTTCCAGCATAAATCCCAAGCATAGCCCCACACTATCTACTGCAAAGAAAATCAACTCTACTCCAGCCAAAACCAGCACAGAGGAGAACTAAGATTATATGAATTTCAATCCAGTGGTCTGTCACTTAAGACCTGCAGTTGTACTGCCTAAGAGCAGGCACCAAAATAAGCTTTGTCACATGAGATTTTCCTGCTAGTTTTCAGAGAGAAACACGCACACTCAGAGGGAGATCTGATGACCCCCCCACCACCACCAGGAGATGCATCACTGCCTCAAGGCAGCCATCACTCTCTCTTCTTGCATGAAGTGGGAGCTATGTCCCAAATCTGCCCTTGGGCATGCCAGTTATATACCTCAAGAGTGGCATGTCCTTAAAACCTGACTATCCCTTACACAAAAACATAGAAAAGCACACAAAGTTACAAACTTGAGAAGCATGAGTATGTTAATAATTAGCCAATAATTGTTTAGCATTTAGCATATTCTTCACTCATTGTTACTTATATTTTCTCTTTCCTTTTACTGGGAGGGTGATTCTCTTCAGAATACATACGGGTTTGGGCCAGCTGATTTCAACTGGCCTGCTACTTAGAAACTCTATTAATTCACAAATACATTTTATGCATACTTTCACATTGGTAATAAAATGTTGCCTAATAAATTTTAATATAGTTGTGCCAGCAGCCTAAAAGGGAAGAAATTAACCATAATACCAAGAAATCCTACCTCCATGTATTTATTTCAGTTCAGCAATACTTGACAGTGCAAAGGCCCACTCACCCACAGACCCAGCAGATGCCAGCATAATCAGTTCTGGGCTGAAATAGGAGGGTACCCTCAAGAACCAACAAGTGGTTTTTGTCAGTTTTCCCTTTTGTCCCTTTGAAAAATTAAGTCTCTCTCACCCGGGAAGATTTATTGAGCACTTGAAGGAAGAATGGATGTTTTATGCATGATAAGATGGTTTTCCAAAGAATGTGGTTCATTTATTCATGTCAACAGAAATCTAAGATAAAATCACGGTGTTAAATTATGCATACTTTAAATATAAATTGTGAAGAACTAAATGTGTGCTAAAGTAAAGGGAACATGCATTTTTCACTCTGTGGGAATGGAAGTTGCACATCAATGTGTTTCCCAAAGATTTGGACGTGTTTTGTCTGATATGTCCACTGTATCTTTAGCTTTTCATAATAAATTAAATCTTTGGCAGTTGATTTCTTAGCTTTATTAAGGTACATAATGCAAGTACTACTAGCACACAATTAATTACATCTCTACCTAACTATTCTTCAGAATTTTTCCCTTCAAGAATTTTATGTGCAGAGCTGTACTGGCATGTATGCTCAAACATAACAAAGGACATTAATAATCTACACTCTTTATAGCCACATTGCAAATGTCTACTACACTGCCTGTATGGTTTTAGGTAGCTGTTGTAGCATTTGAACACTCTTGTTGCCTTGGGCTGCAAACCCTAAGTTCTTATACAGTCAATGGAGTGAAGTAGTTGCAATACCTCCTCTGACCAGTTGCTCTCTTACATTGAAGTGCCAATCATGCTGTAAAATATTCCAGGTGCTCCAGGGATGCTTTCACTATGGTCACTTGTTAGCAATTGAATAGGAATTATTAATTTAGTGCATTTTCATGGAAATACTTCTCTTAGTTTTGGGTTAAAGAGCTCTGTTTTTTCCAATTGGTTTAGGTAAGGTGCCAGGGGACACATCCAAGCAAAAACCGAAGGGTATACTATAAACTGTTTTTTATTGCATTACAACATGCAGTTTGGGCCACAAAACAAAATTTCAAAATAATTATTTTTGTCTTAAGATAGCTGTAAAGAGAGATTAAAAGGACAAAGACCACATTCATTACCAAGCAGCATGATGTAAAATGAGGATGAAGTCCCTCCCACTGTAAAGAGCAGGTTCAAGACCACCTGATGAAACTGAATAGCCACAAGTCTGAGGGGCCTGATGAGATGCATCCCAGGGTCCTGAGGGAACTGACTGATGTTGTTGCAAAGCTACTCTATACCATATTTGGAAAACCCTGGCAGTCAGGTAAAATCCTCAGTGACTGGAAAAAGATCAACATCATTCCTATTTTTAAAAAGGAGAGAAAGGAAGACCCAGGGAAGTACATACCAGAGACCTTCCCTTTCATGGGAAGACTGTGGAGCAGATACTCACGGAACAGTGTTAAGCACATACAAGTCAAGGAGATGATCCAAGACAGCCAGCTTGGTTTCACTAAAGGCAAATCATGCCTGACCAATCTGGTGGCCTTCCACCACAGAGTGACAGCAACAGTTGACAAGGGAAGGCTGACAGATGTTAGCTACTTAGACTTCTGTAAGTCCTCCCTTTAGGTGGTCCCACATGACATCCTTATCTCCAGACTGAAGACATGGATTTGATGGATGGAATGTTCAGTGGATAAGGAATTGGCTGGATGGATGCAGCCAGAGTTGTGGTCAGTGCTTTTATGTCCAGGTGGACACTGGTGATGAGTTGTGTCTCTCAAGGGCCTGTCTTGGTACCAGGGCTCTTTAATACCTTTATCAATGACACTGTCAGTGGGATTGAGTGCACCCCAGCAAGTCTGCAGACCCATGAAGCTGAGTGGTGCAGCTGGCACAACAGAAGGAAGATATCCTATCCAGGTGGACAGACTTGAGAAGTGGGCCCATAGGAACCTCAAGCTCAACAAATTTAGGTGCAAAACACTGCACCTAGGTCAGGGCAATGCCAGACATGAGTCCAGACTGCAAGAACTACTTGTTGAGAGCAACCATGCTGAGAAAGACTTACAGAGTTCACTTGCAGCCCAGAAGGCAAATGGTATCCTGGGCTGTATCAAATCAAGGTAGGTGATTGTCCCCCTCTACTCTGCCCTCATGGGACCCCAGGTGGAGTGCAGGGTCCAGATATGGAGTCTTTAGCATAAGAAAGATGTGGACCTGCTAGAGAGAGTCCAGAAGAGGCCATGAAAATGGTCAGAGGACTGAAGCATCTCTCCTACAAAGACAGGCTGAGAGCTGTCTGAGGTAGTTCAGCCTGGAGAAGAGAAGGTTCTGGTAAGAGCTCACTGAGGCTTTCCACTACCTAAAGGGTAGAAAGAGCAATTTCTTATATGAGCATATTAGTGATAGGACAAGGTGGAAATGATTATAAACTCAGAAATTAGATTTAAATTAGATCTTAGAAAGAAATCTTTATTTTGAGGGTGGTGAGGCACTGCAACAGGTTGCCCAGAGATGTTGTGGATGCCCCATCCCTGGAAGTGTTAAAGGTCAGGATGGATGGGGCTCTGAGCAGCGTGGTCCAGTGGGTGTCATTCTTGCCTTTGACAGCGGCTTTGGAACTAGATGATCTTTAGGCTCTCTTCCAACTCAAACCATTCAATGCAAAGAGGCATTTCCAGAGACCGAAACAGCTGCTACCAACATCTGGGTAAGTACACTCTATGTCTTACAGAGCAAAAGTTTTTTTGGACTAGCTCTAGTATTGAAGGAATAAGGAAGTACTAAATTATTATGTTATGGTGGTAGGCTGGAGACAGGAAAATGACAGGACTCACCGAGATCACGTGACAAACAGCAAAGATTTATTGATGGTTGCCCTCTTTTATAGGAGGTTCCTGGGCTTGAACAACTGATTGGTCAAGGTTTCAACACTGCCCAGCTCCCTGGGCAATGATACATCTACATTCAGGATTGAATGGGATTGGCTGGGGTCTCCTGTTTGAGTTCAAATCCCACCTATCCTTGCCTCACCCGGGGACTAGTTTACTTCTAGGCTGGTCAGGTTGGGGCGTCTGTTATGTCTAAATCTATCTTTGCAGCTACAGAACAGCTGCAGACGTCAGTATTAATGAGACCTTAACTACGACTCACCCACTTTGGCAACAGAAGGATTCTGGAATAAGTATTTAAAAACAATACAGCACAGAGATACTCAAAGGGCTGCAGAAGCTGGGCCAGGATTTCTTGAGGACTCCTGAATAATTATTTCTACAGAATCACTTCCAACCTTTTCATGGTCTCACGAAAAGTCTAATCATAGATACCATGGAAACTTTTTCCTGTCACGAAATATCAAAAATGTTTTGTATTTTGAACATTTGGTTGACTCAGTGTTTCTTAACTTTTCTTTCCTCTCGCCTTTTTTCCCCGCCCTCTCCATTTAACAGAATCCAACATTTCTTTGTGTAAATGGACGTATTTTGATATTTTAATCAGATTTAATTGCATCTGGATGGTTATCCGTTTCTCAAACTCTACAGAATTTGCAAAAATTAGCTCATACCGAAATGTGAGGCCAAGAAAAGCAAACTGTAGAGGAATAGGTACTAAACACTGGTTAAATGATGTCAAGATGTCAAAAATTTCAGAAAACAGAGCAGAGAGAACAACAATGAAAATTTTATAGTGCACTTGCTTTGCAAGCAAAGTGCAATGGCTCCGTGAGGTGAACACCGAGGTCAAAGTTTTCCATCTAAGGTGATAAAATCTAGAATTTCTATACTTGGAAAGTACCTTCAGCCAAACAATTATGTGGAGGAGGGGATGCTTCAAAACAATTTGTATTGTCTGTGAATGGTTGCAGTGTGAAAAACAACGACACACACTGAGCAGTCAGTTTTGATATAAACATACTATGCTTAGGTTTCATTACATCACTTACATAATGAGTTTAAATCATGTTGTGTTGGCACAAAGCTCCCCTTACGTCCACAATTTAACAGAAGAAGATACCGTTATTAAGGTACTCTTGTTATTATTATTTGAATGGTTGTAATTAACATGGAAACTCTCCTACTCTCCTATCTCCCTGTTCTGATTGGCATCTGTGAAATCCTCCATGCATGGAGTTTTCCACTATTATAAAAAAAAACCAAAACCCCAAAACTCTTAAGAGGCGCACTGCTTCGTGTTCCCTCCCTTCTGCCAGTGATCATTTCCATGAAACTCAGTACATTACATGCTTTTTCAGCTTACACTGGTGCTCTGATGAAAGCTCCACTAAAAATAATTGTGTTTTAAACCTAACGACAGATGTCGGGAATTTATCTCCTTACCATGGCAGGACACGCCTCCTCTATTCTCCAGATGGGGGATTAGCTGGGGGGAAGGAGGGGCAGACATCGAGCTACAATGTTTTCTCACTATCTCCCTTAAGAGTTTCGGCTGAAACAAAGGAGGAGAGGCAGGGAAGGCAAGCAGGCGCCATTGGAGGCTCGCAGTTACGGTGCGGGACAAGCGGGACACGGCCGCACAGCGGCATGAGCCGCCCGAGAAGGCGCCGGCCCCGCCCCGCCCGTTACCGCCCCAGCCGCGCCGGGCCCGGCGGGGCCCCGCACGCGCCTCAGGCGGAAGCAGCCGACCCCTTCCGGGACCGGGACCGGCCGCGCCGCCCCGCTCCGTTCCGCCTTGGCCGGCACTGCGCCTGCGCGCCCCGGCGCCTAGCACCGCGGCCCGCGCGCGGAGCGGGGGCGGCGGGGCCGCACCCGGTGACGACGCTGCGGCCCCTGCGGCGCCCCGCCCTCCGCCCTCCGCCCCGGGCCGCGCGCGCCGCCGGCCGTGCGCGCGGGGGCGGTGCCAGGGCCTCACCTCACGCGCCCCGCCCCTCCCCGCGCGCTCCTCGGGCGGGCAGCGGAGCGCGCGCCGCCGGCACCATCGCCGCAGGTGAGCTGGGGGCGCGGGCCGGGCCGGGCCGGGCCGGGGGAAGTCACCGCCGCCGCGGCCGGGGGGAACGCGGGGAACCGGCTCCGCCCGCGCCGGGGGAGCTCTCCAGCGTGGGGGGAAGCTGCCGTGCGTGCGGGGGCTTACGGCGGCTCCGCGCCCGCCGCTCCGCGCCCGCCCGGGGATTGGTGTCGTGGTGCGGCTGACGCCCCGCTGCCCCCGGCCGGCGGTGTGCGCCCGCCGGCCCCACCCCGGCTCGTGGGGATGGGCGGGCGGCACCCCGAGCCTCCTGCGGGGACTCGGTGGCCGCTCCCTGAAGGTTACGGGCGTCGACCTTGGCGACCTCCGGCCGCGGCCCTCCCGGGCGCGGGGAACTGCGGGGAGGGGCCGTGGGGCCCGGCGGGGTCCGGCCGCCTGTTGCGGCGGGGGGCGGGTGCTGTTCCCGGGGCCGCGGGGCGCCGCCCGTACCTGCGGAGGGCGGGGCGCGGCTGCACCCCGAACAAAGGGGCCGCGCCCCGGGGCTGGCGGGGATGGGGCTCGGGGCGCTCACCCACCGGCCCGGCGGGACCAAGCGGCGGCCGCGATTCCTGCCCCGGCCGGTCCGGAGCCCCTGTGCGTGTATGTGGGCGCTGTGGCTCTAGGCTGAGTAAGGTTTCTGTAACATTTAATTGCTGCCCGCTTTCATGTGCTGGGCTGTTCTGTAGTTGCTGGTAACTAGAGCTTGTGTTTACTTGTAACACAAAGGAGAAATACGAGGTATGCTATTAAGTTCCCCAAATAAAAGAACCTTGGATACTCACCTATTTGGTTAGGTAAGCGATTTGGTGGGGGTTCTTTTAAATGGAAGGTAATAGCTTCAGGTTCTTCCCCTTAATTAATTGAGTCTTTAAAATGAAAATGTTAAGTGGGCCATACCTATCCCAAGAGTCACCTGGAGAGCTATCTCTGTGTTTTGTAGCATCCATAAACCGTCCTGGCAGAAAGATTGCCAGAATGGTTTTTCTCAGATTCAAAATGACCCTAATGGTTTGATTCACACTTACATTTCTAGTTCTTATTGGAAAGGGACTTGCATTCTGCACTGCAGAACATTACACTTCCACAAGTGGAAGCGATACGTGCCTCTGCTGGCATTTTAGTGTCTGGAGATAGCTTTATGTTCAGATCTCTCCATTACCTATCAGTTGTTATTTGTCTTTTCCACTGAAAGTTAAACCGAAAAGAGAGGAGCTCCTGAGAGAGGGTCTGGACTGGGAGAAGGTACTGCTCTTCTGTTAGTTTTCAGGATAATTAATAGTGATTATAACTGGATTCTTAATTAAATATCCTCTTATTTTCAGCTGACTTACTAATCTAATAGCATGTACCTCAACATTTAAGTCCTGGGAAACTGAGCATTCTTAATAGAATGAAGAACAACTGTTTGATATGTCAGTCTCTCATGTAGATTTAAATGCTTCAGTCTGTGCTTGTGTGACAGTTTGTCAAACAATTTTTGTGGGAGCCTCCAAATGGCAGAAATTTTAGGGATAGATTGTCCTATTTTTTTCTGTAGAAATAGGAGAATATGACATAGTGTTGCGCGAAAAGATCAAAAAAGCCTTCAGTCCACTGCATGAGAGGTCAACTGTGAGTTTAAATAGACTGTGATGCTAGATAGTGAATGTACTCCTTCACTATAGCAAATTCCTTGATCTCAGTCTTTGCTTTTTAGTGCTCTTTTGAATTTGAGGAAGGGAAAGATTGCAAACATTCTAAGGAGAAGTATTTTGTGTAGTGTGTTCTTTGACAGTGTTGTAATAATGTGTTGGTTTTTGGTTGGGTTTTTTTTTTGTTTGTTTGTTTTGGGGAGACCTTAAAGAAAGGATCTTTAGCCATCAAAGTGAAAACTGGAATGTTGTCCTAGCTGTGCATTCTTTATAATCTCTGTTACCTGTGGTTGCATACTTTTTAGATAAATAGCCCATAGAAATAGTAGGCTCTTGAGGGGAAGGGATGGGTGTGGGGAAGTGAGGTAGGGAGAGATGTGGCTATGAGCATAAGGCAGTGCTAGATAAAGGCAACCAAGGAGGAGCACAAGACTGTTAACAAAGTGTAGTTGGAGACCTTGCAGTGGTCCATGTATCCAGATTGACTTCCAGTTTTCATAAGAGCAGTTGTGTTCTTAACCTCAGTTACCAAGTCATGCACTGACATCCCTGTATCTACTTTTTCTGAGGGATTACCCTGAAACAGAGTAACAGTGTTCTATCTAAGTAGTGGTTTTGCTCCTGTTAAATTTCAAATGTATCTGACTTGGAAGAAGATAATTGCTGCAGCAAAAGATGCTGCTGTCTTAGAAACTGATATATGGCAGTCTCCAATATCAAAGGATGCTGTTATAGATACAATATCTTATGTAAAAAGTTGTTTAGGCACTGCATTTCAGCCAACTGACAACAGTTTTGCTGCAGTTTTACAACTGAAGAAGAAATAGTTGCATGAGAAAAATCTTTTAACTTTGTGATTAGATTTGGTTGCTTTACCATGCTAGTGAGTGCTGCAGGATATCGTGGTCCTGGGAATCAGTAGCTGATAACATGTCTTTTAGACATGCTTGAAAGTGCTTGTAGCCAGCTCACAGTAAACTTCTGATGGCTCCAAGCTATTGAAATTACTTTGCATCTAAATTGAAATCTATTTTATGTGAACAAAGTAATTTGATAGGCTAGTGACAGCATTCTCTTGAACATACTGTAGCATGCCTGCCTGCCTCAAACACACAATTACAGGACAATTGTGTTAAGCCACCTTTCTACCCTTAAAAGAATTTATGTGAGGAACCAAGTAAATAGAACAATTAATGTTATGTATGTCCACTAAGTGTTCTGTAAAATATTTTACATTTTATAAATTGCTAAGTAGGGAAGAAATTGTTATATTTTATTAGTCCATTGCAGTACTTCCAACAGGCTCTCAGGATCAGGATAGTTATAAAAAGTTATTTTTAAGGCTTACTGTCTGCAGGATCTGAAATTGGTTATAGTCCTTGTGGATATAAACAACTTAGAGTCACTTTATAGCAAATGTACCTTGCAGACCAGGGGATTATTAAATCCTGCTTTGCTACTTACCCTGTTTTCTTAAATATTGTGAGTCAGAGTCAGCACCTAAAGCCCAAGGATTTATTTTTTATTTTTCAGCTGCTTGTTGAATCTCTTTGGTAGTTGTGCAACCCATAACCATCAGGTTAGGCATATAGTCTGGAGCCTTAAGGACTCTTTACAGCAGGAAAAAAAATTCTGAAATTACCACAGGAAAAAAAAAAACAGTTTTGGATTGAAAGGTAGGAACGAGTTGGATAAAAATGTTGTATAGATTAAGTAATGCTGCCTTAGAATGATCTAGTGAGAGAATTTATTGCCTTTGCCCGCAGTAGGGCTTAGTATTTACTGGTCATTTTTTGTTTAGGTTTGGTTTGTCTCTTGTCAAAATTCCCAGTTCATTTGGGACAATAGATTGCCAACAGTGAAGTGTCCAAGCTTTGCACAGAGGGGGAATAATGGAGAAAGATGTGTTTAATATGTTAGATGGCATAGACAGTTACTATAGCGAATTCAAAGTAAACTGTGTTGTTATCAGTTTATAACTGAGAGGAACTAAGAATGCAAAGAGAAGGTAGAACAAACGAGATGTAGAGTTGGTTGCATAGTAACTCTACAATTGTTACTTTAGCGGAATTGATGATGCTTATTTGTGATATTAGGTCCTTAGTTGAAGTAATTAGAATGTACATTGAATTCCTATCAGTAAAGTTCATGCATTTTATATATGAATAATGCATTGTATTCTTCTCTATAAAAGCATGTTTACTACATCGTTTGATGCAAGTGTGTGGGAATGTCTCGTGCAGTGGCCCACAAGGTTTTATTGAAAATTGGCATGTAAATATACTGTATGACCAAGCAAGTATTTCTGCAAGTTATGGAAAATACTATTTATGAAGGTGCTTTACACCTGTGCATAGTAGGTGGGCAGCAGGTATCAGCCATGCATTCTGGCCTTGGTATCTGTTTCGTTTTACTTTCTGAAATACAAATTTAATTGCCTTCTGTACTACTGTAAGACTTGACCTTTAGCTCTGATCCTTGTTTCTGACAGTTTGAGAAGGCCCTACATATAGCACCCATATACAGACAGGCAGAAATGTTTCTGTCAACGGGAAAGAGATTGCAGTGTACATGGAAGTCTTGCAAAAATGAAACATCTGAGAAGAAGATAAAAAGCCAACTATGTGTGGTAAAGTCCTTCTCTTTGCTAGTACTCCCATTCAAGCCTGTCAGACAGTGTAGAGTAAAGGAACTCTGTCATTTCAAGATGTAGCAGTGTAGTCCTGGTATAGCTGTGTTGTCTCCTGACAAGGCATTTAACATGGAAGTAGTTAATAGCAGCAACACTTTGCCCAGTGGGATTTATTTCAGACCTCAAAATAAAAGAAATTATACAGACATAAAAACAGTGTTAATGTGACAGACGTCTGGAGGCATACTATGTCAGTCACAAAACCCACACTTGATGGGTGAGGTCATGCAATGGGAGATGTTTGAGTAGATGGACCCAAAGGCCCTACTCAAAGCAAGGCTGGTAGCAGCTCGTCATTAATCATCTGTCACTGTTACCCTTGGAGGTCAAAGTAAGCAAAATCAGTGAATCCAGTCACTGAATCCAAGTGACTGTTGTGTGGAAGAGCTGTTTTGGGATGACGCCACTAATTCATAAAGTTCTTGCACACTTAAACACCTGAATTAATTTCACCTATGTAGTGTAGCATGCAAATAAGTTTCATTCCAATCCTCAGAACACTTGTATTTTAAAAAAATAACACTGCACACTCATAAGAACTAATTTTTCTAAGGTCAAAATTTATACTGTCCAAATTAAGAGTTCATTGCAATGCTTCAGTGACTGGTCCAGTAGAGTCATGACTGGCAGCTCAATGCACTTTATCACAACTTGAATTCTCTGATTTTTTAATAAGATTACATTTTTTAAGTTGTCACTGATTTGAAAATGAATATGAAATTTATTTTACATTGATGTCGTTTACATGTTAAAGTCAATGATACAGCATAGGCCTATATGTGTGTGATTTATTAAAGCATCTTTCTTTACTGGTCCAGATTTTTTGACTGCTGCTAACTAGACCTGATGTCTATGAAGTTACAGGCTTTATATTCAGTGGAAGTAAAGTATATAATAAACCGGGAAAACTTAACCTAGAAAGAAGACACTGCACTGTGGACTCCTCCTCTATACAGTCCAGTTTTGTCAATCAGAATTTAAGGAGCAGATGCATTAGACTAAATATCAGAAACTGCTTTCAATTCAGCAAGTTTGTCATCTAAAATGTTATTAAATGGTTAGTATTGTAAGGAAGAAAATATAGCTACAGGTAACATTCATAATTAATTCCAGATATCTGCAACAACTCAGAGCATCCTGTAGGAAGAGACCCACTGATTTGAGATGTGTGAAATACACACATTTCAGGGAAAAACTTGATAGTTTTTCCCTGTTTAATGAAGACTGTGATAATAAAAGTAATGAAAACTTAAGGTACTGATAAAAAATAAGAAGGTTGCTCATCTGATTTATTAATTTGGTTTACATCAGTACTCATTTTGTTTTAATATATAGTGAAACATAAAGGACTGCTTTAGAAAAAATAACTAAAGAAATATAGATGGATTTGTTTCAGAAATATTAAAGAGAGCTAACCAATTGTTCTTCTAGGTGCAGCATTCTTTCTGCAAAAAACTTGTCTCAGGTGTGGTTTTATGATAACAGTTAAGCAGGAGCTGTTGCTGCCATTTGCACTTAGAGGAGTTAAATTCTGAATCTTAGTTCAATGTATGTCTCTGTCCTATTTCTCACATATTATTTTGATAATAACTTGGATCTTAAGTTGTGATTTCAACTTCTTACCCTTGTGCTTCTGCTTTTAGGGGAAAATACTCACTTTTAACCTATATGTATTCCACATCATAAATGCCTCTGTGCTTTGTTAAGAAATCCCATTGCAGGCTTTGCCAACTGGTTTTTCTTGTGTTGAGAGCGTGGGAGGTTATAATTTATAGATTGATAGTGTTGAAGAGGCCAGTAGCTGATCCACAAAATATTTTAGGAAAGCATGTATGCGTACACCCGTCCAACTATCTCCCTGTTGATCACTAATTTTGGGCATGTAGTTATTAGTTTAAGATGGGCTTAGAGTTACAGTTACACTTAAAGATTGTATAGTGTAGCAAAATGCTGGAATTTCTCAGCTTTTCTTTGCCCAAGAACCAGAGTGAGGTATGAAATGTTTCAATTTGGAATAATTCTGAAAACCTTAGGAGGTCCTGATTTGTGGGAAACTTCTTCACTGTCCTGCCTCTGATGTTTTTCATTGGATCTCAGTGAGATAGTTGTTTCTTTTTAAGTAACTTTGTTTAGTACATGTTGAACTTTAGTAGAAGAGCATCTTTTTCTGAAAATTAAGTGAAAGTTAAGCTATATCTGTTATATTTGCTGTCTTGCAAAGGTTGAATTTTATAGCTCTTTTGGTCAAAGCATATGAATGAAGTAAACTAACAAAAATATTCTCTGCAAGATGCATGAGTTAGAACTGAGACCATGTTTGTAACATGTGTAACATGCAGAGTTTGTGATTTTCTTCAGACAGAGGTATTTAGAAGAGCATTGTAAAAGCAGTCTGAAGATCTAGTGATCTTAAGAGTAGTTTGGAAAATTTGAGGAAATTTTCTGTCTGTTGTTTGAGGAGTGAAATTTTATATTGTAATCCTTTTACTACCGTTTGGGGAGAGAAGACTTTTTTTACAAATGTGGGGGAAAATATGTTTCTCTGAGGGAAAATTGAAACAGAAACAATCTTGTAGCCAAGTACTAGAATTTCTTTAAGATCGTATGAACAATGAAGTACAATATGATAAAATACTGAAACCTAATGCAGTCAGAATGGCATAGTTAGATGGTATGGGGTATGCGGGAGATATTTTCAGGAATGTAATTCCTGTTTTACAACAAACTAAGACTGGTCATGCTGTTATCTGAACAACAGGAATTGCTTTTAATAACACTTTTTCAGACCTTATGCAGAACTCTGACTGCATTTGCAGTAAGGTAAAAGAAATAAACCTCTCAAGGACGAAAGCAGTAAAATTTGCTTCTGACTCTGTGGTGAACTGATGCTAATAGAAGTTCTGCCACTGAATTGAAAGCTTGCAAGTGACCAACTGAAAGAAAATGTTTTTATAAGTCAGAGGCTGTGAAGGTTTCTTAGGCTGGAGAAAACCATGCAACATTGAAAAGGTATTAGGTCGTATACTCCTCACAGGAATTTAGAAGGTTGTGTGTATAGAAAGGAAAGCATCTCACACTTGGTACTGTTTAGCATTGCAACGTGTAGAATTAAATTAGTTAAATGTTGATAAAGTTGTTGTATTTCACTGTAGACAGACTTCTATAGTAGTTTTTCCATGGGGAGACTGCCTTTAAATAAAGTGACTTTAGTCTGTGACCACTGCTGGAATGCCTTTAGCTTTTGCATTTCATGTCAGGTCATAGCAAGGGCTACACACTTCAGACCCATCTAGTGGTGTGCACCATTCTTAACAGTGCCTTTTCTAAGAGTCTTTGCTTTTGGAGTATGTTTTAAAAACTAATTTTTAGGTTGTTTATCAGAAGGTTTTGATAGTTGCTTCACTTGGTTCCCCAGATACTCAGAAATGAATGTTATGTTTGCTCCTGTGTTCTGAAATTGATCTATGATTTTAACGTACATTACTTTGTAAAGAGCTTTTTTTAGATTGCCTGTTCTCTTAAAATTTGGAACTTACACAGTTATATTTTTGCAAAGTCATTTAACAGTTCCAAGTTACTTTGTGCATTTTAAGAGCTGTAAGAATTGAAATGGGATTAAAAAGCAATTTTTAAATTTGAGAACATCTGATTTGAAAATACCTTCAGTGGTATTGCAAGAATAGTGTGATCAGTATTTTAAGCAGGAAATAATGAAAGCCACCTTGCACTGGCAGTTGATCTGAAAATTGTTGAATTGACATGAATATTAATAATTTAATATTAATTTCATTAATGGAATGCCCTCTGTTTCTAGCCATTGCAAATTTAATACCTGTAATATGTGAAATAGCCATGAAAGTCTGTCACGTATCATATGACTGGCAAACATGTATTGAACTAAAGGACAATTCATTGCCTGATTGGGTCTTTTAGGTCTATTAGATTAACTCTACCAATGTTTCAAATCTTATATCTAACAGTTTTAGGATAAGTGGCATCTAAAAATGGGGAGGGATCCACCTAAGAGTGTTTCAGCTTTGAGTGCTGTATTACTATGCAGCAACAGGTCTATAACCACTTGTGTTCTTGAGTCACCTATTCAAAAAGTTTTTGTGTGTTTGCAAACCAGTCTCATTCAATGAGTTGTGCATATTTTTTTCTGAATAAAACAGAAAAATTATGATTTTAGGAGGAGAAATTTGCACTGCATAGAATATAAAGAGGAGACATTACTGGAACAATAATGGCTACAAAAAAGTAGTGCTACAAAAAGTATGGCTACAAAAGTAATGCTCTTGCAATAATACTACAAAAATACTTGTGCATTTCTAATTAGGTGGTAAAACAGATGGCAGACTCATAACATGAATGAAGTAACTTACTTTGCCAGTCAGATTTCATTATAAAAAATTTTCTGCAGCTGCATGATTCTTTAATGGAATAAAAGGAAACTTTTGAAATGCAAAATCCAACATGCTCATATTTCATTAGGTTCCATTTGGCTGGTGTATTGATGCAGTCTGTCTATGGGGAGAGAGAACACTTGCCTGTATTTGTGAAGAGGAGACGGAGAACTTGGTGGTACCTGCTTCTTGGTGTCTCTTGTTAATGTCCTGCATCCAGTCCTGTGTGCTTCCATCACTTGTGCTGTGGCCCTTTGATGTAAATGTGCTTGCACCTGCTGGAGCACTCGTGTCCTGCATCCTTCATTGTTAGAAGCTGTTTTATTAGCATGAGATGTGAAGGATAACATAGAGCAGTATTCCTACTCGGCTTTTGCTGAAACCATTCACCTAGGCACTTCCACTGACTTGTGGAGGAAGGCAGTGCCTGCCTTGAGAATGCTGTATTTTAAAGCTTAGACGTTTTCTTTGTCAAAAATTCATAGGAGTGTTACTCAAACAAGGCTCCTGTGTTCATTCTGTCTGTACTAATACTTGAAAGAATTTAAGGGTGTTCATGTGAGCTTTCACCACAGTACTATTATGACTGGCTAACAGGGAAAAACAGTTGTTTGAGCAGGATAAATTTCCTGAGCTATCAGCATCAGAGCTTGTCTTGGTGTGACAAGAGATGCCTGCAAAACAATAAGGTTGCTTCTGCTGGGCGGAGCCCTAACCTACAGAAGAGATGCTGTCTGTATCCCTTCTATAGATTTCATAAGATTGTTTGGTGCAGCCTCCCATGAGCCTGATGACTGTTTTGCTTTGCAGATACCATTTGTTTCTAGATTTGTCTGTCACAACTTTCTCTGTCACTTCCTGTAGAACAGTGAAATTGCCTGGGTGCAGTTTTTAGGTTTAGTCAATGTGGATCTTGATTGTCATTCTTTCTGGCTGTAAAAATGACCATGCAAATATTTGCTGCTTCTAGAAAGTGCACATCTTACATCCTCAATTTCTTAAGGAAGACTAGCGTTTTTAACAATTAAAAAGATACTTGTGTTAGAGGAAAACCTATGTTTTTTCAAGTATGTCTTTGGGAAGCCGCTTTCAGAGTTTTCTCAAACAATTTACTTCATCCAGCCAAGTCAACATGCTTACATTTAAATATTCCTAAAATTCCTATAGTGTATATTGAAATGTAAATGTACAGGGGCAAAAAGGGCATACTTAATGTGGTTGAGATTCTTTTTGAATTATGATTGACAAAATAACCCTGAATTTTTTGTACTAAATATGCTGTGAACAAGTTTTGAATACAGTGCTCTTGAACTGCTTTTTAACTGCTTCACTACTGAAGTTCATGCTGCAAGCTCTGGCATAGTGCCTTCAAGGGAACTCCATTCTTGTTGTTTTCTAGAAGAGCTGGAAGGAGCAGCCCTGTGCAAGTGTAGGTGAAGCCTGCTTTATCATTAATCAAAAGTTAGCTTCCCGATGTGCTTTCTTGTACTTGAAACACAGGATAAAAATGACTGTATCTCGTATGCTTTAGGTGACACTAACTTAAATGTGTTTTGAAATGTTTCGCTGAGTTTGTACTGGAATAGCACTAGTTAAAAACCTGAGCTGTTGATTCTGCATTCTAAAATTCATCCTTGTAGGTTATATGTTGACTCTTACATTTTTGGGGGGATGGGGGTTGAGAGAGTGTCTTTGTTCTATATCAAATGCATCTCCCATGAGTGTAACTTGACTTTTGATTATGGATAACTGATGTGGGAGGCTCTTCCACAGATGTCCCCCTCGTCTGTTTCAGCTTTTCATGGTAGAAAATCAGCTGTAGTACCACAGTACCTGTTTGTCTGCCTTCCCTCTGAATCCATGCAAGTCTCTGGATAGTTTTCACAGGCTAGTGGCATGTAGGATGATTGTTCATTATTTTGAAACAAAATGAATGCCTTCTGTTAATATGCTAGATTACTGCTAGATCTTCATGTCTACAAATTGAATATGAAAGAAGACATGACCCTTACACTTTGTATTAAAGCCCTTCAGCACCATCAGCCTCAGAAAGCTAAGTCCCCTCAATGATTAAGATAGACTGAGAGAGGGCACCAGCCACATAATGAACTCGTAGAAGCAGGAACAGTATTCTAGACTCTTACGTGTGTATATTGCCAAAATTATTTCACAGTGTGACTTTAGTCTGTTGAACTATGAAAGCAAGCTTTAACCTTGTGTTAACCTTGGTAGTGGGCTTGACTTTGCTGCTGCTCTTCCACTGATCTCTGGATAAACCATTGCAAGTATCTAGAATTCTTTCCAATGTTTCGTAATAGCCATCAATAACTTGAAAAAAGTGAGGAATCTTTAATAGGTGCCAGATTATGGTTGAGGAACCCTAGAACACTTACATTGTTTTGCCATAGTGTTTATAGGCTGGAAGTGCTTTCCCTGTGCTCAGCTATGTGTTGTTCTGGCCTGTCTTTGGTACCAGCAGACTTGTTTAGGTCACGTATCTGTTCAAAAAACAGTATAGGTTATTTTTTATCTAGAGCAATTTCTTAAATGCTTTGCCACCTTATAGTTGCACCAGTGCTATTGGGAGAAAGGATGTGGGAATAACAGGCAGACTATTGCAGGTTCAGTTTGTATCAGCCTTGCAGACACACACAGTTGGGCTCAAGGGCTGTATGTTTTGCCAGCTGTTTATGTGGACAGTGATGTAGCTACTTTGTTTCTTTTCAGTACACCACAGGGTTTGAAATCTTATGACCTTGATTTTGTTCTAGACTGTTCCTATTGTTCAGTTTGTCAGGGTTTTCATGTGCTGTTCCATGTGGGTTTCAAGAAATTACCTTATGGAAGTACTTCCCAGAAGTCATCTTGCAAGAAGCCAAAGAGGCGTTTTGGTAAAGAAAATGCTGAAATGATGACTTAAAAAATATGAAATTCATATTTGTTCTTACTTCAGAAGGTGCTGTCTAGTTCATGGCCGTGCCAACTTAGTTGGCACTAAGGCTCTATGGAGCCTCTGGGAGACTGCCTGAAATCTGTGAACTTGTTTTTCATGTTTTACTGACTTCTGTTGGAGATATCTCAATTCTTCTGGTGGTGTCTTAAGAGTATAAAGCTGTGGATGTGGGAACCACTGTTCTTTATAACAACACAATGTAATTATGCAATGGATGGGCTTCTCTTGCTGGGTGAAGAGTTCACTGGTTGACTTTTCAAGTTTAGGTGCCTGGTTATGATTGTGATTTCAGGTACTTGTTTCAAAGAGATAGGAAATTTAGGCCTTTTGCCTGAGGAGATTTGCTTCTGCTGAGAGATAGAACTGAAGTCAGTCTTCTTACCCTTAACTTTTGTTAGTATATGTGTAGTCAGTCTCCATAGTAAATTTGTTCTGTGGGTGTGAGAGGTGCAAGCACCTTCTAAGCACCTAGAAAGCTTTGGAAAGAAAGATTCTTATGAAACCTGAATGTGATTTATCTGCTTGTTAATTCATGGGAAGATCCAAATCGTAATTCCTAGTTAAATGTGTTTATATCAAAGGATTATTTTCAGGACGTAGGGAAATACTTGCTGTGAAAGTTTCTAACTTCTTGTGAGGCTGAGTTTCAGGAGGCCTGTTTCATTACGTAAGATGGGGTTTGGACATTTGCGTTCGTTCTTCTCTTTCTCTAGTCTGCTACTTAAAGTTTGTAGTGATTATTTAACATTTAAAATACTTATTCTACCTTAATAAAATACTGTCAATACTTCATGCAGAGTTTGATGGATATTGTGTATTTAAACTGTAATAAAATGTCAGTCAAACTCGATGACACAACAAGAATGCTGATCTAACTTTTAAAACTTCCTTATTCTCTAGTTCTTAAAGCAGCTAGTATCATGTCACATCCTGTGTCCTCATGTATCCTATCAATTTCTGGGTCATGGGGTGTTTCTGCTGATCTGGTTTGAATGATGTAATTGGAACTAGATGATGGGAGGGTTAGATTCTGCTTGCCTGGAGTTGCTTCCCTCCTTTTCCAGGAATGCTTTTGTTGCAGAACTATCCGAATCATTTGTGAGGTGTCTTCTAGATATTTGGCACTTAGTATGCAAGTGCTGTTTTCAAACAATTCATTCTCAAGTGTACTTTGTTCTTGTTAACCAAACTGAAACTATGTGACTCAATAAACTATTAAGTAACTGGTTGAATTTGTGATATTTTCATAACAGATAAGATTATATTGCTTCATGGTCCTTGGATGTGAAATATCTTGCCACTTTTCAAATTTTTTGTTCCCATGCTTTTTCCTAGAAAATTTGATTTGTAATCTGTAGGTCATATGAGGCAACAGAGTTTTGATTCACTTCAGGAAGTTACAAAACTTTGGAGAATTTTTAAACTCGCTTTAGAAAATACTGTCAAATAATTACCATAAATTTTCACTTCAGCATTAAATAAGTTGTGGATTGTGTTTTCTAGAGGTGATAGATTATGCTTGGTGTAAAGTGCAGAGTATTGCAGGCATTAATTTCTTCAAGTAAAATAAGTCATTTGTTTAGAGGAATATGAGTTTGTATTGCTAAAATGTCTTAAATTTTTCAGTAAGTAATTGATAATTTTGCCTCTCTGGAAGTATTTTGGTCAAAGTATATTAACTAGTTCTTAGTATTATGCAGGCATCTCACATACTGAAGTTCACTTATTTCAATTCCTTTAAATGTATCAAGTTCTAGCTCTGTTAAACAGAGTAAAGGCGGGTGCTATAATGTATCAGCTAGCAGTTTGTAATTGATGCTTATTATATAAAACAATCTTCAGGGATGAAAGTTACTCATCATAAAAGTGAGTGGGTAATGAGGTTAATATGACAGACTTTCAAATCTTTATGTAATCTTCTCTTCAAGGATAGGAACCTCACTAGGATTCAGTTCTGATGTATTAGTTTTATGTAGGCTATAAAATTGACAATAAAAATTATTTTGCAATTGAAGAAAGGCACCACTATCTGTACTTATTAACTAGAACCAACTGTGCTAAACTGTACCAGCTATCTGTAAATACAAAGCTATGTTTAACTAGTCCCCTTCAAACAAACTTGGAGCAAATCACAGTCCTCCTGTTAGGGACAACTGCATATTCACAAGGCCTGCATTCAGCTTTATGTATAATAGTGCAGAAGATGCCAGATGAATTTGTGCCTGTAATGATGTGACTTTGGTGTAATGCTTTTCTTTTCCTGGTCTGTTCTCATTTACATTGCATTCACAAAGACTCCAAGGAATTAAAGTGGATGGAATAGCTTCTTGGCTTCTTTGGTCACCTTCTCTAAGAAAATAAGACTGATCATATGCTCTGTTCTTTGTTAGTTTTTGGCCTTTTTGCCAGTTTTGGGTACATTTTGACAGAGATGTAGGTGTCTTGGATATTGGTTGTTTCTATAAATTTGTTCACTGTTTGGTGCTGGCGAAATATGGAGAATTCTGTACCCTATGATCCACAGTGTTCCCTATGAAGGAAAGGAAGCAATCTTAATTGGGTGCCTGTTGCTCTCTCTGGATAATACACAGCTGTTCTGTTGGCCACTTTTTTCTCCTCCCTTAGTGTATGAAGCTTGGGATTATTGCATTGGGGAGGGATGTAAAGACAAATTGAATGTTTGTGTAAGGAAATATGCTTTGATTGCTTTGGAGCAAGTTATTCTGTAAGAAAAAGCTAACTGAGGAACAGGACATCTTAAGAAGAGTTATCTCAGTTTAATTAAATGAGCAAGATGAGTGAGAGATAAAACCCATAAAGTTTTTTCACCCATAAGCATATTTTTATCTCAGTTTATTTGTCTGAAATAGTAAGTAGAAGGACAAAATAAGGACTAATAAAGAGAGATCAAGGATTACTGCTTTTGGATGTGGTTTTTTTGGTGTGGTTTTTTTTTTTTTTTTTTTTTTTTTTTTTTTGTTTTGTTTTGGTTTGGTTTGGTTTGGTTTGGTTTTTTTTTTTTTTTTTTTTTCCCTTCGTAAACTTGTATTCGCAAAATTTCTCCCAGAAAATATTGTCCCTGAAGATTAAACTACTTTTTGCACGGAGGACCTGGTTATCTCTCCTACTCTTCTGGATCTGGAGGTAACGATTCTGTGTTTCAAGATGTACGGGAAGTTAACATGATACTTACTGTGTCAAAGTTGGGTTACACTATGCAGCTCGCTCCTTTAGTGGGTGGAAGCTGCATGTTGTGTGTAAATCCATGGGGGGCTAAAGGTCACATTGTGTTATTTGTGCAGAAGACCCGTGCAGGCTGTAATTCATAAAACTTAGGAGAAGCATTGGTGCAGATAGAAGCCAGTCACTCAAGACAAGCAACAGCTTTACAACTCCAGACAGAAGTTTCTTGATGATCTTAATAGTGTAAAAATACTTTAAAAGTTATTTTGTATCTACTCTTGGATCAGATTTTTACTCTTTTGGACAAGATGCTATCACTGATGCTAACATGAATTTCTACCCCTGCAGTTCTCAGTTGCTAAAAAAAAAAAAAAAGATCCTAGTTCCAACTGGAAGCCTGCCATTAAATGGAGCACAGAATCATGGGTGTGTTTATCTGCAAGCAGGCAATAAAACAGCTGTAGGAGCTTTAAGAACTGCTTACTCTGTCTGAGCAGTCAGAGATTCATCTGTTTGTGTCTTTATCTGCTCAAATATGTTGGAAAAGGGCAGCTTCCTAGGAGTTTACCATAGCACAGTGGTTAAACAGTGTTCTTGCCCTTCTGAGTGAAGACACTGCAGTACATTGCTGAGCCAGTTAAGCTTTTGCTTCCCTTCCAGCTTGTTGAACTATATGAAGAGCTGTTCAAGAATAAACTTTTGTATATGTTCCCATATGAATTGATGTGATGGGATTTCCAATGGTTGTGGTAAAAAGCTGATCTGTATAAATGGATGATACAGCTAATGACAACATCTGATACTTGGCTCTTTTGAATAGCTGTCTGCTGTAGGTGATGTAGAATCTGACTGTAGGATAATCCTGTGTTTATGTTCTGACCTGCAAATAATTTTGCACTGTGAAGATTAAAATAATAATAAACCCCAAGGTATGCATAATAAGGAAGTATGCTTTTTGAGTCTCATACAACAGGATTCTTGCCATGGTCTCTGTCTGTTTTATTGTAATTATAAAGTAGGACAGTTCAGTAACTAGATATGACCCAAATTAATACTTCTTATGAAAATAAGTCAGGCTACATAAATTACAGGCAAAAAGACTTTGCATGAAACTTCATCTTGAGTGCTTTGCTGTTAAAATTGGAATCTAGGTTCCTCTTTGTTTTTCAAAGCACACTGAAACAGGTAAAATCATGCCAGTAGTTTAGAACTTATCACTTTCAAGGTCTTTCTTCTCTCTGGCACAGTATTTGCTCTGAAGCAGTCTTTTTGGATTAAGCGTTGTTTGTACTGCATCGTATTATACTGTCCTTGCATTGTTTGTAACTTATTTCTCTCTCTTTCCTCATTGTCTGCTACTCAGCAGACCTGAGTTTTGCCAGCATTATATCTTTATTGTGAAGAACTTGGGAGCAAACTGACATCCCCGAGCCACCCTCCTACTACAAATGTGGCATAGTGCTTATGACAAGCTTATCTTGAAGATTTGAAGTCTGTGGTAGTGTGAAGTTTTGCTATTTTCAGTATCATAATGGAATGTTGCTTACTGACAATTATTTGTTGGGATTAAATTGAAAATGGAAATGTGTTGGGTTTTTCATAGGTCAGCTGCTGCAGAGAGTACAAAAAACAGCAACTTGTTTGTAACACTGAGACACTACTTGCTGAATTGTAAGTTGAAGTAAAATACCAATTTTCACATTGCTCAATCTACTTAAAGACTAGAGATTCATTTACAACAAATATTACAGTGAGATATTGCCACTGTGCATTTGAATCTTCTTCAGACTGTAGTATTGTTAGCCCAAAGTCACCTGAGTGAGGTCCTGCTGAATTCATTTGGACTTTTTCCAGTATTGGAATACTTACAGAAGAATGGTCAGTTTTCTTGTATGTCTGACATACATACTAAGAAGCATGACCTTCTGGATATGTTTTTCCTTTTAAGAGAAAAATGCTCAAAGACAAAACAGTGTAGTAGGTTAAAAGCACACACATGGCTTGGAACTATTTTCATGTTCTTGTACTCCCTCTTGAGTAAAAAGGAAGCAATGGCTTTTTATGCCAAACAGAAATGTGTGTTTGCTCTTTTCCATCTCCTTTTTAAAAGAACTTGTACCATGGTATTAGTTGCATTTCTCTGCTATATCTCTGTAATGAGTATAGCATCTTACTTATGCTAATTTGGCTTAGACAATCTTTCCAGGGAAAATAATTTGCCTGAATTTTCAGTTGCATTTTCAGAATTCTTTGAGGGAGGAATGGGTAGTGGTGCTGATGTGATCTCAAGAATTTTTCACATAGATTGTAGGTTTAGCTTGATAGGCAGATAAGTTCCACTGCTTGCTTGCTTCCCCTGCCACCAGTGGGAGGGGAAGAGAATTGGAAGGGTAAAAGTAAGACTTGTGGGTTGAGATAATGATAACTTGGTAAGTATTTTTTAAAAAGGAAAACCAAAGAAAAGTTATTAAAAGAAAATTTGCTCACTGCTAGCTGACCAATGCCCAGCAGTTCCTGAGCAATGGCAGTGCTGACAAAGTTCAAACCAACTTTTATTGCTAAGCTATGGCATGCTGATAACCCTTTGCTCAGCTGGTCCAGCCGTATCTCTCATAGCTGCTTGCTCATCTCCAGCCTGCTTACTGGCATGGCAGTGTGAGAACCTTGATGGCATGTATTGATTTTACTTCTAGGAAGGATTGGTTTAATCTCTGATGAAGTTTTAGTCATCATGCTGTATACTACCTGTGCATCACTGTTAACAAAGCCTTAGTGCATGGCCTCAACTAGGCTTTTAGATGCAAGTTTTAAGAAAGTTGTGCTTCACATTCTGATTGTTTAAGCTGCACAGAGGGGTAATTTATTATGCAGTAGGATGTAATTTTAGTGCGGCACTGTCACATAATGATGATGGCTAAAGGTAACAAGGTAATCATGCCAAGTTACAATGCTGTTTTATTATCTGGTAGTTATATAACTGAGCTCTGCTGCCATGTGAATGTGCTCCTTTTGAGTTTTTTAATTTAAAAATATAAGTTACATTTGGGTTTTAATTGCTACCATAAATCATTCTTGTATTTATGTACATAATGTAGATGTCATTTTCTCTTTTGGAGTTCCGACCTTGTTTTTACTTTAAGTCTCTGGAGGAGAGCTCATTCTGTCACTGTACAGGGACTTTCCTGTGTTTTAAGAATGGTGCAAGCATTCACAAGTTTTATTACTACTGGGATAGGCAGAGAATGAAACAAAAGTGTGGGAAAATAAAGATGCTCTAAAAATATAGCATGAATGATTTACTTTTAAAGTTAATAGAATTGCTACTTTTTGTGCTTGGGCACATGTACATTAAACTATAGGAATTAGCTGTCGTAGAGCCCTTTGGTGTTGGTGAGATGCAGAGATTTGTGTTTAAACAAGCAGTCACAGGACTGAGACAATTACACCAGATATACCAAATAACTACATTTGTAGGCAAGTTGAATCTTTTCACTCTGTATAAACTAGATTGTTATTTTGGTTTCTGACTTACTGAAACTGGGTATTGTAAGATTTTAAGATGGCTTGCTTTTCCTGTAAAAGTGCTCTAGCTGATCCTTGCTGCTGTGTCTTAGTGCTTGCCATTTAAACTGGAAATGTTTTCAGAAGTCTGTTCCTTCCCCTGCAGCTGTCATATCATGTTTTCTTATATGGTGTTGACTCACTCTGACTTCTTTTTTCAATTTTTGTGTAGTAAGGTATCAAGAATTCTGACACCTACTGTGCATTAAAAGAACATACTACATCCCAAAATGTTGTTTCCAAATGCTGAAGGGTAGCTTTCACTAAAGCAGAACTGAAATTAAGTCACTAAATATGTAGGGATTTGAAAAAAAGCCATTTTATATTTCATGTGGGAGAAGGAAAAGAAAACTAATGAAGAAATATTTTCTTCTAGATTTTTTCATTTGATACCTGTGAATTTTCTGCAATCCAAAGATGGCAGCAAATAAACCTAAAGACAGAATTCGTGGCTTTACACAAGTCATCATGGTGGGAAGCGGTGGTGTAGGAAAATCTGCTCTAACACTACAGTTTATGTATGATGAGGTAAGAGTCTATAGTAGAATTATTCTCAGAAGGTGCATGCTACATAGTGTTGTTAAGTTACATTTGTACAATTATTTTCTGAAAGGGTCTAAATGGATGTGATGTGATATGAAGTTTGGCAGCTAAATAGAACAAAAAAGATGTTTTGACATACTGATTTGCTCCTTAGACGTACCTGTGAAGATAAAGTTTGGCCTTTTACAGACTTCTTGGCTCTGTCATATACCGGAATATTTTTGCATGCTCACTAGACCTATTAGAGCTTGGTTATTATAAGTCAAAGCTTCTTCACTTAGTTGAGTTGCATGATATCTGAAACAACTAATTTATTCCCTGTTTTTTGTGCTGCTGTTGAAGAGAGGAAAGAAAATCAGTTTCTCTTTTCATTTTTTTTTTCCAGTTAAAGTCATCCCTTTTTAATGAAGTCAGAAGTTAAGTATCATTGTACTTTAAAAGTAGATACTAAATATATCCAAACTCAGGACTACCTGATTCCATAATGGAACACAGACAGATGTCGTGCTTGAATTAGAAGAGGTTTGGGTAGTGCACAGACACTGATGTTTTAAAATTACTTCTACATTTCCTTATAATGTGGCTTATATAATCCTTATAAATGGCTGAAGAAAGCAAAAAACATAAAAACTGTTTAGGCTGATGAAGAGTCTCCTTTAAATAGGAGTTGTTTGAGTACTTCACAGGGCCTAATGCACAATGCTTAGTTATAGTTACAGTACCCATTTAATCTGTTTGTTATATCCTTATGTGCAACAGAAGCAATTGCCTTGTACAGGCTTGATTTGACATCACAAAGGGTTTTTTTTCTAGTTCGTTGAAGACTATGAGCCCACCAAAGCAGACAGCTACAGGAAAAAGGTGGTTCTGGATGGGGAAGAAGTCCAAATTGATATATTGGATACAGCAGGGCAGGAGGACTATGCTGCAATTAGAGACAACTACTTCCGAAGTGGAGAAGGTTTTCTTTGTGTCTTCTCTATTACAGAGCTGGAATCCTTCGCAGCGACTGCAGACTTCAGGTAATTTACAAGGCAATATAATCATTCTAATTACACTGAGATGATTGAAAGTGATTTTTGTGTGTCTGTGTTTTGTAATATGCATTGATGGTCCAGACTGGATGGCAGCTCTTACTATTGTCACATAGTATTTGAACACATGCCTAGCCAGGCCTTTGCTATCTGTACCACTTCAGCTGCTGTGTTTCTGAATACCAGAAAGGATATTGCCACAGAGCTGACACACAGCAACATTTAGAAGACAGCTGCCCCACCATGGTCTCAACAACAGGCTGCATCATATTATAAACTTTTATGATAGTAGTAGAATATTATACAGGTAGGAGTATATATAAGTGTTTAATTTCAGTTGAGAGACAAACATTTAAACAACTCATTACTTTATTTTAAAAAAGACAAAAGTATCAGGACATATTTTATCAATTCAAAGTGTAGTGAAATAGGAAAGACCATAATATCTGAATGAAAATTAAGGAAACAAATACAAAAAGGTGTTATCTGCATCCACTGAAATTAGTCTTCTTGGAGATGCTGTCACAGTTCAACTTAATTAGCACTAAGTAGCAGCATATGTTTAGTATCTCTAAGGCAGTATGGAGAGGGGCGAAAGTAAATTTTTCATTTCCTGGTGTTTTTTTTAAAATCTGTGTTTCTGTATGTCAGTGTTTATATAGTTTGAGGAAGGGAGGAGCAAACCTTTTGTTTGCAGGCTTATGCTGGGTACTGTCAATCATGGAGCACAGTTTAATATAGTTCAGCTCCCTTAGAGTGCAAGATGGCCTATTCAAATCTGTTTAAAATCATGCCAGTGCCTCAAAGTACATGATCTTTGGCCTTAGAAAAAGTCCCACTCTCCAGTAAGATGAGAGTTAACAGTGTACATGCTGACACAGGAAAATGAAAGAAAAAATCCCTTGAAGTAAAGATAGTAAAATTCTCCCAATCCAAATAGAAAGTGAACCACAGAAGAGTAAATGCCAAAATGGAACTCAGAAAAAGATATTTTTTGCTCTGTGTAAAGTAATCTGTATCTATTGAAGGTAAGTTCAAGTACCTTTTGCACTGTTGAGTAGTCTGAGGGCATACTACTGTACTAGTCTGAAAGCAAACCAGTGAGAGATTCCAAGTCAGAACTACAATTAATGGGAAAATTAAAACAAAGGCAGAAAACACTGACTTGAACTGACAGAGTCAGGATACAACCTGAGGCCCTATCTGTCAGGGTGGTGGTAGCAGTCCAACTAAATGGTGGCTGCAGTCCTGTTGGAGTGATACATGTGGTTCTGTTGAAGTGGTCATCTTGTAGAAGTCTTCCTCTAAAGGTCCTGTGGTGGTTGTGGAGCTCTTGTCCTCTGGGAATTTAGTAGGTAGGGCTGCCAGTGGTGTTCCAAACCTTAGATTATATCCAGGAAGGAATGCTACCTCTGGGTGGATCATCTCACCATGTGATGATGCAATTTTATGAGTCATGGCCCGTTAGCAGAAGACAGCCCCTGGAGAGAGTTATCAGGAATGAGTCATGGATGAGAACACTACCCCCTGGTAGCAGCTTATGAAGATGGTGGTAGATGCATGCTTCTGGTTACATCTTACTTTGTAACCTAAGACGACTACTTAAGAGCCAAATATTAAAGAAAGTGACAAGAAGCTGGATTTTTGTTTTCATGGAATTGTGTTCTGCTGGCATGGCAGACCTTCAACAGGAGAGCTTTTTGCTGCAATTCAATGGGGTTCCTGGTATGCTCTGAAATGCCATTGCTCAAAGTAATTTTGTCAGTGGAATACAGACCTGCAATGACTATACTTTTAAATACTCAAAAGGTTTGTTTGTTAAAATTGGCCTTACTTTGAGTAGAATTGGTCTGGCTCTCACAGTGTGGGGTTTTTTTTAAGTTCCAGATTTTGAGCTGGGACATCATTAATTAGATATTTCTTGTTTAGTCTTCAGAAGGGGCTCAAAGGAGACTAAGAATATCATAATCTGAATTGCTGTTAGGTTAACATTTTACATGGTGAAATTGTTTGGCATCTGTGGTAGTTTGACCTGGCATTAATCCGGGTACCCACCAAAGGCCCTCTTATCTCTTCCATCCTCAGCTGGACAGGGAAGAGTTTTGGACCAGAAGAGATCACTTACCGATTACCATCACAGGCAAAACAGATACCACTTGGGGAAAGGAATTGAATTTACTGCCAATCAAAATCAGAGCAGAATAATAAGAAGCAAAACTAGCCTTAAAAATGCCTTCCACTACACCCCTCTCTCTTTCCTGGGCTCTACATTCTCCCTCCCAGGGATGCAGGTGGCTCAGGAGACAGGAAATGGGGGTGATGGTCAGTTCATCATGTTGCTGTTGTTGCATCTTCCTCAGGGAGAGGAGTCCTTCCCCTGCTCTTGTAGGAAATACCTCCCATGGGAGACAGTTCTCCATGAACTTTTTCAGTGAGTCCTTCCCGCAAGCTGCAGTTCACTAACTGCTCCAGCATGGGTCCCTTTGCATGGGCTGCAGTCCTTCAAGAACAGACTGCTTCAGTGTAGGTCCCCCACAGGGTCACAATTCCTTCCAGTAAACCTACTTTAGCATGGACCCCTCTTTCCAGGGGCCCACAGATCCCTGCCAGGAGCATACCCCAGCATGGGTGTCCTCCACGGACTGCACAGGAATCTCAGCTCTTGTGCCTGAAGCACTTCCTCTCACTTCTTAATGACCTTATTTAGTATCTCTATAGTTGTTCCTCTCACATATTCTCACTCCTTTCCTCTCTGAGTGCAATTGTACCTGTGCAGTATTACTTTTAAATAAGTTATCACAGAGATGTTACTACCATTGGCTTGGCCTTGGCCAGCAGTGGGTCTGTCCCTGAGCCGGCTAGCATTGGCTCTGCCAGTAATGGACTTTGGGGAAGCTTCTGGAAGGTTCTCACAGAAGCCACATCTGTAGACCCACCACTAACAAAACCTTGTCACACCAACCCAGTATAGCATTGCCTGGATAACTAGTGTTGAAAGCTACTGTTTTTTACCAGAAGTCTTATTTACACAGGTCCTGCCATGATGCACTGAGTTTTCTTCCATCCACCTTCCTGATGCCCTGGCTATTCAAACTACTTTTAGATAGCTGCAGACTCTGTTAAAACATTTGCACTGGTATTTGTGTGGAAGAGGAGAAATGTTGCTTTTTTATTATACCCCATACATAAATGTGATGTCACAGTCTGCCTCAAATGCAAGTTTAAAAAAAAAGCTGTGGACTATCTGCAGCTTCTCAGCTCTGTGAATAGGCTTCCTCCACAAGACTGCATGCAATTCAGAGCTTTTGTAATGTGAGCATCTGTCCATGTACCAAATCAAAGGCCCTTTAGACTATAAGTTACTTAACTGTGTTCAGCGTCTCTCCCTTCAGCTTTAAATTTGATTTCACCTCAGCCATCAAAAGCAATTCATTTTTCTGTGCTTTTTGTCATTGCTTCATCCTAAAGGGCCACATTTCACAACTAACTTTATACTCCTTTTTTCATAGATTAAATACAGAGTATTCTTATTCGGAGACAACTCCTCTTCCCAATAGTATTAATGCATTTTCAGTTAGAAGAAAACTTCGATTATTTTTTTAAGTGTTGAAGACTTGCATACCAAATTCTTTGTAGTATTGAGTTTTATTTATAGTTTTAAACCTTTCAGCCTAGCAGTTAAAATAGTAGAATGGTCTGTCCTTAAAATCTGATGCATATACCGCTTGTACACATTTGTCTGTACACAAATTTGTAATTAAATTAAGATCTCTGAAGAAACTGAATATAACTGACCTGAGAAAGATTTCTGAAAGGAAGAGATTTTCTCTTGATATGCTGTGAACCATTTTGTCAACTTTAAATTGGCACATTTTGTTAGGAATGCATCAGCATAAGACTGAAGCTTCAATAGATTAAAAATGGTCATCAAACATAGTAATGTAAAGACAGTGGTAGATGCTCTCAAATAACACTGTGTAAAGGGAATGACTTATTATATAAATTCTGACCTGAACTAATCCTGTTCTATTTTTTCATTTCTTACTGACTCAACTCCTTCCTTCCTCGAGGACTAGTTGTCTGTCTCTGTCTTCATTCTGTAAAATGTCATAATGAGGTTTAAGACTTTCCTGTTATATAAACTACATAAAGGGAATAAGTGGCTTTTCACTGTTAGATGTAGAAGTGTTTAGTCTGAGTTCTTTTTGTGTTCTATGAATAGTGCTCTATGCAAAGCTTCATTTTCTTTTTCTTTTTTTTTTTCTTCTGCAGGGAGCAAATCTTAAGAGTAAAAGAAGATGAGAATGTTCCCTTTTTTGCTAGTTGGTAATAAATCAGATTTGGAAGATAAAAGGCAGTTTCTGTAGAGGAAGCAAAAAACAGAGCTGATCAGTGGAATGTTAATTATGTGGAAACTTCTGCAAAAACAAGAGCTAATGTTGACAAGGTAATAACTAGCCTCTTAAACAATCTGTTCATCAGTTTTCATTTATCCCTCTTTTTCATGGGTCATACTCCTTATGTTCTTAATTTTAGCAGTAATTTTGTGGAACTTTAATCAAATACTTTTCTTCCTTGGCTTGCCAGGAGTGCATCACTAGGTGACTCCTTTTGGAACAGTGAAAATGTTAGGCATAACACGTTTATCCCACTCTAAACTGCAAGGAATCATTATTATCCAAGACATGATACAAGACTTCATAAATTCTCTTAGGTCAGCTCTTGTGGCCTAGACTTCATACTGCATTTTCTGTAACTAGAGGAGAGTCTGCTTCTGAACAGTGAAGAATACTTTCTGACCCTCAGTCAGAATAAAACACCTTACAAAGGCAAATAAGGGAGGGATTTGAGCCTTCCCTACCCTCATTTAACCATCTGCCTGTTTGTATGTTGTTTTGATTAAGAATGGATGAACCCAAAAAGCTATGAAAAGCCCAGAGGTGCCTCATGAGTGTTCAGAGATAAACCTGGTTCAGAAGCTCATAAGATAAAGGAAATATTTGCATCCAAAAAAAGAATGTGCTGTTTAGCTGTAAGCGCTTCAGCAAGAATGCGAGGTCTTGCAATTCAGAATAACTGTCAGCCTTGTAGACTGTAAGAGTCACAGTTGTGTGGCAAAAGAAATAAGTAGGTTTAGTGTTGCAATGGGACACAAAGACGCGTGACTTCAGTCAGAAGGCAATAGAAATCGGAAGGATTTATTTACAGTTCATTCAGCCCTTTTATAACATGCTGTGCTAAGAAAGCACGTTATTGGTCCACAGGACTGACACCTCTCCCATTGGCTAAGTAACAGAAATGGCAAACAACACCTGTTGTTATGGGAAAATAGGAAAAGAATATTGTTTACACAAAGTTGTTTTAGAAAAAAAACAACTGTTGAAAAGTTTCCCTTGAGAAGAGCTCAGCAATTCTCAGGCTCCAAAAATATCAAGCCCACAGGTTTAGCACAATGTGCCAACCTTTCAGAGCTGTTGACAAAGTTGATCCTATATTGCATCGAAGTTCTATGTTGGAAGGAACCTTAAAGATCATCTAGTTCCAGCTGCCCTGCCATGGGCAGGGATACCAACCACTTAATCAGGTTGCACAGAGCCCCGTCCAACCAGGCCTTGAACATTTCCAGAGTGAGAGCATCCACAACTCTGGGCAACCCTTTCCAGTGCCTCACTGACCTCACAGTCAAGAATTCTTTTGCAATTAATCATTTAAATCTCTCCCCCTTTTAGTTCAAGATTTTTCCTGCAAGGGTCTTACCACAAGCTGCCCATGTAAAAAGATGGTCTTTTTATTTATAAGCTTTCTTTAAGAACTGAAAGGCTGCAGTAAGGTCCCCCTGGAGCATTCTCTTCTTCAGTATGAGCAACCCCAACTCTCTCGGCGTGCCTTCATAGTAGAGCTGCTCCAGCCCACTGAGCATCTTTGTGGCTTCCTCTGGCCCCGCTCCAACAGGTCCATGTTTTTTCTTGTGCTGAGGACCCCAGACCTGGGCACAGCACTGTAGGGTGAGTCTCATGAGAGAGTAAAAGGGGGAAAATCACCTACCTTGACCTGTTGGCCAATCCTCTTTTGCTGCAGCCCAGGATACCATTGACCTTCTGATCTGTGAGTGCACGTTGCCAGATCATGACCAGGTTTTCATCCATGAAAGCCCCCAAGTCCTTGTCTACAGGGCTGCTCTCAACAAGCTCATCTCCCAGTCTGTGCTCATGTCTGGGGTTGCCCTGATCCAGATGCTGCACCTTGCACTTGGTGAAAAATTCTCTAATGTAAATACATATTTATGAGCTGTCAATTACAGCATGAGAACTGTAATGCAAATTCTCTTTTGCAATAACTTTAACTCAACTGTTGGTTGAGTTCTGTCTTCATTATCTTAATGAAGAAACTCAGTACTATTCTGATGTACCTTACAGAACAGCAGAGTTCTTAATCAAGTACAGCAGAATCCATCCTCATTGTTGAATAAAGCTCTGATTATTTTTTTTTGTTGTTATAAAAAACTAACACATCTTTTAGTTTTGTGTATAATTGCAGTTGTAAAAATCCAGCTCTTCAAATCCTCTTCATTATTGTTTAGCAGCTGGGGAAAAAAGTTCACGTAATGTATTTTTTCCAATAGCTCTTGGATCAATAGCCTTTGCACATACATGGTAAGCTACCAGAGAGCTCCAGGTTTCTTTTCGGAACTGATGGCATAATGGATCCAGATTAGCATGTGTCATATAGGTTGAAGGTTTGACAGGCCATAGATGAGGCCTTGTTGGCACAAGTGAATATTTGGTATTCTAAGTTGTTTGAAGCATATGAAGTTTTGGAGTTTGCTACGCAAACTTGGGTTACTATTGTATAAGAAATCTGGCCTCTCTGAATTCCAGAATAGTGATTTTACTCTCTTGAGAAAACACAGCCAGCCTCCACTCATTTTGGCAATGGTGACCCACTAAACATTTTCTCAGAAGCTTATGTATCCCAGACAGCTAAATACCGTTTTGCAGTATCAGTACTTAAGCAAGCTGACAGTTGCATCTTGCCAGTAGCACAGATTTAAATACAAGCAACTTAGTACACATTTAAAAATCTAAAGGCAATCTCATTTCTTGATGGAAATGTTTAGTTTGATTGATTTTCTTTGGATTTCATGTGATGAAGGTTGATACTTTTCCTGCAGTCAATATGCAATTAGTGTCATAAAAACCTACTGTTTTTAAAGCTCTGTATAGGAGCTTTTCAGCCACTGCACTATCCATGTTTCACAGAAATGGATCAAGTTCCTTGACATAGATAGATTGCTTAGTTCAAGTTTCAAAGTATCACAGAATATTCTGAGTTGGAAGGGACCCACAAGGTCCATTGAGTCCAACTCTTAGGTGAATGGCCCATATAGGGATCTGACCCATGACCTTCATATTATTAGCATCATGCTCTGACCAACTGAGCTCGTCTCAGGGCTGAAAAAAGAAGCCTAGAGCACCTGGTATTCCCAGGTAGTCTTGCATTCAAGTACTAACCAGGCCTGATCCTGCATATCTTCCAAGGTCAGATGAGATTTGGCATTCTCAGGGTGATGGGGTATCTAGAGACTCTCTCCTGAGAGAGAGGTTTTATAATTGCTCATCTGATTTCCTACAGTAAAATTATAAGATATATACATATTATTTGCTATAACCTTTGTAAGTCAAGTCAAAATCTGCTGTTCGATTAGTAAAGTAGCTTTAAGCAGTCCAGTGATAAAGCTTAAACTGTCGTCAGTAGTATCTCTTTTATTCTAAGTCAGTGGTGTATCTCCAACTTTCTCCTAACCATTTGATGAAAGGTGAAACTTCTTGTGTTTTGTAATATGGCAGCTGCAGCTGAGGTTACCTGATATAAGAAATTGCTTATGTAGTTGTGTGGATCAAAAACTTAGCTTTAAAGAAAATGCTGGGTTGGGGGTTTTTTTCCCTAGTCACTTTGTGCTTAGACTTGCATCATAGAACATACCATACGTAGATTTCAGTCTTATGCTACTGCTCCATTAATATGTTTCTAAAATTGGATGTTGCACTTTTTTAACCTTTGCTGCTCATCACTTAAATACTCAAAGATAACTGATTTCTTAAGTTTCCTCAGTAGTATGTACATACAACAGCTGAAAATCTTGGTTGGTGATGAGACCCTTGTTTCAATTCTTGTTTAAAATTGCCTAACAGGATTCATAAGCGAATATCAGAAGACAGGGGAGCATTAGGGAGCCATGAAACAAGCAGGATTGCATAATTCAGCTTGGCCTTCAAAACCAGTGACAGATTTGTTGGATTAATATTTATTGCTAAATGGTTGCATGTAATTGATTCGATTTGAAACAACTGAAGTGGATGTCTGTGACTTGTTTTTGCATTTTCCTTCTTATATCTTTTTCAGGTGTTTTTTGATTTAATGAGAGAAATTAGAGCCAGAAAAATGGAAGACAGCAAAGAAAAGAATGGGAAGAAGAAAAGAAAAAGCCTAGCTAAGAGGATCAGAGAAAGATGTTGCATTTTATAATCAAAAGCTGGGATTCCTTTCCTACCCTGACCATACTAATAAAAACCATAATTTATAAGCATGCCACTGAAGGCTGAAGTGACTGAAATTACCCTAACATGTTGGAAACTGTAATGTAACACTAAAAGCATGATTTGAGCTGCACTGAAAGTCAAATTCACTGAAAACAAATTATTGTGGCTTCAAGAGAAGCAAAGTTCAGTCCATTTCATAACTGCCTACCTTCTCACATTTCTTCTGAATGTAGTGTTTCATAGGTAGTCTTTCTTAATAGTGAACAGAGGGGCAAAGTATTACTTCGTGGGTTCTTATAAAGCATACTTTTTATCACTGGTATTTGTCAATTCATCTAGTCTTTTGTTGCCTTGAAAATTACAGTTGTGAACATGATATCTAACAAAGCAGTACACAGCTGTTTTGCCATGAAGTTATGCAAATTAGAAAAGAATAATGTATATGTGAACATCTATGTTGAGGAAAACTATATGTGGTTCTGCATTACCTGATTAACTTTGAAGAGCAATGTAATCTTTTACATTGAAACATTTGAATATGCCTTAATTTTAAAACCCAAACATAACAGGTTGCTTAATCAAGGATGTATTTTCAACTCTGTTGCATGGAGACTGTCCCTGTGCATCAGTGCGAGACTGCCCTCTCTATGGAGTGCAGTTACATGGATGATTTCACTCACTGGCTGTCTGCTAGTAGTGTCTGTTCTTTAAATGTGTGCCATACTCTGGTAATGTGAATAATACAGAGCATATTCTGTCATCTGTAGCTTGTTAGAAAATAGGGTATCTTAAAACTAAAAGGTCAGAATACACGTAAGACTGGTGTCATAAGCCTATGGCACATGTAAGCCTGGAATGGTTGTTTTGAATTAATGTGCTGGTACCTTGAAACTTCCCTTTTTGCACATAGAGTTTTGTCTAGATGTTCCTTGGGTTTTAACTCCCTGGAATTGGGTGCAGTGGGGCTGATCTAGTAGCGCTTACATGTTTTGAGTTAAGATGTTGTCTGGGAAATTCTGGTTAATTTCTTTTGTGTTCCTAATACTTAGCTTATTGGAACATGGTGTATTATGCTGAAGCTCTTTTCAGTTTTATACTGTTTAGTCTATGTTGATTTTCAAATGGGGACAGTGTAGCTACTTTTTCTAGTTAATGTTGGTATCAAACAATCAAACATGCTTGCAACAGAGAAACCTTTAACATGTGCATCCAAAATCCCCAAACAAAACATACTGCCTTGGGTTGCTTCAGAACAACAAGAATACTAGCACATGGTTAGTGTGCTACATCTTAACTGAAAATATACCAGAATGTTTGAGGGTTTTGGACTCTTCTGGGGTGAGACAGTCTAGATCAATTCCACAAACTGTTATACTTTTTATACATGTATAAGCCTATAACTGACAGTTTAAAATGTGCTCAAGCAACTAGGTAACAAATATTTAACTTCCATCCTAACAGACATTTTAGGGACTCAAGTCTTAGGAGTTATATTTGTCATGTTCCATATTTATCAGTAGGAATTTGTATGTGCATTTAGTAGACTGCCAAGTGCAGAATAAAAGTTACTCATGTAACTGGCAAATATAAGCCAGTCTTCATCTTACTGTGTAGTCATTTGGGTCTATTTACCCAGGGAGTTTAACCACTAGCATTTGTGACTTTGCTTTGGAACCTATATACTGAGAACTGAGGTGTTATGAAGCCACTGGACACACAAAATTTGTCTTGGCTGATGCCTCATCCTGTCCTTTTATTTGCTATTTGAGCCATTGAAAGATGAATAAACTTCCATTTTTCTAAGATGCTTGTGCAGTGTTAATTGTTAATAGTGTTGTTCATAAACATTGCTATAACCAATGCTAATTGTCAAGCAGTTAAACCTAAGTAATCTAGAAGACTGGTTTGTGTGCATGAAGAAAATTGTACATTAAACCAGATTAGTCTGATAAAAAGACACTTTTTAAAAGCTGAGATAATGTATGTGCTACCCTCTGTCTATAGCTAATTTGCTTAGTTGCTACAAGCCTACCTGAAAATGGACAACAAACTGAGATAAGCTTGTTCCAGAATTACTTTTCTCTAAGAATGGAAAGGAAGATTTAAAAAACTAACAACAGCAACACTAAAAACCCCAAACACACAAAAACCCAACTCAAAAAAAGGGCAACCTCATAAGTTTTAATGAAATAAAAATGCATTCCAAGTAATTTTCTTTTGGCACACTCCAGGAGAACCTAAGCGTGCTTCCTCAACCTGCAGGGACTATAGCTTGCATAATGTATTACAGGATTGGGGTGTATCTTGAGAGTCATCCAAAGTGAGTGTTACATTTGCATCACAGAGGAGTGTTTTATTTAGCCTACTGAGTGTCTGAAATTCCTAGGTCTAGCTTCTCAGAGTGCTTAGGTGCCTGAGGGCACTTTTTATCCCCTATTTCTTCAAGAAGCTGAAGACACTTTTTATCTGGCAAGATCAAAGCCTTCCATGGTAGTTCCCTCCAAGTTAGCCTAATGCTGGCAGTACTGTTTTCTCCCTTTTGTGGAATTCTATGTATGGTTAATCTGCAGAGACAGGTGCCTTAATTTGTGAAAAGCTATAGAGCTGAGTCTTCTGTTATGTATGAAACCAATGTTGAATTTTTATGCTAACTTTATTTTATTCCATAGCTTTAAAAACACATTTGACTTTCAAAAACGTTGGCTAAGAAACCGGTGGTGTATTTGGTAATTTCTGTAGGCTCCTGCTGAATATAAGGTAGCTTAACAATAGTAGTGTCTAGCAGTGTTCTTTGACTATTCTGCAACAGCGTGAGGGTGTGCAGGAAGTCCTTTCCCATTCATAGAGACCTTGTTGACATCAGAGCAGACCCTCCTGGCAATTCTAGTGGCAACCATAATGCAATAAAATACGCTCCATATCTGAGACTTGTGCTCACTATATTCATAGGTAGGAACCAAATCTATTATATGTGAAATGGGCTTGCTGAAAATCCTGGGCTCCATTTTGGGACACCAAGGTTTGCAGTGCCTCTGTGAAATTACAGAGCCAGAATATTCTGAATTGGAAAGGACCCACAAGGATCATCGACTCCAACTCCTGGTCCTCCACAGGCCATCCCAGGTCACATCATGTGCCTGAGAGCATTGTCCAGGCACGTCTCTGTCAGGCTTGGTGCTGCTCCGTGGGGAGCCAGCTCCACTCCCCAACCACCCTCTCCATGAAGAGCTTTTTTTCTAATACCCAGCCTACACCTCCCTGACACAACTTCATGCCATTTCCTCGAGTCCTGTCACTGCTCATGAGAGAAGAAACAGTACCTCCCCTCTGCTTTCCTTTGTGAGGAGGTGAAGAGTGCAATGAGGTCTTCCTCCAGAGGAGAGATGTCCTCTACTTGATTATAGTTAATGCAAAATATGGAGCAGCAGAGCAATGGTTGGTATCACATGAGTGCATATAATACACTTAGCTGTGTCAGAACTGGATGAGAAGGTAAGACTGAGCCTATGGCAACTGAGAATTGAAGAGGAAAAACTAACGGCGCACCTTAATTTCTAAACTTTCTCATTGATAGACATGTTGGCTATTACATCCATGTGGATGTAGTCAGTCATGTGCATAAAATATTTCTTTCCAAATTCACTCCTACCAATTTTTGGCTGTAATTAATTTAAATGACTGAATTATGAGAGAAACTTTTTGCATATTTTTGTGGTAACTTCAGCTTGTTACTAAAATTGCTGAAATACATACCACTTGAGCTCTGCCTAGGATAGAACATATGCCAAGGCTTTTCCCATTTTCAAAAGACCCTGAATAGATGATCTGTTTTAACTGGTACAATCCATTTTGGATATAATTGGTTTCTGGGTGCTCTAAGGTATTTAAGGTATTTTCTTTTCTTCAGCTTGTCCTGGGCAACTCAAAAATGTGTATTGTACTCCATTTTTCCTCGACATCAATCCATGCAGTTTGTGTTAATGTCCCTTTAAGACCTGAGGACTAGAAGTGGACCCAGAGTGTTTTACCCTGTAGGGGTAAGTTCTGGTGGGGAGGAGGTTGGAGGGATCCTTTTAAGAGACAGGGAACAGCCACGCAGAGTCCTCTTTCTTGTTTCTTGCTGAGATTTCTTGACATATTGACCTTCCAAAAGTTTCACTGAGGACCAGGGGAGCAGAAACAACAGACAAATTAAAAGACAGAAAAACTAAAACACATAGAAAAGACCTTTTTGCTTCAGTAGACATCAGATGTGGGAGCCTAGGAGTAAGAGAGGTTCAGCCAGGGACCTACAATGGTAGAGCCAAATGCACTGATAAATCCACACAGGCAAGAATAGGAAAGAATTGGTTTGCCTTTATCTGGGAAACACAGTCTACAAGGAATTGTTTATGGCCCAGAAGAGAGAGAGTGCTGGCATTGGTGATGGCCTCCCTCTGGTGCCTCATCCCCTTGGGGAATAAGCCCTTGAGACCCAAGGATATGCACAGAAGACTGCTCTGGTGCCAAGTGGCAGAACTTGCTGGGGGGACCCTGGGGAGCTGCCACAAAGTCCTTTCTAAACCCTGCACAGCACCATTCCTGGCCATCCCTTGCTATTGAGCTGGACTGATTTAGAACAGTGTTGAGAGTTGGGAAAAAATGGGCACAGTAGACTGGTACAGCCACTTCTGGGGCACACCCAGGAAGTCTGGGAAGCTTCTTCCCTGAATATGTGGGCCACAGAGGCCACTTTGTGGAGTATGAACAGAAGTACCTGGCCAAAATGGCCAAGAGGAGCCCTGACAACAGGCCATTGCTCAGTGCTGCAGAGGAAGGTAAAAAAAACACCTGAGGACACTTGATAATCCACCACGGGGTAAAAAAAAGCCATTCTTTCCCAAGCTGCAGGGCATGAGCAGCAGATAGCAACCCAGCCTCAAGAGACTGAAGAAGCCCTAAGTAGTGGTCAGTCTCATTGCAGCAGAGGAAGCTAAAATAACCCCAGGTACCAGTGTCAAAATGTCCCAGGAGAATATTCCTTCCTGATCTCTGTGCTGGCGACCAGTATTCCCTGAGCAATTGAGTGAGACCTTTCACCTCCTTGCCACATCAAGTGGTAAACCACCCAGGAGGTATCCAAGCCATATTCTGACTCAATATGGAGACATCTCAGGGGCTTGTGAGACTAGCCAAATGCCTGCAACCTAATGGATCTTGGAGGCAAAATTCCTTCCCAGGTCTGGCGGGACACCAGTGGGTGCTCCAAAGCACTGGAATCACTTGTGACTATATGCACCCTATATCTTACAGCTGCTGCCCCGTCACTGCAGGGCACGAGAAGAGAAAGCTCTGCAGTGTCCTCCTGAAGGGATCCCCTTGGTCTTGTCAGTGCTCTCCAGAAGATAAGGGCTGAGAGCCTCGGGCACCTCCTCATGTTCTCTATCTTTGCACTGCCAGCAGTCCCATTCAGCCCCCTATCCCCTTCCCCCCGAATCCTGTTGCTCCGAGTCCTGTCCCCGTCATTTTCTGTGCCTCCCTGGCAGCCTTCCGAGGAGAGAGGGTGCCCAGGCTGACATGGAGAAAGCAGAGCAGAAAGGGAGGAGCCCTGGGTGCAGGCTGAGGCCGTCGTTCCTGATAAACCAGCAATCCCTGCTCCCCTCTCCGCCCGCAGCGCAGCGGGATTCGTGGCAGGGGAAGGTGCCGCGGTTGTGGCCTTGCGGCTCCAGAGGCCCACGGCCGTGCCCAAAAGCCCGAAAGCAGGCAGTTGGCAGCCACAGTGGGGTGTGAGGAGAGAGGGAAAAGGCCCGGAGAAGGGGGGGGAAAGCAACCCTCAGAGACTGTGTCAAAGCAGCAAACATTTATTTCCTTCGTCTACCATCAAGGGCGGTTCTCGGCCTGCGCCGCTGCCGGCGGGAAGGCCTCTTTGGGGGCTGGGGGGAGTCCTGAGGGCCAGAGGCCCTCCTCTTGGCGGGGCGCCGGGGCCCCTCGGGTGAGCGGTCCCTGTCCTGGCCGGGAGCGGGACGGCTGCGGCTGCACGCCCGGGCAGAGGGGCCTGCTACTGCTGCTGGCCGGGCTCCTCCTGCCGCTGCTCCTGCTCTGCAGGGACCGGCGCCGGTGGAGAGCGCCCGGGTCTCCCCCCCGAGGGTGGCTTCCAACGTTCCAACGTCAGCTTCCACATTGGAGACTACAGGCTGCAAGAGGAGGCCACCATGGGGCTGGGAGTGCCCTGGCGGGAGGCAGAGGGGCCAGGGATGGCTGTGGGACCCTCCTGCTCCTGCTCCTGCTCCTGCTCCTCCTCCTGCTCCTGCTCCTCATTCTCATGCTCCTCTTCCTCATGCTCCTGCTCCCCTTCCTCATACTCCTGCTCCTCTTCCTCATGCTCCTGCTCCTCCCCAGGATGGGGGTTCAGGAGGTTCATCAGCCGCAGGATCTCATCACTGCACCTGTCAGCGGCAACGTCGATGAGGCGGCGCACAAATGCCGCTGTCTGCTCCTGCAGCCTGGGCGCAGGTCCCGGACCAAGGCCCCCTCGCTCAGCCCATAGCGGCACAGACTGGCGACAACGGCGCTCTGCACCAGAGCCACCTCCCACCAGCTGGTGCTGAGCAGCTCTGACAGCTCCTGGTTCAGCCAGGGCAACAGGGCCTCGAGGATTTCTGAGCAGTCCTGGAAAAAGCTTGCCCAGAGCTCAGATGGGAAGCCAGCTACGTACGTGCTGGGCATCAGCTCTGCAGCCCCCTGCTCATCCTGCTGGCCAGCAGCCGATGAGTCCGAGGGGCCTGGGAGAACCATCTCCAGAAAGTCTTCATCTGACCGAACAGAGTAAATTATGCTTTTGATAGCCTGCCTGCACAGGGGGCATGACGGTTCTTCTTGGCCCACCGCACAATGCAACCCAGGCAGACAGGTGGACACAGGGTGTTACAGAAGCGATTTCACCTGGAATGTCACGGCAGATGGGGCAGTTCCGCCCTGTCTCCGTAGCCATGTTTGCGTGTCACAGCAGAACGAGGTACAGCGGCTGCTCCCTCTTGGTGGTATGACACACTGCCAAACAGTCACTTGCTGTCCCAGGGAGATGGGCTGGTAGAAGAAATACCCAGGCCTCTCCAGAAGGACACACTCCCAGCTCACCAAACGCTATCGCCCACCCGAGGCCACCCTGTAGGCATGTTTCCTGCACCACTCACCTGTGCTGGTGCAAGCACCACCCACAGTACTTGGCTTCCTGAACCAGTCAAGGCTAAGGAAAGAGGCAAAGTCTCGTGACGAGAACTGAGATCTGCTGGCAGCAGCTCCCAATGACCTCGCGGGCTTCCAGTCCTCCCAGAAACGCTTGCCAGGAGGCCAGACGCGAGCGAGTCTGGGCCAGGCGCTTGCCCATGCCCAAACAGAAGCAGTGAGAGATGTGAGGTCACAGTGCACTGCTCACTTAGGTTGCCATCCATGGAGGCTGTGCCCACCGCTGATGTCACAGTCTACTCTTTTGTACTGGCAGCCTTGACTGCCTTCCAAATCTGCCATAGCAGGCCTTTCCCACCTGCAGGTACATGGCATCAGGAGAAAAAATGGGGTGCGTGGGCCATGCTGTGCCATCATTTGTTCATGCCTCTGACTTTTATAATTGTTTGGAGTCATTAATCCAAGCACTTCTCCTGCTAATTTTACATATTTTGTCAGGAGGGTGCTGTGTACATCAGGCACATGGGTGTTGGCCCATTTAAATCTGGTGAAATGACAGCCCATATTCTCTATTCTCAATGCTGCTTGCCTGCACCACTTGGAGAGGTAAGAACATCCCGACATTTCACACCAGTCTGTGCACATACTTCTTGCCAAGTCGTTTTAAAATTCATGGTTTTTTCCTTTACAGCCCCATCGGATTGGGATTGACAGGCACAATGGTGTGGTCCTTAGCTCAACGACCATTAGAACCCTCTGTTGCTCTCATGTCATTCAATAATAAAGTTGAAAATGGATAGATAACTAAGAAAAATAAGCATCAAGCACAATTTTGGGCAAACCAGTCTAAAATGTGGAAAAAAGCTGTACTGTCACTGAGTTTTAATCTCTCCCCCTTGTGGTAGTGCTTGCCACAGACTAGCCCACCCAAGAAAGGGCAGGTCTGTCTCTTCTTGCTGTGCTTCCAAGCTGCTTTGCCTGCAGCTTTCAGGGAGCTGCAAATCACCCCAGGCAGACCTGCAGCTGGGCATTTTATGCCTCCTTAGGATGTTTTTACTAAAACTAATGGGAAGGGATCAGTAAGTTACAGCTTGACACCAGTCTGGGAGGGAAGGGGATTTTTAGGAGAGTTTTCCTGCCTCATCTTTACCATCTGGGGAATGTCTTCTAGGCTCTAAGTGCATCACAGAATCATCCCTACCTTCCTGAACCCGAAAAATACATAAACTCAATCAGTGCCAGCTGAGCAGAAGTTTAGTTCATGTTCAGTGTGAAGTGGAACTTCCAGAAGCCAGGTTCCTGCTGCCTTGATGAATGGGCCCAGTAGCCAAGTTCTCTGTTGGGGGAAGGTGGATGTGTGTGTTGGTCTGAGCATTTTCTTGGCTCTTTCCCTGCTCTGACCCCCTTTGGTGCTGAGGGCAGCACGAAACTGTCACCTGGTCCCTGTCTGTGCCCCAGGCTGTAGGCATTTTCAAGGGCAGGATCTTTTACAGATCCCTAGAGCAGTTTTGGTTTATTACAAAAGGGAAAGGTTAAAAAAATCCCCAGTCATCTATCTCTTTGGATCAGGGACTTACCTGAGCATCCTGGGATGCTCAATATCTATTGTGCCACTGGCACTTGACCTGGCTGACCCTGGGTTGTCCTGTCCAGCTGTCTCTGGTTAACAAGCAGGATGGGATGGGGTTCTCTAAGGAGACCTGTGTTTCCAGTGAGTCTCTTAATTCCAGAGCCCATTTTCAAGATGGCCAGTCAGTAACACTGGGGTCAAGAAGGAATTTTCCCCCAGGGCAGACTGGCACTGGTTCCCAGGGAGCTTTGCCTTCCTCTGCAGCACTGAGCATGACCACTGTTCCAGGATCCTTCTGTCCCTTTTTTGGCTGGGTTGCTGCCTGCTGCTCACGCCCCATGAAGATGGCCTGTCATGCCCTGCAGCTGTGGGCAGGAAGCTTTCCAAACTCCCAGGATGGGCCCCAAGTGTGACCTGGGGCTTGCTTCTTGTCCTTCTGTAGCACTGGGCACAGCCTCTTGTCAGAGCTCCTCTGGGGCCCTGTGACTCCATTCTTCGCTGCTGCCCTCACACCTCCAAGGCACCACTCGTGCCCTGGCTCTTGCTGGCTCTCTTGCCCGTTGCAAGCTTGCCCATTGCAACTCCATTGCCTCCATTTTCCATGGGGTTTTTGCATCCATCCAGAGCTGCCACTTCTCAGTTCTCCTGCCTTCAAGCACAGGACAGACATGAGAGTGTTTTTCATGCATCTCTGGCCTGGGAGCTCAGCAACAAAGCAAATCTTGGAAGGCGAAAATGTGTTTGTTATTGATACGTGTTACACTTTGGAACATGCCTGTGGTAGTACACACCTTTTGTGTTGTTCCTTCTGATTCTCATTCTTCATGTTCTCACCCTTCAGGAAACAGGACCTGTTGGGTCTGTATTCCTGCTGCTGCATTCTATAGCTCTGTCACTTGCCTTTGCCATACTACAGAGGATTTTCCAAGCTAAACTGAAGAACACATCAGACTGGCTCCTGGCAACACATGCACATTGTGGTAATGGTTGAGAGCATCAGCTCTGAAACTGATCCAGATAAGCAAAAAATAATATCCTATTTCCAGCTGTAACCTGTGTGTCATGAGTTCTTGAATGTGTTTTCTGATCAGAAACTCGCTGGAATGTCACACAAATAACAGTCTCACCATCATTTGACTCAAGGTGAGTGCAGGGAATAGAACAGAACGCAGCAGTTATGCCACGTTCAACCCAGAGCTCTGCATGACAAGGTCTGACCCAGGTCTGAGGGCTCCACCCTGGAGAGCAGCTCCATGCAGTGCAGGTCCCAGGCCAGTGCACCCAGGAGACAGGGGCAGAGACAGGCACACCTACAGCAGGGCTCAGGCAGGGTCTGAAGGTCCCAGACCCAAGTGGGACACGTCCCCAGGGCCCTTGGCAGGATGTGGTGGGGCTGGAGGTCCCAGGGCAGGCCAGTCCCAGCCACTGAGGCCTGTGAGCACCCCCAGGACCCTGTCAGGATTGGACTTCAGTGCTCACGTGCTCTTCTTCAGACACGGGAGGTTGGACACTTTGCGGACAGGGTGTTGGGTCAGATGGACCTTGCCCCGAGGGAGTCCTGATGTTCTCAGGCTCTTGTGTTTTGGTATGTTCTTCTACAGAAAACAGACCAGACATTTCTAGAAATGAGTACAAGGAGCAAAAAAGAATATGGGGAAATGAATGGGTATTGCTCATCTCCAAGTGGTTTGCAGCCATTTAGATGAGCCATCTTGCACCAGACAGAAGGCTTGATCTTTGAGTGTAGCTAGTGTCAGTGATGTGGGGTTTTGCCATCCCATGAAAACCTAGCTCAGTTGAACACTGATGAGTTTTAAAAAAAACACATGACACTTGCCTTTTGCAAATTGGTGCAATGGTCCCTTTATCTTGAGATGATCCACAGCCCCGACCCCCCCTCAGAAGACACACGCCTCCTTCTGACAAGGTGACAGAGCCAGCGCCTAGGCTGGGAGATGATTGTGGGTATTCAGTGCCTTCTGCTAGTGCAGGGCTGGGAAGATTTGTCTTCAGAGATTTCCCCGGTTTCTGTGGGGAAAAATGAGACACAGAAAAGAGGAAGGGAAGGGAAGGGAAGGGAAGGGAAGGGAAGGGAAGGGAAGGGAAGGGAAGGGAAGGGAAGGGAAGGGAAGGGAAGGGAAGGGAAGGGAAGGGAAGGGAAGGGAAGGGAAGGGAAGGGAAGGGAAGGGAAGGGAAGGAAGGGAAGGGAAGGGAAGGGAAGGGAAGGGAAGGGAAGGGAAGGGAAGGGAAGGGAAGGGAAGGGAAGGGAAGGGAAGGGAAGGGAAGGGAAGGGAAGGGGTGTTGTTTTTTTTTAATGGCTCTTACTCGTGAAAAATTATGTTGCTTCATGCATTTAATTGGAAACATAGTGATAAAGCAGCGAGACAGTCCATTGTACATCATACAAGCTGTCTGCTAAAAACATTTGTTTGACACTTCTTGTAATAAGTGATCAGCCAATTTCATCAATATGCCATTTTATTGAGAAATATTGCCAAATAGAAATTCGAAAAAAACCACAAGCAAAGGTCAGCACCAAGCCTGGGATCGGTACTGGGTGAATCTTAGATCTGGCCTCTATTGCATCGTATCTTCCCCGTTCACAAAGTTCGCTTCTGCAAGGCTGGTTTTTATAGAGATTTTCGGCCAGAAAGAAGGTTGCCTCATCCTTTTGTCCGCCTGGATTGACAGTTTGTTCTGCACCAGAAGGATATTGCTAAGGACTTTTAACACATGGTGGCACAGACAGGACATAGAAACGTTTTTTGAAAAGAAGAAAGTTCAAGAAAAGCCATAACAAAAAAAGAAGTGGTACCATTGTCCATGATGTAGTACAGTCTCCTCCTTACCTGTGACCAGCTCAGCATCTATTTGTACCAATTGTGTTATAATAAGATGGTGAACAGTTAGTCAAAACAGAATTAATGTGCTTAATGTGCAGATATTTGAATGCATTTAAATGAAAAACCGAATATGAGTCGAGATTTTTTTTTTTTATTAAATAAAATTAAATTATGTAAGTGTTAGTCCAAGTTTCATCCATGGGATGGTTGGTAAGGAAGTGCTTTTCCAAAGGCTCAGTTTGTAGAGCTGGCACAAAAATATTTTTGGAGACGATAGTATTTTGGCTGCAACTTTCCAGGTGTTTCTCTCTAGTGTTTATCACTGTTTTCATGTGCTGATCATATAGTAACACCTTGCAAGATATGAGATCCCTGCAGCCAGCATTCATAGGGCACAAGGCTTCAGTTTGTTGTGAAACAACGATCTTTATAGCGTACTGGTTCTCACACCACTGGAGGTGCCGCTGCCAAAACCTCATCTGGAACTCCTCTCCCTACCATTTGCCCTTCCACACTAAGCCTTGTGGAAAGATGCTGTAATGTGTCTTGAATTTTCTGGCTCTTTTAGAATCCAACAGTTGGCACTATGCCATCAATGTGTTCAAAGCTTCTGAAGGATTTTATTCTCTCTAAGAATAAGATTTTATTCTCTCTGTTTCAGGTCTGCTTTGTCATGTCAGGAATCTATGAATGGGTTTCCACTGTCAAATCTTATGCTGCCATCACCTGTCAGCTGACAGCTGATATGATTGCTGTTGGCACATCCCCCTACAACCTGGTGTAGCTCATTTCCAGGCAGAACAAACTTACTTATTATCAGCTTAGCTTCTAGTTAAGCTTCTCTGACAAGTCATAAGGCTCACTCCAGATGCAGAAACACCAGCACTCTAGTGCTAATGACGCTACTCTTTCAAATAACATATCCCTCCTCCAGAAACGCCAGGTAATGCTTCAGAAAAAATTAGAAATTGCAGCCTGTGTTGCTTGATCCAGACCTGCCCTGTGTAATTTTCCACGGTCTCTACAACTGCCTCTGTGATGTAGTGTTCTTCGCTTTCTGGGTTTTGTTTTTATTTTTCTCTCAATGTGCCAGAGGCCTGATGGCGCACTGCCTTTGCTGAGTGTGCTGCAACAGCCTGGAGAACCTCTTCATAGCTGCTGAATATACAAGGTAAGCAGAAAAGGATGTCAGCAAACCTGAGAGCAGCTTCCAGACCACTTATGGAAAGATAAGCTACTCCCCAACAGCAAGGTATTTCCATAAGGCACAGCATGCTGATAAAACCCCACAAATTCACAAAGCATGAATGCAATCACTGCCTAGGTTAGAGGAATCCTTCTTGGACAGGGACCTTTTCTCCTGAAATGGCAGGTGGGCCAACACATCAGGCTTTTTTTCTTCACCATCCTATGGCATATCATTAGAGAATAGAAAACAAGCAACCTGGTTGCTCTCAAAGTAACCCACACCTTAAGAGGAAACCTGAAGGAAACTGCATGTGCCTCTGTGTGTGTGCATGTACAACTAGAGAAATATGTAATGAATGCTTTGATGACACCGTTTGAAAGCAATGTGAGTTGGGAGAGGTGAATGGTGAAGTACTGAACACACTTGTGAAAGATTTGCTTGATAGCAGTAGCAGATGATGCACAGGACCTGGACAGGCAGAATATTTTTGCTTGGGTTTAGAAAAGGAGAGGAAAGAGTGTGATTCAAGGAGCTGAAATACAACAGTGAAAAACAGGTGGGTTTCTATGTTTTGGTCTTTTATTTTTGCATTGTGTTTTACCAACAAATGTAATCAGTATGCATACAAGCTAGCTGACAACAATTAGATAGCAAGGTGGCCGGAAAATTATTAAATCCCTAAGGAAAGACAATAGATTCTGCTTTTAAAGTGCTCACAACAACATTCAAGATGGTATAGCAGATATGCGTAATAGAAGATAGTCAGCCCAAGAAGCTGAGTTGAGGCACAGCTCCAGTCATGAAATTCAGTAGGACCATGAAAAGGCAAGAGGGTAGAGCAGGCACAAAAGGGGAAAAAAGAGCCTGAGTCTTTCATTAGAGCATGAAATCACTAAGTTTGGAAGGAAACCTAAAATATTCTAAGTTTCCTAAGTTGTACTTAGTTTCAGTAGTGTGAGACAGAAGAAAAAAAAAATTACTTTTCATGAAGCAGAAAGCAAAAAATTACTTTTCTTTTCTGCTTCAGAGCAACACACCTACTTCAACTGAAGGGGTTTTCCCTCACGCCCCCCAGTCAATAACCAGGGCCTAAGTACAATAAAAGCAGGGAAAACCACCCAGGGACCAGCGGGTTTCCTACACCACCTCCCAGAGCCTGACGTGGCGCCCAGCTCACAGAACGGACAGGGACCACAGGGTGTCATCTGCTCCAACCTCCCTGCTCAAGAGGGGTCATATCTCAGAGCACATTACACAGGATTGCGTCCAGACAGTTCTGGAGCACCTCCAGTGAGGGACGCTCCACCAACCTCTCCAGGCAACCTATTCAGGTGCTCAAGCACCCACACAGTAGAAAACTCCTTCCTCGTATTCAGGTGGAACTCCCTGTGCATCAGTTTGTGCCCGTTACCTCCAGACAGCGCCGGGAGAAAGACAAGGAGGATGCCCGGCGGGTCAAGCCTCTCTAGGTCGGGTCTCGCTCACCCTCCCCGCCCCCCCGCCGAGCGCCATCCTTAGTCCCCTGACACCAAACCAACTCCTCACGCAGGCAGTTGGCAGCCACAGTGGGGTGTGAGGAGAGAGGGAAAAGGCCCGGAGAAGGGGGGGGGAAAGCAACCCTCAGAGACTGTGTCAAAGAAGCAAACATTTATTTCCTTCGTCTACCATCAAGGGCGGTTCTCGGCCTGCGCCGCTGCCGGCGGGAAGGCCTCTTTGGGGGCTGGGGGGAGTCCTGAGGGCCAGAGGCCCTCCTCTTGGCGGGGCGCCGGGGCCCCTCGGGTGAGCGGTCCCTGTCCTGGCCGGGAGCGGGACGGCTGCGGCTGCACGCCCGGGCAGAGGGGCCTGCCACTGCTGCTGGCCGGGCTCCTCCTGCCGCTGCTCCTGCTCTGCAGGGACCGGCGCCGGTGGAGAGCGCCCGGGTCTCCCCCCCGAGGGTGGCTTCCAACGTTCCAACGTCAGCTTCCACATTGGAGACTACAGGGCTGCAAGAGGAGGCCACCATGGGGCTGGGAGTGCCCTGGCGGGAGGCAGAGGGGCCAGGGATGGCTGTGGGACCCTCCTGCTCCTGCTCCTGCTCCTGCTCCTCATTCTCATGCTCCTCATTCTCATGCTCCTCTTCCTCATGCTCCTGCTCCCCTTCCTCATACTCCTGCTCCTCTTCCTCATGCTCCTGCTCCTCCCCAGGATGGGGGTTCAGGAGGTTCATCAGCCGCAGGATCTCATCACTGCACCTGTCAGCGGCAACGTCGATGAGGCGGCGCACAAATGCCGCTGTCTGCTCCTGCAGCCTGGGGCGCAGGTCCCGGACCAAGGCCCCCTCGCTCAGCCCATAGCGGCACAGACTGGCGACAACGGCGCTCTGCACCAGAGCCACCTCCCACCAGCTGGTGCTGAGCAGCTCTGACAGCTCCTGGTTCAGCCAGGGCAACAGGGCCTCGAGGATTTCTGAGCAGTCCTGGAAAAAGCTTGCCCAGAGCTCAGATGGGAAGCCAGCTACGTACGTGCTGGGCATCAGCTCTGCAGCCCCCTGCTCATCCTGCTGACCAGCAGCCGATGAGTCCGAGGGGCCTGGGAGAACCATCTCCAGAAAGTCTTCATCTGACCGAACAGAGTAAATTATGCTTTTGATAGCCTGCCTGCACAGGGGGCATGACGGTTTCTTCTTGGCCCACCGCACAATGCAACCCAGGCAGAACAGGTGGACACAGGGTGTTACAGAAGCGATTTCACCTGGAATGTCACGGCAGATGGGGCAGTTCCGCTCTGTCTCCGTAGCCATGTTTGCGTGTCACAGCAGAACGAGGTACAGCGGCTGCTCCCTCTTGGTGGTATGACACACTGCCAAACAGTCACTTGCTGTCCCAGGGAGATGGGCTGGTAGAAGAAATACCCAGGCCTCTCCAGAAGGACACACTCCCAGCTCACCAAACGCTATCGCCCACCCGAGGCCACCCTGTAGGCATGTTTCCTGCACCACTCACCTGTGCTGGTGCAAGCACCACCCACAGTACTTGGCTTCCTGAACCAGTCAAGGCTAAGGAAAGAGGCAAAGTCTCGTGAACGAGAACTGAGATCTGCTGGCAGCAGCTCCCAATGACCTCGCGGGCTTCCAGTCCTCCCAGAAACGCTTGCCAGGAGGCCAGACGCGAGCGAGTCTGGGCCAGGCGCTTGCCCATGCCCAAACAGAAGCAGTGAGAGATGTGAGGTCACAGTGCACTGCTCACTTAGGTTGCCATCCATGGAGGCTGTGCCCACCGCTGATGTCACAGTCTACTCTTTTGTACTGGCAGCCTTGACTGCCTTCCAAATCTGCCATAGCAGGCCTTTCCCACCTGCAGGTACATGGCATCAGGAGAAAAAATGGGGTGCGTGGGCCATGCTGTGCCATCATTTGTTCATGCCTCTGACTTTTATAATTGTTTGGAGTCATTAATCCAAGCACTTCTCCTGCTAATTTTACATATTTTTGTCAGGAGGGTGCTGTGTACATCAGGCACATGGGTGTTGGCCCATTTAAATCTGGTGAAATGACAGCCCATATTCTCTATTCTCAATGCTGCTTGCCTGCACCACTTGGAGAGAGGTAAGAACATCCCGACATTTCACACCAGTCTGTGCACATACTTCTTGCCAAGTCGTTTTAAAATTCATGTTTTTTTCCTTTACAGCCCCATCGGATTGGGATTGACAGGCACAATGGTGTGGTCCTTAGCTCAACGACCATTAGAACCCTCTGTTGCTCTCATGTCATTCAATAATAAAGTTGAAAATGGATAGATAACTAAGAAAAATAAGCATCAAGCACAATTTTGGGCAAACCAGTCTAAAATGTGGAAAAAAGCTGTACTGTCACTGAGTTTTAATCTCTCCCCCTTGTGGTAGTGCTTGCCACAGACTAGCCCACCCAAGAAAGGGCAGGTCTGTCTCTTCTTGCTGTGCTTCCCAAGCTGCTTTGCCTGCAGCTTTCAGGGAGCTGCAAATCACCCCAGGCAGACCTGCAGCTGGGCATTTTATGCCTCCTTAGGATGTTTTTACTAAAACTAATGGGAAGGGATCAGTAAGTTACAGCTTGACACCAGTCTGGGAGGGAAGGGGATTTATAGGAGAGTTTTCCTGCCTCATCTTTACCATCTGGGGAATGTCTTCTAGGCTCTAAGTGCATCACAGAATCATCCCTACCTTCCTGAACCCGAAAAATACATAAACTCAATCAGTGCCAGCTGAGCAGAAGTTTAGTTCATGTTCAGTGTGAAGTGGAACTTCCAGAAGCCAGGTTCCTGCTGCCTTGATGAATGGGCCCAGTAGCCAAGTTCTCTGTTGGGGGAAGGTGGATGTGTGTGTTGGTCTGAGTATTTTCTTGGCTCTTTCCCTGCTCTGACCCCCTTTGGTGCTGAGGGCAGCACGAAACTGTCACCTGGTCCCTGTCTGTGCCCCAGGCTGTAGGCATTTTCAAGGGCAGGATCTTTTACAGATCCCTAGAGCAGTTTTGGTTTATTACAAAAGGGAAAGGTTAAAAAAATCCCCAGTCATCTATCTCTTTGGATCAGGGACTTACCTGAGCATCCTGGGATGCTCAATATCTATTGTGCCACTGGCACTTGACCTGGCTGACCCTGGGTTGTCCTGTCCAGCTGTCTCTGGTTAACAAGCAGGATGGGATGGGGTTCTCTAAGGAGACCTGTGTTTCCAGTGAGTCTCTTAATTCCAGAGCCCATTTTCAAGATGGCCAGTCAGTAACACTGGGGTCAAGAAGGAATTTTCCCCCAGGGCAGACTGGCACTGGTTCCCAGGGAGCTTTGCCTTCCTCTGCAGCACTGAGCATGACCACTGTTCCAGGATCCTTCTGTCCCTTTTTTGGCTGGGTTGCTGCCTGCTGCTCACGCCCCATGAAGATGGCCTGTCATGCCCTGCAGCTGTGGGCAGGAAGCTTTCCAAACTCCCAGGATGGGCCCCAAGTGTGACCTGGGGCTTGCTTCTTGTCCTTCTGTAGCACTGGGCACAGCCTCTTGTCAGAGCTCCTCTGGGGCCCTGTGACTCCATTCTTCGCTGCTGCCCGCACACCTCCAAGGCACCACTCGTGCCCTGGCTCTTGCTGGCTCTCTTGCCCGTTGCAAGCTTGCCCATTGCAACTCCATTGCCTCCATTTTCCATGGGGTTTTTGCATCCATCCAGAGCTGCCACTTCTCAGTTCTCCTGCCTTCAAGCACAGGACAGACATGAGAGTGTTTTTCATGCATCTCTGGCCTGGGAGCTCAGCAACAAAGCAAATCTTGGAAGGCGAAAATGTGTTTGTTATTGATACGTGTTACACTTTGGAACATGCCTGTGGTAGTACACACCTTTTGTGTTGTTCCTTCTGATTCTCATTCTTCATGTTCTCACCCTTCAGGAAACAGGACCTGTTGGGTCTGTATTCCTGCTGCTGCATTCTATAGCTCTGTCACTTGCCTTTGCCATACTACAGAGGATTTTCCAAGCTAAACTGAAGAACACATCAGACTGGCTCCTGGCAACACATGCACATTGTGGTAATGGTTGAGAGCATCAGCTCTGAAACTGATCCAGATAAGCAAAAAATAATATCCTATTTCCAGCTGTAACCTGTGTGTCATGAGTTCTTGAATGTGTTTTCTGATCAGAAACTCGCTGGAATGTCACACAAATAACAGTCTCACCATCATTTGACTCAAGGTGAGTGCAGGGAATAGAACAGAACGCAGCAGTTATGCCACGTTCAACCCAGAGCTCTGCATGACAAGGTCTGACCCAGGTCTGAGGGCTCCACCCTGGAGAGCAGCTCCATGCAGTGCAGGTCCCAGGCCAGTGCACCCAGGAGACAGGGGCAGAGACAGGCACACCTACAAGCAGGGCTCAGGCAGGGTCTGAAGGTCCCAGACCCAAGTGGGACACGTCCCCAGGGCCCTTGGCAGGATGTGGTGGGGCTGGAGGTCCCAGGGCAGGCCAGTCCCAGCCACTGAGGCCTGTGAGCACCCCCAGGACCCTGTCAGGATTGGACTTCAGTGCTCACGTGCTCTTCTTCAGACACGGGAGGTTGGACACTTTGGGGACAGGGTGTTGGGTCAGATGGACCTTCCCCCCGAGGGAGTGTTGATGTTCTCAGGCTCTTGTGTTTTGGTATGTTCTTCTACAGAAAACAGACCAGACATTTCTAGAAATGAGTACAAGGAGCAAAAAAGAATATGGGGAAATGAATGGGTATTGCTCATCTCCAAGTGGTTTGCAGCCATTTAGATGAGCCATCTTGCACCAGACAGAAGGCTTGATCTTTGAGTGTAGCTAGTGTCAGTGATGTGGGGTTTTGCCATCCCATGAAAACCTAGCTCAGTTGAACACTGATGAGTTTTAAAAAAAACACATGACATTGCCTTTGCAAATTGGTGCAATGGATCACCTTTATCTTGAGATGATCCACAGCGCCGACCCCCCCCTCAGAAGACACACGCCTCCTTCTGACAAGGTGACAGAGCCAGCGCCTAGGCTGGGAGATGATTGTGGGTATTCAGTGTCCATTCCTTCTGCTAGTGCAGGGCTGGGAAGATTTGTCTCAGAGATTTCCCCGGTTTCTGTGGGGAAAAATGAGACACAGAAAAGAGGGAAGGGAAGGGAAAGGGAAGGGAAGGGAGGGGAAGGGAAGGGAAGGGAGGGAAGGGAAGGGAAGGGAAGGGAAGGGAAGGGAAGGGAAGGGCAAGGGAATGGATGAAGGAAGGGAAGGGAAGGAGGAAAGGGAGGGAAAGGGAAGGGAAGGGGAAGGGAAGGAAGGGAAGGGAAGGGGTGTTGTTTTTTTTAATGGCTCTTACTCGTGAAAAATTATGTTGCTTCATGCATTTAATTGGAAACATAGTGATAAAGCAGCGAGACAGTCCATTGTACATCATACAAGCTGTCTGCTAAAAACATTTGTTTGACACTTCTTGTAATAAGTGATCAGCCAATTTCATCAATATGCCATTTTATTGAGAAATATTGCCAAATAGAAATTCGAAAAAAACCACAAGCAAAGGTCAGCACCAAGCCTGGGATCGGTACTGGGTGAATCTTAGATCTGGCCTCTATTGCATCATATCTTCCCCGTTCACAAAGTTCGCTTCTGCAAGGCTGGTTTTTATAGAGATTTTCGGCCAGAAAGAAGGTTGCCTCATCCTTTTGTCCGCCTGGATTGACAGTTTGTTCTGCACCAGAAGGATATTGCTAAGGACTTTTAACACATGGTGGCACAGACAGGACATAGAAACGTTTTTTGAAAAGAAGAAAGTTCAAGAAAAGCCATAACAAAAAAAAGAAGTGGTACCATTGTCCATGATGTAGTACAGTCTCCTCCTTACCTGTGACCAGCTCAGCATCTATTTGTACCAATTGTGTTATAATAAGATGGTGAACAGTTAGTCAAAACAGAATTAATGTGCAGATATTTGAATGCATTTAAATGAAAAACCGAATATGAGTCGAGATTTTTTTTTTATTAAATAAAATTAAATTATGTAAGTGTTAGTCCAAGTTTCATCCATGGGATGGTTGGTAAAGAAGTGCTTTTCCAAAGGCTCAGTTTGTAGAGCTGGCACAAAAATATTTTTGGAGACGATAGTATTTTGGCTGCAACTTTCCAGGTGTTTCTCTCTAGTGTTTATCACTGTTTTCATGTGCTGATCATATAGTAACACCTTGCAAGATATGAGATCCCTGCAGCCAGCATTCATAGGGCACAAGGCTTCAGTTTGTTGTGAAACAACGATCTTTATAGCGTACTGGTTCTCACACCACTGGAGGTGCCGCTGCCAAAACCTCATCTGGAACTCCTCTCCCTACCATTTGCCCTTCCACACTAAGCCTTGTGGAAAGATGCTGTAATGTGTCTTGAATTTTCTGGCTCTTTTAGAATCCAACAGTTGGCACTATGCCATCAATGTGTTCAAAGCTTCTGAAGGATTTTATTCTCTCTAAGAATAAGATTTTATTCTCTCTGTTTCAGGTCTGCTTTGTCATGTCAGGAATCTATGAATGGGTTTCCACTGTCAAATCTTATGCTGCCATCACCTGTCAGCTGACAGCTGATATGATTGCTGTTGGCACATCCCCCTACAACCTGGTGTAGCTCATTTCCAGGCAGAACAAACTTACTTATTATCAGCTTAGCTTCTAGTTAAGCTTCTCTGACAAGTCATAAGGCTCACTCCAGATGCAGAAACACCAGCACTCTAGTGCTAATGACGCTACTCTTTCAAATAACATATCCCTCCTCCAGAAACGCCAGGTAATGCTTCAGAAAAAAATTAGAAATTGCAGCCTGTGTTGCTTGATCCAGACCTGCCCTGTGTAATTTTCCACGGTCTCTACAACTGCCTCTGTGATGTAGTGTTCTTCGCTTTCTGGGTTTTGTTTTTATTTTTCTCTCAATGTGCCAGAGGCCTGATGGCGCACTGCCTTTGCTGAGTGTGCTGCAACAGCCTGGAGAACCTCTTCATAGCTGCTGAATATACAAGGTAAGCAGAAAAGGATGTCAGCAAACCTGAGAGCAGCTTCCAGACCACTTATGGAAAGATAAGCTACTCCCCAACAGCAAGGTATTTCCATAAGGCACAGCATGCTGATAAAACCCCACAAATTCACAAAGCATGAATGCAATCACTGCCTAGGTTAGAGGAATCCTTCTTGGACAGGGACCTTTTCTCCTGAAATGGCAGGTGGGCCAACACATCAGGCTTTTTTCTTCACCATCCTATGGCATATCATTAGAGAATAGAAAACAAGCAACCTGGTTGCTCTCAAAGTAACCCACACCTTAAGAGGAAACCTGAAGGAAACTGCATGTGCCTCTGTGTGTGTGCATGTACAACTAGAGAAATATGTAATGAATGCTTTGATGACACCGTTTGAAAGCAATGTGAGTTGGGAGAGGTGAATGGTGAAGTACTGAACACACTTGTGAAAGATTTGCTTGATAGCAGTAGCAGATGATGCACAGGACCTGGACAGGCAGAATATTTTTGCTTGGGTTTAGAAAAGGAGAGGAAAGAGTGTGATTCAAGGAGCTGAAATACAACAGTGAAAAACAGGTGGGTTTCTATGTTTTGGTCTTTTATTTTTGCATTGTGTTTTACCAACAAATGTAATCAGTATGCATACAAGCTAGCTGACAACAATTAGATAGCAAGGTGGCCGGAAAATTATTAAATCCCTAAGGAAAGACAATAGATTCTGCTTTTAAAGTGCTCACAACAACATTCAAGATGGTATAGCAGATATGCATAATAGAAGATAGTCAGCCCAAGAAGCTGAGTTGAGGCACAGCTCCAGTCATGAAATTCAGTAGGACCATGAAAAGGCAAGAGGGTAGAGCAGGCACAAAAGGGGAAAAAAGAGCCTGAGTCTTTCATTAGAGCATGAAATCACTAAGTTTGGAAGGAAACCTAAAATATTCTAAGTTTCCTAAGTTGTACTTAGTTTCAGTAGTGTGAGACAGAAGAAAAAAAAAATTACTTTTCATGAAGCAGAAAGCAAAAAATTACTTTTCTTTTCTGCTTCAGAGCAACACACCTACTTCAACTGAAGGGGTTTTCCCTCACGCCCCCCAGTCAATAACCAGGGCCTAAGTACAATAAAAGCAGGGAAAACCACCCAGGGACCAGCGGGTTTCCTACACCACCTCCCAGAGCCTGACGTGGCGCCCAGCTCACAGAACGGACAGGGACCACAGGGTGTCATCTGCTCCAACCTCCCTGCTCAAGAGGGGTCATATCTCAGAGCACATTACACAGGATTGCGTCCAGACAGTTCTGGAGCACCTCCAGTGAGGGACGCTCCACCAACCTCTCCAGGCAACCTATTCAGGTGCTCAAGCACCCACACAGTAGAAAACTCCTTCCTCGTATTCAGGTGGAACTCCCTGTGCATCAGTTTGTGCCCGTTACCTCCAGACAGCGCCGGGAGAAAGACAAGGAGGATGCCCGGCGGGTCAAGCCTCTCTAGGTCGGGTCTCGCTCACCCTCCCCGCCCCCCGCCGAGCGCCATCCTTAGTCCCCTGACACCAAACCAACTCCTCACGCCGCCCGCGGGGCTCACGGCGCAGTTACCGCGAGATGGGCAGTTACCGCGAGAGCCGCCAGGGACAGGGGCGAGGGCTGGGTGACATCTCGCGAGAGCAGGGCGGCTCTCGGGCATGCGGGAGAAGGCGGCTGTGCCGCGCGCGATTGGCGGGGCGCGTTTCCCCTCCCCCGCCCGCTTCCGGCTTCGCGCATGCGCCGCGCGCCGCCGGGCCGTGTCCGTGTCTCCCCGGTGCGTGTGTCACCCGCGCGCGGTGGCTCTGAGGCCGTGAGAGCGTTCCCGGGCACCGGCCGCGCGGGAGCGGCCCCGATACGTGCAGCCCCCGCCGGGTAGGAGTGCAGGATCAAGGCAGCGCAGGGCCCCGGATACCTAGCCCGGAGGCGGCCCGGCCTGGCCTGACCCAGTCGCCCTGCCGGGAGCAGCTGAGGGAAGAGGTGGAGGAGGCCCTTGCCCGGTGTCCGTGTCCCTGCGCGGCGGCGCCCGCGGCCCAGAATGCAGTGAGGAGCCGCCGCCGCCGCCGCCAGGAGATACTTCCGTGTTGCGGGAGAGGCCGCGCCGGCCTGCGGGACGCTGCGGGCGCCGCTCCGCCGCCGCCGCATCGGGCAGCGCGCCCAGCCCTGGCCTCAGCCCGACCCCGTATGTATCGGTGCGGCCCCATGTGAGGCGGGCGGGCGGTGCGGGAGCGAGCGAGGCCCCTGCGCGGCCCGCGGGTGTCCGTCCCGGTGCGTGTGCGCGGCGCCGCCGGGTCCCCATGGCGCCCTGAGCGCGGCGGTGGCGGCGGGTTCCCTGGGCCGCGCCCTCGGCCGTGAGCGAGCTCGATGCCGAGCACCTCGGACGCGGCGGCCGGCGGGAGCGGGGGCAGCCGGGGCTGGGGCAGCGGCGGTGGCAGCAGCGCGGCGGTGGAGGCGACGGCCGACAAGAAGCGGCTGCACCACCGGAGACGGAAGCGCTTCGCGGCCCAGCCGCAGCCGCCGCCGCCGCCGGCCCCGCACCCGCTGCTGTTCCCGCTGCTGCAGCCGCCGCTCCTGCAGCCCCCGCTGCTGCAGCCGCCGCTGCCGCCACAGTCCCTGCTCTTCCTGGCGGCCACCGGGGCCTCGTCCTGTTGCGGGGACGGCGGGGAGCGGAAGCGACCGCGAGGCAAGCGGCGCTCGGGCTCCCGGCACAAGCGGCGGCGGGGCCGCGGCGGCGGGGGCACCCAGGAGGCGGAGAAGCGGCGCGGCAGCGGCGGGTTGAGCACTCTGGTGGAGGAATACGACGACGTGAGCTCCCAGTCCGAGGGACTGTTGGGTAGCGGCGCGGCCGGCGGGGGCAGCGGCGGGGGCAGCCCGGGCTCCTCCTCGGGCGGTGGGACTCAGCGGCAGCGGGGCGAGGCGGAGCGAAGCGGTCGGTCTCGTCGGGAGCACCGCGGCAGAAGCGGGCGCTCCAAGGAGCGGCACCGAGAGCATCGTCGGCGGGGAGAGGAAAAGGCGCAGCAGGAGGGGGCGGCGGCACCGGCCCGCGGGGCATCCGAGCCTTCCTCGTCGTCCAAATCCCGCAGCCGCCACAATCACACCGGCAGCCAAGATCGGGAGGGACTCAAGAGCAGCAGTGGCGGAGGCAGCGACGGCCGCAGGAAAGGCTCCCTCGCCTCTCCCAGCAGCGGCAGGAAAGACCGGGAGAGCAAATCGCACCGGAGCCGGACTAAAACGGTTAAAGAGCCGCCGTCGGCATACAAGGACCCTCCGAAAGCTTACCGGGACGACAAGCCCGAGCCCAAGGCGTACCGGCGGCAGCGCTCGTCCCCCAGCCCCGGCCGCGATGACAGCCCCCCTTTGCACCGCTCCTCGCAGAGCCAGCGCAGCCGCAAGTCGCTCAGCCCGGTGGGCGCCCGCTCGCCACTCAGCCCCTACAGCCGACGCCGATCCCCCAGCTACAGCCGGCACAGCTCGTACGAGCGCGGCGGGGATGTGTCGCCCAGCCCCTACAGCAGCTGGCGCCGGTCGCGGAGCCCCTACAGCCCCGTTATCCGGTAAGTCCTGGCCGGGGGCCGAAGGCGGGATGGGGTGAGGGTCGCGATACGTGGAGGAGGGGAGTAATGACTGGGACAGGAATGTAGGAGAGGCCGGAGAGGTTTGCATCCAGCAGCAATCCCTCCCTCTTGCCGTTTTGCTGCCAGAAAGCTGGGGTGAGGGGCAGGGGAGAGGGACAACTACAAGGATCTTCTGTCCTGTCCCTCGGGGAGAAACAGAGACGCGGGTGCCTGTAATATTTCTGCGGCTAGTTTCTCTCCGTGGGAGACCACCTGGCTAGAAAAAGGCATTTAAATGTTCAGGGACAACATTTTCAGGTGAGCGACTGAAAGAAGATGCTCCTTGCAGGACAGGTTTTCTGAACGACCAATTTTGATTTTTAAATCTTTTCTTACAAAGTACAGACGTTCTGTGGTACATTTTTATGTATCCTGTTTCTGGGTAAAATAGGATGCATATCGAATATATCTGAGTTTCTTTAATTTCTGCTAATCTAAAGAGAAAACCAGCTGACGGGCAATTTGTGTTTAAAGGGTTTTGTTCTTTTTAGAGGTCTGTAGAAGGACTTGGACTTTCTGTTTTGCTAGAAAATTGAGTCAGTGTCATGTTTTGATAAATTGTACAGTATTTTCCGTAACCTATGATAAACATAAGCTCTTTTCCTGGTAAGGTTATGCACGTGTATGTAATTGTTGTAGGCTTGCAGATAAATTTTCTTCAGTGTTAGTGGGAGCTCAGAGTGTAAGGGTCAGCATTGCTTAAATTTTTGAATTTTATGTGGAGAGGAAGGGTGAGCTGTATCTTTCTAATCAGATGCAAACCGTGCTGTGGAATTAAAGCTCTTCAGAATATTTTAACCTGCTGAAAAGTACACTGGTAATTTGAAAGTACTTGCTTAGTATGTGTTTATAACTGAAGATTTTTATTTCCTCTATTGGAATCTTACTATTGCCTCGTTGTTTGTAGATCTACGTAAAATCATGTCTGGACTTTATTGTAAAGGTATCCAGCAGTATGTTCTTCCACTGACAAGAATTTTGTTTGCAAGGCATTACCTAGTGGGTTGTCTGAGAACAGTTCTCTGGTGTTTTTAATAAGCATTTTGTGTTGATCGCCATTTGTGGTGTCCTGTAGTGTGTCCAGGGAACATGATAAAGCTGATCCACGTTTCACTGACTCTTGGTAGAGTCTGCTGTCCTGGGTGTGCATCAAAAGCTGTTCAAAGAGCAAAGTAACAAAGCTGTGTCCTACTTTGTTCAGAGAGAGAGTCAAAGTGCCTTGGGATAAGAATAGTGATTATTTAAATGTGTGGTTGTATGGAATAATCTTGTAAGCAATAGGGTGTTTCAAGAAGAAAACACTGTAATTGGTCTGAAAACATAATGCTGTTCTTCTGTGAGAATCTGTTACAAGTGGTTGAAAAACACTTTCAAAATTATTTAAGTAACAGCGTAGCAGGAATATGACGTGCATGGTTTGATTTAAATGCCCTAGGAATCAGTTTGTTTTCTGTAGTTGCTTATATCTTGGAATAGGAAAGCTAATAATGCTGCACAGAATTATGTATATGAGGCTTGCATTTAGGAATTGCTCAGTATTTAGGAATAGTCAGATTGACAGCCCAGTTAAGTTCAGAGTTCTGTCTTATGCACTAATTGGGTTGTAGTAGAGTTTTATAAGGAGTGTTCTTTTTTTGTTGGTAGTGGGCCTGTGATTTGAAGCATGAGATTTTAAATCTCGATTTTGGTATTCACTCTGTCGTGAGTAAATCTTGCTTGTGACCGCACATCTGTTTCTAGGAGTTATCTTTGTGACTCCCTGCTTTTCTTCCTCCCTCCAGTTGAATTGTAATTTGTATTCAGTTTTTAGCTGCTTACAGACAAATAAATGCAGACTGTCAGGTTTACAGGAGAGGGATTGGAACGGCTGAGTGAAAAGGAGAGGTTTCTGTCTGTAGGAAAGAAAGGTCTGTCCTAAGGGGGCATTCATTGCAAGAATGTCACCTTCGTAGGAAACAAAAGAAACGTAAAGTGTGAAGATAAAATCAGTTGTTGATAATGTTTACCTGTTGGAGAAATGAACGCTAGTGGTTTTTTCCTTCCATACAGTTATTGATCATAATGTGTGTTGCAGTGGCAGTGGGGGAATAGAAAGGAAGGGGTTTATGCTTTTTTTAAACCATTCAAAACTACATCATAATCACTTTTTGCTTGACTTTGTAGTATTACAGCCAAAATGCTGAATTTTTTTGCTGTCCTGTTTGATAACGATACAGTGGCCTTAGACTTGATAGAGTATTATTGTTTCATGGAGGCAACAGCTTCTTACAGCACCTGTGTTCTTCATCTGGATGATTTAAAGGCTTAGTTCTGGGCTTGTATCCAGCTGTAATGATGTTCGGACACTAGGAACTTTGTATGTCACTATTTCAGCCTGCAAGTCTTTTTTGCTCTTTTTGTTTTATGTCGCATTGCATGTGTCTTCTCTAATGTTACGTAAATTACCCAGTTATTCGGGTATATAGAAAATTATTACGAAGCAGTTCTAGCATGCTTGGAAAGCTTGTGTGTTTAGTGGTGATTTTTTAACCTAGGTGTCTGACCTTAGGGAGAAACTTCTAGTAAACAGCTGAAGAGAAACAAGTGAAGTCAGCTTTGCTTGTTTGGAGCAGCAACAGTGTGTTGTTGCTGAGGTTTGAATTGCAGTAGTGACTTAGCTGTTTTTAGGTGATGTTTGGCTGTGGGTTCTAAGGAGAAGCAAAGACACAGGACATGTGTGTGTTCCATACTTAGTGATTTCTCTTTGAATGACTAATTGCATTTTCCATTATAATAGCAAGAAAAGTTTGTATTTGGATTAATTGATTGAGCTGTATTCACTTGTTGGACAAAACTTTACTTGCTGATGGTGGATTTGTATTACTCTATTTTCTTGTGGATAGGGTAACACAGTTGTTCTAAAGTAGCACATGCATATTTTTGAAATGGAAATTCTTCCAAAAGTATGAGGTGTTTATTTCTCTACTGGTAAAATGACTGGATTACAAAAAAATAATTCTTAACCAAACCCCGTGGTTGACAAAAGAAGCAGACAGTCTATTGCATTCTACAATTTCATGCTAAGCTAGTTTCCGGAGAACAACTTTTTGTAACTTGAGTCAGGTCCCATGTTATGTGATCACACATTTAATTCAGTTAGCAGTATAGATGAGTAATCATATTTTTCCAAATTTGGATACACCTACCCGTCCGCTTAGATAAGAGTAAGTGGGTGGGGCACTACTAGTGTAGTATTACGATGTGCATAGATGTTGATTGTAGCAGATTTCATTTTGGTACCAGAGTCATCTCTGTATTGGTAGCTAAGTCTGTAGTAGTGAGGCTCTCCAAAATATGGGTAATTTATGTGCAAAATCACAAGAAGTGTAGGGAAAACAGTAAAATATATATTCAGCTAGAAAATGGAGAAGTCATGGTGCCATACACTGATATGAAAATAACTTTAATTCCAGTAATGCTGCTAGTTTTGAATTTCAAGGATTAAGAGAGAATTTGACTTCCTGCCCCTTGATTAGTAAAAATCGATTTTTTAAAAAAAAAATTAAAGCTCTCTAATTTTGTTTAGTAAAGCTGTGTTTGCAGAATTTAAAACGGACCACTCTAGGTTTTCACTGATTCGAGTAGGTAATTTTTCTAGTGCACATTTCTGGCCTTCACCTTTTGCTCATGTGCCTTTCCTTTTTTCCCTTGTTGCTGCTGCTTCTTTCCTTATTTGAAAAAGGAAATTTCATTTGAAAAATTTAACTTCAAATGTGTTCAGAACACAGATTTTGACTTGAGTTGACCTGTTGCTGGTTAATTTCTTTGTAGGCCAAGTTCTCATATGAAAATCGGGGGTTTTAAAGCAGGTTCAAGAAACAAATAAAAGCCCAGCTCAGTTTTCCAGTATGTGTTGGAGACCCTTTTAAAGACTGACAGTTTGAATCAGTAGGGGAGGTTATGTAGTCTTCATGTACAAAGCAGCTCAGTAGTAGCTTGGTTGCAGAGCTACATAGAATATAACCTTGAACTAGGGCCTGGGGAAAATAAGTAAAATTAATGAATAAGGTATCAAGTGAAAGTAATGCCATTACTGTAATGGCATAAAGAAATGAACTGTATGTTTGCCTGCTAGAGTAACATGGAAAAAACTATACTACGAGCTAAAATGTTTTGTCAAGATGTTCATGTTACAAAGGGATTGTAAATTAATTGGAAGGTCTGTAGTGAAGCCAGTTGATTCAATTTAGGTCTCTCTTTTCAAATACACTTGCTGTGCAGGGAAGGATGGCAGTGCTTAGTCAGTAGTCTGGTATTACCTGTGGGTTAAAGGAAGAGCTGGGCTACAGTGGTTGTTTTAACCTCCTTTAAACTGTTAGGTTTCTTGGTTTTTGCTTTTGTGTTCTCATAAATCCCTTCTTGTTATGCCTTGTTAAAAAGTTACTGACAAAGTCAGTTCCCTTGTTCAGCTCACAGACCCTACCTGTTTCAGCTATAAAATTGTTTGCACTTAAGTAACTTGTAGCTGGCCACCAGCATGATGCATTTAGCTTGCTCCTCAAGCAGTTTTCAAGAAGCTGTTTTCAAGTTTAGAAACATGAGAAGATAACACATGAGTGTTCTGATTTGTCAGTAAAATGTATATTTTGGTATTAAGGAGGTATTGAAAGGGGACAGAAAGAAAAAATAGGGGGGATGTAGAAAAATAGCATGACAAGAAACACCGTGTAAGCTGAATGAAATGTATTCCTGGAAATCTGATGTGGGTAACAGTTTTCTTTCCTCTGGTTTCAAATATCAAGGTAGTAAAACATAGCACTGTAAGGTACTACTTGGAATTCTTTCATTCTCTGCTCGAGAATGTAAGTGGTATTATAACAGTGGACTTTTTTCTTTGTTGAATTAATCAGTAAATTTACTGTTTGGTAATTTTTAGTGAGCTAGTAAAGTGCAAAAAATGCTGCCTATCAGGAAGGATAAATGTTGTAACAGTTTTGAAACTGCAGTTCAAAACATTTTGATATTTTTAAGTAGTTTTCTAAAGTGGCTAAGTACATTGTATGAAGCAGAGAAGCAATGAATACCTGTTTGTTTTATGAGATGTTGGGTACTAGGCAAAACCAAAAGATCAAAAAGAAAGAACTGTGATACCTAAACCAGCTTTTTTTTTTTTTTTCTTTTTTTTCTTTCTTTCTTTTCTCATCTTTGAGGGCATTATTTTTCTTGGTCTGAAAAGTGGAGTTTTGGTTTCAGGGTGGCTTCCTTACTAGTGCTTTCTTCCTCTATCACTTTCTTTAAATTTGCCACTTCGCCTGTATGGTTTGTAGATAATATCTTAATGGTTTGTTGTTGTTGTTTGTTTAGGTTTTTTCTTTTTTTCTTTTTTTTTTTTTTTTTTAGCTATAGCTAAAATGTAATTTCTTCCATATCACTTTCCAGCTAGTCTAGTTGTGTTCACAGGCTTCTTTGTTGCTGTCTCTAGGGAAGAAATGAAGCAGCTCTAGAACTTACATTACTGATACTTATGGTCTTCAGGTACACCAGTTTTCTTTTCTTTTGTCCCCTCCATGTATAAAAACACACTGACATCTGTATATAGCTCAGAAGGGATTTTACGAGTGCATGAAATGTGGTGGTTGGCCTCTCTGTAGGCATCTAGGCTTGTGTGAAATGAATTAAAGATGCTGATAGAAGACTATTAATGGCTTAAGTGACAAAGGTACTCTAAAATGGGGCAGAACTTCTGGGTGCACACAGGGACAAACATCGAAGGGAAGTTACCTTCTTAGTAACCTAGGCTTCTTATTAGCCTCTCCCCTTGTGTGTTAGCAGCACATACTGGTGCTTATGTTTACCAGAGTGAAATGTGGCCTTTAGGTTTAGTAAACTTCCTGATCTGTCCTGACTTCAGGAAGAGAATTTTGAATTGCATTGTTCGATGTGTTTGCTTTTTGCAGTGCAGCTCTGTGCATTTGCAGCCACCTTTCTTTTGTGCCTTTTTATTGTGTTAAAAACAAGCTGCTGGCTGCATCTGAAATAATTGGCATCAAATGTCAGATAAGGCATCTTACGTGTGTGTGTATGCATGCATATACATTTAATAGAGACGTGGTGGAAGATTTAGACTGTGTACTTCAGATATCTCTTCTGGTGTTTCTTCAGGGTCTCACTAGGCAGTCAGTGTCCTTTTAACTGGCAGGTACTGGCTGTTGTGTGAGTATGTTTCTGTGCTGCTGTGACTGCATCTTTTATGTCAAATGTTAGGTCTGAACAGAGTGAGCTGGCTGATTTTATTATGTATAAGGCAATATTTCTCCACTCACAGTACTGTGTAAGCTTTTGAGGGAAAGCTTGTAAATGTGTCCATATTTTTTGGGTTTTGGGTTTGTGCCATTTTTATTTTTATAGGTGAAAACTTGTATGTAAGTTGACTAGTCTCTTGGGACTGCTGAACCACACAAATGAAGAAAAGTGGTAGTTGAGTGTTTAAAAAGATTATTAGGCTTATGAAACAGCAGGGTTTATCATTGTAACTTCAATAACTAGCACTTTTGACAAATCTGCTTTTTACTTAAAATTCAGGATTTGTCTGTTTAGTTGAAAATGTTAATGTTTTTCCTGTATTTTCTAGGGTTCAGCTCAGTGGTTCAGGTACAGCAAGGGATTCTTGCTAAGTTTTTTGGGATGCTAAAGGTACTATATGTAGATAATATAATAGTTTTTTCTTACATAAATAATGAAAAGTTTTTGGAAAATTTAAACCAGTGCAGAGATTATAATCAGTCAACATATTTCATAACCAGGCTGCTATCATTTTGATCTGCTATTAAGGGCTATAATAGGTACAGCGACTGAAATGTAATTATTTGTGTGCATGCGTATCTGCTGTCTCCCACATGAATCAGTTCTGACATGAAAAAGTTGCGCAGTTGTCATATGGAGTGTGAAACCCACAGTAGATGATGGTTGGAGTTTTTTTGTTTTTTTTTTTTAGCTGAGCTTGCATAAATTCATGTTCATGTCCCAAACTCTCTTGACTAGTATTGGTAAAGTATAGGCATCGATCCACTGTCAATTCTTGTTTGTTTTTGAAGTATAGAAATTTAGGTTATTTTTGCCCTAAATTTTCAAAACTGCCTCTTCCTCACTGAGTTATGCTAGCTGATCAGATGATCAAATTAGTTGTCACTGATTTAAACAGTTTTTTTTAGTTTTATTCTTAGTAGTGAGCTAAACAAACGTGTTTTATTTTGTACCAAAGTGGAACAGAACCAGTCTTAGAATGAGGTGTGGTGTCTTACTGTGTTGTTTTAAGCTGCTACTTCCCTTTTGTAGTACATGTGAAATTATGTCTGTATTTGTTAGTTGTGCGATTACTTTCTTTGTTAGGTATCAATCAAAATGAGCACACCACACTTATGAAAGAAATAGGGCTCATTGACCTTTAGGGCATGTTTTAAATTTAGTATAGGTTGCAGTGAAGTGCTTGGGATGGAGATTGTTCTACAGGTAATTGGATAGAGAGTCAGTCTGAAATAGCTGATTTGTAAACAAGATCTTCAAGAATTTTTTTTCCATGACAGGTCAGTGACATCCTTGCAAATGATGCACCAATTATAGAAGTCAGTTTAGGACTAACAGGGACTATTAGCTTGTGCTTGATGCTGGAGAAATGTAATTATACTGATTCCAGGTGGGTGAAGATCTACAGTAGTAACACCTCTGAGATCTAGAGTAATTCCTCTCCAAAAGAGACAGCAGTGTGAGGAGAGCTTTGGTCTAGCATTTGTAGTGTGTACATTTTCTAGATTTTCTCCATTTTTCTTCCTGCTAGGTTGTCTTAACTCTGTATAATGGAACTTTGTGTATTTTTAGTTTTACTCCTGTTTGCCCAAACCTCTGAAAATATTCTGTGGGATTTAGTACTTAGATTTTTCAAAAGAATGAGAAAAATTACTTCAGCAACAGGATTCGTAATGGAGAAGTGAGTTTTCAATAGAATTTTTGTGCCAAATATTATGATCTTTTATGGTGTTTATTAGACATGAACATTAATATCTCTTTACTGAGTGAACCAAGCATTAGATTTTGGTTGAAAATTGTTAGAATTGTGAAGCTTTTTTCAATTAAAGTATTAAAAAAAAAATAGGATTATGATTGTTATTGTTACTGTTACTATCTGTCATTGTTACCTTGCTGTGCCAGAAAATCCTGTAAAATCTGCTTCCTGATGGAGAATTGAACTGTGCTAGTTTCCAAGAGTTATCTTCATCTGGGATTTGATTTTTTTTTCTTTCATAAGTCTTCAGCCATTTGGATCAATTTCACTTGCAGAATTTTGAAGCTTGTGCTGTACTATACAGTGTGAGTACACATTGTTTTCAGTCACTTTTGATTGATCTGAGTGACTTTTATTGGGTAAGAGTTCCTGCATTATAAAAAGAAGAGAGTGTAAATTTAGGAATTAGTCAGTATTGCACAGAAAAGAAATCTTATTGTACTAGATTAAATATTTATTCAGTTGAAGCATTGAGATGTAATTTCTGATGTTGATAATAAAACTGAATTAATTTAATTATCAGTAAAATTAAATTTGGTGTGGGATGGGTAGTCTTGGTCATAAGGCTTGTAGTTGGCGTGCTTTGTGTTTGTTTATTTGGGTTTTTTTGTTTGGTTTTTTTTTTTTTAATTTTTGTATGGTCTGGGTTTTTTGTTTCATTTAGTTTTGGCAGCTCCATACACTGGTGTGATCTTTTGAGCTCTGAAATTCTTGTATCCTCAGGAAGTCTTATTTTTGCTATTGCTTGATACTTTTTTCTTGGTTCAGCTGATGAATACTGGGTGTTTTTAATCCTGAGTATGCTTTTTCCTCCTCTTTAAACGATAAGCAGAATAGATTTGCATCAAACTTGAATTGAAAAAGTTCTTGTACGTCTGATGAATATCCTTGTTACTCTTGGTATGGTAAAATGGATTATAACACCTGTATTTTATTTAATTTATTTAATAACATTACTATGTGGTAGCAGTGGATTAGGTTACTTTACTTATTCTATGCCTTTCAGCTCAATTAATTTTTTCCTGTTATTTCTTAATGAACAACTGACTCAAAGCTAGTACTAGGCAAGTTAGAATATCCCTTTGAAATTTTGAGTGAAAAGTCATTTGTATGAAATGGTATTGTTGTACAGTAGAAGTTTAAGATTTCCCCCCCACCCTCGTCATTCTAGGCGATTTTCTTGCTATGATTTTGCAGGGAGCTTAGATGTTTTTGTTTTGTTTTGTTTTGGTTTTTTTTTTTTCTTTCTATTGGTGTCTGCATTCAGATGCAGTTACAGCATAGGCCCAGTTGGGAGTTATGTTTGCTTGTCAATAGCTGTAACAAATACTGGAAACTTGGGCTTCTTTTTTGGGGGGAGGTTGATTATTTTGGTTCTTTCTGGAATTGTACAGTTAGATTTCAAAAAAGAAAAGCTGTCTTTCAATTGGTTTCATTGCAGCCTTCAGTATTCCATTCTTTTTTCTTTAGTATTCAATTTTTTTGTTAACTTATTTTAATTTTATTTATGGGAGTGAAGATTCAAAAGTTCTTACAATTAATGCTTCAGTGTTGTTTAGATTTCTCATCCAGTTGTAATTTTAATTTCATTTTGTTGAATTCTGACTATGTAGTCAATTGATTTTTTTTCTCAAATACTGTATATACTAAAGGTGTTTGTACAAGCTGCATACATTGATACTTTCTTTAAGGAGAAAAAATATCTTAAGTAGTGAGGAAAGCAGAGCATTTCTTGCCTTATATAAGTGCTGTATTTTGCAGTTTTGTAAGAGGAGAAACTACACATAAGGATTTTATTGTTTTCTATCAGAAAGGTGTAGAATCTTGATTGATTACCTATAGATTTTTATTTTTTTAATGCATGATCTTTCCTATTTCATAGACTTCTGTTTATTCTATAAGCATGGTGGTAAGAGTTGAATTTAAAAATGTAATTTGCCAAAATGTGGATGTGTTGTGCTGGGAAATGTGCTGGGAAAGCAGCTAGACTTAATTTTACCTGGGTAAATCTTTACTTTTTTGAAACAGGAGATCAAAATGTGCTGGGAAAGCAGCTAGACTTAATTTTACCTGGGTAAATCTTTACTTTTTTGAAACAGGAGATCAGCAAAATCTCGAAGCAGAAGTCCATATTCATCAAGGCACTCCAGGTCTCGAAGCAGACACAGATTGTCTAGATCCAGAAGTCGTCATTCAAGTATTTCTCCTAGTACATTGACTCTGAAGAGTAGCCTGGCTGCTGAGCTGAACAAAAACAAGAAAGCAAGAGCTGCTGAGGCGGCCAAAGCCAGTGCAAAAGCTTCCAATACTTCAACACCCACTAAGGGAAACACTGACACTCCCATAAGCGCACCTCAAGTGAACAATGTTAAGGACCTGAAGAAAATCAAAACCGAGCATACACCTTCTCCTACCAGCTGTGTAAATCTGAAAAACGACAAGGCAAAAGCAAAGGTCTCACTTCCTGAAACAAAAGCGGAAAATAATTTAATTGCAGACAAAATTACTAAACAGAAGCCTGCAGCAGTAAAAGAGAATAAATTGACTGTTGTGAAACAGGCACCGGTCCCTGTAAAAGAGAAAAGCAAACCGAGTACGCCAAGTGTAGTAGCCAAGGAGAAGGATCGAATTGTTGTACTACCGACCTCCACACTGCCACCCTTGCCTTTGCCTCCCACGCTGCCTGAAGATAAAGAAACTGATAGGTGAGTTGTGACAGAGGTTTGCTTTTGGGATTATTTGTTCCTTTTTATAAAGGCTGTCATTTTTTCCTTTGGAAAAGAAATACCAAACTATGTACTAGATCAGGCTAATGCATTGTTTAATTTGTTCGTGCTCTGCAGCTGTTTGACTGGTGGTTTTTACTGAGCTAGAGGAATTTGATCTTAAAAAATAATTTAATTAGTTCTTCAAAAAGAAGAGTTTGGTCTAAGAAGAATCTTTCTATAAAAATTCTGCTAAAGAAATGTTTTCAAAATTGCTGGTGCATAATAGCTTTGTGACTACTAAAAGTGCATTCAAGGATTCAGGATTTCAAGTTTGGTGTGAACATATACATACTTCTGGGGAAAAGTTGAATTCAGTAGCAATACATCAAAATTCTTTATTTTGCTGGGGTTTGAAGAAAAGATTCTCTTCCCTTTGAAAGGCAATTGTTTTATAGCTGGGCATTGTTTTAGTGTAGTTTATTTTAAAAATCAGTATTATTTTGAGTATGTATAATGGAAGTTGGGTTCATGACTTGTCATTTGTGTTAATTTTGAAGTGTAAAAATTGGTCTGTTGTGAAGAAATTAATTTCTTTGTTCCAGGTGTCATCTGAATTTAGCCTGTGTTAGATCTGTAGTCCTAACAGAGAATTTGTGTGGTGATTTGTATTGGAAAATTAAGCTGTTAGAAAAGTTTTTTGTTTGATTTTTTTTTTGTTGGTTGGTTGTTTGTTAAACTGAAGGTGCTACATGTCTCCCATATGTATGCAAGAAATCGCAAGTAAGCCAGAAATTTTTAGCTAGAGGTGAAAATGTTTTTCTTGTGTTTGCTAGTAATTTAAATTTGTATTAAACATTAAGGGTGCACAGAAGGCCTTAGGAAATAAATACAGCCTAATGTAGTATTAGACAGCTACACATTCTTTTAAGTTGTGAAAAAGGAATCGTTTCTTGCCCTTCAGCATTAAACTCTAGCAAATGTAGTAATGGTGTAGTGAATGTATGATTGTGTTTACATTTGTGACTAAGCCATCCTCTAGGTAAATGAGAATCCTGATACTGTGAGCAAGATTTACTGTTTTAACTAAAAACTAGTTTCTAGTTTAACTAAAAATGACTGCCATTGCAGTATTAATTGCAACAATATGAGATGAGATTTCATATTGAAGCTGGCTGGTTGCTTCTGATTATTATTATTATATTTTAATGGATCTGCTGTTTTAAGTTAGCTAAACTAAGGAGTTGAGCTGCAATTAAGCAGTGGTTCTTTCAGCACTGGGCTCATTCTCTTTTCAAGTAAAAGGCTTACTGCTTGCAGACAGCTGTGTTAGAAAGATTAATGAGAAGTAGTGGAACGTTTTATGCTTTGCTTAGTTTTGCCTATAGGATGTTATAAACTTTGGATCAGAAATTATAAGTCATGATAAAACTTAAGTCATCAAAGGAAGGAGATCAATGTTTGTAATGGTGGAGGAGGGCAAAGATATTTACCTTGAGCTCTGAGTTATTTTGGGACAGTTGTGTCAACAAAGAAAGCTTGAGCTCGGTGCTATGCAGAACTGTCTGGTTCCTTCAGTAAGAATCTCGTAAACCCACAAACAAGTGACCTAAGGGAACATGAGTGTTGCAACCCCACAGTGCAGGTTAGTTCAAAGGGAAAATTGCCCTGGTTGTCAATGATGTCTGATTTAGCAGACCTGAAAAAAAAAGCCGCACTTGGCTGCCTCTATTTTCATGTGCCACTTTTAAAATCTGTGTCAGAACCTTTCATGTGTTATGCTTTCACTCATATTGAAAATTTTGGGGAAAAATTATGAGAGAAATACTAATATATAAACTTCAAAAATAAGGTTTTTTTAATTGCCATGGCAGTTACATGCAGTGCACTATAAGGTGGTTTTTTCTTTATAGCATGTTAAACACTATATTTGTAGTGAGGGCAGTCTATGCTTCCTTGTGATGCTTCTTTAAAATGGGGCCGTGGCAGTTTAGGAAGTGGTAAAAGACATAGAAGTGTTCAGCCTTCACAGAGAAGCATAGACATGCAAAACATTGGAATGCTTTGTTTGAATATACAGGAATTACTAATAGCAAGAAAAGTAAGAATTAATGTATGTTAATTAATAAGCTCTGTTATGCAAGTTGGCAATATCTTTCCATTTAGAGAAGTTCCTGCGTTACCTATGAAACTAAGCAGGTAAGAAGTTGCAGAAAACCCATCACAGAGGAGGATGAATAGTGGGATTTGGCAAATGCAACTAACTTGGAAAATGTCCCCTCAAAGCATGACTTAAATTTTATTGATACAGTGATGGAAATTAGGAGTGATTACTGTGTGAGAGCCTGTAGGGGAGAAACAGTCGTGTGATTATATAAAGTTTAGGGATGGTCACAGCTTTAAAATTACTGGATATGCAGTAGCTGAACATACCTAGTTAAACTGAAAGAAGTTCTGGTAAAATGGAACCATGTACTTTGGAAAAAAACCAGTGCAGCCATTGTGATTCCCCATTAGAATGGGAAGAGTATTTCTAAGATCACTGTGTAATTGTTAAAAGATGCTGTACGAGTGTTTGGAGATTTTTCTCAAGATGGAGATGGACGGTATCTGTTACCTAATTATAGTTGGTTAAATATCAGTCAGATATCAGTAACCCATGTCAGAAAATCATTGTCATTTTTTCATCTGATTTTTTCCCCCCACTTGATTGGCACGGTGATCACTAGAAATGTGTTGAATCTGGAATGTTTCAGCAGATGTGTGCAATTAGAAATTGTAAATGAAGTGATGCGGGCAGCCTTGTAATGCCTAGCAGTGTTAGTGTAAGCGTGAAGCTCATTATCTGTGGAGAACAATTTTAGAGAGACCTGGGTTAGTCAGATCATCTCTCTTATATGAGAAGTCAGAGTACAGATTTTACCACTATACTTTTGATGTCTGGCAGCACCTGAGCTCTAAATATTTTTAATAGTCTAGGCCATAAGCTTGGAAAGAAGCTTATGTGGCAGAAGAAGTCTGGCCTAGTAAGACTCCCTGTGCCATCTGACCTCAGCTTTCATCAGAAAAGTCTGATTCCACAGTTCTGTAGAATTGTGATATTTAACTGTGCATCATCCAAAGAGCTATTTGTGAGTCATTTATCCAAGTCCTGCAAATTTTAAGAGCTGAGATTTCAGGTGTTGGTGCATTGACAGTCTAGAATGTATTAAAAAAAATTCTACCAAGTTTTACTTTTACGTTAATATATTACTATCTTCTACTTATTAGCAAAATTATTTTTTTTAATAGTTTGAGAGAGAATCTTTCAGTGAAGTCAGTTAAAGAAACAGAGAAGAAACTTCGCCATCTGCTTGCAGACTTGCCGCTTCCACCTGAGTTGCCTGGAGGAGCTGAGGTACCCAAAAGTCCTGAAGAAAAGAAACCAGCAGTTCAGTTACATAGCAAGAGAAGACCAAAGTATGTTTACTAAACTTTTTTTAAAGCTTATCAAGCAAGTAGAAATAATAGTTTCTTTAAAATATGTTCTTATGAAAAGACATCTGCTTTTCGACATTTTTAATATTAATGTGGCTTTACTCAAACTGCATGGTTTATTGCCACTTAATGGTAATAAGACAGTTAACTAATAATGTCTCAAATAGTGTTGAGGATGTCTTCAAAGTTAAGACTATGCCTAGATAGACTAGCTGTATTCTTAAAAATATTTGTTGCTTTCTAGAATATGTGGACCACGACATGGTGAAACAAAAGAAAAAGAAATAGACTGGGGAAAGCGCTGTGTGGATAAATTTGATATCATTGGTATTATTGGTGAAGGCACTTATGGGCAAGTTTACAAAGCCAGAGATAAAGATACGGGTAAGTTCAGAAAAAGTAAATGTAATCCTACAATTTTAAATGAACAGGATGATTTTGGGTTTTGTTTTATGTTGAATAAAATTCGTAGTATTCTGCCCTGTTACGTTAGGAAGTTTTTTTGTTGTTGGTGTGTTCAATTTTAAATCTAGCTTTTGTCTACATCAGGAATTATTGTTTGCTGCATTGGAAAATCATTTATCTATAAAGCTGTGGCTGAAATCAAGCTGTGATACAAGTAAACACGTGGCAAGAGTCTAATAAGCCACCTGCTAATGTATTAATCTCTGGGGGTCCAACCTTTGCAGAGAAGTGGCTAAAATTAATTAGCAAGACTGCTCTTCAGAGGTGTTTTGTAAATTGAAATATTTAATAAAGAAAAATAACCAAAAAACAAACGTTACAGAAAACAAATGATAAGCCATGCACAGGTGTCTGAGAAATATCTGACACCCTGCTAGAAACACTCCAAAAAGCCTTTTTTTTTTTTCCTTTGAATCCCTTCCTAAGTACTGAATATTCTAGGAGGGACAATCTGGCTTGCAGCCCATAGAGAGAGATACAGGGTTTGAAGAATGGTGACAAGATTGAATAGATGCTTATCTCTTGGCACTGAACCAGTCACTGTCAGAAGGGTATCGAAGTTTCTGGGTTCTTTACCTTAAGGGATGAGTCTTAAACTTTTCCCTATATGGAAAACACTTGTTGAGTGTGGGAAATGCATCCCTACAAAGCTGAGTAGTCCTAATTCTTATACTTTGAGTGTTGATGCTCTGTATGAAGGTGACCTGGTAAAGAAGAGAGGCTAAATATCCTGGAGAAATTAAATGTCAGCCTAAACAGGTTTGCAAACTATAATGAAGTTTGTAAAGGGATGTAACTGTGAAAGAAGCTGTGTGTAAAACTTGGTCATGGTTGTTTGTACTTCAGTAGTCACTAGTTCATAGTAGGAAGAGAATCTGCTTCTGTGCAACACAGCCCTGAGGAGTTGCACATGGGATATTCTTGCAATATAACTGACTTCAGGATAGTTACATTATTTTTTAATTCTTTTAAACTATTGCTGAAATGAGCGGGCAGTCACCAGTAGGATACATAATATTGTCTCTAGTTCTAAATAGATTATCCAAATTCTTTATATATGCTGTATGCTGTGTGATTGTTTTGTGTTCAGTTAAGTATTTCTTTCTGTGATTGCTTGCCCTTCTGGCTGGTTTGTGCATGCTTTGAATGCTGGACCATTTTCTACTTCAGCAGTAACTGAATCCCATAGGACCACATACCAGCCTCAGTTCCTTCTTTCTGATCGCCAGAAGAATAAGCAGTGTGATTATAATTCCTTCTTCATTCTTTACCTGTTGTTGTCTCAGTTTGCAAACTTTAGTTCTAGTTGAACTGTCACAGATTTTTACCTCTACCTTGAGAATCTTTGCAAATCATTACTAGAATCTCCTGAGATTCTCTGCACATTTGCTTTTTAATCCTGCCATAACCATATTGCCTTTTTGGCAAACTTCAGGTTTTTTGTGCATCACAGTCATCTTTTAAGCTCCCATAGAAGTTCTTGCTTTTTGCATTGAAGGTGTCTGTGCAAATGCAGCAAGCAAATCAGTTAGCTTTGGATTCAAATCCTATGTGGAGAGTGGCATTGTGGCCTTTGGGAAAACTTAGAAGAAGCTGTGTAATGGGCTTTTGGAGAAAGTGGATATGGTATCATGCTGAAATATGATTTATTGTGAGTGTATCTTGTAAGTTAGTGTAGGGTAAGTACTACTTAGAACTAACAAAGATATCTGGTCTGTCAATAAACTTCCCAGACACAGCAACCAACTTCCAAGAACAAAATGATTGAACAGGCATGTATGGTCTGTAGGCATCCTCCATCATGAGTAGATCATACTCATGCCATTTTGCAGAATCCAGTTTGATCCAGCCCAGCCTGCAGTAAAATAGTAAGGGAAAACCTTCTCACTGTAAAAATGGCAGTGCCATTTGTGCTTGTAGAAAGTATACTGATGAATTTGAGAACTCTTTAGTCATCTGCCTCATATCTTGGACTGCATACTATTTTTGTCTAGATACATGCAGTCTGACTAGTGGTGATGTAGTATTAAGAAATCCAGAGCAGTCACAGGCCTCTGCTACTGATAATCACTCTTAACTGGTGGACATGGTGTGGAATATCAGGATATGTGAGTGAGCTGTGCAAGAGGAGGAAGGATAGCCCTTATAATGTGTAGATGAAAATTCTCATTTTTGGTTTTGCTTCTGTATATGATTCTGATTTCTGTTCAGTATAGTGCTTGGTACAGGCATCCGGATTTTAAAAATCAAACATACAAATCAATAGTAATCCCATGGTTTGGTTGCTAATCTTAATGGATTTTATTTAAATTTTCTCTTAGGGGAAATGGTAGCACTGAAGAAAGTACGCCTGGATAATGAAAAGGAAGGGTTTCCAATTACGGCTATTCGAGAGATTAAGATTCTTCGACAGCTTAATCATCAAAGCATTATCAACATGAAGGAAATAGTAACGGATAAGGAAGATGCTTTGGACTTCAAGAAGGACAAAGGTATGTATGTCAACAGGGGTTCCTCTTTCTGGACCTATTCTGAATATGATAGTCTGCTATGCTCGATTTGAAGTTACGCTTCATTAAAAAATATGTTTGCAAACTGTAATGCTTGATGAGGGATTTTAATTTTGATTTAAATACTATATGCAATTGTTTATTTAACTCAGCTATGCATTTTGCTAATAGAAACGTTTTCTGCAAATATTTTGTGTGATACAAAAATGCATTGCTTGATCGTGGTTTTGCTATAGAGGAGCAGATGTTTGACTCCTTGACACCCATGGATTAGGGAGGCCATCAGTAATAGGAAGCTCTTAAATGTGAGCTTTTTTTTATAACCTTTTATTTTTTTAGTACTTTGTCATAATACTTAGAGTATAGTAGGCTGAATGCTGAAGAGATATTTTTCATTTTAGACCTTGGTTTTATTTGAATCGTTCTTCAGTTACTTTTTTGTTGATTAAGCATATGTGTTCGGTGGGCTAGAAGAGTAGTAAATTAAAAGAATGAAAAGCAAGACTTGTGTAGTGGTAGTGTTTTTCCCCAATGAGAAGGCATGTGGACTTCTACTCTTGGTTCCTTCACTTTTAAGTCTGTCTTGTTTGAATTGCTTCAACTTCCTTAGTCTAGAGATTCAAGCAAACAGTGAAAATCATGCAGTATTGTTGCTTGGTACTTTTGATACTGGAGTGGCATTTTGCTGCTGGAGGCATTTCATTTTGGGTCTAAGTGTTGCAAACCTATAATTTCGGAGGTATTTTAGTCATCCTGGGGGCAATTTGTTACATTGTTTGGCTTAGGAGAGTGTTTGGAATTCCGTACCTGTCCTTCCCTGCTCTTCCTTCATGGGTCTCTATACAGCAGCAGTGCAGGTAGAAAATGCTCTAATTACTGCATGGCCAGCTGAAACACCAGGTGATGCGATGATTCAGAAGGTGGATATGAAGCAGGAATTAGTTTGGGTATTTTTTCCTAGCATCTTTAGGGAGTATAATACCTTGAAGTATATACAGTGCTGACATACTTAGAAGTGGGAAGTATCTAGCAAGTTTCTCGAGATTTGTGCAGATTCAGTGGTCAGGCCTCACTCAAAATCCTGACAGTCTGCAGCAGCCAGTTTAGTTTTTGTATGTGAATCTTGCACTAAGTTTTGATGAGGTCTAACCTACTTGGCTAATGAGGCCACATTGAGTCTTGACTTAATACATAATGACTCATTAATGAATTTTCTTTCTTTCTATTTAGTACTATGTTTAGAATTGAATAGTAAATTTTTTTTTTGTATTTCAAACTGTGTATCATTAATTTTACATTTGTTTTTTTTTTTGTCCAAGTCTCTATTTGTGTTTTTGCTATTACTTCTGATCTAATTTCTTGTTCTTATTTAACAGTTAAAACAAGTACATTTTCTCAAAATTTACAAGGGCAGGGGCTTCTCTGGAGATGGTAGAATAGAATTTCTGATAGTTGAGTAGGTTCTGACAATTTCTTGAAAACATTAGCAGGATAATGAGACTGCTGTTACAACTTCTCTGTGAAAAGATGTAAGTTGTGGTTTTCTCAGGCACTGTATTCTGTATTTCTCTAACGAGTAGTTCTTTGTGAGATAGGGATTCATGGCCAAATTGTAGTCTGTGGAGGGAATGAATACAAATGGGAGGAAGTTTGGTCATTTTCATGGTAAAGTGTTGCAAATGAATAAGTAGGCTGCCTAACAAGGAACCATTAGAGCAGTGATAGTGATACCTTACAATGGGCAGAGTTTACAGCAAAATCAGGGTGTTTTGCTGAACATGCTTATGGTGAACATGTTTATGCCTGATATATGTTACATGTTTACCATAGCTTTGAAATATGACTTGGAAAGCCCTGCTGATGTCCCACTTAGAAGAACAGGGAATGAGAACATTTTTGCTATCACATGTTTTTCTAGTTAGTATGAGTGAAGTTAATTTTGTTTCTGAGGCTGTGTGTCATATCCTGACATAGTACTCATCTGCTTTTTCACTTAATGCAGTGTGGGGTTTTTTGGTTGGGTCTCAGTAGCTGAATATGCGGTGCATTCAGTTTTCTGACAATAGTGTAAAAGTGTTGGGCCCACTTCACAGTACTTGATTTAAGGATACCTTTTAAGATAGTAACCTTGGACTGCAAGCCAGCAGCAATAGCTTAGCTTGTGCAACTTTGTCTTGATATTTTCAGCTGCATTATGTGTTTTTAAATAACACACTCAGAAGTCTGGAAGAGAGAGGATTTTTGGTTCCCCATGTTAAAGCCTGTCTCAATCTTTTCAACATATTTTTATTTTTGGAGAAAATGGAAGAAATTATATGCATATTTTATTCTGGTCAGCTTGGACTATAAATTTAGTGACATGAACAACTTAGATAGTTTTGGGTTTGTTTTTTCTCTACTAACTATTAGAGAAAGAATTGTAACACATTGGAGCAGTGTGTTACAAAATTTGTAAGTGCATTTCCCTTCATCAGTGGAAGTCAGCACCTTAGGCAGCATAATTGTTTGTATAGATTGGGCGTATACAAAGCAGAATGGGTGATAATGGTTTGATACATGGGTCTGTATATTGAAATCAGGAGTTTCTTATTTTGCAGTCTTCATTATGCATGAGATTTGCTTGATGATAAAGTTGGAGCATGGCATTACTGATATTACTGATTGCTGATTACTAATGCAGCATCTTGATTCTCAGGCACAATCCTGACAGACAAAACATTTATGTTGCTTGTGACCACAAGGAGTACTCATTTTATATGTTGCTTGTGTAAGCTTTTCTCACCTGCCTATCATTCAGAGGGAGATAAGTGAACACTCCAACTTAATGATGGGAACTCATGACTCTAAGGTTGTATTTTGTCTATTTTTCTGAGCCACCTTCTCAGTTATAAAATGAATTATTGGGAAAATGCCCTTCTCACTTTGGGCTGTTGTCAGTTTTGGTTTTTCTCCTTTGTGAGTGTATCATTTGTATGACTTCGGTGTATATCTTTTTACATCAGGTACTTGATACGGTTCTTCAGTTTTCAGTTGCTTTTAACAGCTAGAAAATGTTTGCAAATGCTCAACAATCTAGCTATGGGATTGACATCATCTCTTTTTACTAAACACATGGTAAATGCCTGACATAGCTTTTGTTGCTGTGAGTGTAGACACAGTAAGTACTGTCTGACATCCCTTCCTCCTTTTGATTGGGATAGGTGTTTTTGCTAACCTGAGGGAGGATGTAAAACCTGGCATGGAGACCAATAATAAAAGATCTGGAAAACATTGCAGCTTAGGGTTTTTTTCCTGGGTTTGTGTGTGTGTGTGAATTACCTGTTTATGTAGATTTGTTTCTGTGGTTAATTTTAAGATCTAAGTTTATTTTAGATTAAATTTTGAATTGGCTTGTAGTACAAATCTGCTAACTTTTTTAGGTATGGCGTTGCTATTTATATTGACAGTACTGTAGTACAGGAGGACACTGATTCTGCAGTACATTGTAATATGACTGACAGGTTACTCTGTCACAGCTGTCAAGGAGTAGGTGTTCGGAAATCTTGTGTTTTGGAAGGAGTCTGTTACAGCAGTCAGGTAGTCAACGTTACATGGTAGCCAGTTTTGTCTGTGTTTAATAGGAAGTTGAGTAAAAGCAGATATCTGAATTTCAGAAACCTCTAAAGCTGTACAGCTTGCCTTGCTGATCCCAAAATAGCTATAGAAACTTACCCAAATAGTTTTCATGCTAGAGCTATCAGGAATAGTGTGACTGCTTAAGTGATGCTTCCTATTTGTGTACGCTGTAGTGGGCTTTGGCCTGGAATGAGTGCAGACCTATTTGTGTTGCTTTTCAACTTGCTCCATGTCAAAATGAGAAAAATCTCTGATTATTAATCAAGAATTTTTTGTTTGTCTGCTTTAAGGTGGTTTTTTTTCTTATTTTCCCATATTACATGATGAAACAAGGAGAGTATTTACTCCCAGGGCATCTGTATGCCCTTGGCATGTATCTCTATTTCAGAACCTAATGTTAAGTTTCTGCAAGAGGAAAATGCAGTTGAACTTGGAGAGAAGTAACACAGTCATTAAATAGAAAGTTAATATTGGATGAAAATGTAAAAAAAATAGTATAGCAGCAATGTTTTCTTTAGTCTAAAGGTGATTAATTCGGTAGCTATGGCTATATTTATGGTTCTTGAAGTTAGAAAATAGATTAATAAAGCCTGAGTTGAAAGAAAAGACAAATGTTTATTAAAGGAACTTCAAGGTATTTAAGTATAAGGAACTTAAAGAAGTGGTGGACAATTTCTTCAATTTTCAAGTTGTGGTGGATAAAATCCTGTTTAAAGCTCTTGGAATAGAATAGCATGGGTAGTGGAAATGTTAAGGAAATAGTAAATGTAATTAATTATATTTAATCAAAGATAAGAATAATCTATGGATTGCATAGAAGAAGCTGGAGGAGGCTTAAGAGCAAAATGAAAATCTGATGGAATCACATTTTGAAACCTGAATACAGAACATATGTTGAAAACCTGTTTCACTACTTAGCATTGTACATACTGTGCACTGAACGAGGCAGGGATAGTGGGGTTTCTCTAAAGCATTTCTGTATTTCAAGATACTATTGTAATGTATTTATACTAGAATTGAATTTAAGTTTGTGTGTAATAAGACATTTTGGGTCTCCTGGGTCCACAGATCTTTCTTTAATCAGATACTTTGAGAAACACTGAACACCTTTCCCAGGAATTACATTTGGAAAATAATTGCTTAAAAGCCAGCCTCTGTGGAGGCTTTTGGGTCAGTCTCCCCTGCACCACCACCCTCCCCTCCCAGTCTGAACCACTTGTATCTTTTGCAACAAATGGTGTCCTGTTTCGTTGGATCTGTGTGATTTTAATTCAGTCTAAAGAAGTCCAGAGCCTGCCTGTGTCACAAAAACACAAAGTATGTTTTGTTAGGATTTTTTGACCTCTCAAAAAATCCACTGTTTATTGCAGATCATTAGTGCCATGTTTTGTTGAGTTACCTCTCTTGAATGCAAACCTTTACTGCATTATACCCAAGCTCATTTTGTTTTAAGAAACTGCTATTGTTAGAGCTCCATGACCTGAAACATGATCAAGAGGAGATGTGTTAATCCTTTCATTAGTCTGAGTTGGTACCACACTTGCTGAACCCCATCAGTCTTAACTGCCAAAATGATCAGAAAGGTGCATTTTTCCAAGTGTAATCATAAGGAGTAAGGTGAGGATTATTTCCATCCATTTGAGTCTCAGTAAATAAAAATTTATTGTATACCTCCCTAGTAGGTTCAGCTGCTTTCTCTTATCCCATATTCAGAAATAGGCAGTGTTCCTGCTGCTCAGCTGTTCCAGCTGCTGCTCTGTCAACATGTAGTGACATTAAGATTTCTGATTACCTCGGTAGGTGAAGGAAAGTAGATGAGCTTTGTGGTGTTAGTGAAGGAGATGGGCCACCCAGGAGACAGCTCCTCCTTTGTTGCCATGTGTGGAAATGGACTGTAGGCTTTCTCCCACCCCGCAGGTGGGAAGTGCTGATCTTTAACACGACAGCAGTAAGATGGGGAATTTTAAAGTCACATAAGTAATTCTGGGTTCATTTGAATTGCATGCACTTCACTGGGAGAGGACTTTAGGTGTTCTTACGACAGTGCTTCCCAAAATGAGGACTGGGCAAAGCTAGCATCAAGCAAAACATAATTTTAAAGTGTAACCTCCAAGTTACACCTCCAAGTTAATCAAGTTACACCTTTGCACCTTTTCTTTACAAGAAGAAACTATTACAAAGAAATTAGGAAGAAACTATTATTTTTTCTGTTATGTTTTCCTTTTTTGAGAAATAGATATTTGAGTGGCATTTGTTTTGATATAACTAAAGTATGCTGTGAACTTGAATTCAGACTAAGCTGTAGTAAGCTTTGTACACTTTTGCCTATGCACAGTTCAGTTGTGATGTCTCATGACTGTTTCCTTCTTCCTGAATGACTAGCTGCTTTCCCTTTTATGGAGGATCAAATCCCCCAGTGTGATGAAAAGCAATGAAGATTTGAAATTATCAGGTGGAATAACATACCAATTTTGATGGCAGAAACTACAGAGCTCTGTCAGAAAAGGGCACCATGTTTGTCTAGGAATAAATTAACAGGAGTTCCACTTCAGTGTGCTGGATAACTTTTTTGCAGCTACAATCCCTTCTAAATATAGCTTGAGTCATGTTAAAAATCAGGCTTGAATTTTAAGACTGCCAAGGTTAATAGGCTAATTTTCGTATTTTCTCATACTGAATGGAGAATTTACCAGCTTTTCTTTTTAAACAAATTTTCACGTTTAGTTAGGAAATAGGCAAGAGTGCCCAAGTGTAATGAATCAGTACATTTTCTCTTGATCTCAAAGGAGTCTTTAGCATTTATCCTGTTTTAATGTACGTTTCTTAATAGGAGTTGCAGAGAATGTAAATAATCAGATGTCACCTCCCAGGTGCTACTCTACTTTTTGAATCTTCTCTGTTGTCAGCTTTCCTTCTTGCATGATGGTACCATTGTGATTGTTGGTTATAAATAGCAGTGAAAAAATCTTGGGAGTTAGTGACAGAGCAGGAAGTTGCTCAAGGCATGGATCCTGCTTTGCATATAAACCAGAGATTTCTGTTCAGCTGTCCTCACTAAATAGTTCTACAGTCTTTCTCCTTTTCATACGCACACATGCAGCCAGCTGCCATGACAGAGTTAACTTTCTCATGTACTCCAGAGCAAGAAGGTACCAAGATTCACTGGTGTTCATTCAGTTTTGTTGAGCTGATGTCCTCTGAAGAGCGTATCTAGGTTATTCTGACACGGCAGTACTAATATCAGGTGTTTTATTCTGAGGCATTTTAACATATGTCATGTTAAAACAGTTGTTGGTCAAGTAAGGGGAGAGGGGAAGAATCATTTGCTCCTTCTGAGAGAAGAATTTTGATATACAGATTGCAATCCCTGTCTGTGTCACCAGATTATGTCAGGAGTGGTGAGCACCTTCAGCCCCTTACTGGCAAGGGTTCTGACAGGATGGAAGATAGCTTCAGATAGCTTCATGGTTCATACTCCAGTCATTGTTGAAGTAGATCTAACAGCAGATTGCCAGCTATCTAATTTGAAAAGACCAAGATTAGGAGCCTCTGTGTTTTCCACAGTGAACTGGATTGGTGAACTCAGTTACGTAAATAATAACACAGCAGACTTTGGATTATTCATAGCTCTTAATATTTCCCTCTCTCCTTGTGAAGTGATGGATGGGATTGTGTTGTACCTGCTTGATTCACCTCCTGTTTCACCCCCTCTGTACACAACAGCAGGGGTATTTTATGATGAGCATTTTGCCTTCTCTGTATAATACACAATAGGACAAAAGGACCTAAGTCAAAAACAATGAACTCTAATGTCTTGTGCAATGGCCTGTGCTTTAGCTGATGTATGCTGATCATTGTTCGAAGTTTAACACTCACTGTTTGAGTAATCTTCTTCCTGAATAGCAGATGGACCTAGCATTCTTTTTTCCTTTTTCAGCTACCAAATGAGAAAAGGAGTTGGTTCAATAGAATGTGGCTGTGTATGTGTACAGCTTCCGTCAAGCTGACTTCACGTTATTGCTCCAAGACTTTAACAAGTTCTGAGTTGAAACTTTTTTAGGAACAAGAGCGTGTAATGAGTTCTTGTTGGGTAGAAGCTATTTGTAGTGGTAGATTTAAGAAGGTTTTGGAAATGCAAGGTAGACAGACTCACTTGAATGTGGTTTCTGCATTGCTTCCTTTACTCTGCAGAGGCTGCACTGTTCTGTGTGTCCCAGAGTGAAGAGGGGAAAGAATGAAGTACTAAAAAGTAGATTGTACTGGGAATGGTTGTGTTGGAAATTGGTTATTGCTGCTTCTGAATCACTCAACACTTTTCCTCTTTGAATGCTTATATGTATCAAAGAGCCTTGGCTTTAATAGCTTTTGTTGGTAGAATTATACAAGCTGATGTGAGATAAGTACAGATTCTCTTGCATGTGACAACTTAAAATATGAAGCTTGTCTTTGCAGAGCTGCTGTTACTAGTAGGTTAGTTCTGCTTTCTTATTTTATCCTGTCTTATAGATATTTTTAGTCTGAGAAGGGCAAGCTTATTTCTGACCCAGTTGCTCAGAAATCTTTAAAAAAAGTTAATCACTGAGTCATGACAGATGGACAATAATGCAAAATCATGCTTGTATATATTTTGTTTTATAGATTTCTCTCCAAACTTTACATGGGTAATATTAACAGAGTTAATTTTTCTTGAAATAAAATGGATGGAGATTGAGAGCTGTAGGGAGAGCACATATTCATCTATACTAAAGCACCATGTGTTAACATTATTTTTCTTTTCACAAACATTTGACTAGCATAATTGTTTACATGGAACAGCAATTTATTAAAATTTTTTACTGTACTATTTTTCATTGGACATGAGATACAGCTATAAATACTGCAGAAAATCTAGGCAGTTGTATGAAAAATGCTTCTGATTTTAAAAAGTAGGCACCAGGAATGCTTTGGACTGCTGTTAAATCAGTTTTTCTGTCTGTGTTTTCCCTTTCTTTTCGTAGGTGCATTTTACCTGGTATTTGAATATATGGACCATGACTTGATGGGACTGCTGGAATCTGGTTTGGTTCATTTTAATGAAAATCATATTAAATCTTTCATGAGACAGCTGATGGAGGGCTTGGCCTATTGCCACAAGAAGAACTTTTTGCACAGAGATATCAAATGTTCAAATATTCTACTGAATAATAGGTATGGATGTTACTTAAAAGCATGTAACAAAAATAGTATGTTAACAACATCTTTAAATTGTTCTTTCAGTCTTCATACTTCACCTGATTGGAGGCAGTAGCAAAACTTACTTTCTAAAATACCTAGTTTCTTTAAAATCAGTTGCAAAATACTAATCCAGTAATGTTCCTGCTTAACACTGGAGCCTGCAGCTCCACATTAAACTTAATTTATGTTAAAAGAGAGGACTCAGTTTTAATCCTGCTAAGTCAGAGTACCAGGGGAAAATTATCTGAGTTCAAATATTTTGAAACATAATTGAAGGATGCGAGTGGTCAATGTGTATTCTTTCTGCCATCTCACTTCAAGATCAAAGTGTGGCTGGGCTGATCCTTCTGGCTGACAGTTCTGGGGTCCTTGTCATCATCAGTCAGGATAATGCTTTAAAAGATTATTTGATCAGGCATGTTCAAGCGTACCTGAACTTGCAGTTAATAATTTTTCTTACAACTTTAACACATTGTAATTACAAATCATATTAGTAAGTGTGGTGTTTTCCATGTGCAGCAGCAGCAACAAATAAAAAGCCAGTGTGAAGATAGTGGATGACTTCATTACCAAGTGTTGAGCATCATAATCTGGAGTACTAAATCCAGGGAGCAACATTAAGCAAGCTTTGTAACAGCAAAAGAGGGTATAGTTAAAAAAAGAGCAAGTAGTCGGATTCTGGGATTTGTTGCACAGGAAGTTTTCTGGGTATTGTCAGAAGTTTCAGAAAAGATGAGACATTTTCAAGGACAGGATCATTAGCACCTGCTAATGGGAATGGACAGAGATCCCTGTTTTAGCAGCCTTATCACAATGATTGTGGGTCATGGTTAAGTATGAAGAGGATAAGCTCCAAAGGGAGTGGGTTTGCATGTTCTCCCTTAAAATATACCACTGCTGTTGGAGATGAAATACTAGGCAAAATGGATCAAGGGTCTATTTTGATAGGCCTATTTTTCTCCCAGCTTTCTCCAAATTAAATTTTCTGTTTCTTCCTCCTTTTTCCATTAGAGCGAACTGGCACTGGACTGCTTTCAGCTCTGTATCCTACTGTAGCCTTACCAGATTATGATACAGAATCTTAAACACATGTACACATTTCTCCCCATTACTCAGTGTGCCCACCCACTGAATCTTACTGCCTGCTAATCTCCAGGGTTAGTGTTTCTGTGTGCACCTTTGGGAGCTTAGAAGATGGGTGTAACTTGACAATGGAGAAGAGTGCCTTATGGTAGAGGAGGAGCTTGTTATTTTACTGTGCTTTCCAATCCATGTTACAAAGTTGGGTTTTTCCCCCCCTAGGATAGTGTCTGAGCATCCTTAGATTTTTCCACCAGTAGTGGAAAACCAATTGTAGATCTGAATAATTTTAACCAGTGTTTCAGAAATCCTATTACCAGTTATGGCCTGAAGTTAAATGTGTGGATGATTTATCTTTTACATAGGCAGCTTCAACGAATTTTTGAGCAATTACATTTATCTTCTACAAATACATTCTCAGAAATAAGCATGTAAATTTGAGGGGAATGTTTCTTTGTTTATGGGTATTCTCCAGGAAGTCAGAGTAAAGGTCTTAGGAGAAAAGTGGGTGGAAACTATAATCTATAACTAAAAAGTGGATAGAAACTGTAACAATGATATGTTTTATCATCACAAAATGGTCATGCACATCCTGTTACCACAAAATCGTCATGCTAACAGCAAATCTTGCCATAATTTGGTAAAACAACATGTATTTGAAAGTGATGGGGGTTACAGAAGTTTATCAGTACAGAAAAGGAAAACCACATATAACTGTCCAACGTTTATTTTGTGTGTTAGAGAAGCTTGCACATAGCTTTCTGTTTTGAATCATCCAGACTTTACAAATAGTGGAAGCTTCTAGTCATAGAGCAGTGCCTTTTAGCTGTGGGAGCTGCCAGGCAAGAGCTCTGTATCTTCTATTCTTCCTCTCATATATGGAAAAACTCAGGAATGGGTAAAGGGTTATGTCATTCATCAGGTTGGCTGCTGACAAAAATAGAAGCCCTTATCTGGTCGGTCACCCTGATGTAAAGGCTGTATTAAAAATGTACAAGCGCAGAACAGGACTTCAGTGGCTTCCTAGAAGAAAGTATGGCTGCTGATAGTTGTTTACTGTACAAATGTTCATGCTAGCAGTAAGGCCTGAGAAAATAGCAGTTTATTCCCTCAATTTTTTCCTGTAGAGTTACTGACTGGAGTATTTTATGGTATAGACCTAATTTTTGACTAACATCCAGTAAATGCCATTTGATAAGCATACCTAATTTTGATTATTTGCTTACCGAAGAGAAGCAGAGATAGCAAAGCACTATCTCTTCATTAATGTGGCTTGATGAAGATCAGCTGCAGCTGTTTCAGTCTTAAATTTTACCAGATTTTGGGGGAAGGAAGCTTAACAGCATTAAAAACTAATTAATTCTTTGCTTTTTCCACCAGAGGGCAGATAAAGCTCGCAGATTTTGGGCTTGCTCGGCTGTACAACTCCGAAGAAAGGTAAGATACAATTATACTGTGAAAAAGCATTCAGAAGTTTAATCTTTTTGTGTAACTATTATGAAGGACAGAAGACTGTTTTGTTTAGAGGAAATGTTACTGTACTGTAATACAAGTAATTGCTTAGGAAAGAGAAAGGAATACATATTGTCTTACTCTGCATAAAACCACATAAGTCTCTTTGTGTGAGTGTATTACTTTTCCAGGTGTTCTGGATAAATAATGGTAGAGATTGGCCATATATTGATTGGAAATTAAGTTACACTCCGAAGTTTCTGGTCCTGTAAACCTGAGTTATATTTCTTCTGTTGGTATACCAAAGATGTTATTTAAGGAAAGCAATTTTTTTTATTTTTGCTGACACAAAGTGTCATACAGTTGCTATTCAATAAGCATTACTTCTGTGTAAGATTTAACTTTTCATTTCAAGAAGTTCATTGTATTCTATAGGCAGTCAGTGCTGTTGAATCTGCTGGAAACAGATTTACATGTTTAAATAAAATTTATTCTGAAACTTCTTGTGACTTGTGCTTCTGTTGTTCTTGGCTTCCTTATGCTCATATACCAGGAAACAGGTGCACAGTTTTTTATGATTAGGGACTTTACTATTTACTTTGTAATGTAGTACTTGTTGTGTGGAACTGACTTTTCAAAATCCAGGCTGAATGTTCACTAGAGTAGTATGTCCATGAAGTGGTTGGATACGTGAGCTTATTTTGATTTCTGCATGTCTAATTTGGGAAATAATATCCATAATGCTAGCTTTATGGGTTTCTTGTTTTCTACATATCTCTTAGGTTGTTGATAAATATGTTAGCATTAGTTTCACTGAGCTGTTGTCTCAGAATTATTATTTTGGGAAAATATGCTTAAGTACAGTTATGAAAACTGTTCAGTATAATAGGATATTATACATAGTATAAAGTGAAATAATCTTAAGCATCTGCTAGCTAAGTATTTTTTGGTTTGGATCTACTTAATAATAAAATGATATTATGCTTTAACATGTGCCAAACCAGCCTAATGTTTTTTTCCCCCTTTGGTTTACCATGTTTTGCTTGGGTTTTTTAATGTCTGTTTTTAAATTAATTCAAATTTTGTTTATAAAACTCACTGTTCATTAAGGATTAGAGGTTCAGTGTCCTTATCATTCCAATAACCCATTTTACTTTACACGAAGCAGCAACATTATTATGCATAAAGGAAACCAAGATTAAGATTTAATTAAGCTAGCTGATAGAATTGCCAGTTGAATGGGGGGGAATAATTAGAATCTCAGTAGATTTTGGACAATTATTTGTCATTGATTTTCCTTCTGACCTGCAGTAAAAGATGTAATTAATTTGTATCAATGAGTGTATAATAGCTGCTGGTTTTAATTTGTATGCTTTGCATTTGGTTTACTGTTGTTTAGAATTTAATACTGTTTGAAAGGGTACAGAACTTAGTATGATGGGGAGGAAATAAAAATTTAAGTAAATTCCCATTGATTGTTGTAGTTGTGTTCCTTTAAATATTATTCTGGTAGATTTAATGTGTTTGGAGTAGGAGATATGGCAGATTGCATGATAAGACAACTGTTAAAAAAACCCCACCATACACTAACACATATGAGCAATGTATCTGTAGAGATAGTCCATACCATGTAAACTTTTCATAGAGGAATGCTTGCTTCAGAGATAGAAATGATAAATGATGGAATTGTTTCCAAAAACATGCTACCTTTTAAAAAGGAATTGGAGTTATGTGTGTTAATGAAAGGACTCCGATAATTTTACAAAAATGATACCTGTGCTACTGAGAGCTTGTTAGACTTCATTCTGTGGTTGTCCGTACTTAGTGTTACTCTGTTTGGAGTTACCTAGTGTTGGAAACAGTGGGAAATTGCAAAAAAACTGAAAGAATTCTGGAATCACTTTTAAAGCCTCCTGGCTGAAACAAAACCAAAATCAAACATCTCTTTTCTGCTTTTCGTTCTGAACTGTTGATGCTGTAGTTCAGCCTGTGCCCCCAAAAAAAAAAAAAAAATCTGCATCTGCATTAGTAGAAATCTTTCTTTGGTGGGAGGATGGAAAGGATTGTTCACAGTGATCAAAATTTCTGGTTAGAGCTGTGGAGAATTAAAGATACTAGAAGCATTCCAGGCTTTGGAGTCAAAATTGGTGAATGATGTAGTTCCAGAAAAAGGCTTTTATCTCTTTTGCTCATACTTGAAGAGGGAAAAGTAACTTTTTTTCTTCTTTTTAAAGCACTGGTAGAGGTCCTGTATTCGGTATGGTAATAGTCAATAATTGGGTGGAAGGTACTGGTTTTATGTAAGCAGGTCCTGCTCTTGAAATGACTAGCAATGTCATAAACATACAGTATTGCTTTCTGAATAATAATGGAGATGCAGAGTTCACATAGCATCAAGGTGGCTGTGGTTATTATTTATATCTTCAATCTGACTTTTTGTAGCCTTCATCAGGCAATTGCGTTTGCTTTTGTGCTGTTACAGCTTTGCAGGAATAAAATTAAAAGTGAGTGGAAGATTGTACTGTTCTTAAACATCATCACAGAAGTCCTTAAGGTATCAATTTTTTAAGTGTGATCATACTAAAATGATAGTCCTCTCTTTTTCCTCCTTCCAACAGCCGACCATATACCAACAAAGTTATTACGTTATGGTATCGGCCTCCTGAACTTCTCCTTGGGGAAGAAAGATACACACCAGCTATTGATGTCTGGAGCTGTGGGTAAGAGTTTGGATAGAAGCATAGCAAGGATAAAAACAAGCCAAAAAAAATCTTAAAGTTTCTGTCAATTTGCACTGAAAGCCATAATGATGGAATTTTGCAAAACTGTGTTGCAGCTGTATCCTGGGTGAACTTTTTACAAAAAAGCCAATTTTTCAAGCAAATCAAGAACTTGCTCAGCTGGAACTCATAAGGTAACTAGCAAGCACCGCTACATAGTAGGTGCCTCATAAACTGACAAGTTTCTTTTCTTAGTGTTACAATCTGAGATAATGCACTGCAAATAATTAAAAGTGCTCGGTTCCTACCTCAAGTGAGATTTCAGAGGTTGTGAGGGGCGTGTAACAAGTGTCTTTGGCACAGACATGAAGGTTTTTTTGTGACTGTTCTGTGTTCCTAGAAATGTACATGACAAGTAAGATGCGTTTCTGTAAGGGTAGCTGGAGTTGCCTGTTACTGAAAGTGTGTAGAGAGAGTAATCAAAATGCTTGTAATTTTTAAGATGGTATTGCAGCTTGCTTTCAGCAAATCTAAATGAGAACATGGACAATAAGGACAAGTGGGATTTGGGAGCTATTTGGCATGCTGCTGTCCATGAGTTCTTGTTTCAAGCCTACCATGTACACACCTGGGCTTTTATTACTTTTGTGGGAATATTTCTCTTTCCTTACAAACTGCCAGACATTTGGTGAAGATAAAAATTCTGTTTCTTTGATAGTTCTCAATAAATCTTAGAATGGTAAGCATTTAATTCAGTGGAACCAGAGCATCTTTTTCTTTCCCTTTATTCAGCAAGCAAAATTTGCTCTTGATTCTGATATCATAATTGACATTGTAAATGAGGAGAGGGGCTCTTCCTAGAAACAGGGGGAAAAGAGGGTGAGTCCTACAGAACCTACAGAAAGTGAACAATAATTGGTCAAATTAACTTAATAATAAAAAAAAAACTAGTTATGTATTGAGATGTTTTTCAAAACAAATTGAACAGTAGCATGTTTCTGTGTAATGTGTTATTAGCTAGCCTGAAAAAATGAAGATTTTAAGAGGTGCACAGCAGATCAGTGGTCATTTTTGGCATAAGAAGAATGAAACTCATGAGTTTAGGAGTTTTTGTTTTTGAGCACTAGATGGCATTGAAGCACATGAGAATAGGTAATTCAAAATTTTTCTTTCTTTCTGTTTTATCTCTGGTACAAAATTCTAAAACTTCTTGGTGTCCTTCTGCTGGAAGCTTCTGTTTGTAGATCATTTCTCTTCATTGATGCTATGCATTTTTTGCTGTTTAAACATATCAGTTTTATCAGCATCTCTGCTGTGATCATGTTGCAATCAACAATTCTACATTTATCTTTTCAAACTTTAGCAAAGATAGAGCTGAAGTACATTCTGGTAGTAAGAGATTTATTATTTTTATTCTCTCTCCTGAAAATTACATACCCCAACCAGTAAAGTCAGATTGGTTTGCATAGCACCTGGGGCATAATGACTGGATCATTAGGTCTCTTACACTACCCATTTAAATATTACAAAAAGGAGGGCTGAACTAGGGAAATGTATTTGCAAAATGTTCTTTTATGACTGCCTGCATCAGAATTTGAAACCTTGCATATGTGGAAGTATCTTACCAGTTCTTCTGCTCAGAAGTCTAGTGTTGATCAACTTACGCTTAGCCATCCTTGATTGGAAAAAAGGATAGGGATGGAATGTGAGGCATAAGAGTAAGTATGGGCAGCTCCATTTGTGGATGAAGATGAAATTTGAGACATAAAACTCATAATTGAAGTAAAAAATACAGAGGTTTTCTAGTCTTTAGGACTTACTGAATTGTTTGTTTTTCTTCCATTATGTCTTCAGCATTAAATAAATTTGCATTGAAAACGGCTTTTTCAGCCATTTGGTATATCTTTCTTCAGTGGAGTTGGGAGCTAAGGACATAGAAGTTACTCTAAATGTGGACTATCCCATTCTTATAGTCAGATACCTGGAGTAGTCTTCAGATGTAGTTGGTTAAATTTTGAAAAACATTTGTGTAGAGGATGTGGGGGCTGGACTGAGGCAGAAAACAGTAAGTTTAGTCTGTGTGAGGTGATTGCCCTTTGTAGACAATTCACCATTATTTAATGGTGTTGGGCATTTGACAGTGGAGAAATTTTAACTAAAAATAACCTGAACATGAAAATGGAAAATTATTTTTGTTCTCACTGTACTTGCAAGAATAAAAATGACAGCTGTGCTCACTTGTGGTTTTGGATCTCATACTCCTCTTTTCCCTTCTTTTTGGTACAGCCGAATTTGTGGAAGTCCTTGTCCAGCAGTGTGGCCTGATGTTATAAAATTAGCTTATTTCAACACAATGAAACCAAAGAAGCAGTATCGTCGAAAACTGAGAGAAGAGTTTGCTTTGTAAGCATGAAGAATTAGTTTAGTCAACTGTAATAGCATTAAGTTTTCTTGGAGACTTTATGAACTTCAGTATTTTCTGGAGAACAGGCACAGATCAAGTGTGAAGAAAAATGGCTTTAGGTTCCCATGGTACACACAGGGCTTGTATTAACCCTTATTTAATAGGAGCGTCAAGAAGAGGAAAGAAGGCCCTAAAATTTCAGCCACGTGTCAACTTTAACTTAAGGAAACATTTGTTTGGTACACCTGCTTGCTGCCCTGTCCAAAAAAACAGCTCAGAGTACTTAATTGTTTTGTGTTGGTAAAACTGGCTACAGTAAATATGTGGTCTGGTTAACATTAGAGCCTTTTGGGTCATAAATTCATTCAACACAGAGGAATTATCTGAACTGTATGTTCTAAAATACTACCATTGGACTAGTTTTGTGCATATATCTCAAGTGAAAGGTATGGAAAACAGCTGTAAGCTTATTTTAAGGGGATTGTTCCCCTCTTTCAGGGAGAGTGGGCTTCAAGAGAAATGCATCATCCCTTTCATACTTATGAGACTAATATCATTGAAGTAATAGAATTATTGTCTGTGAAGTCAAAAGTCCAACTCCATGGGGGCAAATTCCAAAATCTAGAGTAACAATATAGTCTTGGTTTCAAAATGTGGGTGTGTTTTTTTGTAAGGACAAGGTTTCAAGCAGTGAAACAACACAAGGCAAAGAAATCTTGGGTTATAGAAGAGCACAGGTAGTGAAAGGTGAAGTTTGTTTCTGCCTCTTACTATTAAGCTCAGGTTGTGGGTGTGTTTTGTTAGTCTATAAGTTACCTGAGGATTTAATGATCATCTTGGAGGGGATGTGTTAATTAAAATTTTTCACAGACGTGTATGATACAAAAGAAAGATGTGACTCTTTCCTCTGTTTTGCACTTTTGTAGCATCCCACCAGCTGCATTAGATTTATTTGACTACATGCTTGCCCTGGATCCCAGCAAGCGCTGCACAGCTGAACAAGCTCTTCAGTGTGAGTTTCTGCGAGATGTGGAACCGTCTAAAATGCCTCCTCCAGAGTAAGTAATTTCCACTCGTAATGTTACTGACCTGTAGGAAGTGTGAACATGCACTGATTTCATTAAGTTCATTGTGGTTCAGTATAGGAGATGGTGGCAGAAATGCTGACATCTATAGTTGTCGAAAGGTGATTCTGCAGTAAAATGCTTGTGTAGCTAAGTGACTCTTAGGTAACAGATAACAGACTTGATTTGTCATTCCTAGAACTAGTTATTATTGAGTTGCTACCTTTAAAGAAAATACTCTTCTGTGAATGTTTGTAATATTTAAAAAGCATAATTTCCCTTTTATCTCAGTTTATCAGTGTCTGCTTTTTCCAGGGTTTTTGAGGTCCTCCATGAATCTCAATTGCTTTCTTTGATGATAGAATGACACTAGGTACAGAGTTCTGCACAGGTACCTGACAGTTAAAGTGAAATACAGTAAATTGTTTCATGAGCCGGATGAGAGCCTTGGTTTTACAGGCAGGAAAAGTGAAATTGTGCAGGGTTGTTGCTGTGAGTTTTTTTAGGGGAAATATATTGCAATGCCCCACAGGATTTTTGCAGTGACTTTGCAGTCATTTTAATCAGTAGAAATCATATTGGAGCATGTCCTGAAGAGAACAACGAAAAGGTACTGGCGAATCTGCGTGTCGCATTCTTTTCTCAATAGAACTGTCAGAATATCATAGAATCTATGATATTGGTTGAGTAAACTGAACTTTTAAGGCAGCCTGTACTGACTTCTTTTTATCTAGGGACTTTTTTTTATCTAAGGATTTTATTGAAATTCTTTCTAGACTTACCTTTTTACATACACAAGGTTATTATACAGAATCATAGAATAGGTGAGGTGGGCAGTGATCACAGTGTGTCATCTGGTCCAGCCTCCATGCTCAAGCAGAGTCATCCCAGAGCATGTGGCGCAGGGTTGTGTCCAGGTGGTTTTTGACTATCTCCAGTGAGGGAGACTCCACAGCCGCTCTGGGCAAACATTACTGAAACATGAGCTGAAGAGGTTTCATTGCCTGAATATGATTATATCACTGTGTGAAAATCAGAAATTGGCAATCTCAAGCTGTTTGCTGAAGTTGCAAGACCACTTGTGCAGCATGTTGCTTATGTGCCTTTTAAAGTAAGTGAATGGGAAGATAAGCTTTTTTTCAAGGATGTGTTAATACATCCATTCTAGAAACTGATACATGGGAATTCAAAACAAACTAGTCACTGGTGTCCTTTTAAAAATTAGGAGGAACCACACTCACTTCTGGCACAGCACAGGAAGGTGTCGACTGAAGTTTTTGAGAGACTGAAGTTCTTGTTTTGGGAAGGAGCAACTGTTCCTCCAAAGAAAGTGACATGCTGATTGGAAGGACCATAGGATACTTCTCACAATGAGTTCTTGCTTCTGGTTGTTTTTCAGAAAATACTTGGCAGGTGGAGGGAGAGAATAAAGGCAACAGTTGTCCTAATTGCCTTTCCACTGTCTCTTGTCAGCTAATTTTTCGTTGTTCCTGGGTGACAGAACTGCTAGGATAGTTCATATGTAATAGGAAAACATAAACCACTATTTTTACTGCCTGTCTCAGTATTTCTATGGGTCTTTATGTTCCTCAGGAAATCAGAATTGAGATGCCTGCTGGGAACTGTAATGGAAGAACAAAATCTGTGGCAGATAAGTTTCTTAGGAGAATTTTGCCTCTGCATTCATATGTCTTAAAGGATAGCCCCTTGTTCTTCCTGGTATCCCAGCATTGTTAGTGACCAGTGATATTTATTTGTGCAACTTATTTCTGCAGTTTTTTTTCCCTATTCATTGGTTGCCTTAGCTGTACACTGTAAATACTAGATAGCTATGTCTATTACTGTGGACAAATCTGTGACCTAATGACTCAGCAGTACTTTTATAAGCAGACAGAAGGACCCTGAAAAAAATGCTTTCATATTGATAACGTATCTGGTAATAGGCAAGTTGTATTTCATAGAAACTGTGCAGCATTGATTTTGAAGTTTTGAATTACACAAATAATTAGGAAAGCAATTCTTATTTTGAGATACCTTTTCCCCTTTTCTGCCAGGAGGACTTGTGCTTCTGAAAGAGGTACTCAGTAAAGAGTTTTCAGCCAAAAAAAGCAGGTCTGAGATTTTGCTGGCTTTTGAATGTGTCCGCATGCATTTCCAAGTTCCAGTAGGTTCACCTCTCAAAAGTTACATTCTGTATAATTTTAAGTGGTTTTACCAGTATGAAAAAAAATAAAAATAAGGATAAAACTGATTATCTTGAATCATTTTTTGCAGCCTTCCTTTGTGGCAGGATTGCCATGAGCTGTGGAGTAAGAAACGGAGAAGACAGAAGCAGATGGGCATGACTGATGATGCTACAGCAGCAAAAGTCCCTAGGAAGGATCTGTCTCTAGGCATGGATGAAAGCAGAACCAACACCCCACAAGGCATGCAAACTTCTTCCCAACTCAAAACTCAGGGCAGCTCTAGTGTAGCACTTGGTCAGTAATATTTTCAATATTTTCCGCTACTTGGATTGCACCTCTAGAAATTTTAGGTGTTATTTGCAGAGTATGGGCATCTCCTGGATTCTTGAGGGAGGAACAGTATTGTAAGTTTAATCTTTGTTACAAAAGATTTGCCTTTGCTTTTGGAAACATAAGTGTTCCTTTCCAGTTACACCTAACTTTTCAGGCTGGTCAGAGCAACTAACTTGCTTGCTCTGTATTTTGAGGGGATCAGCTCTTGCTGATCGAGAATTCTTTGATAATTCCACAAGCCAGTGGTTGTTCAAAGTTTCTCATGATCTCAATAGATGGGATAAGCTTTTTGGTATTGATAAACTAATTAGAAGGGAGAGTTTAGAACAACTGCCATTTCAAATGGAACAGATCCCATCTGCATGTTATGTTAGTCTTCAGCTTTCCAGGTTGCTGGGGCTAAATCAAGTTGTTAGAAAAAAACCAAAAACACCCAAAAAAACCAAAACCCAAACACTGAAACCACCTGCCCAGAAGCTGATATAACATGAAGTCTCTGCCTCTGTGAATTGCACTGTCAGTAATTCTAAAACTTAACCAAAGTATCTTGCTTGAGATTAGTTTTACAAATATAACAAAAACCATAATGGTTCCAGTATGGAGAACATTTAAGATACTCAGCAGTTAAGTGATAGTTCTTACAAAATATGTAGAAATACAAAGAGTTACAACACCAAATGGATACCTGAAAATTCAATGTAAGATCATTTTTGATTGTGCAAAGTAAGCTATGGCACTGATAGAGGACGTCAGCTAAAAAACACAGTTTATGCATTCATAGCAGCTGACAATTCTTTAATACTAACCATCTTAAATAAACCCTTAATCTAATAGTAGAGCAGACCTCCAAATATTCTGTGTAGAGGTACATTGGAAGTGGTTATTTTAATCATATTTTATTGCAATTTATTGCCTCTTGCTCCATTCATCTGGTTTCTGACTGTAAACCAGCTGTGAGATTCTGCTAATCCATATGTTTAGGCTAAAGTTTTGGCAGCATTTTCAAGAATGACTTTCTGTAACTTTTTCCCCATCAATCAAACTAAATTGGAAGTTTAAAGAGTCCAAAGGATAGTTGTTATCTGTGCTTTTTAACATAATAGCCTGATGAGAGACTACTGTTAGTCATTAATACTGACTATGCAAAAAAACTAAGTAAATAGAGAAGGAATCATTCAGACCTGTATTGCTATTTACCCATACATACACAGAAAAATACATCTAGGTAGAAAATAAGCCAATCTAATTTTCAGTGGAGCATAGAGGCGTTTCTTGTATTAAGCAAAGCACTTCTGGAAGCTGTAATGCACCTTAGATAATATTAATAAGAGACATTATATAACTCCATGACCAAATGCATGCTTTAGCCAAAACTCGTGAATTTGTTTCTAAGCACCCCAAAAGAAGAGGTTAAAAAGCCACTGTATCAGTTGCTAATGTTCTGATTCATGAATGGGACCCCTGATTATTGCATTTTGCAATTAAACAGGAACTGTTCAGAGCTCAATGATTTTGTTATGACAGATTTCCCAAAATGCAGTTTCCTGTTAGAATGAACTTAAAGCTAACCAAAGAGTATGGAATAGGTAGATTAGTTTCCCTGTTTGCCATTTTTCTGATGAATTTTCACTGACTCCGAGAGAAGTTTTAATGTTGAGTATACCATCCTCAGACGTGACAAAATCTTCCATTAATCACAACATCTGAGTGAGAGTCAGCAGTACAAGGCATAAGAAATTTTATTTGTATTGCTGAATAGAAGGTGAATTATATTCATATAGATACATAAACATTTTGAAGTCCCTGGATCCTGCTTAAGTAAGTTCCAAGTGCTCATATCCTGGTGCAAATCCACAAGTAGAGTTGTGAGTTGTGGGTTTTGCAACACTTTGCAGCTGTGCTGCTTTTAAGTCTTGCAAGGCAAATACTTAATATTTTTGTGTGTCATGCATGCCTTCTAATTTGCTGGGAATTAGTATATTGGTAAGATAGCACAGTGGCAAGGATAGAAGCGGTCTGAATGTGTTTGTGCTGACCTGGTTTTAGAAAAATTCAGAGCTCAGCCAGCCTGCTCACACACTCTTTTTCTAATTTTTAACTGCTTTCTTCTCTAAGTCATTTGCTCATAGGGCATGTTGCAATCCATGCTGCTTCACTTCTTTCAAAATAAATCACCACAGTGGGTGTTTGAAGCTGAGAAACTACTTTGATATTCAGACTTCCTTATCCATATTCCCCTGCATCATCATAATCTGCTTTTATTTGTGACAAACTTCATTTAATTGAATTAAGTGTATATTGTCACATATTTCCTGCTACTGAGTGACTGTCTTCTTGTCCCTCAAAGTCAGCACTTCTTTTTGCACTTATACTGTGAGCTCCTAGGCCACCTTGAGCCAGGTCACTTGGGCAGGTGTTAAAACCCAGATGCTAAGTTAGAATGGGCTGGAATATGTTTGTAAATGATTTTGCAGATGACTACTTTTTAACAAAGGATTGTGATTTGTTGAAGATAGGAAATTTTATGGGGATTCAAAGTCTTACAGCTGCCTAAAGCAGATGGCCTTGAGCCCCAGCTTAGATATATTGCGGAAAATTGAGCTCCAGCTTGGTGTTTTTCCATCTGTCCAAGTGCCTGTGTGCACGTCATGGAAGTAACTTTGGTTATATTGGATCTTACTGTTCCATTTCCTCTAGATACTCCCCAAAGACAGTTAATATGTAAAAGCATTTCATGTCTGTGTTGTCCAAACTCATGCTTTGCCAGTCCTGTCAGCCATGCTAGATTAGTCTTCTTTTGAGTTTCAGAAATATTTCAATTTTAAGTAATACTTAAAAACACCTTTTTTGTCTTTAGCAAAAACAAGCACTGGACAGCAGTTAAACCAGAATGAAGTGGCAATCCTGCTAAACCTGCTACAGTCTAAAACAAGTGTTAATTTGGCACAGTTTGCCCAAGTATTGAATATTAAGGTAAACCCAGAGACTCAGCAGCAACTAAATAAAATAAATCTTCCTGCTGGAATTTTGTCAGCAGGTGAAAAACAGTCAGAACAGCAGCAGCAGCAGCCGCCGCCACCTCCGCCACCTCCAGAGCAGGAGCCTCTAAAACAGCCGATGGTCACGCAGCCCCCTGTGCCACCTGCTCAGCTGGGTCAGCCTAAAGTTGAGACTGATGCTGCCCAGGCAGCTGTGCAGAGTGCATTTGCTGTTCTGTTGTCTCAGTTAATAAAGGCTCAGCAAACAAAACAAAAAGATTTTGTGTTGGAGGAGAAGGAAAACGGATCAGGAAATGAAATGTCATTACAACTCAGGCAGCCTCCAGAGCCCACCACTCCTGTGTCTGTCAGCCGGGACGACGTGGAATCTCCGGCATCTGGCTACCCACATCTGATCAAGTCATTATACATGTCTGCAGGTACTGAAGGCCTTTATTGCTAACCAGCAAATATCTGGAGCACTGGAGATGTAATAGTTTGGGAGTAGAGAATTAACATGTTTGCCATATGAATCTGTGTGAGTATAGGAGTTTAAATTGATCTGGTCATGTTTTACGTCTGGATCAGAGAATCTGTCTCTTAGTCTACCAGGTGCCATGCAGACAGAGCAAACAATACCCAGCCTAAGAGGTACACAAGTATTAGTGATGAAACATTGATCATTATTCTGGAGGTTGGGGTTTTCTTAGTGGTGAGTGTGGTGGTGAAGACAGCCTTTCTAGCAGATGCATAGATATGATTTGCCAGTTTTGACTGTGTGTTTAGGTAAAGCTTATTTTGGCGAGACATTGTTATTTTGGGTTTTAATGTTGACTAGAGCAGTTCCTTAGTGTCAAATTCAGTGATTACCTGTAACTGTCACGCACACCTAGCTAAAGGTTTCCATTGAGGTATAGTAGTGGCTTCCATAGTCTTCCCACAGTTTAGAGCTCTGTTCATCTTTTTGGGTTGCAAATTCAGGTTTATTATGGTGGTCCATGTATTGTTTTGTGGTGTTCACAGCTGAAAAATACTCTAAAGTGCTTTGGAGCTGTTCTTGGTGGGGTTTGGGGTTTTTTTGAGAGGTGTGCTTTTTTATGTTTATTTTAAACCCTGAGTTTTGCTGTTCCTTCATAGGGTGGCCTTTTGTCCCTTGAGACTTCTATTCTTATCTGTGAATCTTTCTTGATCCCTCTTTGAATTTTTAGTGTTTGTGTTGCTTGAGCTTTGTTCTGTTTTTTGGTTTTGCTGGTTGGTTTTTTTTTTGTTTTTTTTTTTAAGGAGCTTGTACTGTTTTTCTTTGACTGAGTACCTAGTAATCTTACTTTAAGGAGTAACCTTCATCATGCTCATGACACAAATGAGCTGTTGCTAAATTTTGTCCAAAAGAATCAATATAATTACTGATGAATATAACTAATAGATTCATGAGAATTGAAGTTAACAAACTATGTTTTTCCAGGAAGGAGTCCTTTTCTTTCTGGTCCTGTTATTTGTATACTTTTATTCCAGAGCTTTTCTTTTTCATCTTCTTAGGTCAAGAGGATTTGGTTAGGCAGTCTGAGATGAGGCTTCTGAACCGAACACCTGAGCAGGAGCGCCCTCGGATCTTGCCTCCAGACCAACGTCCCCCCGAGCCACCAGAGCCTCCACCGCTTACTGATGAGGACCTTGATTACCGGACAGAGAATCAGCATTTGCCTATAAGTAACTCTTCAGGAACAGATCCTCATGCGGGAGTGAAAGCAGCTCTTCTGCAGCTGTTGGCTCAGCATCAAGCTCAGGCGACAACGGAGGAGCCAGTACAAGCGAGTGTGGATTATCAGGCTAGAGACTCCTATGTAACAGGCCCGGACTACAAGGATAACTTTGGATCATCATCTTTCTCATCTGCCTGTTACAGCACTAGTGATGGAATAGGAAGTGGATCATCAGGAGTATTAGAAAGGAGGAGTTTCCTTGGAAACTCAGATATCCAGTCTTTGGATAACTACAGTACTGCTTCATCTCACTCTGGTGCTGCCCCTCCTCCATCGGCTTTTCCGGAATCCTTTCCCAGCTCAGTAACTGGTTACGGAGACATTTACCTCAACGCTGGCCCCATGCTGTTCAGTGGAGATAAAGACCATAGGTTTGAATACAGCCATGGCCCAATCCCAGTTTTGGGGAGCAGCAGTGATGCTTCCGCAGGGCCAGAGAGTGCACACTCTTTGCCCACAAAGATGCACAACTATAGCTATGGAAGTAATTTACAGGAAAATCCCACTGGCATCAGCCACATGCATGGACAGACTTGGACTTCTCCTGCCCAAGGACCTGGCTATTCCCAAGGATACAGGGGACACATTAGCACATCTGCAGTGAGAGGGCGAGGCAGAGGATTACCATATTGAGTATCTGTTTTTCCTCAGGCACATCATTTTTATCTGGAAAAACTGTTTTTCCCCCCCTAGCTGCAGTTTAAAGCAGCAGTTCAACAGACTTGAATAATATTAATTCAACAGCTTTATTTTTATGTGGAAAAGGGTCTTGCATACAGTAGGAAAAATTAAAAAATGCTTACAACTCATGCTGTCTAAAAACTAGATGACTTGATTGTACATGTTCACAAACTCTAGTTCTGACCTTTATTTTGTATTTTGGCAGTCTTAAGTGGATGCTAAATTTAGGGACATCAGCTTTTTATGGCACTCTTTCAGATCTTCTGAACTATGCACATTTGTGCTTTTTTTGTAAGTTTGGACCAACTTTTATGTAAAAAAAAAAAAGAAATTTTACAACAGTCAAAGCAGGGCACTGATTTATTTGGTATTTTTCTTTTTACAGAACTACCTTTAGTCAAAGGTCACTGTCAGTCTTTGCACTGCTTTCAGTGTTATTGTGGAAGGTGTACCTCGTGCTCATTTCAGATAATAAAACACAACCTTTCTCTTGATGCAAAATTTTATAAATATTTGGTCAACTTTTTTTTTCTTTCAAGAAAAAAAATGGGTGTTCTGGTAAAATGTTCTCTCCATCTCCCACGCTTGTTTATATAAAAACTGTTTTACTTGAATGGTAAGTGCCTTAACATGTAAGCTTAAGGTCTGCAAAAATTTGGAAGTATGAACATAATACCTAAACCTAGGTAATTAACAAGAGAATTCAGATAATAATAAGAAACTCAAACAGGTCATAATCTTGTGGTGTTTACTTCACGTGGGCCAGTTACTTAGAGACCTGATCTTACCTAGATAAAATTGTAATTTCCAATTTGAACTCCATGAGAAACGTTGAAAGTGAGGAGAAGAGTGAAGAGTGTAGTTTTTCCTAGGTCCCTGTTGGAGTTGTAGTAAGTATTTTAGTTCCTCTGCCAAATAAACTATACTTTGTATGTCCTTACCAAGTGATGAAATAGTTTTTTTCTCTTAAATGTCAACAGCAGTAATTTCTTTACTTTGTGTGAAAAGCTGACACTGTTTGTCTTTTTACCCCAAGAACTGCATTTTAGGAAGTAACCAAAGGAAGAATGACCAGTATTTAAAGCAATGGCAAAATGTTTGACACTAGTTGTAATTCGCTGTAAACTTGTGATTGTGCCAATTAATTGATTTTATATCTGCTATTCCACAGAACATTTTATAATTGGAATTGAGTGTCTCGGAACAACTAAATTATTACAGTTAAAACTCTTACCAAGAGCCACTCCTCATACTAGTTACAGCTTCCAGCATGTTTTGGTTTTCTTTTTTGTTTCCTCTGACAACAAGTGGTCTCTCTCCTGCAGAGAGGAGGTATGGTTATGTTTTTCCTGTACGTAAAAGGACGTCTTGAAGCCCATATTGGAAACAGTATTCCAACTGATTATCCAGTTGACAAATCGGTACCTTATGTAACTGAGTGTTTAAATACTACTTTTTAAAAAGTAAAATTTCTACTTACACTATTACAAATGTCTTGTCAATGACTTTTTGGATTTTCAGAATAGAAACCAAAGCTGTTGTTGTTTTGTTTTAATTGAAAATCCTGATTCATGTAGCTAAGTCCCACACTGTCGAGCATGGACAAATTCCCTTTGCTAACTGTGTAGTGCTTGAGGATCTGGCAGGTGAGGAATGGAGAGTCCTCCTGCTTACCCTGCCCCGAAGTCTGGCAGTTGCCTTCACTAGACACAGTAGAAAATCCTGCCATCTAAAAATAAAAAGTGGCCAGGTCAGAATCAAATATTTACAATCTGAATCGCCTGTGCTTAAAGAAAGGCAAAAGCTTCACGTGAATGACAGTGCACTGGACCATTTTTTCCTTGAGTGAGGACATTTCCATAACATATTTCTCCTAGTAAAATTTTAAAGGTAAAAAATCATTAGTGTCATTTAGATATGGACAGTGTTGGCTAAGGCTCTTTGTTTACTAATCTTAAAAAAACCCCAGACCTATGAATATGTGCACAGATTTTTGTTGGTTTTAGTTTTTTTTTTTTCCTAGAATCAAGCAAAAGACTTTGAAAGTTTATATGCACTTACTTTCACTAAAGATGTGCAGTCTGGGATTACTCACCTGCACTTCAAGTCTAACTGCAGGCAAGAGTTGGCTAAAATCACAGGTAAGTTCAAATGGAAAGTAGATCTCAGAGAACTAAATTAATTGACTTCCAATACGAAATAAAGGAAGAAGTTGTCTCCTGCCTTCCCTTTTGGACATAAATTTTCAAGTAATTTAGTTAGCTTCATTCAGTGCAGAGAAGTTGGTCCCCTCTGCCTGTGTAAATATGTGTGCAGTTTCCTTACAGGCTGGGAGTACTCTCAGACATTGTTCCACCAAAATGGGTTTCAGTCTTTGGCCATGAAAAAGCCCCAACACAAGTAATCCTGAGGGTCAGGAGAGAGGAGGTGCAATAAACAATTGACTTCTAGATGAATCAGAAACAAAACTCTGGCATGCTGTAGCAGATGAATCCTGTACAATGACTTTCCCCAGCTTAATGATTACTAGCCTGTGACTTTGAACACTGTATTTGCCTGGGACAACAGTGTTGGGATAATTTGGAGGGAAAGTGAATGTATTTCCATATGTGATAACTCTGAAAAGGTTGTCTTCTTTGCAACCCAGGGAATCTTCTTGACTCTTTCACTGACACCTTTCCTCCTGGGCTGCTGGAGGCTGGGTGCAGGTGGGGAGCCCTGCCCTTGAGGGTGTGGCAGGAGGATTGGTGCCTGCAGCTACTCTCCCCTGGTCTGGAATTGTGTCTGGGCGGGGTAGCAGCCAGGGAACTCCCAGATCTAAGGGGACAGTAGGTCCACATTCATTTGTACCAGACCTGTGTATTACCTGTCAGCATTTCTTTTGAATGAAATCACATGATGAGGTGCTTATGGCAGCATTTTACCCTTAGGTGTGAACTCACTCAGCAGAGTCTGCACTCATTTGGCATTTTACATCGTGCAGCTCTTGCACTTTTGATGCAGTAGTAGACATTCTGAAAATGTTATTTTTCTGTGGAGCCATGGCTTTCATTACTTTCTCCCTCATTCTTTTGGGTTTATGTTTTCCGTGCTGCAATTCCAAAGTGAGCTACAGAGACCCGGACACTACATCAAAAAGTAAGTGTTGTGTGTTTGTATTTCTAAATAAATGTAGTGAAATACTGTAATAATGGACTATCAAATAGCAAGTACTTCATTATTTATATTAAGTGGTCTTTGGCCATACCAAGAGGAAGAAAGCAAGCACGACTGGACTGCTTATGACCATGACTTAAAATGCTTAGACTATTACAATGCTTAAATTCAGCCAAAGGAAAAGGAAACCGCTTTTATGGATTGCTAGTTGTCATTATCCTGAACAGAATAAGCAGTACTAGGGAAGAGATATAAAAATACATGTATCTTTAAATGTTAATATGATTTATTGGAAAAATAATTTTTAAATGGCAAACTTCTATATTTTCTTATGTTTCCGTAAAATGTGGTCTCTCTTAAATTTTTTCCATCCCACAATAGTGTCAAGTGCTTTCTAGAAGCAGAGGCAGTAAGTGCCATGTTGTAAGTTCTTACAGTTTTGAGCGCTCTTCTTTTGCTTTCAGTTTTGGTGGAGGCAGTTTCAGTTCTGGTGAAGTTTACAGTTGGATGAGTTTAATAGATAATTGTGTGGTAAAAACTGAAATACTAAAGTAACACAGGATACCTCTTGTCTGCAGGCAAATTAGGTCTTGGACCATGAATTCTGTTTCCAAGAGAGAAAAATGTCAGATGTACTACTTGCATTCTTCTTTTCATTAATAAAACACACAAGTGTTTTACATACAACATTTCTCCACCCTGTTCTGTTATAGTGTTTTTTACATGAGGAAATTTTGGCTAGTACCGTTTTTGAGAGTTTTGGGATGTTCTGTATTTGCAGAAGTGTGTAATGAAATTAAGGAATCACCAGAAAATTTATTTGAATTCTATATTTAAAAATAAAATTACCTTGGGTTGACTTAAAATCAAATTAACTTGCTTATCAGGGTGAAGAAACTTTATTGCAGGAGTTATTTCGAGACAACTTAATTTAAAATAAATTGTTATGCTTCAGCTTGCTTACTCTTTGTTATTTTAAGCCATTTGTATATAAAATGTATTGTGCAGCCTGTAAATAAAATACATGAAAATTGAAGTCTTTCTTTGTTTTCCCTTTCTGGTTGCCAAATAGCATTTCAAATAGCATTTCAAAGAACATTGGGTTAAACTGAGAATGTTTTCAGTGTAAATTAAATTAAATTAATTCTGCAAGTTATTGATAAAACCCATTTCCTGCTCCAGTCCTGTTTGAAAGGAGCCCTGCACGGGCTGGCAGTGTGAGCCTTTGCTGGCAGCACGGATGATGTAGGAGCCAAGGTGCAGCAGAGCACTCCTTTGAGCACTGATGATGCCCCAAGAGCAGGCAGAGTGCTGGGATGTGGGTGTGGGACAAGGGTTTTGCCAGTGCTGAGAAGCTGCTGCTTCAGCACCTGTGAGCTGCTCAAGATGGTGGATGATGGACAACATGACATTTTTTCTTTGCCATGTCCAAGCAGAGGTGCAGTTAATACTCTCCACCGCTGTCTCTTTAAAGAGGATGGACGTGCGTGTTAGAAGCAATGGGAAATCAATCCCAAAGAGCCAGGTATTTTCAGTGTCTGGTGAGACACTGTGAATTGGGCCTGGCTTAAGCAGCTGTGCTTTGAATGCTTGAGGCTTTTCTTGCTTTTTCTTTCTCACTGTATTAGTTAATGTAATGAGACCTTTTGAATCTTTCAATAAATGCTGTACTTCCATCCAAAAATATGACACTTGCTCTTATCTTCATTTCACTTAAACTTGAGGTTGGGCAGAGTGCTGCTTCATCACTTGTCATTGATAAAGTCAACAGATGGGCAGTGAGAAGTAACAGGGGCCAACAGCAGTTGCACAGGTGTCACTTGACATTAGGCTGACAAGATGTGTAGCTGCACCCCAAAACATCTCACTCTGGAAAAATATTTTGGTGACGGCTACAATTAAAGCCTGACCTTCAGTTATGCGAAAAGCTCAGACTGTGTTTCAGAGGGTGTTGACTTGCATGTAGCAGATCTGGCAGTTGTGTGTAACCAATTCTTGTCTGTTCATTTTTTCTCATGAAAGCTGCTATTGCAACTCATAACAAAGTTGTGACAAAGTTGAGTCTGGTTTATGTTGGAGCATGAACCTGAAATGGTTTGAGAATGGTGCAGCATTGCTTTCATTGAGCTCTTACTGCCATTAGGGGTAGCCACCTGTGCATTAAGGTACCAGTAATAATTCTGGCGGGATCTGCATGTCAACTGATATCCTCAGCTGCACGTAAAATAGCATCAAGTGAAAGAGGAGCTACACAAGTAACTGCAGAACAGCCTGTATCCACACAGAGCTAGCAATGAATGGATCTATGAAATTGGTGGCAAGAGAAGGAACCAGCCCTCTTGTCAAGGCCATGAATTATTGCCTGCTAGTTTTAAAGAACAATGCAGTTTTGCAGAATTTTCTTTTAAATTACCCGAACCAGGATTAGGTTGCTTCTATTTTTAAGGAATGCCTATAAAACCTGATAGGCCATCTGGACAAACAGGATTAGGGCTACCAAACTCCCCCACCATGTGGAAGAAAATGAAAGTTGAGCACTTTGCAGTTCCAGTAAACATGGGCAGAGAGACCTTCATTTGACAAATAAGGGTAACTCTTGCTTTTCCCAGTCAACTGCATTTGCTTTGATGGCGCTTGAGGGTCTTGCTTTTAAAACTGTTTATTTGTTATGGCTGATTATTTGGGGCTTTTTTAATTGCCTATGGAGAGAAGGCACAGCCAGAGGAACTTCGAGCCTTATGGTAATGTTTTTTTCTTCAGTTAGAGCAGCCCTCACCAATGGGCAATACTTGGATCACTTCACACAGCATGGCTTCAATTCTTCAGCAGTTCCTCTGGAGGCACTTTGGGTGTACTATTGATAAGGCAAATTCTCATAACATGGTGAATGTACCTTTAATAGGGCTTTTTGCAAAGAGGCTTTGTGAATTTTTTTCCCCCCAATATTAGGAAATACAGTGTGGAGGAGACTTAGCTGGTTAGAAAGGGGAACACTCAAGGGTGACCATTACAGAAACCAGCCTTGTACTCACAAGCAGATCTGACAGCTGTATGCTGCCCTTAAGGTAACTTGGGGGAATAAGTGGTTAGTATTTGACTTGTGCAGATGTCTCTCTGCTGTACTCCCTCCTGTGTGCTAGGTTGTGATATTAGTTGCTACAGAACATAGCTGGTAGCAAGTGTTTAATTTGCAACAATGCCTAACACAGGTGCCTGTTTTCCTCCTGCAAGTTCTTTTCAGACCTGTTTTACAAATGTGTCAAGCGTGTCAGCAGGTTCCATCATGGGGAACAGCAGTCTCTGTGGCCTTTTGAGGATCTTGGTTTTGCTCAGGTGACAGTGGTCAGGAAGCACTGATGTCTGCTTGCCCTGCCTTTGGGAGCCTCTCTGAGCAACACCCTAAGAGCTGCCAGTGCTGCATGAGAACTTGCTCTGTCTCCAGGTCACCCTGAGAAAGGAATGGGCTGTACAGAGAACTGAACAGAAGCCTGACTTTAGGATATTTTCCTGAGCTAGGAAGAAATCATGACTTCTTTATTTTCCTTCTTCTTCATCCTTACCAACCGCAAAAAAGGATCTACAGGAATGGTTTCAAAGCAAGAACTATTTTGGTGTTGTGTGTTGTTTGTTTGTTTTTAAGTTTTTCTGGTTTTCTTTACTGGTATTGCCCTTCAGAGAGCATTTGGATGTTAGAAACCACCTGCAAATCAATGTAGGTTTGAGAAATCTGGACTTCTGGTTAGCAGCTAACCCGGTAACAAAACATACATGGAAGTTACAGAAGAGAAGCAGGCCATTCCCTGCCTTCCTGCACCAGAGCTAAAATTAAAACACATCCCCACACTGGAAAACAAAGGATGATGTGCAGAACAGACATAAAACAGCAGCCAAAGTTATCCATATGCAGTCCTGTAACCTTTCCTGCCCCACAAATACTCTAGAAAACTTGTGTCATCCCTGGGCTGGAATCCTTACCCTCAAGACAAGGAAGGCACAGGCACAGTTCTGACTGCACAGGCAATTTGCCACTTTCTTTGCAGAACAAAGATTATTTGTGACCATTTTTTTAATAGAATTTTTTCTAAAAATTGTTTGTGAGGGGGGAGGAGTAGGGAATGGACTAAGAACTACAGATGACATGAAAATGAAGAGAAATGAACAGGAACCTACTAATGCTGTATGTGAGAAGTGTAGTAGTAAATAATAGTTCAAAACTTATCTGCAGATGGTTTGGCAATTTCACATCAGGAAAGTACTACTCTAAACCTAGCAGATTTTAGAAGCTATATACATTTTTGTCCCCAGACTGCTTCTTGTTACGGATTACAAATCCTGCTGTGAGACTTTCAAGCAAGCACATACGTTTACACAAGACAATGAAACAAGACATGCAGGTAGTAGTAATAACTTTATTTGCAAACTATACTTGCCATGACAATGTTGCCTTCTGGGAATAATGACAAAACAGCCAACAAATTCAAGAGAACTTTGCAGACCTCTTCTATCAGAAATTCAACCCTATTTCAGCTTCTTGCATCAGGTGAATTGGAGATGACCTCTTTCAACTGATCTCCTGGGAAGCTCCAGTTCAGTTTGGGTTTGGGTATTTCTTGCTAGTCTCAACTATCAGAATGCAAATTGTTTCTTCATGTCCAGGGAAAGATTCTGCATGCTTTATTTAAGTGCCTGCCATTTGTTGCTACCTTGCAGCCTCTTCCACTGTTTTTTTTTTTTTCCTTTTTCATTCCTCAGTCCTGCATTAAGGATTCAGCATTATGGAGCTTTTGTATTGTAAAAACTGTTACATGATGCCCTTCATTATGGGAAGCTGTAAATCAAAGCACTGAGTAAGTATTTCCCTCAAATTCTAAAAATATTGGATTGTTTGAGACGCAGTCCCAATAAGAAACTTCCTCCTGGCTTGGCTAAAGTTTATTTCTGTCTAAATATTTGATCCATATGACATGTTTGTGGTGGCAAGAGCAGAAGGGGAGTAAGGAGCACGTTACAGGACTAAATATGGTCACTGTGGTCCATAATAAAATAAGGAAGCTGGTAGTTTTAATTTATGTGAAATCATCAATTTCCTCTACAGAATTAGGAAGAAAAATGCTATGAAAATGAGAGGGATCAGTAATTGACTAAATAAAAATGTTTAAAACCTTCTTCTGACAACATAAGACGCTGTAGTTAACAGGAGAAAGTCAGGACTTCATATGCACAATAAAAAGAACATAAAATATAGATGTTTCACTGACAGTCAACTTGAGCGAATCTATTTCTTATGTTTTAAATGTGATGGGAATTTAAAACAGCTCCTGCTATAGGAAATGATGATAACTGACCAAATTTCTACACAATGCAGAGACAATAGTTTGGCAAGACAAAATCAACATGAAAAATGCACAAGCACTAGGCTTGCTGTGCAGTGTTTAATAGGACATGGGCTCCACCCTTTCCAAGAAAGCACTGTTTGGTTGTGTAATGCCTTGACAAGTCGCGTAACTGTTGAAGGATTTCACAGGACAGGAGAGAAAACACATCTACAGCAGCATTCTTAAATTCATTAGCACATAAACAGGCCAACAAATGGGATTAGATTTCTTATTGGCAGGATGTTCCAAAGTCCACTGGGGAAGCTGGCAGCTCCTACTGTTCTTCAGAGCAGTTCTAAAACTGTTCATAAATGGGAAGGCAAAAGCTGCCTCAAGCTGTCCATAAGCATTCTGTACGTAGTCATAAAAAGCAAGAAATCAGGTTTGTAACACTTGTATTATACATGCCGTATTTTGCAAAACATCATGGTCATCATGGGAAGTATTACATACTGCTGGAATATAAATTCAGCATTTGCACAGCATGAACACTATAGGAATGCATTAACAGTTTTGGGCTTGCTTTTCTGTAGCTTTTAAAAATGAAATGCATGAAAATATTTGTAATTATGGTGACAGTTCTATGCTTTAGAAAGTAATGATGTCACTTAAAGCTTCTGTCCAAAAAGAGTCCCCAGTCAAAAAACCCTTCAGGACCTGAAACCTCAACTCTGGAAATCAATTTGTGGATTATTTTTCTGTTTTGAAGCATGGAAGGTTTATTACAATACATTTTATAATACTGTCACAATTGGCTTTCTGACTCATTAATCTGAAAAGCTGAACCACAGGAGACTGAGAGAGCAGGTGCTGCACCAGATTAGGCATCAATCAGTTACAAAGATACTGGTCATTAAAAAAATAAAAAAAGGTGTTGTTAAATTAATGCCTAGTGAGCTAAAGCCTGGTTTGCTCCATGACAATTGCTTGAGAATCTTCCACTGGAAGGGACTATGGTTCTGATTACAGCATAAATCATTTCCATACACAGTGAAATTCAGTAGAGCAAATATTGCTTTTCTAAGGAGATTGTGACCTCCATTGCTATGGCATTCTGAAAGAAACCTTAAAACTATTATTTTAGGTTGAAATTGTTCTTGCTGTCATTGCACGTTGTAGTTCAGACTAAGGATTAAAACCAGAACCCCTGTTAACTTCAGCAGGGATTTCCATTTAATTATCCAGTATCAGAATTTCCCTTTTAAACAGAATGCTGGGGGTGTGTGTGTGTGTGTTTAATAAAACCACCTTCCACTTAAAAAAAAATGTGTATAATTAGGCACACGTATTTTGGTCATAGAAGACTCTCTCCTGGAGAGCTATGAAGCACACAAACAAGTAGATTATCAAAGAAATCATGGAAATTCTCATCTATTCAAAGTCCTTGCATGCTTATTCTTTTGTTAAGAGCAATGTTTCTGAGTCTATCTGTATTCTGTAGAGTAGATTTGAAATAAAGGCATTCTTTTCAGAGCTCTATCAGAATTTGGAACATTTAATGAACAGTTATAGCAGAGTGAGAGAGATACAGAATTAAACAGCTACCACATATCATTAGCATGTGTTGGAAAGGACGACTGACTTTCTGCTGGCATCCCTCCTCCCAAGAAGGCAATGCATTTCAAACTTGATCTGAAAATGTTATTGATTAGGGAATGCAATAAGGAGAGCAGAAAACACCAGGTTCTCTTCTGCCACTAAACAGTATTAAGGCTTAAGCAAGACAGCTCTTAAACTCTTTAGTATTCATTCATTTTCTCATATGCAAAATGCTGGACTAATAACATTATTCCCTCTGAAGACTGATGTGATGCTTAATGAAATACAATTGTGCTGGTTTAGCTTTATATTAAAAGCAATGTTTACATCTGTAAGATGAATTTCTGTTAAGCTGGATGTAGAGATTAAAGCTGTTTCTACAACTATGAACCACTGTTCTCCGATTTGCTCAGATCTTCCACACTTGCCTGTCTGGAGTAACAGAGAGGCAAAGTAATCCAAAGATGAGTCCTGATTTCTAAATCAGATGTAAAGAGGTTGTTTGTACCTCCAAACGGAAGCATAGGAGATGAAGAGGCTTCCAATAAATTACCAGACTTTGCCTAGCCTTGTTTAATGGTCTTCTTACCATAAGCTTACTGTACTTCACAACTTTTTTTACACACTTTAGGTATATAAAATTTGTACCATTTTGTCCATTTTTTATAGGAAAAATAAATTTGGTTTGATACTATTTTCAGACAGAATGAATTGTATTATTAACTTCAAAGTTTAACAGAACTTGTAGCCAGAAGGTTCATGAAATATGTATGAGCCCCAGCACTTCATCTTCCGTTTTACTAGATGAAGGCATGAAGGGGCTGGTGGCTGAAAGTGGGCTGTTCCGGAACTCCCTCTGGGATTCTTCCTATTTAAAAGAAGGATGAAGCGACAGCAAGCAGATGTCTATGTTTACATGACTCCAGAACAGACCTCTCTGGAGAGGAGAAGGAAATTCCAAGAAAAAGTTGTGAATCTTTTTAACGCTTTCCACCTGGGATACCACAAAGGCAAATCTTTAAATATTACATGTCTTTGTTGTTGTTTAAATAGAACTGGTGGGTTTATGTGGAAGTTGCCAGGTGAGGTTCAGACATAACATTGTGCAGGACTTCACAGGATATGCTTCTCTCTACCACTGATAAACAGAGAGATTTGGGATTTGACAAAATCTGTGTAGCATTTCTTAGTAAAAAGTGTATTTCACTTACAGCTGTAGTTTATGGATACTGAAAAGGTCTGTATCCCATACCTCTTCACAGCTAGAATCATCCAGGTTATTAATTTCACTCACTCTTTGGGACTCAATATGTATAGATACTACTTAAAAACCTTTCTTTTGTTACCATATTGAAAGATCCTTAAAACTTGCAACTAGCAAAAAGAAATAACCATCAAAAATTCAACAAGACCTCAGGACACAAATAATGAAGCAGGAGTGTGAAAACTGCAGGCAGAAAAAACAGCAGACATGTTACAGACTGAAGTACCTTTGTAAATTGATTTGCAGTTGATGTTGCAACAACAATGTTCTTATAAAAAAGACGGTCACTGGCAGCTCCCATTCTGAGATTCACTGCTGGAAAAGCTCACTGGAATTAATTTTCTTGTTCCAGCCATCAGCAAGCTTAGTTTGAAACATATTTTAAATTATTCAATCTTAATCTGTATGATTTGAAAACACTTGTTGATTTGCTTTGTCAGAACTAGAGGAACAATGATAGTTCAGAATGGAAAAATCTTTTTTTGATACACATAGCTCTGAATAATAAATTCTTATTTTATAATAAATCAACACATTAAAAATAAAAATAATAATGTATGGATGGCTTAAGTCACAAAACAGTGGAAGCCTTTTAAGAGAGAAATATCTGGTTCAAATGAAGCATAAGCCACAGAAAGAATATTGGGAATAACTGGTGGAAAGTGACTCCAGAGAAAATGCAAGGCTTGGCCACAATGTTGTGTAGCCTGTTAAGAAAAAGTGAGGGAATGAATGAAGGTCTTACCTTTCTTCAGCTTTCTATCCTTTTGTGTCCATTATAGGGACACTTTTAACACATTCTGAACTCTTGCCCATATTCTGTGCTGATGCTTTGGGATATTATAAATGACTGACTCATGCAAATGGCGTGTTTTTGAAGGTGCAGACCCTTTCACCAGAGTGTCTCCATGCCAGGAAGCGCTGGAGGGGCAAGTCGGCTAAACAGATGATCCTTGCCAGGCTGAAACTGGATTATTTATTTTGGGATGCTTACCTAGAAAAAGACTAGTTGCTGTTAAAGCCATATGCTTTGACTAGATGTGTTTCTGCTGTTTTTCACTGATACACTAATACAGTTAGAATGACACCAGAACCTTGCTTTTTCCTTCTGCTCATTGAAAGGTTTCAAGACTGAAAGCAGTTTCTCAGTAGTCGATCTTTGGGTTGTTCAAAAGCATCTTAGTAGAATGCAGTACTGAAGTAACTAGTGCTGGACTGAAGTTCAACTATCTTTTTAAATTGGCAGTAAGTGATTAAGTATATTGAATAGGAAAGGTTCCTAGGCAGACCACCTTTTTATTTCTGCTGCCCACCAAACTCACTTCTCTTAGAAACGCACATCTGCTTTCTTGTCATTCATCGATTTAAAAACAGTAACACATCCTGTGGCTGCTGGAGCAAGAATACCTGATTTTATGCTTTCATGAGGTAGTTTTCCTCCATCCAACTTGGTGTGCTATCAGTGAGGATTTCCTTAGTAGAAATAAAAGCATTTAAGAGATGGCTGTGTTGGGAAGTTGCCAGAAAGAACTGAGATCAAATGCAACACATGCCCTGTGCCATCTTCTTACACACTTTTTCTGTTGTCTTTTTAGAGCGACTTTGCCTGTTTATTATTGCTGAATTTGCAATGCTTAACACAGATTTGAGCACCACTTCTGTGTTCAGTTGTGGCTTTTTTAAAATCTAAAGGGTGGCCACTATGGCAAGGTCATGTCTGTGTTGTACAGTTCTCACTGCATATCTGACAACCAAGTCCACCGCTCAGCCAATGGAGGGTCATTTAGATGAGTCAGGGGGGATCTGTGTGACTTTACTTCTTGTCATAATTCTGTCATCTCCAGCAATGTAAACTAACAGGACCTGTAGGGACTGAGTGTTGTGGATGACACCAATTCCATCAAACTCTCCAGCAGAGCCCTGAAGGGTGGAATGAGCCTATTTCAATGGACAGGGCAGGGAAGGTATGCTTATTTCCATGGAAAACCAAGGCAGAAGAGCCGTAACTTTTGGCTGCTGTATGGACAGAAGGAAAAAAAGAAAAAAAGGAAAAAAAAAGGGGGGAAAAATACAATACAAAACTCTGGGGAGGAGAAATTAGGGTAAGATGGCCTAAGTTACTTTCTCTGGATAGTTGGGTGGGGGTGTGTTTCTGTATGTTAAGGAAAAACAACGCACTTTTGGAAGGTCGCTTTAAACTGCTTAAAACAGTACACGAAGCCTTGTGGATATGTTTAGTAATGTACTAGAATCTACTTTGCAAGCTGTAGGACCATAGAGATTTGGTTGAATATGTACTGAATTGCGTAGAATATGTACTGGGATGATCTAATAGCAGAGAAAAACTGTGGTAAATGTAATGGATAAATTCGTGTATCAAAGATTTGGTCTATTAAAAAGCTACTCCAGGGCATCTCCAAGATTCCAAGACCTGTGGTGCAAGCTTCAAAACCACAACATTTGCAACGGAAATGACATGGCCGGACTGGAGACGGCCCATTCATCAATGATGGGCCTCCACTTCACAGCTGCTCGACATCTGATATCCGGAGGGCGATCAAATCAGCACCTCAAAGATGAGATCTGGGAAGACTATCAACGTCTTTTCATACTTAAGGGAACCCCTTTCAAGACATCGAGTGGAAATAAAGAGATACATGAATATTTGGACTTTCAATGGACTTAGCCTCAGGGCAAATAAACTGTACAAAAACCTTACACCAAGACCCAGTGTGTGTGGTTGAGGTTTGATGGTACCGTTGTTACTGTCACTCTGCCCACCCAGCATTCGATCGATGTTGTCCAAATTTGTTGTGGCTTTTTAATTTGGTTTTGGAAATTTGCTAAATAAATTCTGTTATTTTGAATTGGCTCCTAATCATTTATAACAGCAAGTAATCAATAGCTTCTCAGTGGCTTCTTATAGTTATTAACTCAAGTTGTAATCTTGGACCCTTTGCAGATATTAATTCTCCCTTTTATCTTACAATCCCTGAGATTTTCAAATCCTGTTCTTAGCTTAAAAAAAAAAAAAAAAAAAAAAAGGCAAAGAAACAAAACTTCACAGACAAGTGGTGACAGTCTCTTCTGCAAACTGTAGGAATAGTAATGTTAATTTCCAACATCTGTTAAGGGAATACAGCTCAAAGCCTTCTTTTACATTAACCTAAAAATCTTCATATAGCCACAGGAGGTGGTGGTCTGATTTAAGAACACTGCAATTGCTACTTACAATCCAATTATTGACAATACTACTCCCTAGCTGGCAATCAGTGCTTTGTAAATCTTATGTTAGCTCTGTTATTTGTGCTTTATGCTGTGCAGTAATCCACAGAAGCTGTCAATTAGCTTGATTCCTCTTCCCTTGTTTTAACAATAGATCTGTGATGCTTGAGAAGAGAATGATTTGCACCAAAGTGAAAGAGGTTTTGTTCTTCCCTTTACTGGTATTTATACTAACACATGATGTTCAGCAGTTTCAACTCATAGGAATTTCCTCATGCATACAAAAAGGATTTGACTCCATTGACTCCACAGTAAAAGCATTTAACTACCTTGAATACACAGCAATTAGACTGTGGCAAAAGACATTACAGATACAAGGTTTAAGTGTCATTTAATACAGCATCAAACAGCGTGATAAATGCTACACAGAAGCAGGGTAGTACATGCAGATTTTTGGTGCAGATTGTAATAGCAGGACTGTCAGCAGCATGTAAAATTTCACTCTGGAACTGTACTGTTATGACCCCTTTTAGCTGCAGGAGTTACATTCTTGTATCCAGATGTTTACACAACTAGTTCAGAACAATAATATGCAACAGCCAGAGATGAGTAAAACAAGGGCAGTGGAATTCAGCTGTAATTTTTCTGCAGCAGATGCTGATGAAATTTTAAATCCAGGATGTGAACTAACCAACCCCCTGATGTGGTTTGAACCTCACACAGAGCTGGTGAAGCAAAATGGATTACTATTTGCTCGCTGCACTGGAATGGCGGAAGTCTAGTGGTACCCTCTAGGACAGGAGGAGTGGCCACAACACCAAACATCTGCCCAGTTGTCTCTAGCCCAGGAGGCACAGGTTTCTTACTATCATCAAGGAAGCAATGGGGATGAAATAAAGCCTTTTTTGCAGATCTAAAATTGTTTGAAGGGAAGGCCTAGATGTGAGGTCTAACATTCAGGACTTACTAATTTTGTAGAAGTGAATTCACAAGTTCAGATTGCGATATTATTGTTAAATTCTAAGTCAGCAAAGCCCACATTTAAGCGAAAATAGCAAAGAATTAAATGGAATCAGTTTATGCCTTTTGAGACGTACAGACAAGTTACTTTAGGAAAAAAAAATTTGGTTGTGAACTAATGACTGAATGCTGAAACTGCAATACTGTTGAGTGTAAACGCAACTTGATTTCTTTCATTTCTTGTGCTGTAAAACATGGTTTGAACCATCTCAAATGACAAAAAAGTTTATCAAGTTACCTATGTCAATTGGCATGCAAGTTTCTGAAAGCCTGAGACATAAAAATCATTACACGATTCTTCACCCCGCAGTGTAGGCGATCCTCCCTTTCCTCTGCCAGTTCCAAGACAGAAGGAAGGCAAGCACCAAGATTTGAGGAAAAGAGAAGGGTCTTCACTCTTCAGAATTTTGGAAAATATTATAAGAACTAATTTAATTTATTGCAGACAGTCATGTATAAAAACACATGTATGAATTCAAATTCAGAGCAATTGCTAGGCAGAGGAATAAACTGCACTGATAGTAAAAAGGACTGACAGATAAATGGACGACAGAATTTTCAGATTGTAACATTAGATACTTACACATCCCAGTTCCATGGGCAAATCCTCTGACTTCAGTGAGATTACTCAGAAGCACAGCTTGAAAATCAAACATACTATAAATACCCTTTTCTTTAGAAGGAAGGTGAACAGATACTTGTAGAATTTTCATATAATGCATTTTTCAAATGCTACACCCTCTGATGTCTAATGAAATAATTTATATAAAGTTAAGAGCACATAAGGATGTCCTTAGCAATAAAAGCAACCTGACTGCAAAAGTAGTTATCCATTCTGCTGACCAGATACATTTTACCTGGTGTTCCCAGCTTTGACCTTAGGAAAATGCTACCCAACTCAATGCATTACTTCTAATTCTAAAGAGGAGGAGTGTAACATGAAATTTTAAAATCCCATTTAATTTAAATTTTAATATTCTAAATTATTTAATAATTTCAATGTGTATACTGAGTGCCACAGAAGAATGACTATTCCATATTATAAAGCTGGAATGAAAACTCAAACCTGAAGTTTGAGTTATTAAAGTACGCATCTTGAGGTAACTCCTCACCCAGTGTATTGCTGCATTACACAGGTTCTCAGCTGATTTAAGTTCTCTTTACTGATAATGCAGTAGTGATGCAGTTCACTCTTACACACAGGAGCAAACAGCAACAAGTGAATTAAATTTTGCTGGAAGAGTTACGAGCTACACTTACTTACAAGAACTGAAGAGAAGGTCAAATGGACTCAACAAATACAAGGCAAACAAAACACTGGAAAAGTGCATGAACCCAAACTTCTGAAAAGAAGCTAACTTAAAATCAAAGAAGTCTGTTGAAGAAAGACCAATGACCATATACTCAGTGTGTTCATTACAGAAGAATCCCTTCGTTAACAAGACATAAGCACTATTTTGTTTCACAGGCTCATGAAGAAAGGATGTATTTTGTGCTTCACATTTTATCATCAAATTCTATTTCCAGAGCCATACTGGTACTATGAAGTGGCTTCATTAGCAAATGAGAGGGTGATATATCCTGTCTCCAGCAGATGTTTGCCAAAGGGTAAAAAGGAAAAAAAAAAATAACTGGTGAGGAGGTATGTGCTTAAGCTTCCTATATATCATGGCAAAAAGGCAAAGCTTAAATTTGCTTTATATACATTATATTTATAATTCTGAACATGTGTTTGTGCATTTTACAGCTCTTCAACAATGACATATTTTTTACTGTAACTACAGAATTTCTCCCAGAAGCTAGAAAGGTGAATCCTTTTTAAGTATTTGGTGCTGATTCTTGACCAAATGACCGTAGCCTTTAGCAGTACGATGTACTTAAAATAGTTGAGTCACATCCCAAAGTGCACTGAAGCAGCAGTTTAACAGATGGCATTGTGGCAGGTCTGCATGGATTAAACAGTGCTTCAAGATGATTTCCTCAGTTCTCTCTGGAACATTTACCTTCACTGATGTCTGACACCTAGTTCCAGGAGTTAAGAGTACCAGAGAAGTCTGGCTTTGATGCCTGGGTCAACTGCAATGCCAAAGTGGAAAAATCCATCTGTGCAATCAGCAAGGGCAGCTCATACTGGCTACTGTGTATGAAGTCTCACCTCTAACAGTCTCTTTTCTCTCAGGAATCCCTCACCTTTCCTTTTTTCCTTCCAAACCCAGACTCTTCTCATGGCTAACTGAGAGCATATCATGGCTTCACTCTCTTAAATAAAATCGTATTTGTTTCTCCAAGATCACCAAATTTGCAAAAAAAAAAAAAAAAATTGCATTTCAATCACATGGGAAAAGGCAATGAAACAGGGCACTTGGTTAAGCACAGTACAACTTTTTTTTTTTTTTTTCTGTGAGCTTTACAGCACCTGACAAGGTTTAAAAAAAACAAAGGGGGGGAAGGAAACTTTACATTTCTATTTTCACAATGACATTGATTAACTTATGTATAAATTCTAAAGACTTATGTATAAATTCCACAACTTGTGAACAACTTGTCAAGTCATCTCAGTTTTGCTGGTACCTATTACAGATAATACTGATAGCTGTCATTTCAGGCACCATTTGTTGATTCTGGGATGAAGATTTAACCATTCTTGATATCCAGCTGGCATTATGTTCTCAGTTCTTGAGGCAGCCTTTTTGGATATAATACTAAACTGGGGTCAATTTTGGGGAAACAGAAGTGACATACTTTATATTGAGGTCCTAAGAGTACAAGAATACATTTCAGTATATTAACCTCCCCTTACAGTCTGAAGTTGTTCCTGAAGGCAGTACTGACCTAACAGATTTCATGCTGAAACAGATAAAGGATACAGAGGACTATTCTACCTCAGCAAAAGACAAGTTACTCAGAACAGTTTAATGGGATTTCCTGTGCTTTTCTACCTAACCATGCCTCGGGACTACAAAAATATGTTTTGAGTATGTAAGAAGCTTAAAAGAACACGTGTTTTGAAAACAAAACTAATGGCTATATTTAAGAAAGTTTTACACTCTACCTTGGCTTAAAAGCCAAGATGAACAAACAAACAGTGGTATGTTCAACAAAAATTTATCTAACTACTGCAGGCTTAACATGGCAAGTTAAGAACATGCCTGCAGCTGGAACTATTTTATTTCTTTTTTATTCTAGATTATGATATTCACTCCTGGTTTTAAGCATGGATCTTCCATGTAAAGACAAGCTCTAAAAAAACCCAACACATTGCTTCCTTCTTCAGTATAAAAATACAGCATGTACACACACAAAACAATTCTCCTGGCAATGATGCCGGCTGTAAGTAAAAATTTAAAAAAATTAAAAAATATAAAATAGATTTAAAAAAGATGCTATGCATGCACTAATGTCAACTGTGTAACAAAAGCTGTCATTCATTCTGTACTATTCTAGCAGGTGGATCCAGAAATAACATTTGCATTTATTTAAGCTTGATGTTTTATGCGTCCTTTAGACTTAAACTTCACTGAACAGACTTGCCACTATAATCCAGAAATTTCTAATATTGATCCAAATACATATTTTTTAAACACAAAAGCAAATTCCAGAATTAAGTTTGTGACTCAAGAGTTTGTTCAACAAATCAGACCTTCCAAAATCAATACATTCATTTCCTGAGATGGCTGTAAGTCATGTTTCAACTTCACATTACACTGCAATAAACAAAAATTACTATGCACAAAACCAGATGTTAACTACAGCATACAAGCACATTTACAGAAGTCACCTAATTTCAGTGTTGTGAACTACTGTGTTAACGTGTACACCTTAACAAAGCTCCTAAAATATTCTTTATACATTACAAAACAAGGACTTACAAAACTTTATTTTATTTCCAAGTTATTTCATTCTAAAAATGTTGAACATAAAAAATACCACTCCCTAAGAGACTTTACAATAAAAGGCTAACAATCTGGCACGGGAGAGGTAAGTATATGGAAACTTGCTTTAACAGTCACAGATCAATCGCTGGTGATTAAAGAACACTTTGTTCTTCAGAGCTGGTAGGCACTTCCACATAGCCAGAAATATAAGTTTTCCTACCACTCCTTTTGCCTCCCATACATAAAAAAATCCAATGCAATTAAAAAGGTAGGATAAAAGGGTGGACATGTGATGAAATAAAAGTATTATCTAAAGTCTTGATTATTGTTCATCTTGTGTAAGTGTAAAGATTCTGTCCAAAGTTTCCCATCCCAAAGATGGAGTTATTTGGCCTTTAAAAGTGTTAGCTGAAATACCTCCCTTTTTTACCAGTACATGTTGTTTGCTCACTGCTGTATTGCTGGTTTATGTCTGTAACAGAAACTGGCTCTAGGCCAGCCCATGGGTCCTCAAGCATTGAAGGTCTGTAATAGTTTTCCACATCATTAGACACTCTTTTCTCTCTGCCATGCGCTGTACCAAATGGAGTAGATGTCCTGGGTGATCCCTTTGGAAGAAAACCATCAGGTAAAAAAACATTTAATAGTCTAATTTAAACTAAGAAAAAAAATTTAAAAAATAAATTAAAAATGTTTCCTTCTACTGCAGTAGAGCTCTTAAACTGATTATTAATTTTACTTACTACACCTCACTTGCCTCATCCTCAGGAAATATTAACTTCAATATATTTTACTTACTAGTGATGATTTACCAGCATAAGAAAAAAAGCACCACCACAGCCTTCTCCTAGATACTTGTTTACATCACTCTGGCACATAGCTGCAGAAAAGCAGCTCATGCTACTTTTCATAATTTGTCAACAACATGTCCGACAAAAGCTGAACAACAAATCAGAGGCTGAGGAAGAGTTGACAATATTAACAAGAGAAGAAGTTAAATATTGAATACTTACAGATTGAACACAGCATTGTATAATGCAAATAGCTACAAAGAATACATTGGGGGGAAAAAATCCTTTTTTAACCAAACCAGTGTTCCATGAAATTTGACAACAGATGACTTTATTTTATATACAATCTCAGCGGTGATGAGTGATTTAGTGCGTATTGACTTTTGCAGGGAGCTTTTCATATTTGATTTTTTTTTAAGACCAAGGATCACAACAATTGCTTCTGTAAAGCTGCTACAAGTCTGAGTGCTGGTATGTAAAGGAACTTGGATAATAATTTTCTCCTGTTAGCATCATCCATTGCTCTCCTCAGATTCACTCCTCTAAAAGGTGAAGTTCTGTCTAAAGCTGTATTTATTTAAAATAATTTGTTTTAACCAAAGTTAAGCAATCCATACTACAGATGCACAGTAATCTACAAGCATGCCCACTGCACTTTGTATGGTTAGAGCAACAGCATGCTTTGAGGCTGGTCATCAGATTTTGTACAGCAGGGTAAAAGCACTTGATTAATGGCTGCTTTCCCCCACAATCCTGCCACCCTTGAATTTTTGGATCAGCTGTGATGGCATTTGAATTTGACTAATAAGCTCTAACAGCATCTATGTAAACAGATCACATGAAACAATTGCTGAGCAAAACTGAGAAATGCTGCCACAAAGTGAAAGACACGATGTTTAGCCAGAAGAATAGATTTCACTCAACCAGCTTGAACCTATTTCTGCTAACATGCCGTGGCAGGAACATGCTGATGTGTTCCCAGCAAGAACTTTTCAGGAACTCCTGAAGTTTGATGGTAATGGATATATGATCAAATGTGGGAAAACCCACGTCTTATTTATAGGACACTTGTTTCTAATGATTCTTTGCAGCTATGTTATGGAGGTAAGAGGATGATCTCAAAACGGCCGAATTTCTAAAAGGTGGTGAATTACTATACTGTATTAAACCCCATTTAATAGGTCAGAGAATCACCTCAGAGTACATCTAAAAAACTGTCTAAGGGACATGGAGTTTCCTAGAGTAAGCTGACATGCTCTAACAACAGTGCCCTTTATGTTAAGCACCTACATTTAGTGGTGAAACAGCAGTACCCACTGCATTCTGTCCTAAATAAACACAAAACCCCACCATTTCTAAACCACCACATTTAATGAAGACCTTTTAACTTTGGCATTGTAAAACAGATTGAATGTGGAGCTCATTTTTTGCTGTGTTTAATCTGCAGGAGGCAAAAGAAACATGAGCTGATATAATGAACTGCAGTGAAGGAGCAAAATAATTCAATGGTAAGGCTCATTTGTATGGATTTATTTAATAATCTTAAGTTTCACTACAATATGAAGTAGCACTGACATTACACTGACTTTTTAGTATTTTTGAAATCTAAGAAATTTATTATTATGTAATACAAGATTGACCCTTCAGTACATTTAAAATCTAAGAATGTAGATTATTTAAGTTTAGAATACTAGTCATCATATGCTTTTTCCTCCCCTCTGAATTTTTTTATAGGGAAGAAAATCAAAACGTGATTATTCACATTACAGACCTGTGGAAAAGGAAATCAGCCCTACCTGTTAAAGTGAAACCATTCAGTCCAAGAGGCACTATCTGATACCAAGGATGGTTTAAAAAAACTTCCTATTAGTTGTCACTAATGACAACAGCCCCTTTTCTATGAACTTTCTTTTAAAAAAAACCTTGTCTATCTATTCTCAGTACTTTTTCTCCAGATAACAAATCTCTGTTTAGAGTATTAAACAATGTATTTCAGTGCTATCCATTAAAAAGTTACTGAATGGAATAATATTGCCGTGAAAATGGGGACAGACACTCCCTTTATCAGCTTGCCTCACCTGATGCAATTACAGCTGCTGGCATATGCTCAAAGATTACAACTGTACCATTTCAAAAGGGTAGCATTTGTTTTACTTTCTGTAATGGTTTTTGATTCACACCACTCTGTAGCTGCTGCCAGCAGCTAGTTCAGCAATTCCTGCTGAGTCTAGGGAATGAAACATAACCATTAAATGAATTCTAAGTGGAAATAAGAAATTAAAATCACAGAATGGTTTGGGTTTGAAGGGACCTCAAAGATCACCTAGTTCCAACCTTCCTCTGGAGGGCAGGGACACCTCCCTGGGCCAGGTTGCTCAGCGACCTCTCCAGCCCAGCCTTGAACACTGCCAGGGATAGGACATCCACAGCTTTTCTGGGCAACCTGTCCCAGTGCCTCATCATCCTCACAGTAAAGAACTCCCTAATATCCAATGTAAACTTAGTCTCTTACAGTTTAAAAGGTATTCTCCCTTGTTTCCAGAAACATGTTTTCATAAAATATAAAGCAGAAGCACCTCTGTGGAAAAAACAGAAAGTGCTGTAAACTACTGGCCACATAAAGGTTGAGTTAGCCATTTCAGAAAAAAACAAGCTCAGTACGTTTTTCTTCAAGTTTTCTGTTTGTTCCAAAGAATGAAAGTCTGAGAGAACAAAATGAGTACAGGATGCTAATGGGTATGACATTCATACAACACTAAACTAAACATAAATTGTCTTCTGGATTTTCTAATGCAATTTTAAAGGGCCACTTAAGACTTTCATCTCAAAAGTGACTTTAGCATCATAAATGTCAAAGCACTGGAGTTCACTTAACAGGATCTACAGAGGAGAGGGAACAATGCACATGCCTCACGAGAAATCTTATGCTTCGAAAATGCAGAAAGGCTGTCTACCCGAACCTATTAATGGCCCCATGGGCAGAGATCCTTGCCCACACCAAAGCAGATGAGGGCTCATGGTTTATGAGATTAACTCCCTCTGTGATTGCCTCTGCTGCCCTCCCAGACAGAACAGCTCATGTGTACATATGAAAAAGTGCAGACTCGCACATGTCTTCAGCCCTGGGCAAAGCTACACACATTCAATATCCTTTGAGTCTCTGGAGGAACTGCCATCAGGCCAGTGCTCCTAAACCGTTCACAAGGTCTAAAGACGGAAAAGGGAAGATACTGCAACAGTCTGAGACTGGATTCATACTTGCACCTTCTTTATATCATGTTTCTTACCTCAGAATGTAACCTGACTTTATGTCAGGTTTCTTACATCAAGAATGGAGCCTATGGGAGGGTTTCTGTCCTCGGGTCCTGACATGAAATAGTTCTGACTAAAACTAAAGACAAAAGAATTCCTGCATATTCTTCTGCTCAATTAATTCTGAGGCGGGCTTTGAAAAAAAAACACTTAATTGAACAGCCAGAGTGATCTTTTGAATGGAAATTAGACATCAATGACATAAATTATCCCTTCACAATCTGCAGCAGAAATGCCACATGCTTAGCCTTTTCAAAATGCACTGAGGTTATGCAAGCTGTTGGCTTCCACACCACTACAGTCTCTACCGTTGCACTCAAGAAAATGTATAAATTTTATAATGACCCCTTTGCACCAACTATGAGATTCCTGAGTTAACTGCATGATAAGAAAATAACAAAATACCAGTCTTCAATGGACACGTGGCAATGCAGTGCAGGCACATTACGATTTCACTAATCTCTTTTAAGATGTGACTTTACCTTATTATCACACTTTCATCCTTCAAGTATAAATAGGAGCACAAAAAACCCCTTATCATTGTACTGTATGTGTCATTTGTTACTCTTAAGGTTTCTCTAATATTGCATAAAGCCAGCTATATACATAAACTGTTATCCTGTCATCCCTGTGTGCATTGCCAGTCACATGCTATAACCAACAGAGCTGAAAAAAACCCCTTAACTCCCAGAACCTGTTGTCTATGGCTTTCAGGAAAACTACACAAACAGAAGCTTTCAGTGCAAAGCAAAGACTTTAAAATGAGAGTCTATTACCACAACAAGTGCTCTCATTTCTGCTTAAAGGAGCCTCAGCTTAATTCTGTTTAACAGAACACTCCTTTTCTCTGACCGCGTCCCTGAAAACTGAGTGTGGACAGGGTGTCGACAGCGCAGCTCCCATGCCATGGAGGCATGGCAAAGTAAAAACACACCACGCTTCACCACTGCATTAAAGAAAACTGATTAGAGGGAGGCACGTACAGCAGAAAGTGTTTGCTGCCGTTTCAGCCGCTGCTTAATCCTCTACCTTCATAGGCCAGAATACGAAAAAGAAAGTTGCACTTCTGTGTCTTCACAAGCCGCCAGGCCTGAGGCCCTCTTCCCTTTCCTCATCTCACAGCTGCCCACACTCTTTCCGTCCTCCCTACTGCGGGGGAATGGGCGGCGGAAAAGCTGATGCTGCCCAGTGCGGTTCAAGTCTCGCTCTCCCCTGAAAATCCTGTTGGTGGGTCTTCTCCAGCGAACTAGGGGCCCCGCCTAGAAACAGCAGCAGCTCCCTCCCTTCCCTCCATCCCCATGTCTCTCTCCGCCTTGCCCCATACCTGGAAGTGCCTCTGGAAGCCGCCGGGCGAGCGCTTGTGCTGCGGCGGCGGGGGCAGAGGCGCTCCGGCCGGGGACGCGCCGCCGTACGGAGCCGGGTACCGGGGGCTGACGCTCTGCGGCCTGCGCGGGGTCTGCGCCCCCGGCGAGGGGCTCCCGAAGCGCCCGTGGAAGCCGGGGCCTCGGGGCGAGAGGCCGCTGCCATACGGCCCGGGGCGGTGGCCGTAGGGTGGCGTGTGGTGGGGGCTCCCGTAGCCCCGCGGAGAGGGCGGCAGGGGCCCTCCGCCGGAGGGAGGGCTCCGGAAGCCGCCGCCCGCGTAGGGAGGCGTCGGTGCGCGGAATCCCGGCCGGTACATGGCCGGGACAGGCCGGGAATGGCGGCGGCGGGACCGGAACCTGTGCAATGGCGTCCGCTCTTTTCTCTTCCCCCGCCTCTTCCCCGCCAGGCAGGCGGCAGGTTCCGGCCTCCAAACGTTCCGCGGCGGCCATGGCGAGGCGCCGCCCGTCCCACCCCGCCGGGGAGCGGGAGGCGGGAGGCGCGGCCCGGCGGCCTCGGACAGCGGCCCGGAGCGCCCATCCCGAGCGATCCCGCGCTCTCAGCTGAAGGGGAGTATCTGCAGTGGGGGTCTCAGGAGATGCCTGGTAACTCAGACGATGGGGCTCACGGCGTTCGTGGGCTCGGCGTGGCTGTCAGCGAATGTCCGCTGTTCTGCGGCTGCTAAAAAACAACGAAATGAGCTCCTGTTAAGCAAAGAGAGTGTTTATTTCACATTTCGTGTCACTTTAGATAATGTCTGAGCCTGCAAATGCTGCGTGTTACGGCAGTCCCGACTGAAAAAACACAGAGCGACATTTAAAGAGCAAAGGGTTTTCCTCAAAGTCGCAGTTAAGTGAGTGGTAGCTCAGGCAAAGACTTACTCATACAAACCCCTGGCAAAATGCTATTTTGTAGAACTTAATATCTAGCACAAAATCAATTTAACAGTGTTATTTATTACCATTCCTGCTCTGTACTCAGGTAGACATTAATCCAAATTCTCAACAGCTCTGTAAAAAATAGTAAAAATTTTCTTCTTATTTATTTCCGTCAGTACAACAAAGAACTACTCGGTTTTAGGACATTGCAACACAGGAAAATTTAAAAGGGCTTTCAGAACAGCAGTGAACAAAAGTTAACTATTAAAATAAGCAGAAAGTTTCAACAATTTCTATACTAGTCTTTTCTTTGGCTTTAAACATGTTATGGTTTGTTTTTTTTCAATGACAACAACTAACTTAATATTCACAGGGAACTCACCTCCCCACTAAGTTATGCAATCTCTCTGTGAAGAATGAGACAATATCTTTTAAGTTCTAAAATTGAAAGAGACTACACCGCTTGTCTAAATTTTTTTTTATAATCCTTAATTTTGGAAGACTGTCTCTTTTTTTTTTTTTTTTTTTTTTTTTTTTTTTTTTTTTTTTGTGCACACAAGGAATCTACACAAGACAGTTTATCAATGTAAATCACCAAATTACCTGATCTCTCTCATTCAAAAAAGTACAGTTTAATTTAAACCCTTTTCACACCACTTGAATTAGAAATATATATCGTTGTGCACATTGAGTTATACTGGGGTAATTGTGCTGATTAATTTCTTGTTGACAAATCTTTAAGCATTTATGTAATACTTTTTATTACACAGCACGTCCAGTCAACAAACCTGTCATGTAGATTTTCCTTATGTTGTTCCTCAGCATTTAGGCAGACTGACATGTGACATGTCCTAAGCCTGTGCTATTCGTCATGCTCGTTTTCGAGCAGTCAGCAGTTTTGTCTGCTTTTGAGATACAGCAGTTTTCTTATCCTCACTTATTTCTTATAAATAAATGCCGAACCTCTGTGCAGGATTTTTTATCCCATTAGAGAGGCAAGAATACACCATGGTGTTTCTGTAACAAGCCTTCTGCTCTTTCCTAACACAGACTAAGAATAGTCTGACGGTACTTCCTTCAGAGAAGAGTTACTCAAGGGGTCAGTTCAAGCGAACCTTTCCATAACTACACCCACCTGAAGATAGAGCTAACAGTGTGGTACAGCAGCTTCGGGGACGGCCAGCTGAGGTGAAGGATCTCCCTGGTGCCGCTGAGTGGAGGTACTGGCATCCAGTACTGCCTGCCTCCTAAGTGCGGGAAACCCTCCGGGCTGCTGGGGGGCGGTTTCTACTCTCATCCCCCCTCAGCAGTGTTGTATGTCACGTTCTGTAAGTACAAATTCCCAGCCATCAAAGGGCGGAACTCCCGCCGCAGACATCTGCAGGACGCCTCCCTGCCTAACGAAGTCCAGGCAGGAGCGCTCCATAGGGCAGCGGAGGCGCACGGCGGAGCGGGGAGCTGCCGCCGGGCTCGGGCCGCCCGCGCCTGCGCGACCCCGTCCCGGGAGATCCCGGGCTGTCCCGGGAGATCCCAGGCTGTCCCGGGAGCGGGAGGGGAAGGGGGCGGTGGCGGCGGCGCTTGCGCCGAGCGCTCGCTGCTGTCTCGAGTTGCAGGGATGCTGCTCGCCGGGCTGGGAAAAAGGAGCCGATGTTGCAGAGGGCTCTGGAGGCGCCCGTGCCCTGCAGCTGCCGGTGGCAGCGCCAGAGCCTTGAGCACTGACTCTGCCTCCCCTTCCCCGGGCAGCGACGGCGGGGCGCGGAGCGGAGGCGCTTCCCCGGCAGGTACCGAGCCGTGCCGTGCCCTCCCCCTCCTCCTTCTCCTCCTCCTCCTCCTTCGCCGCCTCCCCTCTCCCGCCGCCTCCCCTCTCCCGCCGCCTCGGGCCCCTCCGTCCATGTGGTCCCGCCGGGCTCTGAGCTGGTGCCGCGGGGCGGGGGTCGGAGCTGCTGCGCTGGGGGAGCGGGCGTGGAACACCTGCGGGAGTGGAACACCAGGGGGTGGCCAAGGGGGTCCCTGCGCGCTCCCTGCGCGCTCCCTGCGCGGCCTCGGGCGCTCGGACTTCGCCCCGCGGCCGTGCGCGCTGACCGCAGCAGCCGGTGACACGGAGCGTGTCGGCTCTCCAGGCAGCCTCGGCTAATGGCATGCCGTGTTCCAGGCCCGATCTTTTCGTAAGGTTACCGGAGTTTAACTGTGTACAATTGTGCTGTTTAATTATTAATTTTTTTTTTTAATGAAGTGTAGTAAACCCAAGTTGCAACAAAGTTGATCGTTCTCTGGCATCAAGTTTCTCTTTTACTAAATAACATAGAAAACCAGTAACAATAGCGTTGGTGGCATTATAATCGGAGGAAGTTTGCAGTTCTGCCTTCCACTATGAACATATCAAGTGTGTGCTGGGCTGGAGTGTACCCACTGATTGTGAATTAGTCCACGGTAGCGATGGATAAAGTGAAAAAATACTGATTGTGCAGTCAAAGTGGAGACAATAGACTTGAGCAGTCATGTCTTCTGGAATTGAAAGTAATTGGAATAAGATCTGTTAATTTGCATTTTTGCAAAAATTATTTGGCTCTCTTCCAGGTGCCCTCTTCCATCACAAGTGTAAAGGAAATCTTTTTGGAATATGACACAAGAATTAATTTCTGTTCTATGGAATGATCTCTCTGTTGGTTGCTTATTCGTATTGTTAGGCTTGGCCAACCTTGGGACAAGCTGAGCTTAACTAAAGAGTGTAAGTCATGTTGAGAGTGAGCAGGTCTAGTCTTAATCGGAGTTATTTATGAAAGATACGTATGACAGTGTAATTAACAATAAATTCAAGTATCTTGGGAATCAAGATTTTACACAGAGGATATAGTTAGAGCTGGGAGAGTGATTTTTCATTCAGTCGTCAAGTTATTGATATAAATAAAAGCAAAAATACACGAGAAAATGTGAGTTTGCATTTTAGAAAATTTAAACTGTTGAGTCAGAATTCTCACAAAGTCTAACTTTGGGTATGTGCCTGCTTAGGAAGCTAGTGATGAAAGTAAAAAACCTAGGAGATGTTTCTGGTTAATGCTGATCAGCTCTGATCTCTTATGTTTATGATGTTTTTGTTTCTTTTTTTCCTACAGTAGGTAGCACTCCCTTATTCAGGATTCGTGTACCAGAACTGCAGATGTCAAAAGGCTTTCTATTGTAGTTCTTTCAGCAAATTAGTGTCATGCTGCATATATATAATCTAGCTCATATATATGTATATATATATGTTAATATATTTAACATCTGTGTTCCTCTATTCTGAAGAGACTAACAGGTCTGTTAATTAATTTTCAAAAGCAAACTTTTGATGTCTCTTCTTTAATGCGTTTCTTCATCATTGTGGATATGTTATTTACTGGTCAAAACACAATGGTCTGTTCAGAGCAACAGTTGTGCTCTCCTGTTCTGTTCCAGCTATGGAAGAATCCTAGTCCCTGAATGGACTGTTAGATGATGCCATAATGTGAATGATATGATAATTAGTAAGGGTTCATCAGTTTTAATTATCCATACATACATATTTACGCCTAATCATAACATTTACGGGCTTTTTTTGAGAAATACCTTTATTGATTTCTACAGCTTGGCTGCAGGTAGAGAACCTGCTGGCTCTGAAAAATTGCTGTTGTTCTGGTAGTGTATCTGTGAGTAGATATTGGCTCAGTATGAGAATAGGCAAGCTATTAAAGTGCAACTCTGAAAGGTGTGGAAATAATAGAGGAAGGCAGACCTTTTTAAACTGAAATTACATATTTTTAATTTTTGGGGAGTTTCAGTAAAGCTTTTTACGTACTTTTGGAAAAAAGAGTAGTGTTTTTGTGGAGCAAATTATGCACCCAGCTTGATAAGACTGCAGTTATACCGGAGGGTCTGTGGTGTTTACCTGCCACAACTGATTTCCAGTGTTTGGAACTCACGGAGGTGTGGAGCACTGAAGAGAAGTAGGAGCCTGACATTTCCCTAAAGGCTTTGAAAGTGCAAAACACATGGCCATTCCTAGATGTGCGTGTTCTCAACATGCTGCTCAGTCTGGATATTGTATTAAAGCACAAATCCTGTTAAATGGAAATCTCCCTGTAGTAAGTGGTAATAATGGAGGAAAATTTCTTAAAGATGAACAGTGGGATGCAAGTGCCCTAATTTAGAGCAGTACAGTCAATGAAAATATTTTAGCAGAAGTCTTGAATTTCTAATGCTGCTTCTCTGTAGCTTTTAAAAATCTGTCTCTTGATATACATCTCCTTCTTCCTGTATGTAGCAAGGAGAGTTATGAGGGTCACTGGAGGGTGGTTCAGGTCTAATGGAGGGAACATGGAGCAGATGATACAGGCATGCTCTGCTGCATGATATAGGAGATGCACCATACTACCCTGCAGGCTTTGAATGGATGTGATTTATTTGATTCTCCCCCGCCCCATGTTTTACATCTCTCTAACCAGGATAAGTGCCAAAAAGAGATGCTTGCCACAAGTTGGTATGTGTAATTTTAGTAGTATTACTGGCCAGGTGGTTTTGTTCTGTGTGTGATATGAGACCATCTTCCAAATAGTAACTATGCACACAGGGTGATGAAATGTTTGCATCCCTAGCCTACAATTAAAAACCAAGGGAGGAGAAGATAGTTCTAGGCCACCAAAGAAATAGTTGGCCAACCTGTGGTCTAGACTGCAAGATTACTTGCTCTCTCTGTGATGTTTATTGCCATTACTGTTGTTAGACCTGGCTAGGTTGAAAAGGATGAGGGAAAGCAAGAAAGCATTGTGATTTCTTAATAATTATCTTGCACGTGCAGCTGCCATTGAAAGAGTATTTCCTTAGCTCATATATTCTGCCTTAAGTTTTGTAATGGGGGTATTCTTTTTTTTTGTGTGTGATGCAAGTGGATAGGTCTACACAGGTCAAAACACTTTGTGAGTTCTACTATGCTTCCCATTGGTCTAGTATCCTTACTTTTAGCTTGTGTCATTCTGATGTTGCTTGATAAAATGCTTTTGTTGTATCTTTCTTCAGATTAGTCTTTAAAAGCTGTTTCAGTGTTTGTGGAAGGCACATATAAAATATTGCTACAGTAGCTTTATTGTAGACTTTCTAGGAAGTTAGAATAGGTTCTGAAATGTCATACATAAGGTTTTCCAACTTTGAAAGACTTCACTAATGTAGTATGCACCTAATAACCAGCTTGTTCAGAAAGCTTTATTATCATTCATTAGGAGAGGGAGATGAGGGAGGATGATGAGTGTCATGAAAACAATGTGTTTGGGTTTTTTTAGATCTAAGTCACTGTTTTTTTCTTTCCTGTCAGGTGTCAGTAATGTAAAGCCGTTGGATGGTGTGAAAATTCTTGATTTAACAAGGTTTGTGTTTTGTCTGTAATTTATAACAATGTGTCTAAATGCAAATATTCTGATTGGAAAAACTAAGAAAACAATATATATTTATTTCATATTAAAGGGTTCTTGCAGGACCATTTGCTACAATGAATTTGGGAGATCTAGGGGCTGAAGTTATCAAAGTGGAAAGACCAGGTAAGATTTTTACTTGTTTATTTTAGATATAATAAGAACTGGATATTAAGTATATGTATGCATATACATATATATACACATATATGTAGTGTGTGTATAAAGTAAGGACATTGGGTAATTAGCTTCTAATTAAATTTTGTGTATTTTTAGCTTAACCCAGTGGTTTTCTTCTTCCACTCAGCATATGCACTTCTGATCCAGAGTTGCTAAGGATTGGGTAATGATGAAAAAATGCTTCATTCTTATGGTACAGCTACACTTTTTTAGTTTGTAGGACTGTATAAGAAGAATAAAAAATTGCATGGCATTTGGGTCTTTTTTAGAAATAGTCCCCTCACTTGGCTCTAAGTTTTATGCATCATTATGTATTTGAGGTGTGTAATTATGCCATAGCAGCTGCACATTATGTAATGTATTTTTCCTTTAAGTTTCCATATTTTAAGTTTCTCTCTTTTGATAGTACTAGTTTTGAAGCTAGTTGGTGAAAATAATTGAGATGCTAAACATTATTATACTTCCTGTGTTTTATAACATAGCAGTTTGTAATAATTTATAACATAAATTGAGATACTAAACATACTACATTCTCTATATTTTGTTTTTAATAGGAAATATTGAATGTTTGAAACATTTAACAAAACACTGAATGTCTGACAAAGCTTTTGCCACATCAGTCTATAGACCATCCTTATTTACTGACCATTGTTGTAAAGGTTTTCACTTTTGTGACCAGGCAAAGGTACATCACTTTTGTAAGGTCAGATTAGACTGACATTGATGGAATTCCAAACATCTAGGTAGCAGGGATGGAGCAATGTCAGCAATTAAGTATGAAGTAATGGTTTTGGCGCTTTCCACTGTTTGTGATCCAAGAAGGGCAGCATCAGAATTCTAAACGTCAAACATTTTGGAATGTGAGTAATCCTCTCTTTCTGTGAGAGGATGTCTATTTTCACAGAAGTATTAATCTGAAAACAGTAGCCCCACTAGTGTTCTACATGGAAAGTATTACTGAAATGTTTTGCTTTGAATCACTTAAAGTACTCACACAGAGAAGAGATTGCACCTGCCCCCCTAAGCATCTTGCTTGAACCAAAACAGTACAAATGTTTATAAGCAATTTATATGTTTGCATAACTTTTGCCACTGTAGATCTTAAATGGCTGTAGAATTTTGTGGTACTATAGTGTATAGCATAATTATGGCAGTGGCTATGTAATGTGACTCCTAAGATTCTTCAGCTTGTTTCTGTGGAGTGGACTATGCCAGTATCAGTCTTCCGTGCTGCCTCACTAAGGAAAGTTTTCAGTTATGTGAAGTTAACAAGTAGATGAAATATAGATATCGAAATAGATACAGGAATGCACATGTTTGCTAACACTCAGGACAGTGATTGTATCTGAATTTGAATTTAGCTTTTATTCTATTTAAAATAGATTGCTAGTCTTCATGATGTTTAAGAAAGGTTAACATTTGAAATTTGGTATAAATGATACAGTGCTGCCAGTGTTGGCAGCACATTTACGGCAGGATTTCTGACAGAGCTGGAGGTGGGGCACTGCACCAGCTATAGCAAGCACTTCTTTTAGTTGGTGCTGTTCAGCAGGCAACTTAATCAGGTGTTGTTATCAGCAGTGTCTGATATTGTGTCTGGGCTGTTTCAGGAATAGCTTACTGACCAGGTGAACTGTGTGACTTGGTGCAGGCAAAAGCCTCTACTAAATTCTTCAGGATTGACTAAAAGAATTGCATTGTAGCTCTACATTAAGTTAAAAAAAGCAAACTACAAGAAAACCTCCCAGTTTCTCTTTCCCCAGCCTCCTCAGGAAAACAACCAAAATATCAGCCCACAAAAATCGGCAAATACACTAGTGGTCTGTGGCTGTGTTAGTATTTTAAAGACTAAATGGAATCCTAACACTAGCAAGAACTTTTTATTCACTTTGCTTAATTGTTTTCACTTTTAGGTGGCTTTTGATATAAATATCCTAAAATATATATGTTAAACTAATATTTGTACTGCCTGCTAGATAAAGCTTAGGTGACTTAAATGTGATATTGGAGGAAACCTTTTTTTTTCTTATTTGTTGGGTGTGTGATATTGGGCAACTATGAATATGTGATGGTATTTCTTTCAGGAGCTGGTGATGACACAAGAGCCTGGGGCCCGCCTTTTGCTGGGACAGAAAGTATTTATTTTCTCAGTGTCAATAGAAATAAAAAGGTAAGTGGGTTGTGGGACTGAACATGAGCCTATGTTTTCTGTAATTATAACTGAATGTATGACACTTCTTAGTTTGATTCTTAATATATATAATGGAACAATACTTACATTGATCTAATGTTATGATGAATAAATTTCAGGACAAAACATCTAAGTTTTTAGAACAAAAAAGGTTGTGAATATCTGGTACGGTGCTGTGGCAGCTGAGGCAAAATGAAAAAGGAGGAGTGCTTCTGCTGGTCTTCATTGCCAGCACTAATTAACTGAAAATGAAACCTGCTGAAAGCAAGGGGTGTTTTATTTGAATGATCATTTTTTTCAGGTGCATCAGCTCAGTTGACCAGTGTCAGCTGGTAGGAGGAGTGCTGCCACTATACCACAGTGAGAATGGCTAAATTTGGCTTTTGAAACTTTGGGATTAAGGTGAAGTTTCATGACATACCTGAGTTGTTTAATGGCTTGTTTCCATTGAAACAAATGTTTCTGCTGTTCCCCTGTGTACTTGCAGTAGTGGGTCCTGTTTAAATATATAGTGAACAGGTTGCGTATCTGTCAGACTGATTTTGGTCCTTGTCTGATTCATTAATGAGATATAGTTCAGCTTGCTTTACTGAGAGATTTTTTTTTTTTTTTTCAGGAGGAGGTGGGCTATGTGTTAAAATTTATTTATCCAGATTAGCTATAGAGTGAGATTTGACTGTTGGTTATGTTTAGAAGAAGCTTATAATCCCTTTCACATAAATTACTGTTGTATTTATTTTTAATCCCCAGAGTATAGCTATCAACATGAAGGATTCAAAAGGAGTGAAGCTAATCAAAGAGGTAGGTTTTGATAGCATGTGAGGTGCTCTTATTTTGTATTGTTGTGATCCTAAGTAATAAGGGTTAAACTCTGCCTTTCAAGTATTGATTTGTTAATTTAAAAAATCGAAGTATGCAGTAAATTTTGTAAATTGCACTATATAGCTTCTTTACTCTATGCTTTTGACCTCAATGTTCAGTGTAACTTGCAGTGACTTTGGATTTAAATTTACATGGAAATGTCATCAAAATCTTCAAATGAAATATTGCAAGGAAATGGTCTAATAGCCTATTCCTTTCCTGTTACTGCTGCTGTACTACTGCTGATCTTGCTGTACTGCTGCATTAGAAAGATTCAAGATGGACTGATCAGATGAAGTCAGCAGCTAAGGGGAGATGCTGCGCTCCAGTAAATGCAATTTTTTGAATATTACAGTGTATTCATGACTTCAGTTGCTGTACATCTTCCTGAAAAACATTGTCCTGTAGGTGAAACTTAGTATTTGTTTCATGTCAGTATTTGACTTCAGGGTATTTTAAGGTGATCCATTTCTCTATTTAAAAATAATAAGAGCATCAAATTTCACATTTTGTCAAACTTGTGTTTTGTCATCCCTTTATTTATTATTTGTTGAGAAATGCAAGATCTACTACTTGCCAGTAGTAGATTTTTTTAAGCCCCTTTAAGATAGTAGTGTTTTAAGCGTTGCCGTAGTAGCAGCTGACTTCTGTTACTGCTTGTTTCAGTATCAGTTCCAGTCCCTTTTTCACAGTGGCAGTCTGTATCATGCAGTAGGTGGAATTTGTTTGGAATATTGCATGAAATGGAAATAGATTAGATTTTCTGATGATTTTGATTTGTTAGCTATGCGAAGGTAGTTCATATAGAAATCTTTGGCGATTATAAGACAAGGATTCTACAGTGCCTTTATTTTTGCAGAACAGATCCATTTATTGTTGATTTGTTATGGAGTTGTATGTTTATCTTCTAAAAGCTTTGGAAGCAGAAATTCTCATTTGGAAAAATTTTGCTTGTATAACACAGGCCTTTTTTTTGATAAACTAGTCATATTCTAATTAGGTGCTATAAAGATTTTTCCTCTTGTGGAAGAAGACTAATTAATTACTTGACCTTTAAAAGTGGTGGAAGAAAAACAACTCAAAATGTCCACTGATTTCACATGTATGGGCTGAAGGTGTTTGAAGAGTTAAAGGCAGCTGGGCCTGGGAGTCAAGATGAGGTGGAGGAAAAAATGGCATTACCTGTTAAATATTTACCACACTAGCTATAAAAATGAGGAGACTGCCTGTGACAAAGTAATTTTTTATATTTTCTATCCTTTTTTAAACTTGCTTTAATAACCACTATAACTTTCTGTTCCTAAAATCAATGCCATTCCTATCTGTGATACAGCAACATTGAGAACTGATGAGGCTTTGTCACATTACTTGGGGTGCCTTTCATCATTCTGCTTGATTTTTGAGGGATATATTTTGAAAGTGTTTGATGCAGAGGTCTTGACATTCCATTATTCATCTCAAATGGAACTTCTTTTGGAGCTTTATCAAAAAGTATGTCAAAAGGGAAGTTATTTGTAACAGGCTTTTATTTTCAGTACTCTCCTGCTATCATCAGGAGAGATGTGTATAGAATTGAGCATTGTTCAGCATTGTATTTGTTACTATGACAAGTAGTGTCCATGTCTTCAAAGTAGCTGAAAAAAGTATAAATTGAGGTTTGTGACACTGCTTACTCATACATACATTCTGTCACCAGTGTAAAAGTTACAAAGAAATGTAATAAGATTATAATTTTTTTTACCTTTATTAAGCAGGGTATCCTGGTTAGAATAGATTTTATTTCCCACATATGTTTTTAAAGCTGGAAGAGGGTGATCCTCAATTTAGAATCATGTTAGAAACAGCAGTAGAGAGTCTTCTGGTATATGACAAAAGCACAGACTTGGATAATTAGTCAGTAGTATCAAGTGAGCTGAAGAAATCTATTAATCAGGAGTCCTGGCTGCTTTTCATCCTTTGGCACAGCACTACAAAATATTTTTCAAGGGTCTATTGTTTAATAAATGATTACTTGATTTCCTCAAAATTATTCCTGTGTCTTCTTTATTTCTTTATTCTATGTCACTTGTAGCCCTTTCTTCACTTCTCGTGCTTTTGACTGACTGTTAACTGCCTTCCAAATATTTGTCCGTCTTCCTGAATGAAAATTATTTTTTTCTCTTCCGTGATTGTATGTGTGCCAGTCCCATGCTCTGACACCTTTTTATAGTATCTCTTTGGAACATTATTTATCGGTTATTGTCAGAAATCCATTTTAAGAGCCTTGAGCATACTTCTCTCCTGTGCATTATTTAGCCTTAACTAATGAATTTTTAAATTTTTTATTCATGAAGAACTTGGGACTTTGATTGCCTGGGAGCTGATGACACCACTTCTTTTCCACTTTTTTTAGCTGATAGTCAATGCATCCCATGCATCGCTCTCTTACTTGATAAAGCAAGCTACTCACATATATAAATATATTTGTATGTATTTATGTGTATGCAGATTCTCCTCTGTGGAGTTCTTGTAAAAAACCAAAACATGCAATACACAAAAAAAAAATCTCCAAGCAGAAGCAAACCAAAAAAAAAAATCAGCCAAAACTTCCAAAAGGTATGCATGGTTTCCTTTATAAAGTTAGTAGCATCATTATTTTTTATGCAATTTAATGACTACTTTGGTATGAGCTGTGCTGGTTATTATTTCCTGAGGCATAGATGTTGAGGTAATCAGTGCCCACTCTGGAACAGATAGTACTCCAAGTCAGGTCTGTGTTGTATTGCTCTGTTAGTAGGTGTTAAAATACAAGTGATGTTTAGAGGAATTTTAAGGCACGCAGTATGAAATTTTAGTGGACATAAAATCCCATTGACATTGAAAATCTCTGTGAATTTTAAGAAAATAAAGTTTGCTTGGATCAGACTATGTATCCAGTTTTCCACAATGGCTGAATTGTTGGTTCAGTGAGCATCAGTGCTACATGTAGACTGCTGCCTTTATACATTAAAAACTATTTCCAGTGAAAACTTAAAATGCAGAGCTGGTACAGCCCTTGTAATGTGTCTTGCAAACTCCTTTGTCTGAGAGCATATACCCAGCTAAACTGGGCCCAAGTCATTGTATCCTCACTTATCACTTTTGTCATTTCACATATGTTGCCCAGTCCAGAAGTATGGTGCTTTTCATGTTACAGTACTGTGTGTCATGCTTTCTTCCTCAGTGGCTTGTAGGAAATGGTAGTTCTTCAATATAACATGGACAACAAGTTTCAACTGATTTAGCCCATCCAATCGCTGTAATTTTCATGGATTATAAAATCACAGTGAAAGCAATACACAAGTTCTAACCAATTTCTTCTCTTGAATGAATTAGGCTAAAGCTGTAACATTACCAGCTTGAAAAGTATTTATGTATGAACTGTGATAGATTTAATTAGAAAATAAAACCTCCTTAACTTGATCTTTCATAAAGGCATTGTGATTTCTGTTACAATGACACTTGTTTGCAGAAACTTGTCTAACACACTGTATATTTAATTAGACAGTGACATGGCAGTTTCAGAGACTGTGATTCCTTCATTGGCTGCAAATAGCATTAAGCAATTAATATATCAGTTATGCTTAAAAATGGGTGCACAAACATGTGTACCTGTCAGGGAACATTTCTTAAATTCCTGTACATTCACACACACCCCACACAATTTACCAGGCAGAAAGCCTACAAGTCCCTCAAGGCATACATCTGTCTTTTAACATGTAGTTCACATGCTTCAGGAGTCAGCTTGTGTTAGTCTTATTGAAATTTGCATATGTATGTCTGCTTATAATTTTTATAAGAGAGGATGGAATTTAAAGCAAATCAAGGTTATATGTTAATCTTAACATCAATAGATTTTTGGACTCCTTCATTTGAAAGCAATGAAAAAAGTCACTGGAGATCTTGACAGCACTTTTGTTTTTGATGTGTCTTTAAGATCTTAATTTCTTAATGTTAGTGTTGTTAGGCTCCCTTTTCTACTTCTACATATTGGAAGTTGTATATATGGCCTTGGTATGGTAACTGTAGTCAATTATTTGAAAATTAAAAAAAATTTAAAAATATTTCTGTTATGGAGAAAAACATGAATAATGGATATTATGAATAATATCACTTCACTTTTCTTTCTTGAGAAAAAGGGGGTAGAAAGAATGTGTGTGAAGATTGTTCTGTAAACTATTGTCAAGCCTTAGGAAATTGATGTGATACTGACAATATCACAGTTTTGTCTAATCACTTGAGGACTTTGACAGTCTTCTTTCTAGATATGCAGCATTTCTAATATGTAGTTTGCAGAAATGCACAGTGTGACAGGCAAAAAAAATCTCTATAGGCTTGTCAATTTTCTTTTATCAGGAAGATCAGAGCCATTTTGATTAGCAAGATTTTAAAATTAAGTTACACAGGAATTCATTCAACTTTTGGGAGCTAATTAACAGATTTTACTTGTCTTTTCTTTTCTAAAGCTTGCAGCAGCATCTGATGTTTTTGTGGAAAACTTTGTCCCTGGGAAGCTGGCTGAAATGGGCCTTGGTTATGAAGACATTAAAAAGATTGCTCCTCACATAGTGTACTGCTCAATAACAGGTATTTTATTTTCAATTCTCTGTGTTCATTATTTCCTTTATTTCAGTCAAAGTGTTATAAAAGTCATGTATTTGTATAGACGTATGTTACTTTGATGCCTGTTAAGATAAATTGAGAGTTTAAGTGAGTTCAATTCAAAAACAGGCATAGAAAATGTTTGAGGAAACAACCATGTCAACAGCTTAGTAGCTGTCATTGCCATGCCAGCCTGACATGTTCCTATTAATTTCGAAGGAGCCAGGATGGGCTGGCCACCTTGGATTTTGCTTTAAACTAGCTGAAAATTGAGATTTCTTTTTTTTTTTTTTTTTTTTTTAATTATCTCCCAGCAGTTTTACTGAATCAATTTACATATTGTGTGCTTTAAATCTGGTAATCTCAGTGTTTTTACTGCCCTGAAGTATCTCTCTCTTCAGATTTGTGCAGCTACCTCTTCGTGGAAGCTTTATGTGACTTTTTTACAGTCTACTGCTTGGTATCTGAAACAGTAAAAGAGTTGTATGTACTTTATAATAGGGAAGACTGAAAAGGAGGTAGACACATCTATGCAGTTCCTGATATTTATGTAAAAATAATTTTAAGTCTGAAAAACTGCTTAAAAATCTCCAACAAAAACCAACCCCCAAAATCTTAATCAAGCGCTAAAATAAATAGTCCAGTATTAAAATGCAATTAAATAATAGTATAGGTTACAAGTATTTTTAGACTGGTTAAAATCTTAGTTACAAACTGCTTTGTCCTTCAGTTTCTGCAGAACAAATGGCTTTGGCCTTTTGGTTACTGGGTAAGGATGTAATTTAATAGAAATCAAATAGCTTTTTTGTCTTTTGTGATGTATTTATCATATTTGTATGGCAAATATCTGAAAATGTCAAGAGCAGAAAGACAATTATATTCAAGGCTTGCTGAGAATCTTGTTTAAATACCTATTTAAGTTGTTCAGTGGCTAGTTAACACGATGTTTTTAGTATTTGCTTGTGCATATAATCTCACAACTGGAATTTGTCAAGTGGGTTTGCATTTTTTTGTTTGCTTTTTTTTGTTTGGTTGCTGTACCCATAAAAAAGGAAAAATAATTAAAATTGCATCCAAACAATCTGTGTGAAGTACAACACCCTCTCATTTTGTGTCAGGTGCTCCAATCTCTTAATCAACTTTGTGACTCTGTGCTTGCCTCAATAAGTTGATGTCTGCCTTGTACTGGGTAGCCCAGAGGTGGGTGCAGAACTACAGGCGTGGCCTCAACAGTGTTGAGAAGAGGGGAAGGATCTACCCCCTTGGCCTGCTTGACTCTCTTCCCAGTGCACACAAAATGCTCTTGTCCTCAAGGATGCATACTTTTATATGTTTTAAGTACCCCCTCAACTGAGGGTAACCCTTGCTGCAGACTTCTCCGCTAGTCTCACGGACCTAGGACTCCTGAGAGCCATCTTTTTTTTTGGTAAATACTGAGGCAAAAAAGCATTAAATGCATCCACCTTCATAGCCTTTGCTCATTTTGCTGTAGGTCTGTGTCTTCCCTGGTCATCCTTCTGCTGATTTGCTTGCAGAATCCTTTCATGTTGCCTTTTGTGTCTTTTGCCAAATCCAACTCCAGGTCAGCCTGTGCTTTTCTTACCATATACTCGTATGATCAAACAGCACCTTTGTACTTCTAGGTCGCTTGCTTCTGCTTTCACTGCTTGGAAGATAAGTTGGACAAAAATCACATAATCTTGCTGTTTAGAGCTTTGTGTAATGCATAGCTTACAGTTATGTTCTATAATGGAAAACACATAAGCCTTATTCATAGACTATGACAACTTGAAGTTGAAAGTGTTTGGGAGATAAGTGACGTTTGTCAGGCATCCATAAAGCAACTTGAAAACTTAAATTATGGTTGTTTAATTCTTGGATAATCAACAGGTGATAAGCAGTGTCTATTTAAGGATGATGCCTCTTTTAGGAATAAAGACATAAGCTCCATTGCCCTTAAAAAAATCAGCTCATCAATCCATTGAGGTAAGACAGGTAATAGCAAAGCCTCGATCTAAGCATATTAAAAGAAGCAACCAGACTATGACCAAATGCACATCTGAGACATGCAGGAAGGCTTTTTTGGCATAGTCGAGCAGAAAACAGATTTAAGAAGAGTTTCTGGTTGATTTCTAAAATCGCTGTGATGTGATTCTAGATATTGCAATCCCTAACTATTTTGTGCTGGGATTGACCCTGCTGCATTAAAATATGCTTGGGGTTGTTTGTTGTTGTTGTTTCTGTGAAGAGAGATGAGGCTAAGTATGACACTTTGGGACTCAAGGGTCAGGCAAGTGATAGTGCAGGTCTGTCTGGGGCAAGTCAGTCAACCAGATACATTACAACCACAGCTGTACAAAAAGAAGGATGGGTGATTGTTGTAGGTGACTCCCTACTGAGGGGAACTGAGGGCCCTGGATACTGACTGGCCCTGTCCCACAGGGATATCTTCTGCTGCCTTGGGACTAAGTAAGAGATATTAGAAGACTCCTTTGGACTGATGCAGCCCTCTGATTGTTACCTAATTCTGGGTTTCCAGGTCAGCAGTGACAACTTCCAGTGCAATCAGAAAGGACTTCAGGGCATTGGGATGACTGGTTGAGGGGATAAGGGCAGAGGTGGTGTTTCCCTCAATGCTTTCAGTAGCAGTGGAGAATGCTGAAAGAAACAGGAGAGCCCTGATCAACACATGGCTTAAAGGCTGGTGCCATTGGTGCAGTTTTGGCTTTTTCCCTCACGGGATAATTTATACAGCACTAGGCTGACTGCAGGCAGATGAGGCTTGCCTGTCTAAAAGAGTGAAAAGGATTCTAGGCCTGGGAGTTGGCAGGGATGATTGAGACGGCTTTAAAGTTGGTTTGAAGGGGAAAGCAGGTAAGACCAGGTCACTAGAGATAAGCCTGGGGTGGCATGCCTGTGTCAGGGGTGAAATTGATTGCCCAGCTGAGGTACATCTACACCAGTATGGGTAACAAACAGGAGGGGCTGGAGGCCATCATGCAGCAGGAAAGCTTTTACATATTGCCATCGAGGAAATGAAAGGGAATGAGGCATGTAGCAATTCATGGCTACAAGCACTTCAGAACAGACAAGCAAGGAAGGAGAAGCTCTGTACATTAAGGGTGGTTTCAGCTGTATAGAGCTAAAAGATAATGATGACAAGGCTGAGTATCTATGGGTAAGAATCAGGGGGAAGGCCAACAAGGCAAACATCCTGATGGGAGTCTGTTATAGACAATCCAACCAGGATGAAGGAATGGATGGACTATTCTGTAAGCATCTGGCTGATTTTTCACAATTGCTAGCCCTTGTTCTTGTGGGAGACTGACTTGTGGGATGTCTGCTGGAAACTCAAAACAGTGGAGAAGAGGCAGTCTAGGAGGTTTCTTGAGTGTGTGGAAGAGAACTTCCAGACATAACTGGTAAATGAGCTTAGCAAGGGAGGTGATCTGCTAGACCTGCTTTTTACAAACAGAAAATGGCTGATGGGAAATGTGGTGGTCTGATGACATCTTTGGCACAGTGATCATGACATAATAGAGTATTCAATTCTTGAAGTAAGAATGGGGTCAACAAAACCTCTACTGTGGACTTTGGTCTGTCCAGGATACTGGTTCAGAGAGTTCCTTGGGAAACAGCCCTTAAAAACAGAGGAGTCCAGAAAGGCTGGACATACTTTAAGAGGGAAATCATAAAGGCACAGGAGCAGTCTGTCCCTGTGTGCCAAAAGACAGGCTGTCAGGGAAGAAGACTGGCCTGACTGAATAAGGAGCTTTGCTGGAGCTTAGGGAAAAAGAAAAAGAGTTTATCATCTTAGGAAGAAGTGGCAGAAAACTCAGGAAGAGTACAAGGGTGTTGTTAGATCACATAGAAAGAAAATTAGAAAAACAAAAGCTCATCTAGAACTCAATCTGGCCACCTCTGTGAAAGATAATAGAAAATGCTTTTATAAATACATTAACAACAGAAGAGTGGCCAAGGAAAATTTCCAAGGAAAAACTTCTATGGGATATAAAGAGGAATTTTACAACCAAGCATAAGGCTGAGCAATTAATGCCTTTTTTGCCTCAGTCTTCAACAGAAAGATGGCTTATCAGCCAGCTCCCTGAGTTGGTAGATGGGGATGGGGAGCAGAATAGAACCCATGTAATCCATAAGGAATTAGTTTGTGACCTGCTGTACCAGTTAGACACTCACAAGTACATGGAGTGAGATGGGTTTCCCCCAAAGGTAGTGAGGGAGCTGGCAGAAGAGCTCACTAAGCTGCTCTCCATCATTTATCATCAGTCCTGGCTAACAGGGGAGGTCCTATACCAGCGGAGGTTGATCAATGTGATGCTTATCCACAAGAAGGGCCAGAAGGAGGATTCAGAGAACTACCTGTCTCTGACAGGCCTGTCCACCTGACGGGAAAGTTACAAAACAGATTATCTTGAGTGCATTACGTTGTATATGCGGGGTAGCCAGGGCATCAGGCCCAGCCAGCCCAGTTTGTGAAAGGCAGGTCTTGTTTGACCAACCTGATCTCCTTTTATGATCAGGTGCCCACCTAGTGGATGTGGGAAAGGCTGTGGGTGTTGTCTACCTGGACTTCAGCAAAGCCTTTGATACTGTCTCCCACAGCATTCTCTTGGAGAAGCTGGCAGCCCATGGCTTGGACTGATGCACACTTTCCCAGGTGAGGAACTAACTGGACAGCTGGACCCACAGCGTGGTGGTGAATGATGCCACATCCAATTTGTGACTAGTTATAAGTGGAGTTCCCCAGGGTTCAATATTGGGGCCAGTCCTATTTAATAAAGTTATTGATGATGTGGACATGGGGATCGGGTGCACCCGCAGTAAGTTTGAGGATGACACCAAGCTGGGAGGGAGTTTTGGTCTGCTGGAGGGTGGAAGTCTCTGTAGAGGGTTCTGGCCAGGCCGATGAGGTTTGGTGAGGTGAAGTCCCAGGTTCACTTGAGTTGCAACAACTCCCTGCAGCACTATAGGCTGGGGGAAGTGCAGCTGGAAAGCTGCCCAGCAGAAAGAGACCTGAGCATGCTGATTGACAACAGCTGAACTTGAGCCAGCAGTGTGCCCAGGTAGCCAAGAAGGTCAATGGCATCCTGGCCTGTATCAGAGATAGTGATTGAGCACTCGCTGGTTCAGCACCTGCTAGAATTTTGTGTTAGTGGTTACAGTGATTGTAGCCATTACCCTATTATGGATTAAGGTATTTGCCAGATCCTTGAAGTCGTTCAGATGCTGGAGGGCTGCGCTCTTTGTGATACTGTTTTTGTGAATACTGTTATGTAGGAATTACTGTTTTGTACTGCTTGATGTGAGCCAGATCAGGTTGGGCTTTCTTCAGAATATATCATATTGGTCATGTGACTGTGAGTGGTTCATATGTGCCATTTGTAATATAACAACACTTGAATGTATTTCATTATTTCTCTTTCTGATATATAAATTTTCATGGAGATGTTATCAGCTTACTTTTCATTTATTATTTACTTTGCCCTTCTTGCTCTAAGCTATGGTATCACCATGAAGTCTAATTAATCCCAATTCTAGTCCTACATGTTGCTTCTGTCCTTCTTCTCTCATCAATTCTGATGGCCAACAAATAACAGCACTAAAAAAGAGCAGAGCCGTGACAAAAAGGTCTCCCATCCTTTTGAGTCTTCCTTTAAAAGAACAGAAGTTCTTGGTGTTTTAAGAAAGCAACTGTAATTTGTGGATTTTTTTAATGTAGCAGAACAAACCTGCTTTCTTTTTCGATTTTGTGTTTAAAAACAGCTAAAATTCTGTGAAAAATTTTGAAAGCATTCAAACTTCTCATTCTTATACATCTTAAAATTCAAGATTGAACTCCATTGCATAAAATATTTTTTGTTAATAAAACATATATGGAGGTGACTGCTTCTGGTGAATACTCATATATTGTAGCAGAACATAAAATCTAGGAGACATGTTTCTTAGAAATCAGAAAATATGCTACTTTATAACTTAGAGAATATTGAGTCATTTTTCTTTAATACAGGAATAATTTTTGTATGGAGTTGCCTCTCTAAAGTTTGGACAATTGCAAATAGTAAAATTATATACAGTGATATTAAAATGAAATATAGTGTATTTTTTTCAGTAAGTCCAGGGTCATATGTAGGTGAAGAGTTTAGACATAGATATGCCAGATGCTGTCTCTTTTATGGCATTTTGGAAGTTGTGATTTGCAAACTGAGTTCCATATTTGAACAGCTCTGATTGAATCTATACAGCTTTGCAGTGAGTGCTGCAGGGTTTTGAGGATATCCGGGACATTTCCCAATGTTCCTGCTGCTTTGAGTGCACTTGAGCTCCAAATTGCCTGTTCTCACTCACCAGCTGGCTTTGCTTGGCTAGAAGTAGTTTAAATATAATACATTTTAATAGTTCTGTGGTTGAGATTGGTTTAAGTTCTGGAAAATTGGATGGTTAAAGAAAATCATGTGCAGGTCACAAGGGAGTGACCATTTCTGTATAGTCTGTGTGATGCTTTCACAAGTCAAGTTGCAGCTTATTGCTTATTTCTGAACGGGAGGGGGCACTATTTAAAAGGACAAGATGGTTTCCAAATCAAAATTTTTTTTTTTCCTCTTAAAGCATCTGAAGGTAGTATGTTTTCAAATAATTTTTCAGTTTGTTTATAAATGATGAAAGGTACTCCTCTCAGGTTCTCTATCCCAGCCCTTTGCTCTGCTGATCTGTGTGAATTGTGATAGCTCTTCTTTTTGTGCTTCTTTCTTCTTTCTTTACTTTGTTTTCTAGGGAGTAATACTTTATATCATATGCAGGTTGCTTTGTATGTTGCTGGTGATATTAAAAAAATCTTGTTTTAGTGTTTTATGTCATTTTATTTCTTAGAATATAGATGTGATGCTTATTTTTCTGCCTTTTAAGGAAATTTTACTTCTGGAAAAACTTATTAGTGTATTTATGCATGAAAGAAATTGAATACAGAATTATAGAATCACAGAATGAGTAAGATTGAAAGTGTGTCATATGATCCAGCCTCCTGGCTCAAGCAGGGTCATCCTAGAGCACATGGCATAAGATTGTGTCCATTCGGCTCTTGAATATCTCCAGTGAGGGAGACACAATAACCTCTCCAAGCAATCTGTTCCAGTGCTTGGTTACTTGGTGCATCTTCCAGTGCATCAGTCTCTGCCTGTTGCCTCTTGTCCTATTCCTTGGCATCACTGAGAAAAGCCTAGCTCCATCCTCTGGGCACTTCCCTATTAGGTATCTGTATACACATTAATGAGGTCTCCTCTCAGTTGTTTATTTTCAAGGCTGAAGAGGCCCAGCTCTCTCAGCCTGTCCTCATGAGGGACACGTTCCAGTCCCTTACTCCTCTCTGTTGACCTCCAGTGGACCCACTGCAAGAGCTCCTTGTCTCCCTTGTCCTGAGGAGCCCAGAACTGGACACAGCACTCCAGATGTGGTCTCACCTGGGCTGAGCAGAGGGTCAGGATCCCTCCCTCCACCTGCTGGCAATGCTCTTCCCAATGCACCCGAGGAGACCATTGGCTGCCTTGGCCACAAGGGCTCACTGCTGGCTCATGGACAGCTTGTTGTCCACCAGGACCCACAGGTCCTTCTCTGCAGAGCTGCTTTCCAGAGGTTTGGCCTCCAGCCTGTACTGGTGCAGGGGGTTATTCTTCCCCAGGAACAAGACCCTGCAATTGCCTTTGTTGAATTTCGGGCATTGCCTTCTGCCCATCTCTCCGTCTTCCAGTTCTTCTCTCACATCTTTCTCAAGGCCATTTCGAAGACCATTTTGAAGCCCTCTGTGGTATCTGCCACTCCTCCCAGCTTTGTGTCACCAGTGAACTCGCTGAAGAGGCATCTGCCCCTTCACCTGAGTCACTGATGATGTGAACAAGATGAACAAGTTGAACAATACTGGGCCCAGTAATAGAACTTTGGGGATACCACTCGTGACAGGCCTCCTGCTAGACCCTGTGCCACTGATCATGAGTCTTTGGCACCTGTCATTATGCATAGTGATAATTGAAGAAAATCTGCCATGAAAACAAACTTAGTTTCAACCAAAAGTAACTGTGAAGATAAGTTTTTGGAATTGATATTTTTGTAAACTTTGTGTTACTATAGCAGTTTATATTTCTTAGGGATTTGCACTCTAACTCACAAAACTTAGTCTTAACTCTGAATTGACAGTATGTTTTGTTTGTTTGTTGTAAAACAGTATGTTTGTTTGTTGTGAAACAGTATGTTGCTAAAGAGGCAAAAATTAGATGGAAAGAGTAATAAAAGTTTTATAGAAGTGTTGTGGGTCACCAGAGTTTTCTATGGGTCTGAATCTGGAATTGTTGTATATGTAGCTTTTATTTAATATACATAAAGTTGTAAAGATACATAAATGAACACATTTCAAAACAGTAAGTCATTCCTCTGTGTCTCTTGAGTGATTCTGGTTGACTTATGAGAAGAAAAACAGTTCTTCATTCTACCCATTTACATAAGGTATGGTAATAATTTAAAAGAACAAGCATTTGGTACTTCCCAGTATCTTCTTTTGTACAGATAATTTGTAGTGGCTTTCCATGAGAAGATGTAATGTTATAGTTCTGATGCACATCCTACTTTGTCTCTACCATTTTCACAACAGGAAAGAAAAGACAACTGAAATGTGTTTTGCTGGGCAAAGGTTAGCCAAAGTGTTTTTCAGATCCCCTAATTTGTGAACTAACTGTGGTAAGATGTGGAATTGCCTGGATTAGATGCAGTTTTTAGACTCCCTCTTTACCAAATCTTTCCAGCCCATAAAATTACACATAACTTTGAGTGTTTGTATGTGTCTTCATGCCCACTCATTCCCCTAATTATTGATGTTTTTGTAGCTTCTGTATGGTTTAATTCTGGATGTAGTTGCCTGATACAAATGGATAAATTACCTGCCAAAAAGATGATAGCTTAAGTTTAAAAAAATCATTGAGCAGAATAGTTCTCAATGGTGTAAATTATTTGCTGATAGCATACTGGTAAAAACTCAGGTTGCATTCAGAAGCTGACTCAGGCAATTGTTGTAGTTGTAACTAAATAATAGCAGCTACATGAATGGCCTTGAACATTAATCTGTTCAACAGTTTTTAAAATTTGTGACCCAAAATTGCTAAAAAAATAGGTTGTTTTGGGTTTTTTTTTGGGGTGAGGTTTTTTTTTTTTTTTTTTTGTAATTACAAAAAAAACTAGGCATGAAAATTTGGGGAAAAAAAAAAGGAAAAAAGGAAGATTTAAAAAGCCATCTGCATTGCAAAATATCTCGTTGATCAAATAGCCAATTCAAGCAGGATACTGTGCAGAATGAATTGGAAATCAGGAGTATTAACTTATAATTACAGTTATAGCTGGCTTCTAAGTATAATAAAAGCAGCAAAAATTTGGAGATTGTGTTAGTTGAGGAATTTGGAAAGTGCAAAAATGAATATTGAGTGTTGTGGTGCCAGTATTCAGTAAAAGATGTTCATGGACTATTTTTTCAATAAACATATTGCTTTCTATTATTGGAAAATAATGCATTGTCTGATGTGTAAAAGAGACATTTTCAGAACAAACTGGTTCTTGTGCTTCCAGTAGTTCTTAATGTATTTTAAAATAGGGAGGAAGGTCTGGAAAATCATGAACATTGTGCATCTCTTAAACAAACAGAAAAATCACGTTTGCAAGCCTTGAGGTATGAACTTAAGTGGTCACAATGATTAAATAAGGCATTTAGAGGAAGAAAATATGAAGCTTCTACCTGAGCTTGATTTGATAAAAATAGAGCTTTCCACCATTGGAAAAGAAAATTAATCTGTTAGTTTTTTGCATTATGCAGTGGGAAGATGGATGGATTAAAGAGTTGATCCACCTCTTTTTTTTTTTTTTTTTTTTTGATAGCTTGAATTTATCTGCATGGTTAGGAGAAGCTGATCAGAGTCTAGAGAAAAAATAGTCTGAGACCATCTTTTGACAAGTTAATTATCAAATATGCAAATTATTTTTAAGACAATTTAATTGGTTGTCTATATAAGGCTGATAAAACTTGTGCTATATATTTTGACTGTAGTGAAGTTTTTGACACTTTTGATTAATACTTTTGTAGAAAAGCTAGGACAACGTGATGTACAAGAAATAAAAAATGACGTGGTTCAAGAGGGATCAGAAGCTTTCTCAGCTTACTATAGATACTTCATGACTTAATGAAAGAAAATGCTTCAGAACTGGTGTTGGTGGTTTCTTTTTAAAATTTTATTTTAATGTTGGGTTTTTTTTTTTCTTTCTTTTTTTGTTTGTTTTGTTTTGTTTGTTTGTTTGTTTGTTTTTTTGCTTAACACAGGCAATGTATTACAGTGTGGATGAGTCAAAAATTCTGTTGCCATCATGTGCTGCTGGGGGCTTGTGGAGTTTAGATTTGAGAGGCAGGAAAAACCTGGAGGTGATTTACAGGTAGAAGGCATCACTTCCTTTACAGCCTTATACTGTCCTTTAGAATATTTTCTGGGGGCCTGGCCAAATCTCAGAGTCATGGAGGACTGGCTTCTGCTTATTTTTTTTACTGAAGATGGAATTCAACTGGAATTGCAACTCTTCCAAACAGTCTGTGTGTCAACACAGCCCCATGCCCAGTCATGTGATGAAGTCCTAATGTAAAAGATCCATTTTTAGTGGCCTGAGAGCTCTATGTGGCTCTTAAAACCCAGAAAGCGGAAGGGAGTCAACTTATACAGCAGGATTAGAATTAAAGATTACCTTGACCAATTTGTTTACATAAATAAAAGAGGAAGGGTAGAATTGAAGATTGGAACAAATACAATGTACCATGCTTAATCACAAATAATCAAGTACTTTTAATATATTGTCAGGGAACACTGGGTTAGAAAAGGGTTCTCAGAAGACTTGGTTGTAAGGATGGGGAATGGTCAAAATTGAACATGAGTCAGTGATGATGTCATTAGATTAAGCACTAGTGTCATATGTAAATGAATATGGTCTAGAGGACTGTTTCTCTACCCTGCTCCACATTGGTAAGGCTGGAAGGTCAAGTCTTCTTCTGGGTACCACATTTCAAAAACTATGTGGAAAACTGAAAAGAGTTGAGAGAACAATCTATAAGAAAAGCATTGTGTATGAAAGGTAGCTTGGTACATCAGGTTTTTTCTTAAAAAAATGCTGCTGTGATCAGAAGGAAGTACTGTGGTTGGCCATGTAACCATCTCTTTCTAAAACATTCTGTAGATTCTCACACAGCAGTTTTGAAATGAAGATTCTGATAGTATGTGAAAGCATCAAAATGCTTTGCTTAATGCATAGAATTAGCCAAAATGCTACTTGGAATTCAAAGAATGAGTGTATTAAGAAAAGAAAATCTCTTTTCTTAATGCACTCAAGAAAAAAAAATTGGGAGATAGTAATTAAAATAAGGGTTCAGACTTGACAGTTGGAGAAGTAGATTGTCTCTGTTTTCAGAGATTTAAGTAATTGAGATGACATGTGCTGCGTACAGAATAAAAAATGATACGGATATTGAATATTTTGGTGCTCCTCTGCACTGCACAATATGCTGGTTTGCAATTCTCAGTGTAAACTGCGTATTTGTGCAGATTAGTAACTGGTTCCTTGTGCAGTAAAGAACCAGCTTTATGGCACACAGCAGGAGCTCTAAGAATGTATTATGCATCTCATGAGTAATTACTCTGATACCTGAGGTGGCCATCAATATATGAGCAAATTGAGGCTTTTAGAACTGTATTAATTCTAAATATGAATTTCTGCAAGAATTTGGGACTGTTTTAACTTACATAGCACAAGTGTTAAATATTGTACAGCCATAGCCTCATGAAGAAATTGACTGTTCTGGCTGAAAGTTTGCTTGATGTAAATCAAAGACAAGGAGCTGGTTCACTTTATGCTTCCAGGCATTACAACAGTTTTTCAAACTATGATTCCTTTCTTCCCATCTTCACTGTATGAATAAAGCCACTAAAGAAACTGATGAGACAGTTTTAATCTCTATATGTATTACAGAGTGTTTGCAAGCAGAGTTTTTAATTTAATATTTAAAAAAACCCTAATGTGGAAGAGATAGAGTATTGTATTATCTCAGGTTCAAGATACCTGATTTCTTTCTAGACATCTAAACTGATTTGTGCCTTGGCCTGAAAACGAGTCCTATGCCATTTGAGTATTTGTGTCAATTTTTCCTTTTGGCTGAGCCACCAAACTAGAAAACTTCAGTGTAAAGAGGCAAAGTGATTGCTTATATGGGAAAATTATTTGGCAAAATTGCACATATCCAAATACTACTTCAAGGATGTCAAAAAAGTACTTTTTCACTGCAACTGAAAAAAAAAAAAAAAAAAAAAAAAAAAAAAAGAAGTCATTTGGTCTTTTGAATGAAGAAATAGTTCTTTCTAAGAAAGGAATCAATCACCACAGCAGTGCATTGGTGTATCCGTGGTGGTTTGAGGTGGTACATAGTTCTGCTAGGTAAATTCCCTGAGAGAACTAATTTGATCTGTTGAACTAGATGTCCCTTGATCCTAAGTGAGGCAGCACTATAGCTGATGCTTCTGAAAATAGTCCTTAAGTGTCATGTTTTAAAGCCTTACTTCATTTTGGCTGGATGTGTTTAGATAGTTTTGTGCCCTCTGTCTTGTTAAAGGTAACCTGTGCAGCCCCAAACCTCCTTGTGCTTGGCACAAGACCTGTTCCAAAACAGTCTGATGCTGTAGGATTGGCACTTCCTGGCCAGTATTTCTTCCCAGGATAAAGTTTATACTCCATTCAGTATATGGAGTATAAACTGCAATACCAAACACATGAAATTTAATTTTTTGTAAATGTTATTTACATATAAAATAAAGCAAATATTGTTGTAGTCTTCCACAGTTGACCGCTTTATTCAGAATTAGATGAGAAGGGCCAATGGCAGCTTTTAATTTCTATTCTTAGCTCATGGTACAAATTACTATTATAGTGAAGCATAGCTACAAGAACAGGGTGTACCTTCTGATGGTGTAAAAAGAAATTGATATTAATTTCTGCTGCTTCTTCTTTTTGAAGATCTTCTAAATCTTTCCAGCTGTTTTGTATCAAAGGTGATCCATGTGCAAGGAGTTTTTTACCTCATGCTGTTCTAGACAAAAAAAAACCCCAAATACAAGCATTAAACAGGTCTATTAGACCCAGGGCTATTTTTTCTCTTTACTGAGATTAGTAATGTATTTGGTGTTTTTTTTTTAATAAAGAGTTGGTTTATTTGTGTTGATATCTACTTTTACTAAAAAAAAGTCCTAATGATTGTGATGAAGACTGGGAAACAATGACTTTACTGCTAATCAGACTTGCAAACAGGTAACAAATAATTGGACTATTTGAATTACTTCTGTTTTTATTTTTCACATTTCTTTTAAAGAATCATATATTTTTAAAGCCTGATTAATGAGATTTGAATTTTTTGGGACTGTGTGTTAGAAGTATTGTAATGTTTTTCAAAATACTCCATTTTCTTTTTGGTTTCTATTTTTGCTTTTTTTGTAATCAAGTAAGTTTAAAGTGTCTGCCTACCTAAAGTGCCTGAAAATTGCAAAGATTTTCTGTGCATCTTACCTCTAAGCAGTTGATTTGGGAAATTTTGATTAACTTTCACTGTGTAATCAGGAAGACTTATCAGCTGTAAGCTGTTGGAACCTGGATAGTACTCAAGAGTAGTATATTAGGCTTATCCTCTTCATCTTGTCATTTATATCTCTCCATTTCTTGAGACAGAATATGCAGCTTGCTGGTCTTGAGTCTCCATTTGTTTTCATATTCCTGTGCTGCTCTATACTTAAACATTTTAGCTCTATGCTAAAACTTCCTTTAAGTACATGTTTAGAGCCCCTTTGGACAACATGAGTTGCCAAGAGGTTGCAGAGTGTAATATGAACATGCTAGATTTGACTGAGGTGTGTTGGCAGAACAATTAAACTTGGTAGCCCTTAATTGGAGGAGAAACAAAATGGACTTGAATTTGGAGATTTTATGCCTTTCTAAGCATATGCTTTTCATTGTGGTGGCAACAATGTTTTTTAACCTGTGCTGTACACAAAAATGTGTATTCATTTCTAGAGTGACTGTAATATAAGTACTACAAAGCTGCATTTTTTGGGCACTTTACCATAAAACCTAACTTCAAGGTATCTCCTTCTATAGGATTAATATAGTTATGCTGTGTCAAGATGCAGAACCAAATGTTAGTTTTCCTACCTAAAGCATATTCCTGTTGCTGGTGGGTTTATATTTTTCTCTACTGCTTGCAAAATTAGCACGGACCAGAACAAGTCTATTCAAAAGAGGATTCTGTAAAATTCAGCTGGTTGACAAACTTTTTGGAACTGTGCAAGAGGCTGTTTTCTATACAACAGGCTTCTGTCAGTGCAGCTGTGCTGGACAGGATTGGGAAAAGGTGCTAACGCTGACTGGTTTAGTTGATTTGGCAGAAGACATTAGCAAATACTTTATTATATTGACAAAACTATTCTTTTGCTGGTGAAATTGTTCTTCTTGGAGATGTTTCTCTGTAAATGGTTTTGCCTTCTAGTATGAAGTGCAGTTTGGTCTGGAAAGCTGCAGTTGCCCTATATTTGCAGGGTTTTTCCAGTACTTCTAAAACAATAAAGGGCTCTGGCACTGACGTGCCAAACTTTTGAAATGTGTTTGTAACACAAACAAGTATGAAAAGAGTGGAGACTGAGAGGTGGCAAATTGAAAAAAATAGCTTACTGAGAAATATGTGGGAGCTGACAGAATCCCTTTTCTGTTGTTGGATTGATATTCTTGCAGAATTCAGATCTGCTGTACACCTTCAGGAAGGTGGGTGTTTTAGCTGAGTGACACTAAATCTTTGTCTTTTTGCTGCTTCAGTTATCAACACACCAGCAGCAGCTAGAGTGCATTGACTTTTTTTTTTTTCCTGTTTGATTGAGCTACCCTTTTGTACTGGCATTTAGCATCCTAGCAGGAGGGCTTAGCTGTTTTTTCCACTAATATTTTTTCAGTCACACTCAGCCTGAATGTCCAAAATACTGTGAGTTTAGGAACAAGAAAAAGTTGAAATTTAGTGCTTTTCTGAAACACTGTGTTCCCATTCTTTGTTCAATATGAAGCATATAAAAAAAGTTTAATGAACCAGTCATAATTCTCACTTTGATATTAAATATTGACTTTCAGCAGTGCCTGAAAGTAATGTTTTTCTTGTGCCTTCTCACTCTATTTCTTGTTCTTCCATCTAAGTAACAGTATTTTGTATAAAATTGAAAACTTCAGAATTTTGGGCTCTGTCTTAATGAATAATACAATATCAGACAGAGAGCCTGTGAGTTGTAAGATTTAACACTGGGTTAATTTACAGTGAATGAAACCAGATTAGACACTGAAAATCCTGGATATGAACAGCACAGTACAACTCTGAAGACACTTACTGATGGTTTAATATTTATTTTTCAGTAGCTATTATGCTTGGACTGGTGCCTAGCTAAGTTAACAGAAATAAAGCTGGAAGATTTTAGGCATCTTAAGAAGCCATGCAGCAGGCTTTTGCAAAGCAGTGTGTATTGTGTTTGAGTTGTAATAGTCCAAAGAGAAGAGTTTGATAATGAAAAGATGAAATATTTTGTTACTAAAAATTCCTTTGGTTGTTTCCAAATGAATTATTTTTTAGGGAATCTTCTGTCTAATAGAATTCTTATCTGCTTTATCTTGTTTTGTTAATCTTTTTTCCTTGCCTGATGGACTTACTTCATGAAGATTGCAAGAGTTTTTCTTTGTTTGGTTTGTTTCATTGTTTCAAATGGTGAGGTTTTGTGATTTCACCAAAGAAGCAAGTATAACTAATTAAAATGGTGAAAAGATCCAGTGTCTTTGTTGTGCCCTTTCATGGTATTGTCTGTGGGTGTTGTTAGATTTGTAGGAAGATTGTAAGTAGCTGCTGTTGACCTGAAAATGTGTTCCAAGTAAGCATATGGTTTTCATTACTTGTGTTTTTAGAATACTGTTTTAAAATAAAACAGTCGGTAGCTAGCAAACAGAAAGAAAACAGTCTTGGGTGTAGAAGACACAAAGTATTGAAAAATAGCCCGTTTTTTATAATTTTTAGAAACCAAAATAGTGTCAGTATCTGGCAGTTTTTCATGTACCTGATCATTAACAGCATTTTGTGTCCCAGTGTTTATACCAACAGCTAAAGCCATTGATCTACAAGTTGTCTTGTAGAGAAAACTTGGACATAGGAAGTAACAAATGTGACTATGAAGTAAGGATGTAATGAGAATAGGTTTGTGGATAAATCTTGTAAGTAAAAGATCTTGTAAAGAGAAAAGAATAATCTGTTACAGATAGTACAAGAAGTAACTGTTAAAATTTTTGCCAAAAAATATTCCTATTAAACATTTAGAAAAGTTTTCTAAGAGAGAGGATGGCTTTCTTTTCCAGTAAAGTCCTTGTGGGTATGGCAAAGTCAGGATAAGGATAGTTAGTGCCATGGTGATTGTGTCTTATGGTGACCTGACCACCATTTCAAGAGGAAAATAGGAGACCAAAATTTTGTAACTTTTTAAAGAGATTGCATCTTCCAAAATTATTTTATGGAACTGCAACTATAAGTTGCTTATTCATATAAAACGATATTCTTTGTGCAATAAGAAGGGGTGCTATGTATCATGTGCCTGCTCAGAATATATAATATATGATTGTTTGCCAGTTTATTTCTGTCAAATGAAATTAATGACCTTAAAATATATGGGAATGAATTTATTAATGAATTGAATTTCTTTTAAGATTAAAATGGAAAAGAATAAATATCTTTATTTCTAGACCATGAATTTTATCCCATCTCCTCAGTTTACATGTTTTGTGTGTGTAGACTAAACTAAAATCAGGCTCAAAAAATATCACTGAAGTTACTGAAATGGTTGAAACGATGGCCTGGAATTTTAAGACTATGCTGGATTCCATATGACTTAATCCTCTTTGGGAATTAAACTTTACAGATTTGTTTTGAAAATTTTTGAGGAATTTTTTTTGAAAGTTTAAAAAGCAATTACATACTGATTTTGAGTTCATTTGGTACATTTCTCCAACTTCTGCCCCTGAGGCACTATGTATTTTGATCTTAGAGGGAGAAGTCAGGGTCGTGGTATGTATTCTCAGCCATGAACATGCAACCCTCAGGGGAAGTGTTTGGTCAAGGTCAGCTCCTTCACTGGACACTGCTGCACAGATTTGTCTGTCAACATAACTGTGTACAGTCACAACAAATGGATGTCTGTTCAGGTAATATCCACTTTAGAATGTACATCACCTGTTTCAGATGAGAAATAATTGTGTAATTAAGTAATTACCTTACATTTCTGTCATGAGGTCAATAGATAATTGTGTCCTTATCACAGGACTTCTCTGACGCTATCCTAGCACTACACTGCTTTGCTATAGCATCATAAATATTCACAGAAAATACACCTTGCGGATACTTCTTAATTTTATATGAGTTTTTGCACTATAAGAAGTAGTAAGATTATTAGTATCTGTTAAGCTGAAGTGTGGTGTCTTTCTGTTGACTCCTGACTGATTTCCAGATTAGCCAGGTATTTCTCACAAATGTTTGCTCCCTTACCTTAGTTGTAATAGTGTGGCAGAGTTGGATGGGTAGAGCAGTCCTAGCAACATAGGTAAGGACACACAGAGGTTAAGACAGACAGCTTGCTTCAGTATTTAATTTCTGTGCAAGTTTTGAAGCCTGGATGTTCTGGGGAAATGCCATTGCTACACTGCTGGGAGGAATTCACTTCACTATTTTAATATTAGCTTTCAGTATATAAATATTTGTAGTCCTAATATCAGCTGTGTCTGTACCAAGCATGGAACAAGGAGTGATTTGTTACTTTTAAGTGTGTTCAGCTGGGAATATTTTTGTAAACCCAGAACAGCGATGGGGAATTTGGGTGTCTATTAGCCTCCTTTAAGATGGGGAGTAAAGTTTGGGTACCTAATCTCAGTGTCATCTAAAAGCTTTTAATTGAAATTTTGTTTTCAGAAGTGGTCATCATGACACATTTAATTTCTTAGATCATGTAGAAGAGTTACCCCACTTAGACAGGGAAGTTGCTTCTGCCTTGAAATTCAGAGAGTGACAACTTAAACTTTCACTGACTTAGCAAAAGAAAGTGATAGCATCTCTTGAGTAATTACAGTTTGCTCTATGGAGGGAAGGACGGCTTTCTTGCAACTTATATTTGGCATGTTATAAAGCTAGAAAATATGGCCTAGAAGTTTGCAGGCTGATTAAAAGCCTTTTGAAAACCAAACTTGTGTTGTTTGAAATGACCTGTGGCTGTGTACCAGAAGTGTGGTTGGTGCCATAAGAGGAGTTGTGTGAGGCTGGCTACCCAGATCACATGAAAATTGAATGGAGTTGAACAACTGGCAGAGGCTGTTGTTTATCCTCTTCTAGACTTTCAGTAGCTAAATGTTAGCATAGCGTTTTGTGTTTGATTTAACAACTTTTTTTTATCTATGCCTTTCAACTTTTAACACCTGATTTCATTCAAAAACCAAGGTTAGACTGTCTAAATCAACATGTGTAAAAGCAACAAATATTGTATGCATTTGCAATCATCAGTTGGGAAATGAAATGTTTTTATCAAATTGGTCAGATTTTATGCTTGCTGACTTAAGGCTTATTTTTTTTAACATGCTTTCATCTCTCTTGACAGTGTGCTCTGACTTCACCTTTCTTGTATCTGTTCTGATCTCCTGTAAGCCTGCCTGTTCAGGAAGTTGTACTTCCTTTCCTTCTGACCAACACATGGCAAGCATTTTCTGAAAGTCGTTACTCGTTTTCCTAATGCATTTGGCAGCTCTGACACTGCAAAGTTTCATATAATGCGTCTGTTAGATTTTGGCTTTTGTCATCACAGAGAATTGCTTGTGTTCTTCTGCTTGTTTCATTAATCTTTATTAAGTAAAGATGTAAACTGTCTTTAATTGAATATTTTCTTTTGGCAGTAGAGCAAGCCAAAAGGTGTTTCTCATTAATTTGTTATTCAGCAGGGATAGCCATCTATCTGGATTGAATTTGTGACAATGTTTAGTTCCTATTTGTAGAAATGCCTATGTTGAACATATTTTTCTATGTTTTGCTCAGAATATCCTATACAGTCTTTGTAATGTTATTTGTCATCTGGGAATTGAACTACAGGGAATTGGTCTGTGTTGACAACATGTATCCGTATTGGTTTTTCCTATCCTTTTAGTACAATGTGTTTTATATTTGGCCTTATAAAGTTTTATCATGCTATCAAATCATGAAGATGTGCAGAAATTACGGCTTTTGGTTTTCTCTTGCATGTGGTACAAATATTTTGAACAAATATTATGAATAGGTCATAATGAGAAATGCTCACCTTTCTTTTTATGACACAGAAAATCATACTCAGGCTGTCCTGTGGATTTAATCATTAGCTTGAAAGCACATTGTATTGAAAAAGTGAGGATAACAATTTTAGGTGTCGAATGAGTGTTCGTTCTCCTTTTCCAGTTTCTGTGCACTTAGTAATTTTGTAGGATTTACTTCTTTCTCAGTTGTTTTTTTGAAGGTGCAAATTGATTGTGACCCACTATCCTGGGCTGTTAAATTTCATGAAATACAAATTAAATTCACAACAAGATGAGAAATGTAGAAACATTTTTTTTAAAATCTTCATAAAAATCCCAAATGAATCTAAACTTACCTATGTGAAAATACTTCTTTTAGAGTGATTTCCCTAAAGTGATGATATTGCAACACAGCAGTGCCTGTTTATCCCAGATGCTTTCAGGCAGCTTCTAGCCAAAATGAATTGTTTTATACATGTTAGGAATTCTGTCATCATATCATCAGTAACTCATAGGCAATGAAATAAGGTGTCCAAATGTGTGTTCTGTACATATCTTGGAATAGCATAGAATCTACAAACACATGAAATTTTGTCTGGGACAATGATGTTTAATTGGTTTGCCTGCTTTCTAAAAATTTATGAAGAATGTCTGCCATAAATGTATCTAAAAATCCCACTGTCATCTGGCAAAAATGAAATAAAGCTATGTTGTAGCTGACATGGTATTAGAAAATTAAACCTGTAAGAACACATTAGTCTGTTTTTCTAACAGAGGTCTTTCTGGAAACAGGTTTGGGTTGAGTGTTTTTGGCTAGCATTTTTAAATCTAGTATGATATTTTTGGACATTTTCCAAATTGGGTAGTAACACTTTTGTGCAGCAACTTTTACTGTTACTACTTTTTTTTTCGTAATCTTCAGCCTGACCTTTCTTGCTTCATAATATTTATTTCTGTGTCTCAGAACAGAATCATTTAGAGCAGATTGTAAAGCAAATTATGTCTCTCTTATGTGATAAATATATTGACCATTTAAAAGTGGATAAACTAACAGTAGTTTGTTATGACATGTTATTTTTTTCTCCAGACTTTTGTCCCATATGATGCCTGAAAATATTATAATTTTTCCTGTGTTATGTTCCAAACCTTGAGTGCCATCACATGGCTCCTGCACACTAAGCCCAGAACTATAGGCTGTGTTAGAAGTAACTTCCATGTTTCAGAATAATTTGCCCTTTTATCATGGAGGAATGTCCCACCAACCCTAGAAAAGTAGATAAGATTTATTTCCCATTGACAAATGTCTTGTGGTGTATTAATACCAATGTAATTTAATTGGATAATACCAGCAATCTCACTCTTAGATTTAATTGGAATGTGTATATACTGCCAGTATTCACAGGAAATTTATATGCTTCAATTCATTTTACCAAATAAATCTTCAGTCAGCTGCAATTAATGTCTTGCATAAAGTTTTTTCTGCTGCTATTCTGTTACTATCCCAGGTAGTGATGAGTGTCTTAGTGCTATTATAATTTACTGTTTATCTTGACATGATTATTTTTCAGTTTTGCTAGAGAAATATTTTTAGGCACCTTTAGTCTTCTCTTGTTGCTCCATATCAAAGGTTTGGTCATCAAGCAGCTGGAGACATTTTAGAAAAGATGTGAGGTGCATTATTACATATTAGCCACCTTATTTTATAAAACTTTGTTTTATTTACCCAAATATTAAAAGAAAAGTAGATGCAGGAACAGAAAGATATTGATTTTTTTAAGTCACATTAAACATGTCTCATTTTGAATATTCATACACTATGTAATGCTGCAGACTTACAAAGAGTGTTTTGGAGATCTTGGTTAAGAAAATTCTTTAAAACTTTTCATGTGCAAATTTATCTTTACTGGCTCTATTTAGCATCCTCTGTTTTTCAGAACTTTCAAATTGGTTAAATTCTCTTTCGTCCTTCATGTTTGAGGTAAGAGTATAGTATTGCAGGTGGAAAGCTGTGCATTTGCTTTGTATGCCTCTGGTAAGGGCCCATGTTTCCCTTAAGCTGACACGAAGTATCCAGTGTCTGTCCTTTCATACTTCTCATACCAAATTAATTTTTCTTGCTCAGAAAAAGCTTCAAAATGGTTTCTACATTCTTTTTTGCAGAAGGTAGACTTAGCTGCAGGGTCAGAACCGGAAGATTTATGTGTGACTATGCTGAGTAAGCAAATAGTCCTTTAGTGCTGCAATCAGTGGCACAGGGTCTAGCAGGAGGCCTGTCACGAGTGGTATCCCCAAAGTTCTATTACTGGGCCCAGTATTGTTCAACTTGTTCATCTTGTTCACATCATCAGTGACTCAGGTGAAGGGGCAGATGCCTCTTCAGCAAGTTCACTGGTGACACAAAGCTGGGAGGAGTGACAGATACCACAGGGGGCTGTGCAGCCCTTCAGAAGGACCTCAGCAGGTTGGAGAGGGGCAGAGGGAAATGTCTGAAGTCCAGTAAAGGCAATTGCAGGGTCTTGATCCTGGGGAAGAATAACCCCCTGCACCAGTACAGGCTGGAAAGCAGCTCTGCAGAGAAGGACCTGTGGGTCCTGGTGGACAGCAAGCTGTCCATGAGCCAGCAGTGAGCCCTTGTGGCCAAGGCAGCCAATAGTCTCCTCGGGTGCATTGGGAAGAGCATTGCCAGCAGGTGGAGGGAGGGATCCTGACCCTCTGCTCAGCCCAGGTGAGACCACATCTGGAGTGCTGTGTCCAGTTCTGGGCTCCTCAGGAAAACAGGGAGACGGAGCTCCTGCAGTGGGTCCACTAGAGGACTACAAAGGGACTGAACCCTCTCTCTTACAAGGACAGGCTCTGGGAACTGGACCCATTCAGACTCAAGAAGAGACAACTGAGAGAGAACTTCATCAGTGTCTTTAAGCACCTGAAGGGAGGGTGCCAAGAGGATGGAGCCAGGCGCTTGATGGTGCTAAGCAACCAGGCATGAGGCAATGGGAAGAAATTGATACACAGGAAGTTCCCTCTGAATATGAGGAATAAGTTCTTTACTGTGCTGTTGACCAAGCACTGGAAAAAATTGCCCTGGAGGGGCGTTGAGTTTCCTTCACTCCAGATACTTAAAAACCACCTGGACACAATCTTATGCCATGTGCTCTGGGATGACCCTGCTTTAGCAGGGAGTCTGGACCAGATGACACATTGTGGTTCCTTCCAATCCCACTCATTCTGTTATCCTGTGTGATTCTCTGTTTCTGGCAATTCCATAAGCTTGCTAGGCAGATTAAATAATGCTTTGACAATAGCAATTTTTAGGAAGCACTTGGAGATCTAACTGGAGATTATTGTCTTGTACTCAGTTTGATTGTGAAACTGATGTACCTTTTGCAGTAGAGAATACTGGCTCATACTGAAATGATTTTGAATTCTAGACACGTGAGGATGTGAAAGGTATGAGAAAGAAATCATGTCTGCCTACTGCAAGGTATAGAATGGGGATTTTGGGAGTTGGATAGGGTTTTAGTATGGTGCAACTTTCTTTTGTTCCTTGCAGATTCTGTTTTATACAAATCTAAAACTTTACATGATGAGATTTAGAATATAGGATGCTGCCTGTCAAGCTGAAATGATTTAGAAAAAACTCGGTTTTATTAAATTAAAATTTAAATTCTTTTATCTCTCTGAAATCTGTTCCCCAAAATAAAAATACCTACACTGTACTTAAGGATCTAAAATAAATTCTTTGCTGATAGAGACTATTTAAATGTTGACTTGTTGAATATTTAAATGTAACTTGTATCATTGGAGATGGTGATAAGCTCCACTAAAGGGGAGCAGGAGTGTAATCAGCTGCCTTATCTTACCTTCCAAGACCATCACTGTTAAATCTATTCTCTCTGTATTCAACTGGCCTTATCTTTTTACCATAAAGTATTTTTCATTGTATCTAAACTTTAAACCACCAGCTACATTTTATTTAACAGGAGCCTGTATTTAGGTTTGAGGGTGTAATCGCAAATCTACACTTTTCACACTGAATTAATTATTAGAGAACACAGGATATTCAGACAAACATAATCTTTAGGTGGCATTTTTATCTTCAGGGGGTTATTTTATATATATGTACACATGTGTATATGTGTATATATTACAGTTATTGTAAAAATTCTATGCCAAGCTGGATATTTTCTCTTGACTCTTCTTCAAGCTTTTTGTGTTTGTGTTCATAGTTGTTTCTAGAATATCTGCACTTGGTTGCTCCATTGACCATGAACCATTAGTTTTTGTCTGGATAATGAGATCTGTCATTTTTAGCAATAGCTATTTCTCATTTAACTCTACTTTTTCCTACAGGAATCTTGTATATACATAGTTCCTGGGGCAGATTTCCAGTGACAACAGATTTTGTTCCCACACAGTCTTTGTCCACTCAGAATTCAGATCAAAAGCAGAATTATGTATTTTTTTCTTTTTAATCTATTGTGACCTATGAAGAGTAATTAAACACTCCATACAAGTTATAAACTTAACCAGAGCTTTCTGGTTAATAATGCCTTTTATTTTGAAACCTGGCTGTTATAATGTGTGAAAAGGAGTTTAAAAGTTTTATTCATGAAACTCCTCTAGGAAAATGCTGATCTTGTTGCCTGAATTCAGTGTTTGGGAAATGGATGTTTGGCCTTACCAGAAGAGTATTGCAAAGTGTTGTACCGTTGTTCTGTCTACATACTGAATGTTTAATTTTCAGATGTTTGGTGTTCATGAAAACATTTGTGTGAGTAGATGTGTTGAGATGTCTTTTCTTTGTTAGTAATTGAGGCCAGTACGTAGTTCTCACTTACTTCAATATGCTTTCCACTATTCAATTAAAGTTGTTTTGAGTACTTTTTTTTATTGAGCAAGATTTTGTTTTTGAAGTGGCCCCACACTCTTAACTGGTTTTAATTCTACAGTTCATTCCAATGAGATAATGATATATGCCTAGTTAGAGCTCTTTGGAACATTTTTGGGAGGATCCAGTATATTTTATTTGCTAGTCCTCTTATATTTGAATACACTGTTCTTTGCTGCAAACTTAAGAGTGTAAATATGAGAGGAAATGCCTTGAATTCTCTAGGATCTCAAAGTTGGCTGTTGTCAGATTTCAAATAAAGCCAGGCAAACTGGTAGGTTTTTTCTTATCTCTGGTGAGTAGTAACACAGATTTGACCATTAGAAAAGCGTTGACTCTTTTCTTGCAAGTTGTTTGTTTCGAAGCTACAGTGACAAAGTCAGTGAATTGGCTGTAGTATTCTGATATTCCCTGGGACACTGAGTGTAGAAGTTGAGTTCCTCCACAGCTTTGCACAACATGGATCTCATGTTTCCAGAAAAAGATCAGGCAATTGACATAATTTGTGGTATAATGGGGAAATATGTGTGGTAAGTAGATATTGTCTTGCTTGGTATGATTTATCAATTGGAGTAACAAAGTGCTTTAACTCTGATTTTCAGTCATCATAATCCTCTCATGCTGTACACATAGGAGTAATTTATGAATTATGCACATAACAGCATCAGTCCAAGTGGAGGAACCGAGGTAGATTACCTCGATGAAATATGATTTTTAATTGTCTCCTTTAATTTACAAAGCCAATGTTTAGACTGTCATGACTACTGAAGAGACTGTCTGTATATAAAGATTTTCCCAGGCAGATTATGAAAAAGAATCTAGGAGATTCAGGAATTTTTACCTTGCAGTATATATTGATATTATGTAATTCTAATACTGTCCTCACAGATAAGAATTAAACAGAAATGCTGTTTTAAAACTACAGTTAAATTAAAGTTAAAGGAATCTTGTCTGTGACAAAAATCTTGTAACTGCTCCAAGGGATTTCTCTTAGAGCTATCAGAAAAGAGAGCATGAGAATAGCTTCAAATGGACTTCCTCTTTGAGAACAAGGGCTTAAATATGATTATTGAGGGCTCTGATATTATTAGAAATAATAGAAACCATCAATCAAATATGTTGCTCCTTCCCTGTTGACTGCTAACCCTTTGTGATAGTGGTCACTGGTTCCAGTGACCTCCACAGCTGCTTGTACAAGACCTTCTCAGTTGGAAGATTTGTGTTTGTTGTTTTAAGAACATGATGACTATAGCAAAGAAAAGTAAGACATCATCCTTCTGGCTACAGTTGTTTATTTTAAGTTAATTATACAAATGAACAGTGTATTTAGGTAGTTCAGTAAAAATTTGCAGTATTTTGGATTTTATTGCTGCTAACTCTTGGCAAACAGATTGTAGGTACTTGCTAAAGCCTTGCCATTTCTTGTAAACAGTGTTTTGTTTTGAAGGTAGCTCTGTTTAGATACAGAATAAAGTAACAGAAATGAGGGGGGAACAATTCATGTATCCAAACCACGGTGTCATGCTTTTATTATTTGGGAGTTTGGGGTATTCAAGGTGTCCTTATGGCAGAGTGGAGATAACACAGGCGAGATGGGCCCTGTTGGACAGCAGTTGTAAACCTGTAGAGATAACTGTAGATTCTCTGAAATGAGTTCAATCTCAGCTGATACAGTGAATTAAAAAGGAATATTTATCCAAAAGGGATACAAGTCTGTCTAGAATTAAGATCAAACACATCCTCAACCTACAGAGGATAAGCTGAAATCCTTAACTCTTAAAAATGTGCAGGAATAAATAGAATATAATAGAATTCACTGGTTGTACAATCTGGACAGTTTGTTAACAAAAGCTGAGGAGCAATAATAGTTTATGCTGTACTTGTGCTTGATTGAATTACTAATTGTTCTGTTTCTCTTTTAGGTTATGGTCAGACTGGTCCAGTGGTTCAGAGAGGTGGATATGATTCCATTGCTGCTGCTGTTTCTGGTCTCATGCATATCACAGGGCATGAGGTATAGTGCACAACTTACAAATTTCATAGAACCTTTGTGCTGTATACCAAAGCTGGCTGCTGCACGGAACAAGTCAGCCTATGCTAACACATTTTTTATGCAAATCCTCCTTGGATTCCAACAAGAGGCCTCATCTCTGGGAATCAAAGAAAATAATAGTACTTATATACTTCAGGTATGTCACTCCAGGCACATGAAGAAAAGTGCTCAAGAAACAGAAAATTAAAGAATAAAAAAAAAATCCTGAATCTCCTGTGAATAAATTGGCAATGATGCTAAACTGTTAATGGCCACTTGTAGTCACTTAAGAGTGTAGACTTAAGTGACTTGTAGTCACTTCAAGAGCCTGTAGTAGACACGTTGTTGACAGGTGGATGATAGAACCATACCTATGAGTGTGAAATCTCACTGATGCTTGGATATTGATATTCCCTTTGTAAAAGCAGGAATTGTGAACCAATCTAGATAAATCTGACAAAAACTGGATGCTTTTCTGTCATTCTGCCTGCAAATAGGCAGACAGATGCCATGCATTTCTGGAAAAGATTTATGTACTGCCTATTCCTACTGACACCTAAGGTCTTTGGTAGTAGTGGCAGTGCAGGAAGCATAACAGTAGTTTAATATCTGGATCCTAGAGGTACTCAGAATATATGTCTTCACCTCAGAAGAAGGCTGGTGAAATAAGCATTTAATGAAGCTGTCCTGAGTCACCTACAGATGCAGACAATGTGGTCCCCAAATGTTCCTTTTACGTGAGGTCGTGTTACAAGACTGTTCTATGCATTATAAATGCTAGATACTGTTCTGTGGTGGTGCTCCTGGTACTCTGGAAGCAGCAGTGCAGATCTTGCAAGTAGGGTACTCTCCATGTTCTAGATAAATAAGGAATTGATAAAGTTTCTGTACTAAGTGTCAGCTGTTCATGTTTGAGTAGGTTGTTGAAAGCTAACCACACATGATCTGGACACAACTCTATTGTAGGGTTGATATTCTGCCAATAAACTTGTTTTCTACTGAGAACAATGGCAAGCATCAGACATTTGTACTTCTGACAAATATTGTTACCAGAGTTATCCTTTTTATTAGGGGAAAAAACCAAAATCAAACATTTTGGGACTGAGTAAACTGAAACATCTTGTGCCTAGTTCCCTGAGACTGTACATTTCTGCTGTGTTATTGGTACGTACTCATAGGATGTCCCATCTGAGAACATGAGAAGACATGAAATTGAGTGCAGTCCTTACAAGCACTTTCCTTCAAATATACAATGCACATATGCACTAAGCAATGACTGATCACAGTAACTGTAGTGTAAGTAAATTCAACATTGTATCTATAAAATGGAAGTTAATACTTCCAATACAATGCCAGAAACTCATGCACACCTCAAAATATACCAATCAAAATTAAAAGGGTATAAAAAACTTTGAAAGGGGCAGATGTTGTTAGTACAACATGAATAAAGGAAAGTAGATAGAAAGATTGATAAACACAGGACTTTTGTATAGCTTTTCAATGATATGTGAATGCCAGAGTAAATAACTGTTATACTGAATAATTGCATGCAAGTTATATTATGAAAGTAGTAGTCCTCAGTGGCTGTTCTGAAGATGGATTTTATTAAAAGATTATGTTAAGATCTAGACTGGGAAACCAGATGTTCACATCACCTCACCAAGACTTGAGGTAATGTAATCATAAAAATCATTTAGTCACTGTCAGAAACAGCTTTGTCTCTTCACTGGGGGCTTCTAACAATTCATTCAAACTTAGTTACTCCTTCACATTGATTAAAATAGACATGCTAAGATTTGCTTATTTTTCTTTATTTGAAGTTCTTTACGTAGTATTTCCTCAGTTTCTCAAAACCATTTTTTGATGTATAGAGGGACAGTATTGTTTCAGACACTTAAGTAGTCAATGACTCCAAATAAACAAATATGCTCTTTGTTGTTCCAGTAAAAACTTACCCAAGTGGCTGTAAAATTGTATTGTATGCTTGTTTGAAAGTTACTTTAAAATAACAAAGTTTTATTAATAGTAAAATCTTCAATTTTTTACATTTATGTTCATATGACAAAATTGCATTAAAAATTTCACAAAAATAAGTTGGGACAAAAGTGGAAAACCTTATTTCAGTTGACATGTAGAAAAGTGGCCAAAGTAAAGAAGAAAAAAAGAACTTTAATCTTTCATGCTGTTTTTTGTTTTAAATGAAGCTTAAATTATTTGTTGACTACATAACATGGAATTAATGTGCTAAAAGTATTAAGTTCATTTGAATGGGTAGAATAGGGTCTGATTTTTTAAAAATAATAAAATAGAAAAGGCCACACTTTTAAACTGGAAATGAAAAAAAGGAAAAGTTATAAAAGATGGTGTTGGTTCTGTATTTAATTGCAGTAGCTATAGATAATCAGCATAACATTATCAGTGGAACAGTGTTCTTCAGAAATGTCCCTTTGAATGTTCTTGCAGGATGGTCTTAGAGGCAGCAAGTGACATGGCAGACAAATTGTAATGAATCTGAACAGCAGCAAAAAAGCATCTACATACACGACTGAGGTGTTTAATGTTGAGGTATACATATTTATATTGAGGTATGCATATTTGCAGTTACTTAGAAAGCGTTTTAATAATAGGGTTCTAAAATTTTCTCCTGTATCTGACATACAAAAATGTATAATCCAATAGCAGTATATGTTCCTGCCTATTAAAAAAAAGAAAAAAAAAGAAAAAAAAAGAAAAAAAAGAACAGCTTGCCTTTTTTTTTTTTTTTCCCCTGGTATCACTTAATGGTAATAACTTGCTTCTGAGTGGTATTCTGAACCTTGAAATTAAGCTATAACTTCTCCAATATTGCGAAATTCTTGGCACAAACAGCTGCATTTGTGCTAGTGTTGTTTTTGCTGATTATACAAACCCAGTAGAAGTAGTATCTTTAAATCATATTTTTGTATATAGAAACCTGCATGTGATTCAAGCTCTTAAAAATGTACTTGATTACTTCTGTATCAGAAGTATCACACCTGTGAAATTTGAAACTCTAATGTGTTTATGAGGAAAATCTGTTTTGTGTATGCTAATACAAACCCACTTTGAATGAAAGTAGTTGCTTCAGGACACATTCAGGTTTTCTTTATATAAATTAAAATGCACTAAAGGACAGAGTTTGCACTGGTGATGCTTTTATTGTCCTGGACAACATAATTTATGGATATTTCCTGGTTAAACGCCACTTTCAAGTTTCATATTTGATGAACAGAAAGCTTTTACTTAATATATTCAGATATATCAGTGCCAGATGAATTTCCCTTTGATGGGAATTTCTATGACTCACCAAGGCAATAACTTGGAATTAATTAAATAAAGTCCAATTTGGTTACAAATCCCCTTCCATCTCCTAGTGGAATGTTACACGTGGTCTTCAATATTTGAAGTACCTTTATAGTGGTGTATTCTCCCTTGTTAAAAAAAAATTGTTTTACTGAGTATGAGACAGCATTTAATCTGCAATCTCGAGAGGCCATTCTTTGGTTTAGTACCAAACAAACTGTTACAAAAGAATAGGCATGGTATATATAGCTCAGAGCTGTTGAAAAATACAGCCTTGCTGGTTCATATTAGCTTCAGCAATTATTTCACATCTGTAGAGCCTACTGGACTTAGAATACTTTTATTAAGCATGTCATTTCAAAACAATTTTCATTTGAAATGGATGATTTTTGTATTATTGATGTAAGTTTAGGGAGAGAAATTATGTCAAAAGGCAAAAAACTCAGGAAAGGAAGCTTCGAGAACATGTGGCTGTATCTGGGCCAGAATATGTCGACAAATTGTAAGGAATTTAGCAAACAGCAAGAATTAGGAATGAAAGTGTAAACTATAAGATTGAGCAATAGCAAAGCACAGTGATTTAAAAACAAAAGGTCTGCTCTGCTGATCCTTATCCTTTCAAATGAGGAGAGGGCAAGTCCTGATGCTGCGCCTAGTTTTGTGTTCAAGCTAGCCCTTGAGGCTCGTTGGCAGCTTTGTTTGCTTAAGACACATTCTCCCTGGCTAGGGCTACATTTGGTCTTCCTGCCAGAATATAATTTTTTTCTGGAAGGGGTGGTGGTGTTTGTCACTTTTGAAATAACTTGCTTGAATAAAAGATACTGTATAGATCCTTACTTTGCCCAGGTAACTGGTACAATGTTAGCTGCACAAAAGTACTGCTATGCTGGCAGAAGCTCTGTCTAAATGAAGGTATTTCTCTGTGTGTGTAGCTTTATCCTTCATGTAAAGCAGCTTCATATTTCTTGCGAGATAGTGATGAAAGCCTGAATGAATCCATTTCACATTACTTACACCTGTGCATCCCGCTCAGAAAGACTGGTTTATGGCACAGGAGCTGATTAAAGCTGATTAAATTATGAGACATGGCAGCTAGTCATGAGTCTTGGTTGAAAGACCAAGAATGGCCAGTAGTTGTGTGGACTGGTTCAGAATTATAGGCTGGGGAATGTTAGAATAAAGCACATACAACTTGTTAATATAGCAGTATAGTGCTAGGAGTTTATAGGAGTGTTCTGTAAAAGGAAATTGTGAAAGTATTTTTAGAAATAATGATAAACTTTTTACTGAGGCAAAGAAGAGTTTGCTTTTAAACATTAGGTAGTTTAGTCCTTGATGAGGAAGGTATTCAATTCATATATGGCAACCTATTAAAATAATCCAATTTTCTTTATCTTCAACATGTAGTGTTCTCCTTCAATGGTGACACTCTGAAGACAGGGGAAAGTGTTTTTAAACTAAGAAAGTTGCAGCACATCCGTTTGCAAAATCTCAGGTCTTTGGTTTCTTCTCAACACAGTGAATGTAATGAAGTGGCTGTAATAAAAAAAGAGCAATTTAACATGCTGATTACTTGCAGCAGATAATATGAGATGGGGTTTTTTGTTTTGGTTGGGTGTTTTGGGGATGTGTGTGTGGGTTTTTTGTTTGTTGTTTGGAGGTTTTGTTTCTTTTGTTTTTTTCGTTTATTTCTCTGTGGTAGCTCTGAGGAGCAAAAACTTTCTCATGGGCTAATTAGGTTTCTTGGTAGGCCTGTGCATAGAACTTTCCTGTTTTTCCCCAAAGCTGGGTACAATGAGAGTGGAAAACAGATGCAACCTTTGAGTTGTGTTTTCTACTGGGAAGCTGAAGTAGCTTAGTGTAGAGTCTGGAGAAGGAAGAAATAAGGGATTCTTCAAAAAAGTACTGCTTCCTAAAGCAGTGTTCACCTTAATATTGTGTAGTTTGCATATCATCCTATGATTATGTAGGCTGCATGACTAATTTTTTTTAAAGTTATTATATTTTGTACAGATTTTGTAATATTTCGCCAATTTCATGGTATGAATAGAATAGCAGCCTTTTCGATCTTATGTAGAAAATATTGTCCTACTGTCTTTTATTTCAAAATTGCTCTATTAATGCAATTGATAATAAAATTTTTAAAAGAAAAAATATAATAATATATATGACTTGATAGCAGACTTGTAAATCCTGTTGGAATGCAAAAGAAAAATGATGGTGAAGATTTTCTTGCATGAAGCTAGGACTTTTTTTTAATAATTATCAGGAAACAATTCTTGCAGTCTTATTTAGAAGATTATTATTGCAATAATTACATTTAACAGTTTAGACATTGATAATTAAAATAACTCTGTAAATTCAATTTTATTGAATTTATTCTAAATTAGTTTAAATACATTTATGGTCACTTGACAAATAGCTATTATTTATCAATTGTAATGATTTTAAGTAGGCTTACTGGGTGCCAGAACTCTGGAAGTCTTATTAGCTTTGCACTGCTATTTTTCTTCAAAGCTTAAAAACTTTTAAAAAACCAAACAAACAAAAATTAAGACTTCAAAATAAGGAACTGCTGTGATAGTCTGATCACCTGGCTCCAAACTTTTCAGAGTAGGAAATGGAGAATATTTCAGAGAAACTACTATTATAAAAGCCTAGCTGGGCTGAAATTAGAAGTTCATTTTGCTGTTGATTTCAGAGGGGATGTATGTCATGCCAATGATTACAGAAGTTCTGAAACACATGAAGTAACATGAATATTCTTCCCTTGATGTTGTAAAAGGGATGACATACAGAAAAAGGATATTTGAACAAACAACTTTTCAGTGACTTCAGTCACAAGGTCACAAATTTGCATGTATTTACATGTGTAATATTTACATGTGTAAACAAAAATTTGTTTACTAGAAGCCTGGAGTGTGTATAGTGAAAAATAGAAAGCTGAGTTTTGACTTGGGGAGGGACTGTGAGGAGGGAGAAAAAGGGAGTGAGAAGAATGAAGCAAAACGGTTCTGCCTTTTAAACAGGCACCTGTGTCAGTGTACTGTAGGAATTTTTTTGGCCTTTGGCTTCTAGACATAATAAAATTCAGTCTTTGCTAGCTTCTCTTGTCTCTTACATTATCTCTTTTATTTTTACACTGGTGAGTTGAAGCATTATGTTATTAGGGACAAAAAAACTGTCTGATAAATCCTTCATGATTTACAGCATGTGGCAGCTTTGTGTACATGCTGCAAGAACACCTGGTTTTCTGTGGGAGTTTTTATACATCACTACGCTCAAGGATACTAATTTCTTGCACTAACTGCAACTGAGTGCAACCATCCAACCAATTCTTTATCTACCAAGTGACCAATTTAGAGACAAGCATCTCATGTGGGATGGTGTCAAATGCTTTGCACAAGTCTAAGATAACGTCAGTCACTCTTCCCAGATCTAGTACTGCTGTAACCCCACCATAGAAGGCCACTAAATTTGGCAGGTGGAATTTGCCCACATTTGCCATAATGAAGCTGTGTTGGCTGTCACAAATCACCTGCTTACATTCTGAGTGCCTAAGCATAGCTTCCAGCTTCCAATCTGCTCCATTATTCTTCTGGATAGGAAGAAGACACTGGTGGGCCCGTAGTTCCCTCTGTCTTCTTTTTTTCCCTTTTAAAATATCAGAGTTATGTTTCCCTTTTTCCAGTCAGTGGGAACTTCCTGGGACTACCATGACTTCTCAAATATGATGGATAGTGGCTTAGCCATTCCCACTGCCAAATCCCTTGGGTCCTGCAGATGTGTGTCCTCAAGTACAATGGACTTATACACCTTCAGGCTCCCTAGATGGTCTTGGACCTGATAATTTCCAACAGCATGTGGTTCTATGTTGTTGTCTCTCCAACAGATGTTGGGGTGGTTGAAGCCCCCATGAGGATGAGGGCCAGGGCTTGTGCTTGTGAGGCCACTACGATCTATCGAGGGTCCCATCCAATCTGTCTCCCTGGATGGGCACGTGGCAGGATTATGTTATTGTTACTGCAATTGTCCTCCCTGTGCTCTCAGTCAGCTCTTCATCCATCCCCAGTGAAACTCCACGTGCTCCAGCTGGTCACTGACATAGAGGAAAACACTGCCTCCTTTGTCTCCTTTGCCTGTCCTTCCTAAAGAGCCTCCACTCCAGTCACAGGAGTAATCCCACCATGTCTATGTCATGCCAGTTAGATCCCAGCCCTGCACAACTGTATTGTCTCTGCTTATTTTCCTGATTTTAATATTTTAATTTGTTTATTTTTTGTCTTGTTTCATTTTGGGGTGTTTTCTTTTTCATTAGGATGGTGAGCCAGTTAAACCAGGAGTAGCAATGACAGACCTTGCTACTGGGTTGTATGCATATGGAGCAATTATGGCTGGCTTACTTCAGAGGTGTAAGACAGGAAAAGGACTACACATTGACTGCAATCTTTTGTCAACTCAGGTAGGAGTGGTAAAATATTGCTTTCTGTTGTGTAAATGTTTGAACCTTAGAATAAAATTTGCATTTAAATGTGCATTAGTTAGTATAACTAATGACAACAATAATAATGACATTAGTGATCATTCTCTTGACCTACCTCTCTGTTAGCAACCATTTTATATGACATGGTTGTTGTTATTACTGCACTAAGTTTGGCTTTCACTTTTTGCAAAGGTCTGCCATGTCCCTTGAAAACACAGGTTAATCAAGAGTTATAATATCACTGAGTTGTAATATCACCGAGATTGTAACAGTTGTAGTGAGTAATTGGAAACAGAGAAGCCAAAGTGGTGAAACCAATGTTGAAAAGAAGGCTTTGGCAGTGGGTAACATTATTCCAGAGCAATGGAATAACTTGTGCAAAATCACCCCGAGTATTAAAGGATCACCCAAGTTCCAAAGAAATGTAATCCAGGAGGTCTGCCTTTTGGGTCTGGGAGTTAAAGAATGAAGTAAGCTTGAAGATGCAGCATTTTCCCTAGGCATTAAAGGCAAAGTTGTTTTGATTGTGAAAGAAATAGCATATACTACAAATAATGAGAACTTTAATTCTTCTTTGACTATTTGAACACCATTGGTGCATTAGATTTATAATTTCTAAAAAGCAAGTGACGTTGATATGAGCTGTATATGATGAGGTGATACATTGTCTGGCTGATGTAGGTACTTGCTGGTACCAATTGAGCACATGGTACAAAGGAATTTTTGTTTACGTCAAAATTGTATGCGGTCCTAATCAGAGCAACTACAGTGCTCTATTGTTTTCATCTTAATTCAATTATATTTTTCATCACACTATACCTGTCAGTACAGTTGGGAAATGACAGTGCTCATTGTGCCGAAAGTTTGCCCAGGTGTGAGCAAGAAGTTGGACACCTAAATCGTTGTATGATAACAATGATCGGGACTAATGGTTGAGGTTGCTCTTGTTTTAGTGCCTACTGCTTTTGTTTGAATAACTACTGAAATCAGAGTGGAGGCGAAATCCTTGCTTAAATCAATAAAGAACTTTTCATTTGTTTCAGAACAAATGTTTGTAAGAACTGAATGTAATTATACTTAAATATATTTGCAAATGTTGTGTCTGTATTGGAAAAATGTTTAGAAAAAGCAGTTCAGAAAAATATTTTGAATGTGTATTAATTGCTTATTAAATATTTTGTGTGTGTATGGACGTAGGGGGGTTCTGTTTAAGGTATTGTAGTGATATATATTATGGCAGCCGCTCCTCGATCTTTTTAATTTCTAATTTTATAAAAATACTTCTGATAATTTTTGTTAATTTCCAGGGTAAATCTGGGAGGGGTGTGTGTGTGTTTAATTCCTTATTCCACTGGTTTTTGGGCTTTTTTTTTTTTTTTTTAGTGAAGTCTTCTTGGTTATTATTCAGTATTTTATCAAATACTGAAAGCAAGAAGAGTTGAAGTTAGATGTTTCATTAGCTGTCTTATTTCAGCTTATTTGCCTTAAAAGTATGATTTGCCTTTATAACCTTTTTCCTTGATTAGTGTAGATTTGTCTATACACAGATGTATTCTTATATTGCAGAATTTCCATCTGAACTTCCACATTATTGTCCTTTAGGCCACTCACTAGCATACACAAGGAAGAGATTGAAGCCCTGGAAAGATGTTAGTGGGAAAAGCATGTGACATGGTGTTTGTCTTCTACATCATTAGTTGAAGCAGTGCTAAATGGTCAATGAAAAGCTTAGTGGGTTTTAGCTTTTTTCCTTTTTTTTTTTTTTTTTTTTTTTTTTTTTTTTTTTTAACATTAACCCCTTCCCTGCTCATTATTGAATTATATATATCTCAAAGTTATGAAGAAGTAATTCCATAAACGTGCACACTCTCATTGAAAAATAAGTGTTTCTATTTACTTCAGTGGTGGGTAAATGAAATTCAAATAATCAAGTATATTAGAACAGAGTATTGACAAAAGATGTTATTTAAAAAACAGCTCTTTTGTTTTAGATGACCCTGTTGCATCAGTCAAATTAATTTTAGGGTGTTGTCTCAAGACTGTAATGGGAACATCTATTAAATTGGAAGAAGCATTTATGGATGAGGTTGTAAAGTAAAAAAAAAAAAAAAAAAAAAAAAATTAATCCCATTAAAAAGTTCTGTTAAAATGAAAAAAATGCAAGTGGCACTTGAGTCTCTCTCAGAAAATCTAGTTTCTTGGTTTGTTTTCTTTTCTTTGTGAGACTAGTGGTTACTTATAAGTGTATAAGGGTGAATGTCTCTACTAAGAAAGAGTAGTACAAGTCTGAAAATTAATGTAAATACATAAATTACTCTTGCAATTTTGATGGTAATGTGTTTTTTAAAAGGAAGTTAGAGAATTACTATTATATGATCTGGGTATCTAAATATACATGTTTCCAAAGAGATCTTGGTTTTACCTCCCAAGTAAGTATCTAAGGCTAGCTTTTCCTCATGTGATGAATGTTTAAAAGAAGGACTTTTTGACGTTTCTCATGGATGCTGCCAAAAAAATAAGGAACCTAAAATTTTAGACTTTCAGTTTATTAGGCTCTTGTTGGTGTTGATTTATGGTAGGATCTGGAGACGAAACAAACACATAGTAATAACTTCCTTCAGCATGAGTTTCACTGAAGTGTAGTGATTTTTAATGAGAAAAAAGGAATCTTCTATGTGTACTCAACCATCCTATTCATAGTGTTGTGATGGCAGAATCTCATATGAAACTTCTTGGTTTTGCCAGCATTTCATGCACTGAGCTAATATAGCTGTGTGCTTGGGTCTTTTGTTCGTCCCTTCATCTGAACTGAAAACTGTGAACCTGGCCAATACAAATGTCTTCATTGTTCAGTGTTGATGACTTTGACTATGTCAGAAAGGAATAAAAACCCCAGGGGTTAGATTAAATCACTCAGTTAATTAGAAAATCTTGAAAACTGCTTGATTTATTTTATAGCAGAAAACATCTAAATGTCCATCTATCCTGTGGGCCTATCTATGTCCAACTGATAGTGTCTATGCTATGACTTTTCTGCATGCCTTGTAGAAATGCAAGAGGATTGATTTTTTTTTTTTTTTTTGGTGGAGAGGAAGGCTAGAGAATGCTTTTGGTACTAGTTTTCTGCACAGACTGCAAATAACAAAGAGCATTGAACCGATTTCAACTGCCAACAAAACTGATCTGAAACTTTTTAAAGAACTATTTTACTGACTCGGAAGTTAGTTTTGTCTTTTGTGATCTGCATAGAACCAAATTATAAGTGAGATCCTGTTCTCTGAAAAGCATTGCTTTTAGAATATCTTAAAATATGTATCTTAATTTCAAATTCTGTGTTTTAAACACTTATTAGTACCAGAGAAGATTTCTTTCCCCAGGACAAAATAGGATTCTAGGATTTTTTTGAATGAGTGATATGGTAACTCCTAGGATGTGGCTTTGCAGGGAGCAGAAACTTTCTGTATCTCTCATCTATAAACTTTTAACCCATGTTGTACAATTCCTTTGAAATGTTTGGCTTTTAGATGATTCACAGTTGTAAGCTCCAGACCTTTCAGCAGCTAAATGGTGTCCTTTAGATGATACTGATAAATAAGAAGGAAGTGGGGTTTGGATTTGGTTCCAATTATGCAATTGTGCCTTTTCTTCTGTTGTGGCTTAAAAAATCTCTTGGAAGTTTTAATATCCTTCCTGTATTTAATTACTACCAGGCTCCAACAAATACTGTAATAAGTTGGTTTCATTTGGATTAAAAATCTGCAAGAATATTTTACATTTAACATTTCTGCAATTTTGCAGTATATTTTTTCCCAGATTCCACAGACAGGATAATGTGATTAATATTGTTTGTATAATATGATTGGTCATCAGACATTCTGTCCTTCTATTTACTATGTTTTAGTTTGTATTTGCCATAGCAAACACTTAATCTTCTTAAAATATTGAAGTAACTCTAGAAAATACTAGAAAATTGGTATAAATTATTTTCTTTATTTCATTTTTGTGCTTTATTAAACAGATTACTGGGGGAATGATGGGGGTTAGAAGCTATTAGTTTTTGTTTCTACGTCACATTTTCCTAAGATGATTCTGTTTAAGGCTTACCTATTTAAGATGCTTTCAGTTCTGTGTATTTCAGGGCTTTCATGGCATGTCTTTTAGCAGTTATTAAGTATAGATGAAACTGGTAACAGTTGCATACTGCCTGTAGCACATACATGGCATCATAGAATCCATGAGCAGTAAGTTGTGGGGAAATATGAATTTAGGAACTTAAATACTGCTCAGATGTCTTGACTGTATCTTGTTGCTTTTCTGCTTGCTGAGAGTCATGAGTTGACTGAATACCAAAAGAAAAATCATTGTTTTTGGAAGTTATTGCTTCTGGTGATTTTGGAGGCCAGCTATGAGGACTGTTACACAGTTGTCTTGTTTTTGGGTATGGTTTGAATAAGTGGGTTTTTTTACAAGCTTATAAAGCAACATCTTTGCAAAACATAGTATTCCTAATCTCCATTGTAATAAAAAATTGAGCATATGCTGTGTGGAGATGTCATCTCCTTCACTGTATAGCTCTCATATGGAAAAATAACAAAATCTGAATTAATGTGAACATTTCTTTAAACATATATTGCACTAAAAACACTTCTTGGCCTGTATTCTTGACAATTTCCATTGAGGACAGCTGTATAACTAAGAACAGAACTTATCCCTGTGGATTTTAAGCAGCCAGAATTTGGTTGAATAGACCAGAAGACCATACACACATGACAGTAACTCAATTTAATATTTGCCTCTGTGGAACGTGTGTTGTGATTTCTAATGATTAGTTATGCAGTCATTGGTAGAACGTCCTCCAACTGGATCTTGGTTTTATTTAGAGGCTTTCTTTACTCTGTAAACAGAGAATTGCTAGGGAATTTATTCTTTAAATGCTACCTAACTGTAAATTCTGTGTCTTTTTGTTCTTGTGCTAAAGAAACCAAACCTGAATGAGTTGCAGCTTCATTTTCCTGTGTTGATCTACCTCTGTTGTTAATTAGAAAAGGGCTAGAAAGGAGATAGAAAAAGTATGCCCCTTTATTACTGAAAAAAATAAAAATGGCTGCCTGGAGTGGGTAGAGGAGAGAGTTTGAAGACAAAGGAAGATATTTTAATGAGTTTTTAATTTAGGTGACCTTTAAATAAGGGTGTAATCTTGGAAATGCAATCAAGATGTTTATTACCAGCAGATCAGATTTCAGAATCATGATGAGTATTAGGACAAGGATAACCTGGGTAAATGAAAAGAAAGGAGAATGAATTAAGCAACTAGTAGCAGAATAAACACATTTAGTGTACCCCAAAAGCTCACCTGCCCCTCTCAACTCATAGAATTTTTCGGAAGTCATTCTATAAATTCATCAAATTAGGATAGAGCCTTTCAACAAATTTTGCTGCATTTATTTATGTAAATAACAAGTAAAAGGGTTGTAACTTGATGGAAGAGGTTTTAGTTTTATGTCATGGAAAATTTTAAGTTAGCAAGACAGCTGATTTGTATGTGCTATTGAACCTCTGGAAATCTAATAAACTGTAACAGGTGTGGCATTTTGGGGTATGGTAATATAACTCTAACTAAGGGTTCAACACTGCTTACTTCGATTACTTCAGATAACTCTCATTAAAATTTCTTTGTAGATTATAATTTATTAAATAGAAAGGTGAAGTAAAGGATGATGCTGGAGCACATTTCAAATAATGACTTCCTTTAGTCTGATGAGGTCCTGAATTCTTCCTGGTGAAGCTGCCAGAATTTCTCTTTGCATTCAGCACAGTATTGTTTCTGTATTCAGTATTGATTTTGGCTAATCAGTTAGATTGCAAACTCTTCAGAGAAGTGACGTGTGATTAGGCCAAAAGTCATAATTTGTTACTTATTATGTTATAATGAAAGCTATTAAAAAAATGTGTTCAGACTTAAGTTTTGGACTTATAAAACAGATATCCATTAAACTGTCTAAAAGTCATAGAATTATCAAGGTTGAAGGAGATTCTTAAGATCATGAAGTCCAGTTGTCAAACCAGAACTACCACTATAACTGCTAAACCACTAAACCACATCATCCTCATCCAGACATCTCTTAGATGTCTCGAGAGGTGGTGACTCCACCATCTCCCTGGGCAACCTATTCCAAAGCCTGACCACTCTAACGCTGAATTTTTTTTTCCTAGTATCTGAATCTCCCTTGTCTCATCTTAAGGCAATGTCCTCTGGTCCTCTCACTGCAGGCACACTAGAAGAGACTGGCCCCCACCTCACTACAGCCTCCTTTCAGGTACTTGCAGACAACAATGAGGTCCCTCCTGAGCCCCCTCTTCTCGAGAATAAACAAGCCCAGCTCTCTCAGCCGTTCCCCAGAAGACACGTTTTCCAGACCTTTCACAAGCCTTCTTTGGCCATGCTCCAGCACCTCAATGTCCTTTCTAAAGTGAGAGGCCCAGAACTGAACACAGCATTAGAGGTGTGGCCTCACCAGTGCTGAGTGCAGGAGGGTGATCACTGCCCTGCTCCTGCTGGCCGCACTGTTCTTCACAGTGATCTTGGCCACCTGGGCACACTGCTGGCTCATACTGAGCACCCCCAGGTCCCTTTCTGCTGAACAGCTCCTGAGCCACTTCTGCCCAAGCTTGTCAGGCTTCATGGGGTTGCTGGGACTCAAGTGCAGGACCCAGTACTTCCCCTTTGCCCTCATGATGTTGTCCTCAGCCCACAGATCGAGTCTGTCCAGGTTTCCCTGCAGAGCCTTCCTACTCCAAAGCAGATCAACACTCCCACCCAACTTAGTGTTTTCTGCAAATCTACTGAGGGGGCCCTGAATCCCCAGGTCCAGATCATCAAAACAGATGTTTAACAGGGAGCAGCCCCAAAACTGAGCCCTGGGGAACACCACTAGTGACCCACCACCAGGTGGATTTAGTTCCATTCACCACAAGTCTCTGGGGCTGGCCATCCAGCCAGGTTTTTATTACTGAGGTGTTCACAGATTTAGGTGAATGCTGTGGGAGACTCTGTCAAATGCTTTACTGAAGTCTAGATAGAGTACATCCATGGCCATTCCCTCATCTGCTAATTGGGTCACTTGGTCATAGAAGCAGATCAGATTGGTCAAGCAGGACCAGTCTTTCATAAATGCATGGTTGCTGGACTTGATCCCCTGACTGTCCTGCATGTGTCATGTAATGGCACTCAGGATGATCTCTTCCATGACCTCGGTTGGAACTGAGACTGACAGGCCTGTAGTTCCCTGAGTCATCCTTCAGATGCTTCTTGTACATTGCCTTTACATTTGCTAATTTCCAGTCAGCTGGAACTTCTCCAGTTAACAAGGACTGCTGGTAGAGGATTGAGAGTGGTTTAACAAGTTCTTTTCCTTCCCTCATTACTCTGGGGTGGGTCAATGTGACCATCAATGTGAGTGTCTAGTCATAGTTCAGTTATTTGTAAAAATGCCTTGCCTTACTTTGAATGGATTTGGTAGTACTAGATTTCTCTAATAAATGTATTTGAAGTTATTTTTATTCTAGTGTCCTATGTGATAAAACATTTTGGGTTTGATAAGAGTTAAATATTTTTGTAGATTGATTAAAGAATAACTTCCTTCTTCAGGATATCATTTACAATGCTGCCATTACTTAAAAAGCATTACATGGAAGTGCCATATTTTGACTCCAGACTCACTGGTAATACTCAAGTCGAATAGAACTTTGGACTACATTTCTCTGATTTGCATGCTGTGTAACAGCTTAGAAGATGAATTACATCTGCAATGTGAACAGCATTAAAATACTCAAAAGAGCAGTATGGGTGTTGCTTAATGCTGCAGAGGCACAGATATTACAATCTTGTAAAACATCGTATTTCAAACATTTTATTCAATTGCACAGATTTGTGACATCCCTGTAGTGCATTAGCACCTAAGTACTTAGTGGGCAGTGAATGGAGATTTTCAGTGTTAGAACTAAAGCCTTTGTTGTTCTGCTGAGGTAATACTGTAATGATTCGGAGATTTCACTCTGATAATATGGAGACAACCATTTGCACATTTCTCACACAACCAAATAGGTGTGACTTGTTTCTGTATGTGCCTCCCTATTTATCAAATGAAGTGTAAAAATCTACCTGTTTTCACTGCTGCAGCACAAGCTGGTGAAATTACTATTATATTTTATTCTTGTATTTGTTCACTGCAGATAAGATAAGAATGACAATGTCAGTAGACAAACACATCTAAGATTCTTTTTTCCATGCAAGTATTAATGCTTATAAATGTGGAGACAAAAAAGATGGGTGCTGTAAATGGTTAGATGTATGCATATTTTCATTGTAAATAGTATTGTTCCTATCATAAGATCAAAAGTGAAAAGTGCCTTAATACAGCTTGTTTGGGATGTTGACAGCTTTCCATGGATAAGCATTCTTATTACTGATTAAAAAAATAGTATCCTTCAAAAAGTGTATATAGCATCCATTTTGGAGTCTTTGGATACTACACTATTGAAAATAAGAATAAAATTTGCTATTGTTAATTCTGATGCCTGTTTTCAGACGCAATTAACTTTTATATGAGCAAAATCTGTTTGTCTTTATCATATTTTTATGCTTTGTTTTCTCCATTCTCAGCTGTCAAACATAGCTACTATTTTTAGAATAGAAAAGAAACATTTAGGTTGGAAAAGAACTTAAAGATCATCAAGTGACTCAGCACTGCCAAGTCCATCACTAAAGCATGCTCCTAAGTGCCACATCTTTTAAATACCCCCAGATACAGTGACTCTACCTCTTCCTTGGGCAGCTTGTTTCAATGGCTGACAAAGAGCCATTTTTTCTGAGAAAAAAAGTTTCCTATTATCTAATCTAAACCTCCTGGGTTTAGAGGCCTTTTCCTCTTGTACTATCACTTGTTGCCTGGGAGAAGAGACTGGCCCCACTCCCACTTCACTACAGCCTCCTTTCAAGAAGTTGTAGAGAGCATTAAGGGTTGTCTCAGAGCCTCCTTTTCTCCAGTCTGAGCAATGCAATCTCCCACAGCTGCTTCTTGTAAGACTTATGCTCCAGAACCTTCACCAGCTTCACTGTCCTTCTCCAGTGCTTCAGCACCTCAGTATCTTTCTGGTAGTGAGGGGCTCGAAACTGAGCCCAGGATTTGACGCCACACTATTCTCTTCTGATGACAGAGCACTGCCCTGGCCTTTTGGCCACACTATTCTTGATCCAGGCCAGGATGCCACTGGCCTTCTTGGCTGCCTGGGCACAATTCTGGCTCAAGTAGAGCTGCTGTCAGTCAGCACACCCAGGTCCTTTTCTGCTGAGCAGCTTTCCCACAGCCTGTAGTGCTGCCTGGGATTGTTGTGACCCAAGTGCAGGATCCAGCACTTCTTGTTGAACCTCATGTCAGTGTCTTTGGTCCATTGATCCAGCCTGTCCAGGTCCCTCTGCAGAGCCTTCCTACCCTCCACCCGATCATCACTGCTGCCAAACATGGTGTTATCTGCAAAGTGACTGAGGGTGCATTTGGTCCTCTTGTCTAGTGTATTGCTAAAGATGTTAAACAGAACTGGCCCAAATACTGAGCCCCGGGGAGCTAACAATCAGCCAGCCACATGTAGCACCATTTACCACCACTCTCTAGGTCCAGCTATCCACCCATCCAAGCTACGAGCAGAAAAAGGCTGTGAGAAAATGTCAAAGGCTTTATTAAAGTCCAGGCAGACAACAGCCACAGCTTTTCCCTCATCCACTAAGTGAGTTGCCTTGCCATAGAAGATCAGGTTAGTCAAGTAGGACCTGCATTTCATAAGCCTTTACTGGCTGAGCTTGATCCCCTGGTTGTCGGACATGTGCAGCATGATGATCCTTTGCCTGAACCTTTTGATGATCCTTCCTGTAGCATATGCAGCCTTCCTAGATTCCTTTGTCCTGCAGGACTTCTTCCCAAGGGACTCTCTCTACCAGTCTCCTGAACAGGCCGAAGTCTTCCCTCTGGAATTCCAAGGTTCTCCTGATGGCCCTCTCCTTCCTTCTGCAAGAATTAAAAATTCTATCATTTCCTGACTGCTATGCTCAAGACAGCCTTCCACCCCCATGCAGAATTCCCTCTCTGTTCACAAACAACATGTCCAGAGGGCCCTTTCCCTAGCTGCACCAAGTGTGTCAGGAAATCATCTTCCACACACTCCAGAGACCTCCTAGACTACTATCTCTTTGTTGTAATGTATTTTCAAGATATCTATTATGTGGAAGTCCCTCAAGAGAACAAGGGAGAGCAAACTGTGTGACTTCTCCCAGCTGCTCATTGAATATTCCATCTGCCCCAGGAGGTTGGGTGGTCTATATGACTGCCACCAGGATGTCTGCCCTGTTGGCCATCTTGATTCTTTCCCATGACTACTCAACCCTATCATCACCATCATTCAGCTCTAGAAAGTCAAGACACAAAATGTGTTACAGTGTTAGAGAAACCTGTATGCAGTGTAGCAGAATAAGCTTTTTGTAAATTGAATTTTGCCTGGGCTTAGCAAAGCTGTGTGAAATACAGAATACAATGCATTTAATATTTCAGTCCGTATATAGTCTTTCTTCAGAGAAAATAAAGTCTTAAAAAAATAATTGAAGTTTATGACTAAAGTTGTCTGATATGTCTGTTATCAACATTTTATTTCATTTGTTAAAACACTACCAAAGTTTTAACTGTTTTGGCTGTATTTTCCATGTCATGGAAAAGAAAAGAGGTTTGTTTTCAAAGTTTCTTTAAAAATGATTCATCTCTTTCCAGGATCATGTTATGGGAAAATCCATTGATAGGCTTTTCTCTTTTTTCCTTTTTTTTCTTAATGAGAAACCTAGTTTTTCAGGCTTTGGATTTTGCACAGAGCATACAGACTACCTTTGGAGTTCTTGGTATTTTTAGCCCTAATACTCTCCTTAATAGTGTGGGGTTTTTTTGTTTTTTTTTTTTTTGTTTTTTTTTTTTAAGGTAGCAGGTTCCTTAGAGATGTTCCTTTGTAATTATGAAGCTGAAACAAGATTTTTTTTCAGTGATTGAAGTAGTATCTTACTTTATACTTTCAGAAAAAAAAAAAGACTAGTATTTTTTTGTAATCAAGAAATTTATTCTTTCTTTTAGAATGTGTCTTTCTTCAACTGGAGCTCGTTTAAAAGAAATATTTTTTTTGGTTTCCTTTTTCTCTTTCATGTCACTGTTGTCTAATAGCTTCTATGATCAGGATTTTTGTTTTTGATCCTCCACCTAAAATTCATCTGAATGTGTGGAAGTTTATTTTTTGTTCGTTTTGTTTGTTTTGTTTACCTGTTTGATTAGAGACTGAGGAGAGATAAGAGTCCATTTAACATGTACTTACTCTTGAAACTGAGTGCTGAATAATACATACTTTTGAAATTACAAGTCCTACATCTGTTTGTTGTATCAGTCTTTGCTATTGTTAATGCTAATTGAATCTTAATCAGGAGCTGATCTTCATCCTGTGGGCAGCACAGAAGCATTAATTCTGCTCTTTTATAAGCTCTAAATAGCTCATTAAAAATAATTTTTAGATCAGCTCTTTTTTATTGTTTCATTTCACTGAACGTAGCAGTTCTCTGCAATGTAAATGCATTGTATTTTTGAAGATATCTTAGTTTCTCTATTTATGTAGTCTAATTTTTTTTAATAAAGCAAAAGATGTTATCAGACATCTTTTTCAGGCAAAAAAGTATTTACACAATTGTGTACTTTAAAGTCTGTTTTGCTCTTTTTATCTATCTTCACCTCTGAGAATTCATATTCTACATAAGGTATTCAAATACATTACCTTTTATTTTCTTACTGCATGATTTGGGTTTTTTTATTGTTTTGATTCAATTAACTCAGTCTAGCACATCTTTTGTGTGATTTGCTGTGTGCTCTTGGTCAGGTTGCTAACTGGAATCAACAAATCAGCATGTGATTGCTGGCATGGACTTGGATACCTGCCTAAGTGTCTGCTTGGAAGGTACAAGAACAGAGCACTATAGGAGACCTGTTTTAAAATTCTACTTATTTGTCATTAAAGATTTGATTTTATCTTAACAAGATTGTAGTTGTGGCTAGGATTATGCCATTTATGGATACTTCAGTGCCAGGAGTTTTCTTTTGTGAAGGGTGAATTCATGATAATTTCCTGGAATTTTGCATTAAGAGAAATTTGTGTCACTGATTAGAAAATTCTTTTTACCCAGAGCACAGTGTTCAACACAAACATTCTTCTAAAATTCTCTTTAATGGTATTAAGCCCTGGCCTACGTGATAGTTGTTTTATTTATTTAATTTTTTAATTTATTTTTTTTTTAGTTAACTTTTGCAGGCCAGACCTGCTGCCTTGATGCAGGGACACCACGGATGAAGCAGTATAATCTTGCTCCTTTGTAGGCTGTGTATTTGAAGGTGGGAATGTCTGCCCTGCCTATAGGTGTATGCCACTCCTGAACTGATCTTTTAGCTTCTGCAGATCTCTCAGCTTCAGGCTAGATGGGTGGCCCTTACAAGCCCCAATGTAAGGTGATGTTTGTCGATAGCTCCTGGGAATGCTGTGGTTTACTGCTGGACCCCTGCATGATGGGCTGCCTTGAATTGTGTCAGCTCCCTTGCCTCTATGCAAGGCTTGGTTTCTGCTGCCCAGTTCATTCTTGCAGGAGTTACAAACACAATTCCCTGTTTAAAAACTGATAGAATGCCACCATTCATTTGGTATAGTGCAGCATCCTGAAAAAGTTGGGTCAATGCTTAGGAATTGCATAATTAGCTGGAAGAGTGGGGGTTTCCTGATAGAGATAGAGGTTTTGGGTTTTGATGTGGGGTTTTGGGTTTCTGGATAATGCAAAAATGACTCAAGGAGCAAGAGCTGAGAGTCACTTGGTGCACATGTACATGGAAGTAGCTTACAGAAGGGCAATAGGGAACAACTGCAAAAGCAAAATTAGTCAAATCTAAGCATTATCAGTGTCAAAATACTTATTAGGGAAAACATAAACCAGTAAAATGAGTTATTAGGTAAATACTAGCAAAGGATCAGTGATTTTAAGAGACCTTTTGTAGTGTCCACCAAATGTGGATTGTGGCCTTATGTTCTCAAGTAAAGATTTTTTTAATATGTCACCAGAAGTATGGAAAAAGTGTAAATGGAAGATTATTTGCCTCTGCACAACAGAAAGCGATGGAATTTTCTAGAATGGTTTTTTCTACAAAGCTGTAAATTAATAATTGTGTTACTACTTCTGTAACATGGCATAAAATAATTTACCTATGCCAGCGTAAAATGCCTGAGTCTCAAAGTTCATAAGTCTACATGCTTGCTTTAAGAATAAGCAAACAAAGAATGAGACAGAAATAAATTAACTTGGCTTAGAGTCAAAGCAATGTTAAGATATGTGGCACGACAGCAGACAAAAAATTGGAGGGAGAAGAAAGTAAAGACTATAATTAAAATGTTATTTTCTCTTTCCAGTTACCTGTCTTCTTTTGTTATTCATATGCACTTGTTGAAATTTCATGTAAATGATTGATTGACTCAGCGAACTCATTGTAATAAATTATGTTTGATGTGCTATCTTGAAAAAAAATCTTTTGAAATTCTGTCTCTTTTCTTTGTCTGCTGACCTTGTGGCTTTTAATATCTTGTTTCCCATCTGTCTGATTCCATCATAATCTGAACATAACTTTTCAGACCTTAATGCAGCTCTCTTTTTGTTCTGATTTAAGTAAGTCTGTAGCACAAATGGGATTTGGCCATCAACAGTAATATTAGAAAGGAATGTTGAAATAATGTGTTCCCTTTACTTATGTGAAATAAAGGAATGCTTATCTGTAGATATTTGATAATGCATATTTACAGTACATAGATGTGTCTCTGCAAGCAAATGAATACAGAGATCTCTGTATCATTGTAGTACATCTGCTTTAGTGTTGTAAGTTCAAAGGTTACTTTGAAAGATTATTTCTTAATTAAAGGAGAAAAGAAATGGGTCTATAAGGTTTCAGGAAAGCAGTTTTAAGTATAGATTTTAAAAATATTTATCTGAATATGTCATACAGATGTACCTAAACTCCAGTTTGAGAGATTGAGTGTATTATAGAAGTTTCTACTTCAAGAGGTGTCTCTAGTAGTGAGGTCTTGGGTCTTGAATTACTGGGGAATTTGGAGAAGTAGACTTACACTATTACAAACATTTTTTTTTAAAAGATATAATGTCTATAAAAATGTTCATTTGGGACTTCTTTTTTATGCTTGTAGTTCAGCAGTTTGCTTAACAGCTGTATAGATCGATCACTTCTTCATGTTCTTTATTAATGACATAAATTGTATGTGTTTAAAGGTTTTTTCCAGACAGTGCCTTTTTAGTGGGACTAAATCTTTGGAGAGACCAAAGAGAATGAACTGAGCCAGAAACAGAGGAAAGGGAAAGGCACGGTACTCCTGGGATTATTTCAGGGGACTGTAGAAATAGAACCATCCTTGAAGTTTGCTGAACTTGTCAGAAAATTATTATGAATGTGACAAAAGGCCACAGAGTTCACTCAACAGTGTATTTTTATATAAAACACAGAACACCAATATATTTACTTTATTGTGGTCTATTCAAGTTTGTTTGTTTAGTGATGATGCTATAGCTACTGCTGATAATTCATTTTGTCTGGCTAATTTGACTATGAATAAAGTACTCAGATCAGAGAAGGAAGTCAGAGGAAGCCAAAAGCTTTATTCCTTCATGGTTTATTGAAAAAACACTAATAAGCATACCAGCTTCATAGGCTACATAGGCATATGCATTCAAGCAAGTGGTCAATACATTGACTGAAAAGGAATTATTCTTCATGCTGAGTAGCAAGTTGAACTGAGACTTTGAACTCAGTCTGAGCAACTGTTAGTTCCAACATCGCCATCTTTACCAAGTTCTGACTTTCCTGGCATTTTCAGTCTCTTGCTACTGAAATGAGTGTGAAGCAGATGCTTTAGTGGTGAAAGGTCAATATCTAGTGAGCATTATGTTTTAATCCCTTTTTTCTTAGTGTACTGTGAACAAGTGCTTTGGAGAAATCTAGATGTGGGGTTTATTCTGTTACTAAAAACATTACATTCATCTCATCAAGGAAGCTAAAGCAATTTGCAACACTGTGTTAAGAAGATACATTTTTTAGGGATAAAATGTTTTTTGTGAAGAATTTTGTTTATGAAACTCCAGTCCTTGACTCTATAGCATAGAATGTAGAAACAAATGAATAGCATGACATCTTGGCTCAATTACATTCCATATCAATATTTTGGGATTTCTGTTTTACTAGGTTTTAATTCATTATGAACTTCCTAGGGTTTAGTTTGATATAGCAGTTCTCGTATGGAAAATGTGGAAAGTTAAATGCATATTCTTGGTTTTTAGAAGTAAAAGCCGGTTGTAATGGATGCATGTCACCTGTCAGTGAAATTTGTGTGTAATGTGTCAGCTGTGTAGTGTTGCATACAAATATAGAAGATTATCTAATTAATAATATTTCATCATCACTGCAGAGCCATTTGATATGGTAGAGGAAGTATCACTGTGGAGTGTTGCCCCAGTTTGAAAAATGGCAGAAAAGACGGGTCAAGGCTATGTGCTACTAATAAATTATACACTCTTGTAACTCATTTACTCTCTATAATCATGATGTGTTTCATTCTGTATTGCTGAGGAAAGTTGCAAAGTAGGAAAAACAATTCTTTCTAGATACTTACAGTTCCATTTCCTTAAGTGTTGAAATTTTCCTGGGTACCGAAGGACAGACATGGTTCAATATTTTAGCCAAATGAAGTGATACTGGGCTGTAAAAAGCTGGACCTGAAATGCAGCCACAAAATGTTTTCCAACAGTACTCAGGAATAAGGAATTGTATTTCTAGTTAGTATATACAAATGTTTTTTTGTCAGTAGTTAGACTCTTATTTGCTGTATATTTTCTTAGGGTTTTTTTTCTGTACTAAATCATAGTATCCATGATTTGCAGTTAAAGATTTTCTTTAAATATGACAGTGACACATCCACATTTTCTTTTCAGAATATGTGGAGAAAGAAGAAGGAAACTAAACTACTTTTGTTTCTTGGGAATTCTTATATAATTCACATATCGGAATATGATGGGTGGACTCTGAATTAATTGTGTTTTTGTTGTAGACTAGACTGATTAGTAGGTACAAAATAGTATAAAGCAAATTTCTTCCATCTAATGGAAGAAACATGGAGAAAAAATATTTTTGGAAAAAATTCTCCACATAGTTTACTGTTTAGGCAGGCATTTGCACGTACTGGTGCAGCTAGTTAACAAAATAAAACAAATGCATTGTATCTGATGAATTAGTGGTAGCCTTCCATGGTAACTATAATGCTTTATTGTTTTACTTGGCTTCGCATATCGTCACACACTGTATTCCCTCAAAGAATTAAGAATAAAGAATCTGCTACAGGTTATAACAGAACCACTGATTTTCATGCATTACTGCATCACAAACGTTAATTTCTTTTTCCTAAGATATAATCATACTTAAAAATATATATTCAAACTCACATTCTGGTTCCTAAGTTGGCATGCTGTATTTTCTCAAAAGTTAGTATTTTTCTGGTTCTGTCTGACTAATAACTTGCTAAATCTCTCCTTATCTTCTAGTGGCAGATGATTTATCAAGGCACACGACTTAATTAATATTACAGAACATGTGGGGAGCTAAAGAATTCAGAAATATTTTCCATATCTTAGACATTTGAAATGAGATGCATAGGAGAAAACTAAAAGATAATCTTGTAACTGAGGAAAAAAATCTTTGTGATTTTAGCATGGGATTGAGGTTCAGGAAATGGTGAGTTCTATCCCACAAAGTCATCATGCTTCCTACTAGACTTCACACAAGACACTGCTGCAGCTGACCATTCTTATCCCTCAGGGTAGTTTAATGCTACATATGTCCAACATTGCTTGTGTTATAAGAAACGTGTTAATTTTCGAGTTTATTGAGTTGTACTAAAGCACTTCTGTGATACAGCTGTAGCTTGAGTTTTTCTCATATTAAAAAAAGTGTACAAAATATATAATATCTAAAAGATACTTCTGTGACATAAATATATTAACTTATATATCTAAAGCACATGGGAAGAAATCTCAGAGAAGTTGTCAATGAAGTTTCAGCTTTCCTGAATACTATGCTTTTTTTCCATTTTCAGGTTGCGTGTCTCACTCATGTAGCAGCTAATTACCTTAATTGCAAAATTGAAGCAAAACGCTGGGGTACTGCTCATGGGAGTATTGTTCCATACCAGGTAAGCAGAAAACATTAGGGTTTTTTCCCTTGGAATTAATTATTTGATGTATTATGAGATTGAGAACTGACTTTTCCCATGACCTGTAGTCTGTAACGTGTCTGTGTTGAGGTCTGACAAGGTTCTGTTGTTCACTGTAATTTCTGCATTTTGCATATTTCTTCATCAGCAGTAGATTAGTAACAGAACACTGAAATAGATCAAAGGTGTTAGCTGAAACTGGATGACTCTAAAGCTAGCATGATGACTTGATTGGTTTTCATCCAACAGAGAAACCTTTTTTTTAAGGGTTACCCGACTTCTATTCCACACCAGTTATAAACGGAAATCTTTCAATATTTTCCCTCTGAATTTTGGTGCTTTTATCCTGAGAGTCTACAAGAGCAGTCTGAATTACCAAGATAATCTGTCAGTTCTATGCATTTGTAATTTTCTATTGATTTTGCTACAAATCACTGCCTCAGTGCAACAACAGGTTGACAAAAGGAATTAACCAAAACTCAGATTTCCTCAGCAGAATTCATACTCTGCTGCATCTAGTGAAGGGTTGACATTCCTTAAAATAACATGACCTTCATCATATAAACAAACACAGGCAAAAAAAAAAATCTCACTGCAAGTTTTATCTTACTTTTGACCAGTACGGTAAACTTTTCTAGTAAACAAAAATTTTTGTTCTTTTCTAGCTGTTCATTTTGTGTTCTTAGATGGAGCTCATGCCTTTATGGAGATTTGATCATATATTTAAGTTTAAAAAATCTATTCTTTATGTAATATTTTTGGTGTTCCTTATCGAGTAGTCATGTTTGCATCTAGCTAGGCAGAGCCTGTATTTCTTAATTTATGTCCAGAGTCCTTGAAGTCTTGAAAGGAGCAGTTTCCAGCATTTGCCTGGGAGAACTGCACCCAAATACTGCTGAGTTTCTTTACCCTCTCCTTTCTTTTTAGAGAAAGTGAGGGAAATTTAGTGGGTAGTCTTCCCAGTGGTGAAGATCGTGGCAATCATAATTGAAAGATTTGCTGCTATTGACTATAAAATCCAAAGTAAAATTTTCCACTGTTATGCAGAACTCCCTCACTAGCTAATCACAGCCAGACTTCCTCAGGTGTAAAACCAAAATGAGCTGGTTTTCTCCGGACTAAGTCTACTTCATCTAGGAGACCTTTTCCAATACTTCCAGTACTGCATAATCAGCTGTCTTGTTATGAATTAGCTACAACAAATGGCACATTGTCTCAGACCAGTGGGGAGGTGTTGCGGCTCTTTCTGCAAGACTGAGTTTAGTCCTGCAGTATTCTTGTCTCCAGTGCTACTGGTGGAGCAGTATGGGTGTGTTATCTAAGAACCAGCTCTCATGACCCAGTGTAACCAAGCACTACACAAGTATTTACATTCTGCTGTGTTTCTGTGGTGCGACCTTTTGGTACAAGCTTTTTGAACTTTAGTATGTTGAAAGTATAAAACAGATCTGAAGTATCTGAAGTTTGTATAAGCAAACCCAAAAACCTGACTAAACAAAGTATTTTATCTTCGCCATACGGCATTTGGCTGGATAATGAAACTTGCATTCTTTTATGTCCTTTTGGTCTTTGTTTTTCCACAGTCAAAATGAAAAGCATACATTGGGTATCCTTTGTTCCTTTTTTCATAGACAGCTCTTTAGGTCTAGGAGATTGTTTTAGCTGTTTTTTAAATTTAATCTTGATTAGTCATTAAGAAAATAAATTTTCTTTTGAAAAATATCCTAATAAAAATATGGATTCTATGTTTCTGTCTGCTGTTTCTGTAGTAGGTATTAGAAATATTACTTCAATAATATAAGCAATTTTAATCTGAATTTTCTGATCATAAACCAGTAATTAGGGTGGATTTTTAATGGGTGGAGTTATGTGTATATGTGTTTATGGTGTCAGCTAGCATGGTTGCAGTTTTGATTTTAACCATAAGAATATTTTGGGGTTTAGAGGATTTTTTCCTTTGCTTACCTTAGCTATACTTAGATTGCAAAGCTCTTCATAAACTTGACTTAACCCTCACTGTTGCTATTGTACTAGTTCTATAGAATCTCCTACAGCTCATTTATAATATAGTAATTTGTAATACAGAACAGATCTCTGAAACCTGACTTTCCTTCCTCATTCTACTTACTGAATATGCTTTATTTTGCTTACTAAGCTAATGACTTTCACAAGACTAATCTTTACAAATTTTTTTTGTTTCAAGATATTTTATCTTGAAACTACAGGTGAACTACAATTTGTTGAAATAATGAAAAACATTTCAGAAAATTGAATTTATATATATTTGAGAGCAATTAGGTGGTAGCAAACTTGTTTTTTCACATGCCCTTTTTTTTTTTTTTTTTTTTCTGTATTTTGAGTGTTTATACAGGTAATAAATTATGAAATGATACAGAGCATGCAGTCTTGTAAAAAGTGTAAGGTTATGTTAAGTCATGGAGGATTGAGCAAACATAGGATCCTATTATAGATATTAAAAAGGCCAAATTAAAATAACTTGCATCATCTTTCAGTATGAGAGATGTCTGATCAGAGTCACACTAGAGCACTGACCAAAATAATAAAAATCCCTGTTAAAAGCATCCTAAAAATGTACATAAAAAGTAATTTTTTGCTTACAATTGTTATAGTAAGTGTTGTATAATGAATGCTATGGCAGCTTTTATTTCATTGAGCTTCACCAGAATAAATTTGTTCAAGACATCTTTGCAAATGGCTCTATTTTCTTCTATTTACAAGGTCAAATTTACCTTTGACTGTATCTCTGTTATTTTACTGAGTTTTCCCTATTGCTACTTGACTTAAACACTAGCAGCACAATTTGTCCCTGAATGTGTTCTCTAGATTGACCTTTATTACTTTTCTTTGTATTTAAAGGCAAAAAAATCAAGCATTAATGGGAAGGTGGGTTCTATCGATCCTGAAACTATTAATGTCTTTGAAAATCTAATTCTGGTCTGGTCTGAGATGTTAAGTTTGATGTGCAAGGGCTTTCATATTCTTAAGATTTTTCTCATTTGCTGACAATATGCTCACTTTGTGACATGATCATCTGAAATGTCTGAATTTTCACTTCCATGTGTTGATTACCAGAAGCCAAAGGAAAGGATCTGAATGTCTTTTGAGTATGTAATGTCTCCCAGGATTCTTGTAAAACTAACTGTAAAGGTTTACCACAGATTTTCAATAGAGGTGAAATTTGCAATGTGCCACAAAGATGAATTACTCTAGGTTCTTATCAACCAAAATCAGAAACAGTTTTTTGAGTACTGAAACCTTCATGAGAAATTACCTACTTTGAGCATTTCTGCTATTTAATCAGAGCAATGTGGCTGGAATTGGTCTCTCCTGTGACAGTTATTGTAATTGATCCCAATTTGCTTGGTTTCAAGTGTTAAAACACAAACCTTGAGTTCTGGGCTGTACCTTAAATGTAATTAATACAAGTTTTTAAAAACAGTTTCTATAATGAGACACCTTGTTTAGCAACAGCTGCTCCATGATTATCCGGAGGAAATCAGGGCTTAAAAGCATCCGGTTTATATAATTGTGCTGAATAGTAAAGTTCTTACTGTCTTTCACGTGGGGTGATAAGGTCTTCCCATGTTCTAGTGATTTCAGTAATGTAGCTCTCTTGCCTGTGCCATGCCTGAGATCTGGACATTCACATTTTTTGTCTTTCAGTTGGCCCATTTGAAATTCATTCTTCTGAGAAAGTCTATCAAACTGGCATGTTTAAAAGATATTTCATGTGTCAGCTTGTCACCCTGCCATCAGACACCCCAGGCAACTGGGCAGTACTTTCAGAGGCAAACTTTCAGCAGGAAGTATAGGGCTGGTTCCTCTCAGGCCATAAACAATGGAAGTGTATTTAGAAAACAGAAACCATTAGATATCTTGCAGATATCTAATGAATATGATATTACTTTTGTTCTGGATTTGGTCCTAAGACTGACAGGGATTTCTCAAGTATAGCTCAGTATATTTTCAGAATGTGCAAAGGGCACAGCCATTCTGAATGAAAGTTAAAAACATGACACAGTAAAGAAATTATTTTAACAAATTACCTTTTCTGTTGACTAAGCTGTGCATTGTAACAACTCATCAGACCCAACACTAATGTTTTTTTGTGTTAGAGCATCACTTAGATTCTTTAAGTATCAACTTCTGCTTGTGCTAGGCATAAAATTTCCTTCATATGAGGAAATTACCTTGGTGTCAAAGTCAGTTGAAATGTGTTATGAAAATCAAAGCGTAAGCTCACAAGGAAGTGAAAGGTATGAGGTATTAGGAAGATGAGTACAGTCTTAGATAAAATGTCTCTGCATTATTTTTATCATCTGCATCTCATATTTTTTGGTTATAGAATTTCATACTGTCCAGGAGGCTTACAAAGAAAATCCCACACATGTCACTTGTGTCTCATCACAGGAACAGAGAAATTCAATTATTGACCTGATTCATCTGACAGAGATGCTTTCACACAAAGGCACAATGTGCACCAATTTTTCTACCTCAGCTCTAGAGAATCTCTCAACTTCAGTCTCCTTTTTTTTTTTTTTTTCATTCAGCGAAGAGGACAGCAGAATTATGTCAATCATTTAGAAATTTCAAACTGCTTATTCCATGCAAGAATGGTGATATGTACTCATTTTCTTGTCTATCTTTATGTGGTTTTGTTGGATATTTCTGCAGTTAATGACTCTTGGAATCAAAACTAACAAAGAATAGGACTTCGAATAATTGCAAAGTTTTGTTTTGTGCATGAGACTCTCCTTAAATAAATTCAAAATGGAAGAAAATCTTTCTGCTCTATATTACCCCAGTCTATGAGAAGATGGAATTTAGGCACAGGAAATATATTAAAATACAGATTTTTTTGGGGGTGAGAGGGAAGTTTTAAATTCAGGCAATGCAAGATGACCCTTCTTACTGTGTGAATATTATCTACATAATACTCATCTGGACTATTTAGACTGCCTTGGGAGCCCATTTTCCCATGTTTTTCTTCTAAGCAATGCAGCATATATACCACTAAACATGAAATTTAAGTGTATTCACAGATCAACTGAATAGAAACTTTGTGTTCTCAAGCAACAAAGTGTGTTCTATCACAATATGTGGATAATATTTCCAAAGAACAGTTCAGCCATCCTCACTATAAATGTCTTTACTCATATGATGAATAGTCAATGCTTTAGTGGCCTTTATCTACTTACCTATAGGTTTGTTTTTTAATTATCTGCTTCCTTTATGTCTTCATCTTACAAGGCACAAGAAGGAGTGTCATAAAAAAAAGCTTGTGTTATAATGGATTCTGTAAAACAAGAAAACAATATAATATTGCAGGACTTTGCCCCTTTCTTTGTTTTTGAACAAGTTTCTATTTGTATATTTCCTTACTAGATTTCTTTCAGAAGCTTCCTACTATGGTGTGATGAGATTAACCACTGACTGCACAAGGGTTTTGGTCTTACTGTGATTATAGAGAACTGGAATTGGCACTCTGCTTGGTAAGAAGTGCTGGAGTATGGATTTTTTTCCTTGCCATTTTAGTAATTGAAAAAGTATAGTAATCATCTGTGGCAATCTGTAGAAAGCTGCTCATTTATGAGTAATTAATTCTAGTTATTCAAACCTGACAACATTATGCTGATAATTTTTTGGAGATTGTCCTCCAGTGGGTTGTCAAGCCTCTCTCCTGGCAGAGCAGCTGTCTGGAAACCAGTTCAGTAGATTTGCCTTGGGCAGTTTTAGATATGCTCTCAGTGTATGATATGAGACATAAATTCATTCATATATATCCTCTCTTGTCAGAGACAGCACTTTAAGGAAGCTGACCTTGTATGCACACAGACAGCTTCTACCTGTACACAGGGAATTCTCAGATCAAAATAAAATGCATTTTTACTTGAAAACCTGACACTGTTTTTTTTTCTGAAGGAAATCCTCCTGCACCTTTTCATCTTAAGCAATGCCTGCGAGATATGTTTTTAATGTCTCTTATACTTTGAATTTACAAAACAGGTATGGATAATCACAATTACTGTTAAGGAAGGATAGCTGACAAGTGAGACAGTCTCACTTTTGATCTCCTCCTGAGAAATGTCCCAGACTGTTCTTGTATGTGTACTTGTATATGTTTATGTACTGACATGTTTATTTACACTCCTTTAACATGAATGTACATTAAGATTATTTATCTGTCACTTGTCTGTGGATACATGAGAAAAACTGTAATTAAACTAGGATAGGAATACATGTGTAATTATGTTCAGTGTCATTTGGTGGACGTTTGTCTTTTATGCATACTGTTAGTTGTTTCCTCCACATTTGCCTATTGGTGAGGTGAGAGGTGTAGTTGTTATTCTTTAAAGCAAACATGTTACAAGGCTACTGAATATTACAGATTTGTATATTCATGTCAAATTTAGTTCTTAGGAAGAGCAGTTTAACAGAGCCCTAATCAGTAGAGGGCCCTTCACATTGTATCTGGTTGGAAAGTGATGAAAATAGGATCTGTGGGATTGTAGAGGAGATATTGACTGCAGCTGGATCACTGCTTTCTTTTAATCCGTTTATTGGATCCAAGGCAGTAGAGTGAACTTTGTCTTTTCTTTTCTTAACATATATTTCACAGTCATTGTATTACTATACACTGCAGCTACTCATAAGCTGAAACATGTTTAAACAGTGTGAAAGAGAAGTCAGAAATCTGTGTATCAGTATTGCTCAATGACTTCTGACATGGTCATCCTGCATATATATACATATATATATATATATATATATATATATATATATATATATATATATATATATATAAATATATATGTATACACACATAAATAGGTGCCTTTGTTTACTGTGTGAAGCTTGTGTTAGTTTTGGTTGGGAAAAGTTGATTGTTATGGGAAAGTGTGTCCACTAGATGTCATTCATGTAATCTAGTTTTTGTTGTAGCATTTATTTCTGAAGAGCCATGTAGGATGGTGGATACAATTTACCAGCATTATTAGCTGTTTTTCTATATGCAGTGCTTTTGACTTAATATGTGTGGCATATACGATTGTCTCTGTGATAGGTTTGATGCACCATTTAGTCTAGAACTCCTATCTTTGCCTATTTTGGCTTACAGTAGCATTCATTGTTGGATGAGTAGATGTGTTATATAAAAGCACCCAGGTGAGCTGCATGTAGTTGGTAACTCTCTGCAAGGAGAGGCATGATATATTGAGATCAGGGAATTATGCTTTGAAGGAAAACAAAAATATGTGATTAATGTAATTCCACCCCAAAAGTGATATTTCCTAAGTTCTATATAACTAAAAGAGCAGTTCTTTAGAAAAGTGCCTATCTAGTTAGGAAAGGGAACTCAAATTTCAGAAACTTACACAAGTGGATTTATATACTTACATATATTTGCCACATAACTATGCTTAAATATTGGAGGGACTTAAATTAGAATCACTTTGATCTAGCTTTAATGAAATACTCTGTATGTGGACAGGTCAGAAGGGCATCTGTGTATTCAGTTGGGTGGGCCAATAGGATCTGTAATGACTGATATTAGCAGAGTTCTTTCCCCCCCTGCCTCCCTTCACCCATCTTTGTAGTACAGCATATGCTAGTAACTGCTAGACAGCTTCTGGGAAGCCATATTCATACTGTCATCGGAGAGCAACTGCTGCAGCATTGGCCTATGATCTTTCCCACTTTCAGCTTGGAGCAGCTACAGTGAAACTGGAAGCTGGAGATCACAGCTTCCTCCAACCTCCCTTTCCCCTTCCATATGGAATAAAGAATTTCTCTGCCCTGTGTAGTCAGTCAGGGGGCAAGATGGGGAAGTGATAATCCTCTTGGAATGAGCACTTGCATGAAAAATGATAAATGCTGCATTACATGGGGATTAACACTTGCTTATGAACTTGTTTTTAATAGAGTGATGCTTCTCTTTCAGCAATGTGAAGGTTCATTGTACTCATAGACACCTTTTAATTGAGATTAAGAATCTTTACCACTGTTCAGCCAAAAGGGAGCCATCTGCCACCAGAAACATAAAGCTGTTCAAAGCTGTTTCACTCTTTTGCATATTGTCCTCAAGAATGTAAACCACTAACTTTCACATAGCATTTACTTCCCTAAAGGAAGGCTTGTTCCCCACATCTCATCACAACATTCTTCTTTCTCTCAGCATGAGAATTGCATTTCTGTTCCTGTTTAATGCATATGTTTGAAGTCTGTGCTTTATCTCCATGGAACTCTGAAACAAGACTCTCCAGAGCTAGTTTAATGAATGGAGTTGCTATATAAACTACATCTATTTTCATTTCTTTGATGAGAGAGTTTGTGTTATGAGGTGCGGATGTTCACAGAGTGGGTCAATCTGTGAGTGGAGTTTGTGAAGCTTGTTTGGTATCTCTAGGTATATTTGATATTAGGCACTGCTTCATAAAGATTTGGGTGCACAACCTGGTTGCTACTTTGCCGGATGACCTCTTCTTTTCACAGTGAGATGACATGTCATCAAATCTGTTCATTAAGTTAATTTCCAAGCACTGATGTCTGCAGATAAATTTGGTATGGGCTATACTGTTTTCTTGAAAATTACTGCCTTACTGCTACAATAAGGTTAGCTCCACTGGAATCACAAGTGTTGTACTCCAGTATACTGTCACTCTTGAGAATGTAATGGGAAGGGTAGTGAGACAGCTTCTGTTCTATTTTCAGAAGTGACTTATGAACTTAAGAAGTATCAGTCCTGTTGTTTTTCTAAAGTATTCAAGATTTAAATGCTAGAGCTGCTTATGAACAGAAGCTTTAACTATGCAGTGCTTTTTAATATTGTTTCTCATGCCCTTTGTTACATTCCGATATAATGCTGCATGATGCTTAACACAGGTATTTTTACTAATGCTTTCACTAATAAAATTAGACGGCAAAAAACTTAAAAATTGTAATCTAAGGCTTTTTCTATTATTAAACCACAATTATTAACTACATTGTTTTGATTTCCTTACTTTTTAATAAGTAGTAACTCAGTTGTATTGAGAGGGATAACGGTGAAGGTGAGAGAAAAAAAAAATTAGTTCTCTGTTTCGACAAAATCATACTTCCTGACCATCACCTAAAACATGCAGTACTCACTGGAATTTATTCTTCTAATACAAATTAAGCTAGAGAAATGGATCTTACATCTGTATCCCCAAGGGAACTTCAACCGGTTTTATCCAGTCTACACCTTCACCTTTGTTCATTTATATCTGAGATAGTTTTGACAGATGTTTTTTCCAATTTCTATTCACCAGAAGTTTTGCAATACATGCTACAGTCTTGTTTATGTAGTTTTTTGATGCCCATTGAGAGGAGTAAAAGCAATAACTCTATTTTCAATAAGGAGGATAGAACCTGGATTTAGGGGTAGGTTTTTGGTTATGTAGTTAGTGATGTCGTATGGCAGTTGATCACCATGTTGTGTCTAGCAAGTTTTTACATATGTAAATATATGTACATCTACAATGTTCTTATTCCTGGATTACGTGAAGTCAGTTCATTCACGTTTCCCCCAAAGTTATATTTTTTAAACCTCTTGTATCTATTTGATTTTATCTCTGATATGATTTCCACTTTTATCACCTCTTCACGTGATGTGTCCAGATCCACCAAGTGTCTTAAGTGGATTCTACATGTTTTTGAGTAACACAAAGAACTTTCACATGTGTTTATGGCACCTAAGAATAACTTGCTTTCACTTTTTAACAGCAACACATTGCAGTGTCCCCTTCATCTAAGGTGTTCCGTTGCCAGGGCATTAGAACAGCATATAGTTCTATGCCTAAGCTTTAGTAATTGCTTACCAGCTGCAGCTTCCTCTTGATTTACTGATAAAAGGTTCTTGGGCTTCCTTTGTCTGTATTCCATGTTTTTTGTTTTATTTCATTATGGATCATTTTGCACAATAGTTAGTTATCAGTTACACTGATGACTCCAAATCCAGTGATGCCTGCAGAAGTGCTAGGCAGGATGTCTGCTGCCTAAGTCTGAGGTAGCAGAAGCCAAAGCAAGTTCTTGACTATTATCTTGGTTTATTTCAGCTACAGCGAGTTGAGGGTACTCATTTTGAATGAGGATGCCCCTGTGTGGTTTGGTGAACTTTTTAATTTTTGGCATCTTAGTTTTATGTCATTAGACATTCTGGGTGCTGCTTCTAGGTAAATAAAGCTAGCGATTTCAAGAAGTTATAACAATATGGAAGACTCAACTTGTGTTTCATATTCTCTATTTTATATTTTCTATATTTTATGTTTTAGAAAGCTATCAGGGTAAAGAGCAGAAGTTAAATTATCTTAGTGGAAAGGCTGTTCTTTTCTAGATAAAGAGCAGACAAAAGGTTATCCTTTAATTTACTGTCAGTTAATATTAGTTGTGCTTCATGTGGAATGGCCATAATAATAAACAAATAGGAAGTTGATGTGACTTCCTTCAACTTGAGAAACGTTAGCTGAATCTATCTAAAGTTAAATCCTAACATAAAGACAAGGAAAATAAAATACTACAAATACTGAGATTAGTCTGTATCATCATGTCTCTTCTAATCAGAGACAAGTTTTAACCTTGTCAAATTTATCTTTAGTGTATGTGGTTATGGTAGTGTCTAGAGAGTTTTGACTGTGAATAATAGTTGTAACAATGCAACAAAGGCTTTTGTAGTATACACAAGTTACTAACTTAGCTCATTGGGACAGAGACTGCATTTTAATTTGTCTTGAGGTTTAGAACAATGTACCCTGAATGTTATTTTAGTGCTTCCACAAAACCAAGAATAATTTTTTTCCTGTGTACAAGCGTACAGTATTTTATTTGAGGATTTTAAATATAGGACTGAACATCTTGAAGTACTTCTATGATTTAACTTTTTTTCCCCTGGTGTTACCTGTATTTGCATATTCAATGGACATTCACCATTTAGTCAAAGTTGGGAGATAAATGGGAAGTATAAATGGCTGTCACATGACTGCTGAAATTAGGAAATAATCTGAGATTCATTTAATACCTACAGTGTTTACTGAGGTATTTAATCCATGAATGATGAGGAAAGCCATGGGCAGCAATAGTATGTATATTTGTATTAAGAATCTGATCAGGTAGCTCATTTAAGAGAATGTTATTAGAGAAACCTCTTAGCACTCCTGCATAATTATGCTGTCTTTTCACTGTTACCTTTTCAAACTCCTTGGAGAAGTAATTTATTTCCTGCCATTTAACAGTTTTGAGTAATAATGATGATGAGAAAACAGTTAAGTAGTACTTTTTCTAAGTACCAGGTGCTGAAAGCAACTGAGAATGTCAGTAGTTTCTATAGTGGTTTCCTGTACATGTTGTGCAAGCTTCTTCAAACTTGAGTTGTATAAGCTTTTGTCAGATTAAAAAATATATAATAACTTATTTGTAGTCAAGACATTGGACTGAAACTAAGAAATGTAGTTAGTTCTATGTTTGCTTGCAAAATAGCTGTGTTATTTCTGGTTTGGGTGTTGCAAGTTTGTTTAATATGATAGTGATTTTTGGGAGAGTGCTCCCAGTCAATTTTTAATACAAAATGGTGCAGTTTCTTGAAATCACCAGTTCTAGATAACAGCAAGTAGTTATTTCCAGAATTCTTGCTGCTGTGTTTTTAATCACATTTCTATCTATGTTTTGAGATTTGATTACTGTTTTTGGGATTTGAGTAGGGCACTTTTGAATGCCTCTGATTCATCTTTTAAAGGAATGGCCTGTTCCTTCTACTTTCCTCCTGCTTAGTCTCTATTTAAATAGTAGGCTGTTCATAAGATGTCAAAACCAGATTATTTGTGTCTTGCAGGCTCTGTCTGTATGGCATTGAACAGTGTGATGTACAGGAGCTAGTTTCAATGCTGCAAGCAGGGAACAATCATAAACAGTCTTGGATGAGGCTATCCCTTCTCTATGCAAGATCATCTTTAACAATATTAAAATCATCTTTAGCAATATTGCTTTACAAAGATATTTACTTGACTTATTCTGGGACTCCACAACCCCTCAGGCTGTTCATTCTAGTGCTCCACTATTCATTGTCTCAGTGGCACACAAGGCAATATGCTAGGAATATTCAGACCAGACATTAAGAAAAGCTTTCTAATAGAGAAGACACATTCCTTCCTCTTTTCAGTAGTCTTTTATGATCTTACAGGCTGGTATGTCTCAGACTTCTCAAGGCTAAATGTTCCCAGCTTGCTTATCCCTTAGATCACACGTTCCAGAATTTACTGTTAATCCCTGTACTTTCCTTTTGGAACACAACAATTTTGTGGCATCCAGAACCTAATGCAGTACATTACTCCAGTTCCAGTTTCATCATCTTAAAGTACAAAAGAAAGAATATTTTGTGAATCTTGTGGGTTCTGCTGATGATCTAAAATGCTTTAATATTACCTTGCTGTTGCAAAGGAGCCTTTGTTTAATTCATATTCAGTTTGTGAAGCATGTAAATTCTGGATTATTTTCTCTTGCATGCTAATTATTCATGTCAATGAATTACTCATGCCTAATTGTAGAACCAGTTGTAGAATTGTAGATTTTCATTGTTGAAATTTACCTTCTGCTTTCAGAGTTTGTCTCCCAGTTAGCTGCAAACATTTTCACTTCAATCTAATCTGCCCAGTACTTTCAGTTCCTTCTAGTTTTGTGGATCTTCAAGTTTGATGTACATCCTTTCCTCTCTCAATATCTGTGTTTTTAATGAGAATATTGAAATGATCCATGAATAGTTGATAGTATTTTTTCACATTGACAAAGAGTTCATAAGCCCTTTGAGTGATATCCAACCAGTTGATAATTTATTTTCTTATGTGGTCTTACTTAAATTGTACTGCCCTTTCCTGTAGTCTGGTGTGCAGACACCTAAGTCTATGTATTTGAACTTTGGAAGACAATATTGGCTGTTACATTTCCTTTGGTGGCAAATGTACATGTGTCCTGCTGGGAGGAAAGTGCTGACATATAATTTGCTTGATTTTATTATTTTTGTTTTTAATTCAATCACTGCGTTTGCACATTTCTAATCTCTAGTATGTCACTTCTGTCCCTGAGATGATAGTGTGCAGCTTCCTCAGACTCTACTGCAAGGATTCTAGAATAAAAAACTTAGCAAGTGCTTTAGCAGAGCACTTGAAAACACTGTTTTTTTCAGAAGTATGCTCTCAACACAACATTTTCATAATCTAACTCAAATTTTATTTATATTGTCATGTTTTTACCCTTGCTAATGAATTCACTGTGTATATGTTTGTGTAGTGCAAAATAGAGTCAGTAGGTATTCTTTTAATGCAAATACCAAGCAGCTAAAATAGTAACACATTGCATACAGTAAATGGTAGGCAGATGGGTTGCTCCTGGAGATTGTGAATGTTCATAGGAATCAAGAGGGTCATGAGTTACTTTCAGATGGCATTGATTACTGTGCTGAGCATCTTAGATGCCCAAATCCAATTGAATCCTTTAAAAGTGCAACTTTAATATGGCTTCAAGGATAGGTAAGATCTGTTGATTAATTTCTGTGTTACGGCTTAAGAATTTCACCTGGAAACAGGAGTTAAAACCTCTTGATGAATGTCCCAATTCCCCCTTTATTATGAGTTCCAAAAACTGCTTTGATGGAAAAAGAAGGAAGACAGCTGACTCCTTCGCATAATTACCCAAGCTGATTTGGCAGTATGCTAGACTTTGTCTATATCCATTTTAATAAAAGCTTACTCAGTTATTTGGTTTTTGCATCTTTGATTTCAGTTCTTTGAGGGAATCAAGACTCTGTTCTTGATTTAGCAAGACTTTGCTGTCCGGATGTAAATGGAATTTTTTTGGTAATGTATATAAGACTCACCAAATTCATCAGTAATGTATCAACTCATCAGGACTTGGAAGAAAAGGCAGCTTCTCCCTGACACTCCAGAAATACTGAAAGTGAAAAATGCTTATAGTTTTTGTTTTAGAGCATCTATGGCTTTTAAGCCAGCTTTATGATTTTTGGGAGATCTGAGTGATTCTGAGTATTGTCATAATTTAATCATTCACTGTACCGTCTGCTGTGATTCCATCAAGACTTGCTCCCTTTGATGTCCCTACCCCATTTCTGAAAACATTTCTTCCAAGTTCTGTAGCTTGGGAATAAGCTTCTTCTAGGGAATAAGCAGACCTTTAATGTCTGAAAGGCTGCTAAGAGACAAACCTAGTCTCCACTAAATTTAAAATGCTGTTCAAATCCACTGTAGTTGTATTGATGTTGCACTCCAAGAGTGTCTTAAAACATATATGTAAAAGAGTTGTAATGAGAATTAGAAACGCTGCAGACTGAATGTCTCTGGAACCATTGTGGGAGTGGCTACAGTGGAACTGGCAGCTGTTGGCTGAGTAATGGCGTGATAGGAGTTTCAGCTCAGGCAGGGAAGACGGTATGTTTGCCACATGTGAATTAATATAGTGCTGCTTTTTTACTGTTGAGGGATTAGCACAGCACTTTAAAAAAATATTTGAAGTATAGCAGAATAGGGGAATAGCTGAACCCATATTGCAGACAGCTGATTTTCTGAGCTGATGAGCTAAGTATCTGCTATAGCTGGGAAGAATCAAATAAGTTACAATACTGCCAATGCATGTGATAGGACTTTTAAAATACCAAGTAAGAGCTATGCCCTTCAAGCAAGTAACCAGAAAAAGAATGAGAGACAAGAATATCTACATGCCATTTGGACTAAGCTTTCCTGCTTAACAGTAATTTATATCATAACCATTATTTTCAATGTATTTGATTCCATACGTTAGGAATATCAGCCAGTGATAGAAAATAAAATTGTGAAAATGTGTTGGGGAAAAAGGGATGCTGGAAGTAATATTTGAGTTCTAAAAGTTCAGCATTTACTTTATATCGTTCTAGTTCTCTGTTTCCTTTTCATATGAGTACTGAAAACTATGAATACATTCAGACAAGCTAGACATTTTTTCTTTAATTTTTTAACATCCATGAGCCCAGTACTTTGATATTCACTTACAGAACATATCTTGCTGCAAATGCAGGCTAAGTTAAAAAAACTAGTGGAATGATTGTAAAAGCCTCTTCTCAGTATGTAGGAAATTTACTTGCTCTATAAAAAATCAAATATTTCTTTATAAAAAATCAAGTTTCTTAGTTGTTCATGCAGCTACATATAACTGGAATTAAATCAATTGATATCATATTGCATTGAGCTGTATCACATTAAATCTCTTGTTAGTAGTAAGACAAACATTCTGAGGCCAGTATTGCCCTTTCAGATTAACCTGTCAATAAAATTAAGAATACCAAATTCTTAAAATAAGAAGTATATGAACTGAAACATCATGCTCAGTTCTCTTGGAAATCAAGTATGTGGAGAAGTGACCATAAAAATGTGCCAAGCTAGGATGTAACTCAAGCACATTGAGGCTGCACTGATTAGAAAAGGAAATTGGAATATTGTGTGGCTGTAATCTATTGTTTGACATCCAGTGCCTGATCCTGTGTAATTTACTTGCCTCTTTTGGTCACCTGACTGGAGATATTAAGTGGGCCACAGGGTAAGCCAGGAAATTCAGCTCTTGCCTTTCCAAGTCTGCAACTGCAGTTCCTCTTTCCCCTTCCCCCTCTCTCTTTCTTCACAGCTAGTCAGCATATGCACAGTAATTGCTTTGGGCAGGTAAGGCAGGTTTGGAAAGATACAGATGGTGCACATGCAAATCTGCACTAAATTTTTGGAATGCAACAACAGGGTGAAGTTAATGTAAAGCAAGATTTCTTTTATGTTTAAAGTTTCCAAAACTTATATAAAAAGAGAGACAACAAATTCACGTAATAACCTTTCCTTTTTTATACTACTACTAACTGTGAGGGTCTGGGATTTTGCCAAAATATTACACATTGCTCAAGAAGATTACAAAGAAATCCCAGACATGCACTGGAGAGTTATTAAATTTAACATTTCTAAAAGATATTTTCAACAGCTAAATTCTTGTTAGAGCATTATTTTCCTCAACTTTCAAAAGCTGCCACAACTCAGTCACAGATAAGAACTTCCAGCTTTTTAATTGATATATAAATTGAGTTTAAACCCAAATCCTCTACATTTCCTGTGGTAAAGGAAACACATATTCTTCAGTTTGGTTTGTCTCTAATTTGAAAATCATGTTCTCAGGAAATCCTGCATAATTTTTTTACATAAACAGGAAAAGTATTTTTTTGCTTGGGGCTCTGTGTGGACATGGGAGTGAGCAGAAATGGTGTAGATTCTGGAACTCATGTCTTAATGAATATATTTCAGAATAAAAAACCCCATATGCTAAATAATGTGAATTTCTTTCTGATTATGGATGGGCTAGTAGGAAGGGGTTTAAAATGCTTTATTTTCTCCTTTACATGTTTTTACTGTTTCTCTGAGTTTCAGCAATGAGGGCAATTAAAAATTAAAAGCTGACAAATTTGTAGGGAAGGTGTCTTTTTATTCCTTTTCAGGTGTTCTTGCCTTGTCTGAAAAGTTTTTTTTTTGTAATCTAGAAATGAATGATTTGTAAAAAGCAATTGTAAAATTGCTGCAGGATTTCAGCCCTCACATCTTTCTCTGCTCTCACCCCCTCAAGACCCTAAATTAACTTTTGTAGCAGTTCAGTTGAGGGTTGACCTTCCCCTCCTGTTTCTCGTGAGCTTTCCTGATTTCACTTACTGTTTGAACAAGGTATATTGGATCTTATTTTCTCTATGTTAATATGAACTCTACACTTCACACAATTGGTTTTGTTTTCAGTTAGAAAATAGTGTTACACATTTTGAGTATAAATTGTGCAGAAAGTAGGCTGCTTTTTTTTTTTTTTTTTTTTTTTTTTTTTTTTTTTTTTTTTTTTTTGTGTGTGTGTGTGTGTGGGTGGAAACAATCTGTAGAGTTATTGTGGGAACTGAACCCTGTTTAGTTATAAAACTTTTGAAAGAAAAGGACAGAGATTTTTAAGGAACTATTTGTGGATTTTCTTTTTAAGCCAGGATGTGATTCGAGCTATTATTTAACAAAAGGACTTGACAACCTCACCAAATGCAGAGAAAAATTAAGTATGGGAGCAGGTGCATGCTTGCTTCATTTGGATTTGTTTGTGGCATTTTTCTCAAAAGTTTAAAGTTCAGTATATCATTCTAACAAACTGTGGTCATGAACTTCATAGCTGCAGGGGAAAATTGGAAGCAGTGATAGTCTTAGCAGAAATGTTAACACTAAAGTTGCTCAGAGAACATAGTTTAAAGTGGAAAATCAGGTTAGTTTCCTCTTTCGTTTTCTCAAGGGTAAACTGTGAGTTAATGTAGTAACAACAAAATGATAGGTATTTCTTTATAGTTTTTTTAATTCAGTGAAACAAACAGATTTTTCCAGTAATCATTCTAAGAGGTATTTTAAGTATGTTAACCCAAAATAGCAATTATTAAGTGACCATATGTTGCCATGAGAAATACTTGGTGTGTTATGTTGCTGCATATAGCAGGACTTGCTGTAGAAGGGTATTCTCAGAGGCATTGGACACAGTTTGAAATGTCGACTTGGTGAGGTCATATTTGTGTTAGATTAATAACAAGCATATTTGCCTCTTCTAGGTAATCTTGGAGGGGTAAGCAGGTTAAGCTACTACAGATTAGTTTTTCACCACACCTTTTTTCCACCTTACTCTATTCATTCTTTAAGTACATATATCTGAAAACTTTTGCATGTTCCCATTTCTCCCATATTGTCCAGGAACAGGGCTTGAATTCTGATTGTGAATTTTTGAGATACCAGCTTGTAAGAAGTAGTAGTTGTTCCTTTATATATATATATGGTCAGAGCTAGGTTACGTTTTTTTCTCTTTGAAACAAATTTTTAAATGCTCCATAGTGTGATTTTTGTAGCTCTTTGTAGTATTTTTTTTAAGTTGATAATTATTTTAGTGGATAATCTTGGTGGGAACAGGATGTATGGTTCATATAAAACTGAATTTTATTCAGAAACCTTGGATATTGTTCCAAAAGTAGAACTAGTTACCTTCTGCATGTATTTTACTTGTTTTTAAGCCTTGTGGGCAAATGTGGACTATACCCATGTTGTCTTTATGTAAGGAAATGTTAGGACTTCCAGGGAGAAAAGTAAAAAGCATATGTCCAAATAATTCATTATTGAATTGAAAAGCCTTTACAATTCCTTTAATCAAAAATGCCAGATAAGGAAAGAAATTTTTAGGCTACTGCTGCCATGTATGTTTGTAGTTTGCAGGTGTGAGTCTAGTGTAGGTGTTATTAAAGGATGTTTCCCTCAGATCCCTCAGACTCTTCTCAGTTTAACCTTTTTTTTTAATACTTTGTGGGCATTTTTAACAACTTATCTATGCTGTTCTTCATCACCAACAGTATTGCTCTGCCAGCAAAATCTGCTGTTATTGGCAAATTTTTGAATACTGACTTCTTAGATGGTGTAACAAACTGTGTTTGCTTCTCACCTTTTGGCCACTGATAATTATGTCTTTCTTACACAAATTAGTTAAACTGTAACCACAGAATAGCACATGTTTTCTGACTTAGCCTTAGATCAGGCAGGAAGACTGTGAATTGTGGTGTTATAAATTGTTTAGAGTTACCGTGTTTTTAATAGTATGTTTATAACGGTTTTAATAGATCTAAAGAACATACTTTCCAAGGATTTAATTCTGTTTGTACATAAAAATATTTCTTTTTTTAATATTCCTTCCCCTTTACTTTTATTTCTAATCCTATCTTTTAGGAATCATTAAAAATACCAACTTTTAGCAGGTATTGCCAAGTAGGTGGGTTTTTTTTCGAAAAACGCGGAAGTTGGTAGTTTGTGAGAAGTAAAAAGTTTAATCCACCTCTCAAAATTTGATGTAAATCTTTCCTTAGACTTCATGGGGTGCTGCAGTAATACCAGGACTCTCATTCTTTCAAGAACTGCAGAGTTTCTATCTTGGAAATCTCAAGTGAACCTCCTCTTTATACTCATTCCATCAATCATCATGCTCTTCACTTTATGACTCTGGCCAATGAATTCAATAGCAACTACTTGAAATAGCAACTCTCCTATGTCTTTTCCAAGATTTATACTTCATACTTCAGAAGATTTTTTTTCTAGAAATTAATGGAAGATGAGCCAAACCCTCATACTTATTTTACATTTAAAATGCAATTTTCTTTGTTGAATCTACTTTGATGACCTCTTTACCTAGAACCATAGGTGGAAAAAACAGACTTAAATGAAGAAATATTAAATGAAATTAATTTCTTCAGTGATAGAAGCATTATAGTATCACATTTTCATTGGCAAAACTCTGAGGTTTTATTTGCAGAAAATTGGCAGAAACAACTGCAGGCAATTATGTGCTTCAGTTCATCAAGGTACCTAAGCATATATCTGACTTTAATTGAGTGAATAGTCATTTGACTTGAGGGGATTATTCATGTTCATAAAATTAGACATATGCTTAAGTAACTTGGTGAATAAAGGCAATAGTGACTTAATAGAATAGTGAAGACAGAACAAGCAACTGTAAGCTGCACTGTAGATGTTTTTTGGTTGCCCTGGTTGTTCAATAATAGTTCTTAGTGGGTGTATTTTCTGTTCCTTAATAAAATATCCAGGCTTAGTAACTACATAGCTTTGTGTTCATCTGCTATGGACAGTACCTTACACCCAAAATGCAAACAGTTCCTTACAAAAAAGTGAATTGAACCTGTGGAGGGCTGTTATGACTGCTCTCATGTATGTTAAATATATTTAATAAATCACTGTTTTATTTTACAGGACAGCAGCCTAGGGGCATTTCCTGCTAACTGTTGTTTGTTAAATTTTCTAATTTGATTTACAGGTACATACCATGACCAGTTTGCATCAAGAAACATACCAATTTTTCATCTGAAGAGTTTTCTTTGCTATGTATTCTTGTAAGTGGCTTTGTGTTTTAAGGATGTATTGTGTTAGATAATTCTACCTCAGACTCTCCTTCAAGGGTTTTGTGAGAAGGCTAAACAGATTTGTTTTGGAGGGGCAACATGGTGATTTTCTGAAGAGTAAGTGTTGACTAGAAAGAAACATAGGGGCATGCAGTGGAGAGCACCTAAGAATTGCCAACTCAGATTACTTGTGGTTTAAAACATGAACATCATTTTAAGCAGTGGTTTGTAGTATGGACATTTATGTAGATCAAAAACCTAAGCTTTTATTTTGATGTGCAAAGAAGGATGTAATTTTGTTCAGTCAACTTGTTGATACCAAAATACAAGAACTAATAAAGAAAAAACCTAAATTTAATTAAGTGATGTAATCACTGATGCTGCACTGTTCAGGCAGAAGCACCTTTGTCCTACAAAGAGAGCTGTGTACTCCTATATGTAGTCAAAACAGGTGTTTTCATAGTTTCGATCAAATCAGGCCTTTTTCCATTCAAATTTGACTTATTCTTTTGTTTCTTTGTTTAGTACATTCTTACTTTTTCCTCAGTAAAATTGGAACCAAGTTACTGTTACTGCAGTTTATCAGTATAACAAAAAAGAATACCTAAACCACTTCAACTTATATTTATTTTATTACTTAAGGAACTGAATTGCAGGCTAGTGCTAGGAAACTTATTCTTCGTTAGGGGATTCTAGTGTCTGGACTTACAAGTCAGTTCCTTTTTCTCCGCTTATCAGGTTAAAATACCTTCTCAGGCATTTGACTGAGTGTATGATTCCTTTTATCTTTATGGATAAGTTTTAAAGAAGGAAATAGTATTGCTGTGATTTGCCAGGTTTCTATGGCTTTCTGCAAAAATCTGCGGAGTTATAAAAACTAGGAAAACAGAGGAATTATGATTAATAATTTTGAGAACTTGCGGTAGTATTAATTAAAGCTACATAAAACAGCCTTACAAAACAATGAAGATTGGCTATGGGAAAGGAACTTCTTGTTATTCTAAAAGATGCAAGCAGAAAGCAAGAAATGTCTGTAAGTGGAAGAAAGCATATTCTTCAGTTTTTCAGACGACTCCGATGAGCTCATCAAACTGAAGAATTTGGCAGTTTCATTTCTGTTTATAGGATAATGGGAACATATAACAAGGATAATGAAGGTAATGTGATCCAGGTGTACAGGAAGGAGCAAATGAATAGAAAAGGGATAAGATTTACATATCTGATGTAGATGAAGTATGTATACCTCTTATTTCCTTGGTTTCTTTCACTTATCACATCTTGCTGTCATTCCAAAAAAACAACTGGACAGAGTGCTATGAAGGTACATAATGGACATAAAATTAAGCAGCTGCAGATTTTTTTGTAAGAAATAAAATCAAACATAAGACATAATTTTCTTGTTTAGAGAAGGCTTAAAATATTTATACTGTTTTAGATATCACCAAAATATTTTCTCCAAAGACTCTGCATAATTTGGACAAATAGAAGTAACTGCTCAATTATCCCATTGACATACCAGGACATGAATAAGAAGGGGTTAGTGAACATTTGATATGTAGCCTATTGGAACCTTGAAGCTGGCGTGTGACTCTAAAATACATTTAAAACTGCTGATTGCATGTATGGATGAGACTTCTAAAATTTCTTTTTCCCCTGCTGTACCTTATCCAATACTTTGTTCCATTTCAGATAATGTGTTGCTGTCTCTCTGCTTTTGAAGTTCTTTTGATTTAGTAGAGTGATGGTTATGTAACATATCCTGTTACACTATGAATTTAGGATATTGACGGATGCGCTGCAAGGCTGACACTGCCTTGTTAAAAGAAGGAACTGGGAAAAGAGGCTCTCAAGTTGCACTTTGAAAGATACTTGTAAAGCCATATTGTTAATGCTTTACAGTCATGTCTAAACCAGAATTGCATGTAGAGAAAAATTTGCTGGGAAGTTCCTTTGCTTTGTAGACCCTTTGAGGAGCAAGGCTAAATCAGGCTCGTTTCTCCTCAAGTAGTATGTGCAACAATTGTTGGGGATGTATTCTTTTTTATATTCATAAATCTAGACCTGAACGGGGGCAAGCCTAATTGGAATGAAATACTGAAATACAAGCAAAATTATAGAAAGGCAAATCTGAATTACAAGAGTGCCATTTTTAATAGCATAATCAGGAAAGCAAATCCTCTGTACACAGAAAAAGAACTCTTTCAATACATGAAGGGTTTTTTGAATCATTTATAGTTTTGTTATGTCTTTTATGATTTACCTTTCAATTGTTCTTGCAAGTAGTAATTTAAATGGTTATGAATTATAATGTATATCCCAGTGGGAGGAAAGCTGGGCCTATGAAAGTGCCACAAATACTCAAGTTTTTTCATTAAATGCCATTAAAATGGAATCAAAAACTAGTATATTAGATACATCCCCTTGGAAACAGGTGCTTCCTCAAGTTTTATTAACTATATATATATAAGTAAAAAAAAAAAAAAACAGTTGAAGTTAAGCTGTACTGATAGATTCCCAACCATGAGAGATTTCTGAAGGAAAAGATTGTTTCTGTATGATATGTAGTGCATATTAATTTTTTTAACTGACAAAAGAAGGAGGCTCATTGGTTAATGCCTTACAGCATGATAGCATTTGTCAGTTGGAGCATTCCACACAGTAAACTGCTTAGCCACAACTCTGTGTCAAGTACAGAATAATGACTTTCCTAACTTCTGGTATGATTCCTGAATTTCATGTGAGTTGTAGGAGAATTCTCAATCTAGGTGGAGCAGGACTACAAGCTGTAAAGAGTTAATTCGATCCCTTAACAAAAAGTAAGTTGTGTGGCTTTAATTTTTTCTTAAGGCTTCACAACTCGTTTTTCATTGTATCTCAGAGTAACATAATGGTTTTAGACACTGTGAATTTCTGTAGTGGACTTTTTGATTGACCACATACAATATGGCAGAGGATTGTGCAGATATGATGTCAGGACAGAAACAACTACTGCCTATTTAAATTGGAGTAGAAAATGGAGGAGACTGCTGAGGTGAAGAGAAGTACATAGCTGGAGAAAATCAGAAATGTTGTGGGAATAATGTATCTATACACACTAAACAATGTTGGACATCTTTATAGAAGAGTAGCCGTTATATATTATGTCTTTTCAATGGTATTAATTTCTCAGTCAACAAATATGCGTAGACTGAATATGTCATTGACTTCTACAGAGTGGTTTCAGTTCATAGATAGAGCTTGAGGGGCAAATTAACCTAAAACTTCACATTGAATTTTGTTCTATTCATTCACAAGTCAAATAGAAGAGGGAAATTCAAAGTTATTTTTGAGAAACAAGAATATTTTTCTACAAAGTAAAACCACAGAACTTTTTTTGTCAATTTTTCAACATGAAAAGATGAATTTAAACCAAATTAAACTGAAAGAAGGCTTGTGGACTAAAACTTACGAATGTGAGGTTTCAGCCTGGAGTGTATTTTTTCATGTCTGGATTACAGACTTCAGAAAAATGAGTTTTGAAGCAAGGTTATTGATGTCCTTCAAGACAATGATAGTACAGTTTTTTTACAGGACATGATATCTGTTTGTGTGCATGGCTAATAAAAGATAGGTATTTCATGAACCAGGTGTTTATCAAAAGTTATTTGAAAACAATAAAATTCCCAGATTTTAGATTAATGATAATTTTAATTTAAAATAATTTTTCATGTGTAGTTTCTTTGTCTAATAACAGCGCTATCCAACAATTCTTTGGTCCTCAACTGTTTAGATACTGCTTGGTTTTTAAGTCAGTCTGACTTTGTTCAAAGTAGTGCAAATTTTCTGAAAGTCCTTTATCCACATTCTGCTTGCCTGGTTGGTGTTGTCAGCCCTTGGAAGTGTGCATACATCAGTTATGGCAGTATTCATATTCTTATGCTTGTACATGTGGTGTATTGCCCTCATATTGGGGGCATTTTAACATGTGGATAATATTATCCATGTGTATGTTTGGTTTACCAGAAGTTGAGTGTAATACTGGCTGAGATTTGCTTTTTCTTCCACTGAAGAAGTTTGTGCACCCGTATGAGCACTTCTGAGAGTGCTACTCAGCAAGAGTATGTCTGCAAGAACTACATTTTTTGGCCATGTGATCCTGAAAATGAGTAACTGGGAAAAATGGTTTCCTTTATTAACGTTATTAATAAAAAAAATCTGGCTTCTTTTCCTAGGTCACTCAACATGTCAAGGACATGAGGACTGTTTTCTCTGCACTGAGTGCATAGAAACAATACAAACACTGGTGGTGTAAAGATATAAAGGAAAATGTTTTTGAAATAACTTGGTTGTAGAAAAGGTACAATCAACAATGATTTAAAAAAGCATCCTTATGCGTCTAAATTTACGCATGTGCGTAAATTGATTCACATGAATTCTTACTGAAGACAATGAGATGTAGAGTATTTTCAGTTGGAAGAGACCTACTTTGATTTAAGTATTGCACAGAATAGAAATAGATCTAAGAATTTATTTAAGTTCTTTTTTACTCTAGATGTTGGGGTGGGATTCACACTCATCTTGTTAAGACAGATAAAATGTGTGAGAATTAAGTAAAGATCTAAAAAATTATTTTGGAAGGAATTCTTAAAGAAAAGCAAAGCAATCGCTATTTATTCCAAACACAATGTGAATACTCAAAATATGGGCCAGTTAGATGATGTCCAACTAAATAAATCACAAGTTTGGAAAGTGTTCACATAGATTCACCTGAAAATATTCCATTATCAGTAGACAGACGTGAAAGAAAAATCTATGTGAAGTTAAATAGTACTTATCAACAAAGAAATAATCCTTGTTTCTAAGGCCAAAGGCATTTTCCTTTCCTTTGATCATTGTACTCATTATTTTGGATTTTAAGACAGGTTGCTATAATTTTTGGTATTCCTGTGTCACTGGAGAATGTTTCTGTAGTGGCAGCTAGACTACAGTCAGTACTTGTGCTGAAAGCTACCTCAGGGTCTTTGTATTTAATTTCTAGTTTGTTCCATAACTGCAGTATCTTTAATTTCTCCTGCTTACAGTTCTTTAGTTACAGCAAAAAGGACAAAATAAATTTAGACCTAAATAAGTGGAGGTTCATATTTTGCTGTAGTAACCATAATACACTTGCTTGTTCCCGAGAAACACTTGTCACAAGCTGTTCTGATTTTGCTTCTATATCATTCTTCTTAGCTGATGTATGCTCATCTCTTGTAGAAAGTTGATCTGACCATATGATACATTGTTGAGATTCTTATCTCAAACAGAATATAATTTATGCTGGAGTTTTTGGAGTAGTTAGAATTACAAAGTGGTGTTTGGAGAGTTCTCTGGAAGGATGACTCAGCTTCCTTTAAAACCTGGTCAACATCTCTTTCTTTTACTGTGTCATTTGCTTAGATATATTAAAAAGTGTCCCATCTTATTGAGATGCGGTATCTATGGTTTAACAGTTTGGCATAGACCCAAAATGGCAACCTGAGTAATGAGTCATAAAAGTTACTATGAATTTTGCTTAAATTTGGCATTTCCAAGCCTAAAAAAATTAGGACAAATAAGACTATTTTAGACTACACTTTGTTTTTTATACAGTTGGGATTAATTGCCTCACAATGTCTCTGAAGTTGAAAGCAAGTGATTTCTGTAGTTCACTTTATGCTGGAGAGACATAAATGGTCATTAGTACCCTGTATTTATCTTTATTATCCAATACTGGATTGGAATCTGCTGTTCAGCATCTCATACTCAATCATGTCTGCATCTCACAAAATGGTACATAGGCAGCACGACCAGAATAACCTGTGCATTTGAACACTAGGAGAAACAAAGGTATACTTGGCATACTATAATATTTTGAGTACCCTGGCAGGATACTTGGATCAAGAGAGCTTCCTTTAAGTCAACAACTCGAGCTCATTTTTTTAGCCTCTTTTGGTAACATCTGTGTTTGAAAACTGCAATGCTTCTTATGAAGCTGTTTTTGCAGACTTCTCTGGAAGAGTGACTTGGCATCATTCACATCCTGGTCAGCATCTTTTTCCCTGCTATGACATTTGCCTGAGTGTGTGAAAAATTTCTCACTTTATTTGGTTGTGTAACATGAGTCCTAATTTAGTGCTGACTTGAACTTTCTATGCATATGCCCTTTTGAGCTTGTTTTTTTTTCCTGGAAAGCCAAAGCCTGGGCCAGGTACACCAGTCTTATAGTCTTTTGCAGCAACTACTACTCTAGAGATAATGTGTTGGTTCCAGTATAATTGAGTGCGGGTCACTCGTCTCTAGGCAATTAAAGCATTTTCTTTTGACACATGAGCATCTTCTTCAAATTGCACTCTTAAAATGACCCACTACCATCCTGTCAGGGAAGAGCTGCCTGGTTTTAATACCTTTCTTGCATTTTATGTCTTCTATTGAATGGTCTTATGATCCAAAAAGGACACAATGAATGAGTTAAGTCCAAAGACCCTATTCATGTATGTACATTTTTCATCTTGCTGTGGTTTTAATGAATATGTCTCTACAAATGATGATTAGCCCAGAAAATCTTTTGCGTTGTTTTTTGGCATGGGGTTTCAGTTTGGGCTGAGGCTTTTCACAGGCAGTTGATGGATCAGTAGAAATTAAGTGGGAGTCTTGCTATTTTGTATAGCCCCTGTTGAATGTAAATGAAATATTTGTTGGGACCACTGAGCAGCCCACAGATGCTGTTCAATCTTACTCTCATGAAATAAGATACATACCTGTTATTGACCCACCCAGTCCATATGGGACATGCAAATTTGAGTAGGACTTCATTGTTTTGCTTATTTTGTCACATTAAGGGTGGGAATTCTTTTTAGTTATCATTTTGACATGTGATTTTTATTTGTTATCCTTTGACAAATATTTTTTTCATGATGGTTTTTTATTATTTAGAGTGAGCAAATGCAGTAAATTTGGCCTTGAAGTAGATATTGCATTCTTTTGACGCTAAGAGTTTTTGGCTGCTTTTATAATATAAGGGATTCAATTAAAATGTGTTTCTACAGTTTTTTAAATTTATGAGTTCTAAGGTCACTTGCAGGCAAATAAGAAAATTGTTACAATGAGAAAATTCCATTCTTTTTAATTTGTTTTGTAATCTTAGAAACACCCATAAAATGTATGAAAAGACATTTTTAAATCCTTTTTAAAATAGTCTTCACTGAGGAAAATTACAACTGTGAAATCCAGACAAATAGTGACACACAATGAAAATGCTGTAGGGTGACACTGAAAGCAGATTGTGGTTCCTGTAAACCTCTTTTTTTTTCTCCCCCCCCCCTTTTGTATAATTTTTGTAAACCTTATTTATACTAAGGAATGAGGGATATTTTTATCTTCCTAATAAGAAGTGTGGTATTGCTACATTGTTGAAATAAAATTCTTAGTGTAGAATGGTACCTTATATTCTGCACCAAGACAACATAGAGTATGCAAGGGACACACTGCAAAGAATGTTCAGTTTTTGATGCTCTCAGTTGCTTGATTTTTTCAGGGCATAGTGTTGTAAATGTCAAGAGTCTTTGAAACATTTAAGCAGATGTTCTACTGCCAAAGTGTAGCATTTGAACTCAAAATGAAACAGTTCCCTTAAACCTTGACATTAAGTCTTAACAATTTCACTTCCCCAATTGGATGTGGTATGAAGAAGATAAATAATAGAACTGTAGCAGGATAAAATATTTATTTTCCCATGAGATGGAGAAGAAAAACATGTTTAGCATTTACTTTACAATTTTATTTGCTCTGGCTCATTTCCCTCTTATACTCACATATATACATTTCCAGGCACATGTTAAAAGCAGTAACTAGGGCTTGGCTCAGGCCCAGTGTCCTTCCTTTCCCCTTCCCTTTCAGTCTGAGTTTCTCTCACAGCTTCCCTTAAACTGCCTCTTTGTCCCCATGTTCCTTCTAGGAAGCATTCATCAAAATGTTTTCACTTGTCCAAAATCTGTTATGCTTAATCAAATGGATCAATTTCTATGGAAGACAGTGTCAGCCTTTTCAAATAGGAGTGCCATATTTAAACACCCCGATAAAAAAGGCCTTAATTTGCCAGGTTTTCAGTACCTGCTGCTCCCACTGTCATTGGGAACAGTGTGGGTGAGAAGAGGTCACTGCAATGAAAATATTTTAATTAGCTGTCCACTGTCACTTTGGAAATGTCCGTCTCAGCTTGTTGTCTTGCGAACATGATGAAAGTTTCTGTCTGACTTCTTAGTTATTCCACTGGCTTGATCCACATGTCTGATCCTATTTACATTAGTGTTGTGTGCTTTGCTGTCTGACTGACAGCATCGTGTTATAAATACTCAGAAGCACATAACAAACTTTTTAGGTCCTGTCACTCATCCTCCTGTTGTGAAACATCAGACACTAGTTTTGTGCCCTTCTCCATACGCTATACTCCTGCTGTATTCTGTGCTTTGTGATCAGAGATACTTTTCTCCCATGCCTCCCTCAAAGTGAGTCTCCAAAAATCCTCTCTGCTTGAACAGTGTTGGAGGAAGATCTGGAACTGGGCTGCAATGATTTTTCTTTAAGCTAACAGAAGTCATCCCTTTTGTGGCCACCTCTCTTTTTCTGTGAATCCATCCAGTGGGGAAGCATACAAGCTTGCAAGAGTAGTAGAGAAATATAGTGAATAGTTCTTTTTTTGTTTTGTTTTCTTTCAGTACTCAGACAACGTGGCATGGACAATAAGGATATTATTATTCCTGTAGTGATGAAGAAATAACCTCTAAGAAAAAAGTGGAATTTTGGTCAGTCAGCACATTGTTACATACACACACATACATGTCTCTATATCTATTTATAATTTTACATCTACACTGATAGATAAATGGATAAATTATCTGTTGTTACTAAATTTTTCCTGTCATTTCAATTAGACAGCAGAAAATACTCCTTGATTGTCTTGAGCAAGAGTTTGATAAAAGATATCAATTAAAGCATCCAATTTAATGAGTAAAGTAATGGTTAAAAGGGATCACTCTGTAAGCTTTGTACAGATACGTGTGCTTGAAAGCAATGTGTACTCTTCTAAAGAAAATTCAGTATGAACATCATTAGAGTGGTACAGCATGTCTGCTATTTGTTGATTATGGGTGTGATTTTTTTGTTCTATAATAAGGTCTGTGTAGTAGAAGTTGGCAAGAAATCTGTACCATGTACTTGAGTAGACCTTGGAGCCAGACTGTACAAGTGCACTTTCAGTGGTAACCTTATAAAGCAATGCGTTTAAGTGAGGAGCATTTGCTTAACATGGCCTCTATTAACAACCTGAACTGTGATTCTGTATTGCTTGTTGAATTAGGGTTTTGTCTGCATTCTTCTGTCGTCTGATAATCTGTCTGCTTTCTTTGGCTTCCTACTATAGCCTTGGTTAGGAAGAAGATGATTTCTGTTGAAGCTGTAAAGTAACAAATATTTCCTTCAGATCATCCTCTGTTTAGCCCCTTATAGAATAAAAAGCTTTATCTGTCACCCTTCTGGAGGCTTGGTTTGCTAAGCCTTTGTGATATTTTACAATCTATCTAGGAAGGTCTTTCAAGCGGGTAAGAACAAAAGATTATTCAACATACACTGTAATAGAGGTGGAGTAGTGCTGTGGAATTCTGATCAGTTCCTGTATTTCCAGTGGCCTTGGAAACAAAATAATAACAAGAATTTTTTTCTTCCCCTGAGGGTGTAGAATGTAAAGAAATTTAATTTGTCTTATAGAAGGGAAACTTTGTTCTTAGGAGCATCACAGTTTAAAGTTAAGTGAGAAGATGCATATGCATATGCAAAGCAGAATAATTTTTATGTAGTTTTTAAAAGTACATGTATATTTATTCATGTATGTATATTTATCTATATATATCCTCATACATTTGTAGGATTTAAATATTACCTATCTGGATGAGGTTAATTCAGAAATAGTTATAGGATGGTTATAGCTATGCTAGGAACATACATACACACATATTTATATGTATAGTTTAATATTTTTCTTTAACAATAGTAATTACTTACTATTGTAACCATCATTATCAAAGTTACCCTCTTTCCTATCACTTTCTATCTACATCAAAATGTTCTACAGAGTAAGTAGATGTTCTTATATGTTCTATGTAAATGAGGAAGCTGAGATAAAAGTTAAGTAAGTTGTCATCCACAAGGTAGCAAAAGTCTAACTGGAAGTACCAAAAAGTCACCAGTTTACTTTGTTTTTCTCCATTAAGCAGCACTGCATCTCAGTTGGTAAGGTCAGTATTTAAATAATAAGTTTATGTTCCTTATTGTGAGGATTGCTTAGCCTAAGAGTATGTTCCAGTAGGAGGGTATTCAAATACAAGAATATTTTCACCACAATGATGGTCAGTGAAACAAGTTGTCTGAAGAAGTGTTGTAGCCTCCATCCTTGCAGTCTTTCAAAAACTGGTTCAATAAACCCCCAAGCCACCCATTCTGATCTTCTTGGTGTCCCAGCAGGAGGATAGGCTGGAGACTTTCTGAAGATTCTTCCAACCTGACTTATCCAATGATCCGATGACCAGAGCTTCATATAAATAAAATATCCCCCTCTCCTCAGTTCCATTGTCAGTTGAAACAGCAGGAGAAGGGAAAATCACTGCAGAGCATCCCTGTCATTATTCTGGTTACACCATTTCATAGGGAGAGCAATGCCAGAAGCAGTGGCTGATTAAAGTAATGTTTTATAAATTGGTGCTGAGTGTCAAAGGCAGCAAAATTATGTGCGCCAGCAAAGGAGTTTGGAGTGAGGAGCAGGCAAGAATTCTGATCAAATGGGGAAAAAGAAGCAGAAAGACCACAGTTTTCCCACCCTTCTGTAGTATAAAGAGGGTCACCATTCATGTTGAAACAGTGACATCTACCATGGCTCTGCCTGAGAATATATAGCAGCTGTGGTCTGAGAAAAACTGCCCTAAACTCTTCAAGAGTGTTTGTTTTTAAAGAAAAGTTTTAGCCATTACTGTTTCCATGACAGTGCTTCAGTCATACATTTGTGAATGAAGAATTTATAGGGAGCAAATGGGAAATAAGAATGTGACTCCAGCCCTTTGGAAAAAAGGGGACAATAAAGATCAGGACTTGAGGTGTGAGCCAAACCCCTGCACCAGTGTAGTTGTGATTTAGCTGTGCATCTTGGCTCAGTTTGCAATGGTGTGAAAGCCATTAGTGTAGCAGAGGTGAATGCTGCCTTCTGTGCCTCAGCTCTACACTGAGAAAAGGCATGATGTAATGCTGCAGGTTGTATGGGACAGAACCCTACAGCTTTAAACTGCAGGTAGGGGAGCATGGTGGAGCAAAGAGAAGAGAACTGCAAACCCCATTTTTCACAAGGTAAAACTACTGAAGTAATATTTCTCTTTGATTTTATTTTTTCCATTACTTAGGATATTTTGCCATGTGAATTAAATTGAAATGGGAGTTTGTTTCAGAAGGAAAGCATTTAATGCTGAAAAAGTAAAAATCATGAGCGTTTAAAATTACTGAAACTTTGATTTCAGTTTTGCCTAAAATGTATCTTATTCGTTGAGATTGTGTGTTACAGTGAGTATTGCTGTTGGCAAACATTTTTTGCGCTGAAAAGAATTCAGTTCTAGTAATATCCTGATGGATCTTTGAATATATGTATCAGATGGCACCTAAGCGTAGGTATCTACTCTACCCCTAAGCATAGGTGCAGAAGTAGAGAATAAACTAGAATTAGCAGGAAAACCCTTACCCAACTTGATCAACATAGCTCCTGATAATGATGTCTAAAACCAGGTCAGCTGCTTTTCAGCCATTGCAGCATTTTTCTCTCAGCTTGATAACTCATGTGTTCGAATGTATTTTTTTTTCTTTTTGCTTTAATTACTATTTTACAAGTGCAACCAACTTATCTAGTATGGCTTAGGGTATTTCAAAGAGAATAAGGATAAAACTGTAGTAGTAAAGATCCAATTTCTGAACATTTATGGTAAGCAATTATTAAAAAGAAGGAAGGTAGACTTTGAAAGCATAGTACATTAAAAAAACCGACAAAAACTGGCAGCCTCTAGAACTTGTCTAGAAGTTGTTGATTCACTGGGGCTCAACCCCATATAGGGGTGACGGGAAGTTCAGGTCCCAAACAGCTTAAGTCCTAGACTGCCCTGAACAGGAATGTCCAATTTTCTGAACTGTATATGTTTGCAATGTATAGGACTACTATTTTCTAGGGTCTGAAGTGAGAACACCACAGTCTTTTCTCTGGAGACATCAGATTGGGACATCAACTTTTCAGTAACTTAGGAGTGACTGCATCAAATTGCAACCTAAGCAATTGCTGTTCTAAGCAATTGATGTTCTCAAAGCAGTTATCTTTTCTCTTTATGTAGCTTGTTCAATTTTTTTCCCCAGTATACTTTATTATTTCATGTTCCCATTTCTCATAGCCTGCCCCTTTTCTTACATGCATTTCCCTATTTTCTTTTTTCCCCTTTGGACTCCATCATGTCTTGAAATATATTTAAGATGCATTAATTTTCTCTTTGCTGTCATTTTCCATAATTTTATTAGATTTTGTACAAAAGTTCAAGGCCTTCAGCTGCTGACCTGGTGGGAAATGCAAAGATGTGGAAGATCCAGACATCATTAAAGTCCTTTTGTTTCAAATTTAAGAGTCCCATGCAAGTTTTATTTCACAAATAAAGTAAGACCTGTCAATTTAAAAAATAAAATGCATATAGACTTCATCTGGACTGTGCAGCCTGGTGCAATTTATTAATGATACTGTATTGCAAGATGAAATAAAATGTCAATCTGAACTCTGAATTCATCTGATAGAGTTGTACGACCCAGGTGTTTTAGGAACAGCTGAGTTTGTTAACAGTCGTGCCAGCAATGTTGTCTAGTGACATTTGTGGAGTTACAGCACACAACAGAATGAATTTCAGAAGCATAGAAATGTTGGAAGCCTGTGTACGAAAAAGTTAAATTTAAATCAGAATATTTATTGAAGAGTATGGAAACTATACTGTTTAAACAGGAAGGGAAGAGAGCCCAAGATAAACATTTATCAGGCTCTTTAGAGAGTAATATTTTGTGGGAGAACATTATATCGCTGCAGTGTAAAATCACACAGACTGCAGGACATTGTCCTGGTCCTAAGATCTGGTTCCACATAATACCATAGCATAATTCTGTACATTGAAAATGCTACTAAGTCCTTTCTCTGCAATTCTAGTAGAAAACAGTAAAGTAGTGTACAGGAGTGACTAGATTTTCAACTGGTTTTATAACAGAGTGTGCTTTTCTTGAAATACATCTTGTTACATATTTGTATTCTCAATATCCAGGTAAACCTCTAAATACAACTCATAAACAAATAATTTCATCTGAAGTAGGAATGCTATTGTCACAGTCCTGATCGAATTGATTTAGACAGGCAATCAAGTCTGACTTTTTAATCTCAGAGCCAGCTTTATGTTGTACCAGGAGGGAAGTATACCATGGTGAAGTCATTCATGTTGACTTTTTCAGTCTCATGGGAAGAGTATGAATGTAGGTTTCCCGTCCATGCTGAAGTTACAGTCATAAGTAAAGTTTCATGATACAGGAAGGAATTCATAAAATGATGTTGATATTTTTTGATTAATGAAATGTGTGTATCAAACCTAGTTCATTATTAAATGTGACAGGTAAACTTTTGTTAAGATGGTGAGCAATTTGATAATAAGTTGATCCACTACTGATTATATTTCAAGAAGCATTTGAGTCTTCACAAAAGTTTTGACAGCTGTACAAAAATCACTGTCATGGATGTGTTTATCATCAGAATTTGATGATAATCTATGAATCTGAAAATAACTTGGGACATGAGATGTCTTGGCTTCTGTGGGAGTTCTGGGTCTTGCTTAAGAGTTGTATTATGTGCTGATTGTGTGAGTTACTGGGCATCTGACCCATAGTGAATGAACTCACTTGTTTTTCAGAGCAAATAATGAGAAAAAAATGTGTAAAGGGTGTTTCAAATGCCAATTTGTACGTCTAGGCTTTTGTTTATTTAAGAACTGTAATATTTTATCCTGACAGGTTTCATTTGATTCAATTTACTACTGCATTTTCCCCAGTGATACAAGAACTAGCTAAAAGAAGGCCTGCCTTTCCCTCCAAATAGTCATGAGACTATTCTGTAACCATGTTACTGGGAACCATGGAAGCAGTATGTCTGTGAAGCCAGTGGAATTATACAGAGGAAACACTCATGCACATAGGTAAATTTTGCTACTTGCTTTTGCTTGTCTGTGGCTTTCTATATTTAAAATCACAGAATCAATTAGGTAGGAAAAGACCTCTGAGATCATTGAGTCCAACCTTTGACTAAACTCCACCTTGTCAACTAGACCATGGCACTAAGTGTTACATTCAGTTTTTTCTTAAACACCTCCAGGGCCAGTGTCTCCCCCACCTCCTTGAGCAGCCCAATTTCTCCTTCTGTGAAGAAATTCCTCCTCATGTCCACTGGCACAGCTTGAGACTATGTCCTCTCATCGTGTTCATTGCAGACTGCAGCTGCATAGAACTGTTTTATTCTATGTCAAGCACCTGACATTTCTTCCATATCCTCCATATCCTCCATATCCTTTTAGTAGGGGAAAAAACATTCAGAAGATTTTTCATCAAGGTTGATGCGCATGTAAAATTTAGTGGCCTCAAAGCTGACTGGTACTTCCGTCATGAATAATGAGGATCAGAAAATCTAGCTCCTAGTCATATCCCCTATTTTTTAAATTTTTGACTGTAGATCAGATTGATATGCCTTTTGAATTTGGAAGGGTAGTTATTATATGAGAACAAAGTGGAACAGAAGACAATCAAATGTAGCAGACTGAAGCTCTTAATCTTTACTAAGATTAAAACTGTCCCAATATGAAACACACATACACAAATGAGTTGTAAATTCAGGATAATTTGAATCATGAAATTAATCCAAGCCAGGAACAGTTAACTCAAATGTTTCTTGTGATTAATGCAATCAAGACACTGGTAATTAAAAAAAAAGTCCACATGCTAATCCTCCTTCTTATGATGAAAATGCAGCAACATTTTCCTCTGACTGTTGTTCTGTGTATCTTTTGTGATGTTTTCCTCGAGTTGACAAACAGGGCATTTGGGTTGACAGATTTTTAGTAACCTTTCCATCTCACACAAAATGATATCACATGCAGATATGGAAAATAAGCTTGGCTATACTTTAAAGTGTCAATGGCAGAGTCCTTTTGGTTAGATGTGTGGGAAAGTCACAGTTCTGCTGACACAGCCACACTGGCAGAAGCTGCACTGGAAACAGGAAAGTAGGATTATTTTCCTGGCATATACCTATCCCAGGAACTCAAATAAACTATACCAACAAAATAACTTTTCTTACACTTTTCTTATCCCACCAGAAAAATTGCTTGCATAGCTCTACCATAGCTCCACTGCTATGGAATGTCTTGGACTTGTTTCTTCATCTGTTGATAGAAATAAAGTGTTAGGATATAGATAGCTTCTTTAACTTCTGAGGAAGAACAAAACAAGGAAAAATAGAGGACAACAAGAGAGTGATCAGGTGTGTTTTTGGTGGTATTGCTGGTTTATAATGTGGCAGTGCCAGAGGCTCCTTCTGTATATGGATAGCAGTGCCTACTCCAAAGGAGCAGAGATTCAAAGTCTAAACAAGGACATGATATTTTTTTCAAGATAGAAACATTAAGTATAATGAGACCTTTTATTAATTAATACCATTCTAGGTATATGGATAATTTCTTTAAATAATTATGGAAATCTCCTTTTAACTGAGATGTATATTCTTGTACAAAATTTAAAGGCATTAGCAGAAACAGATTTTAAAAGAATTTTGAAAGAGCTTTCCTCTAGATTTTTCTTCTCTTCTTGACCACCAAGGGTTTGTAGCACCATTAATCTTAATAAAAAGAAATAATTCTAGATTTTCTGCCAATTTGGATTGCGAAATAAACTGTTGGTTGTGCTTGTTTAAAAAAAAGACTGTACAAAATTTATTCTGAAGCAGATGAGAGAAGCTGTGTTAGATTAGAATTCTTTTGCATGGCTGTTCCTCAGCCACTTATTTAAACATCTTTTTCTTTAACTTGAAAGGGTGATTAAAAGTTTGTTTGTTTGCTTGTTTTTCCATGAAGGTTCCTAAATAGTGAGATTACATGAAACTCTGTGACTAGTGATATCCTCCATCCTGGAAATATAGTATCTCTGGAGCTGATCAACAAGTCTGGGAGGTCTTATCTTTCTTAAGGCCTTATGTTACACTTCCATAGAGAGAAAGCACATTTTATTTTAACACTAGATTTAGCTTCTTACACAAATAGCTACTTAAAGAAATAGAAAGATTGCATTCCACATTGTACAATAATGCTCTTATGCATTAAGAAAAACAAATCTGTATTGCTGTGTTCTGTGTGTTGGAAAGCAAGGTGCAATAGAAAATTAATCTGTTTTTCCATGAAGAATGCAAATGCAGTAGGGCTTACTTATGTGGATTACTTTATACCTTAGCCTATTCCTCCAGCATTATTACATATTTAAAGGCAGCATATATGATCTGTGCAGCAATAATCTGTTCTTTCTTTACTGTTTCCTCTGTTGGAAATTTGGCCTGTTGGATATTTATTTTAAACATTTATGATCAAGAGTAATATATTCAGAGCAATACATAAAAATTAGTGGAAGGTGGAAAAAGTCTAAAAAGCAAAAAATCTTACAGGTCCTAATGTTTTGGATTTTCTTCAAATTATTTAAAGTTTAGACATTTTCTTTTGCATCTTTTTATTTTTTAATGTTTTAGAAAACTTTATATCTGATTATTCCAATAGCAGGATTATGCAAGATTATGACATCTGTTTGGACCCTACACATGGTTAGACAGCATTAATGAAACCAAGCAAAAGCCAAGCATGGCAAAACAAGAGATGAGGTAGTCCTCTGTAGTGACAACGAATTTGATTTTATGAGTTGAACTGAAAAGGGAATACGGATTTATGGATTTCATCTGATCTGAATGCAAATCTAGTGTTACTTTTATGTATGCAGATCTCTTGAAAGGAGAGAAAGCACAAACTGCAGCTCATCTCCTTTTGTGAAGACTAACACTGTGGGCACCTCTAGCATATGACAAGTTTTGTATTTCTTGGGTAACAGTATTTTTGTATTTTTTGTGCATGCCATAGAAAGAAGTTTAAGAAATGGGCACCTCTGTCTTCTGTTTAAAAATGTTGTAGGAGCAGAAACAACACAGTCCAGAGATTTACCTGTCTACAAAACAAAGGAATGACAATCTAAGCAAAGAGACTGGTTGTGCTATTCTTAGTTATATTATAGAATGTATAATCTTAAATGAAATTTTGAAGGTTAAGGTACTGCTCTGTTTCTACTGTGGTTTCAGAACTGATTGAAAGCTATTTTAACCTGTTTTTTTGCAGTGGGTGCTTTTTTAGCTATTAGTAAAGTTTTAGCTGGAAAATAAAATAGAGAGCATGCTTTGAACTGCACCAGCATCATAGTTTTGAGTCTGTAAGATTGAGTGGCACTGACAGAATTGAGAAAGCTTAAATCCCTATGTAATGTACTTATATTTAGTGTAGAATGAGGATCAGATACAATGTCTCTAATAGGAAGGTGAAACATCAGGTAAATATTTGTTGTTTTGAACAGTATGTTAACATTTATGACATAATGTTATGTTTTTAGAAGCCTGTCACTTACACCATCTGAGATGAAAGGAGGTATGCTTGAAGAAGAGTTTATTTTCCTGCCCAATCAACAAGAGAAGTCACCCTTCTATGTTGCTTAATAAAGACCAGTACTTTGTTCAAGTTCCTCTGGAAAACGTGAAGTTCTAAATAATTATTTTAATATAGCATTTTTCACTAGTAACAGACGAGTTTAACTTACTTTGTCATCTTCAAATTGTCTTTTGTCTTTTTTATGCACCTATATTTTGCATGACCAGTGTTGTAATAAGAAAGAAAATACTAGATTAGGGAGACAATTAGCTTGAGGAAATTGGTTTTATTTAATGAAATGATGTTTTGTTATTGTTTGTTGACTATAGTAAAGTCAAATATTTTGCAATGACTGAAGAGAATCCAGTGCAGAATTCCAGTCACATAGTCTATAATATAAGAACAAAGGGACTTGGTAATGCTGCTAATGCTGCTAAAGGTTCTTTCCAGATATCTTTTTCTTTTTACATTTGAAAATAATTAAGAATAAATTTAGTGAATCACAATATTACAGCCTTTAATCATAAGCATGCCTTCTGATGCAGACATGGGTGAATGACAATAAAAAAAACCCACTTCTTTGTAATGAATCATTATCATTTCATGGGAAAAAATTATTTGTTCAACCTTGAATGATATCATAGCATCTAGATAAACAGCTAGATTTGGATGATGTTTTACTTTGTGGCATCACTCAGGGTTGTATCATCGAATATAAACTCTTGAAAGAAAAGACCCAAGAAAATTACAAAAGGCAAGATTAAAACACAGCCATTGTTCTCTGGCTTAAGATCACAAAAGGGAGGAAATTCATAGTTAAGGATCCAAACCTCAAGTATCTGAGCACAATGCAGTGCCAGCCTTAATTTTACATAACCATACCCTGTTATATGTAGACACTGGTGGTTTGATCCTGAATGAGGAGTTGTATTGCTCTTAGCAGCTGAAACCAGAACAATAATTTTATTTTAATGCTTGGCTTTGTTCGGTGAATAGGCTTTTTGAATCAGTTGTAATTGTTTTCTTTATGTTTTCTTGCCAATTGAAATAAAACAAATCCTAATAAATAGGTTTTTTGGGTTTGGTTTTTTTTTTTTTTTTTTTAAAAAGTTATCCTTAAAACTCTGCTACATAGCATTTTGCTAAAATGGAAATGGGAAATTGTGAAGAAAAGCCAGTGTCATACTTGGATTTCAGGAATGTTGAAACTTTTGTAGCAAGTTATAATGTCTATAATCTTGCAGAAGCTTGCTTTAAAAAAAACTAACCCGAACACTTAACTGATGAAGGAAGTAGTTAATAGTACTTTTAACACAGAATGATGAAAGTAGTACAGAGTTTTTAAAGTATCTGCAATTAATTGAACTTCTACTTTTGTTCTACTTTTCTTAAAAAGTTTTACTGCCCCCAGTTCTCAGAAATTGTAATGAGGGTAGCAGAAACTGCTTTAAAGAATGCTGGACTGTGGATGCAAAATGGAGAGGAGAATAGGCAATAACACAGAATCTTATCTTGACGTTTTAGCCTAAGGACTTTGCTTCAAGGATTCCAAAGGGAAAGATTAGCAATTTCCTGTCAAGACAGGGAAAGGCCTTCTGCACTTTAAAAGCCAGAAGTGACCTGCCAAGCAGTTAAAGAATAAAAGCTAGTGAAATAAAATAAAATAAAATAAAAGCTTCACTGACAAGGTGAAGCTGACTTGAGAGAGGACTGGTTGTAGTTTTCTCAAGAGTCATTTTAATTCTGTCACCATAGCAAGAAGCCACAGCAGTATTTAAGTGACTTGCACCCTTTTTGACTTTCTTTCAGGTTTGGAAAGATTCACTGGAGTAGAGCTGGGAGTTGAAGAGCCAAGAGCCTAAAATACTGTAGTCTTTTTGCAACAGGTGGAGCTCGAGTCAGTTTTCAATGGTAGTCTATATCTTCTCTTGAGTAGAAATTACTAAAGGTGTAGGAAATTCACATTGCAGATATACTAGTCTCTTAGGTGCTTCAGTGAAATGGAAAGGGCCCTGACTCACAGTCTGAAAAATTACAGTCCATGAGATGAGAGAGCTGAAGTGTTCTGTGATAAATCTTTTGCTCATCAGTATAACTGTGGATATCACTAAAAAGATTTACACATGAAAAAGAAAAAGTATGGAGACATAGGGACAAAGAGAACTGCTTTATTAATATGTTATTATGAATATTAATATGTGCTACACTGAGCAGCATGGATAATAGCTGTGTAGAATGATAGTATTATGGTAGACCCACAGTGCAGTTCAACCATTAAAATGTTGCCTCAGAGAATTGCTGAATGTTGGGTTTTCATGTCTGGGATTCAGTAGCTCCCTTCTCTCTTCTAGTTCTGTAATCTCTTTAATGATACATTGATAGGGATTGTCTCTTACTGAAGAGAAACTACCCCCTTTTTGATGTCAATGCCCATCCTTGGATTCTTCAAATATTCTCTGACATATTATATGATGCTCTGTCTGTGAGAATGTCTCTGAGTTCCAGGGCTGGGGATTTCCCTCTGATTTTCTGATGCAATATCTTTCACTTATATTATTCTTTTTTCTGTTGTTGTGACAGACCTGCGTGTTATGGAATCTCTTTCTCAGCTACTCTCTCTGTTGATTTTTTGGGGGGGGTGAATGGTAGTGGTTTGTATTTTTTTGGCATAGTTACTGTAAGGTTCTTCTACCATGAAGTGCCTACTCATAAATCCACATGCATCAGACCAGAGTCCTGTGTCTATGCTGGCACTGAGCTAAAAAGCTCTACAGGTACTTCCCTGAGATACGTCACCATATGAATTTTTCTGCAGTGTGATATGGGAAAACTTCTCATCCACAGGCCACTATACAAAAATGTTTTTAACTTAACTAATTAAACCATGTTCATGGATTTTGTAAAAGCCAGTAGCAAGGCATGGATCCAAGTTTAGATGATGATGTTTTCCATCTGTTAGCATGAATGCAACTCTCATTTTAGGAAGAGCAGATAATTCAGGGCATGACATGCAGTGAAAAGCATTTCAAGAGTAGCTCATTGCCTTTAGAAGTCAGCAGCATGTTTTTCCAGGTCTCTTGTGTAGATATAGAGACAGTTGATGCCCCATGTGATGTAGCTGCAGAATCCTTATGCATCTTCTTGTGGATCTGGCATGGCTTCCTCTCCAGCCAGGAGGACACACTCTTAGACCTTTGTAAAGAGCTTTGTGTGCCTGTGTGCAACAAGGACATAATGATGAAGGGTACACCTTCAATACCTAAACTTGCTGTCATGCTTTACTGCTGCTTTACTCTTACTTGGTTTTGGCCAGTTATTTGCTGATGCCGACAGTGTGTATTTATGTATTTCAGTGACTTCTTCAAAGCCAGAGGGTTGAAAAATAGTGATTTCTCTGAAATTACATCTGTTTTTTTTTAAGAGGAAGTGTGAGAGTTCTGCTGAAGCCACAATTTTGCCCAGCCTTCATCTAGAAAGGATAATACTTGCAAGTATTTGAGTAAAGTTGAGGTTATCCAGATAGAAGGCCCCTGAATGGGGTATGGGGGAAGAATGTGTGACAGAGAGATAATCTGAAGATCCCATCCTTTCTATTATTTTAAAATTGACTCGCAGCTTATTTTATTTCTGCCTCACATGTGGAGTCACTAAGTTTAGCTGTTTAATGGAATAGCAATTCTCAGTCACCATGCCTCCAAAAAAAAGGTAAAATGTGAGACCACCTGTCAGCAGAAACTTTTTTGTGTTCTTAACAGTATATAATTGCATGCTGTTGGTATGACTTGGCCAATTGAAGCAAAATGGCATGGTCAACCAATTTAATTGACAATAAAGTTCCTATGTGTCTCCTCATTTTAGAAACATATTAGCTTTCTGACATATCTGAGGGGGAGCAGGGATGGATTTCGTTAGGAGTATGTGTGTTCCTGTAATCTGGCTACTGGCTGTTTGTGACTCTGTCCATACCAAAAAATAAGCAGTTCTAGAGCTTGTATTTTATTTCCATCTAAAGGCCAGCTGGGCTGGGAAAACAAACTGATCTTCTGAACATTATCAAAACTTTTTTATCCAAGTTTTTTTTTTAAAGCCACATTTATCTCTGAAATTACAACACTTTTTCCTGTCCTTGTGTTTGGTTCTTGACAACCCTATGCTACTCTAGATAACAAAGGCACTTGTAATCAAGTTCTTCCCCAAAAGGTCAATATCCATATCTAACTCTTAAATCAGCTCTCACTTTTAGAACAAGTACATCATTTTTGAATCAGATGTTTGCTTATTTCTATGTAGCTAATAAAGTTTAGGAACTCCTGTGTGTGTCATTGTTCAAGTTGATGCTGGTCTGTATCCACAAAATACTTCCCTGCCAAATCTCTGTCTTGGACATCTGGCTATGGACAATTGTGTGGAAAGCACAATCTGCAGAGCAGTTAGTAGAATGACTGACAACTTGTTAGGGTTTGCAGAATTCCCATCCTAGAAATCCCATGTCCTTCTCTCCCTTTCTTATATGTTTTGATTGGAATGCTGTCCAGAAAATGTTCCAGCCCTCTCACTTTTACTATTCACTACTTCTTTTGTAGTCTAGATGGGAGCAAATATGATCCCAAGTATATGATAGTAATGCTTTTGCTTTCCTTTTCCTGACATGCCTGTGCCTTCTACCACCTCACGTGTGATCGTTGTTTTAGCACACATTAGTGACGTAACTTCTCTGTGATGTCTAAGTTTACATTCTGCTAACTGACATAAGAAGAGAAAGGGAAAACCTAACAGTGCCCTCTGAAGCTGTGTGTCTTTGTGCAAACTGTTTCTTGTGGTGGCATTTTAACAGTGTAAATGTAATAATGATCAGTGGGAATCTTTATTCCCTTCTCATTGCTGTCTAAGTTCATGATTCTTGATGTCAACAGCAGAGTAGCAGCAGGAGGTTTTCAGAAACGTCCAAGTAGGAGATGAGCACTGCTGTTCAGAGGGATGTATGCTCCTGTGCATAGGTATTATTGAAATACCTCTATGTCCCAGCCTGGTACTATTAGCAGAGTATTCATTCTGGATCCCATTTTACAAGTACTTGCAGCAGCTTAGAAAGCTCATGAATATTCTTGGGGTTCACATTTGGTACACATTCTGCAATCTGGTGAAAACCAGGACAAATATGAAGTCAGTTATCACAGAATCATGGAATGGCTTGGGTTGGAAGGGACCTTAAGGATCTTTAAGTTCCAACCTGCTTCCCATGGGCAGGAACACTTTCCACTAGAAGTTGAAATAATCTGACTTGGCCTTGATACTTCTTCAGAGTTTCTTATAAAGGAACAGAAATTGTCTAGTCTAAACCTTGACTCTACTACCTACTCTCAGGGTAGGCAATCCTATGCCACCATGGACTTCCTGTTATTTATTCTGTTTCCTCAGGTTTTAAGTCCAAAAAGATTTTTAGTGTGTTTTAAACTTCCGTGAGGGAAGGCCATCCTATTTTTTTATACATTTGAAACTCAGAGTCTTCTTTGTATGTGAAAGGAATACAAATCTTACTCTATAGGGTTTTCATTTTCATCTGGAAGCTGAAGTCCAGTGCACAACCATATGCCTCACTCATTTTAGTTGATTTTGCATTCTTTATGGCAGCTTAAGTTTGCTTTGTTTGCTTACTTGGTGTATTTTGTTTTAACTTGTGCAGATTTTGAAAAGAAAAAGACAGATCAAGTAGCTGGAGAAATATATTCTTTGTCTCCAAAGTCTTATGCTTCAGTACGTAACTCAGTGTTGTGAAAATTGGTATGCCTGCCTCCCTGCATAATTTTCTCTAGCAGCCATCCTTCTCTCTTGTAAGCACTGCTTTGTCAATGTGTTATAAAATGCCCAAGCTTTGTAACTGAAAGGAAATGTATATTGGAAGGAAATCCCACTGTTATTGAAACTGTCTCTGTACTAATTAGTATAACCATTTAAATGTATTTTGTTACTCTTCTCTATGTATTATTTTTTGATACTGTTAAAGGGAAGATCTAAAACATCCCTATGCTTTCACTGGCCTGCTGTGGGGAGGAAAAGTGAGTGGCCTTATAAATCCATGCACCTCTTCTCCTTATTTGCTCCTTCTTCCTCCTCCCCAAGTGAAGGCAATCAGATATCAGCTTCATATAATCTAGGGGCAAGAACTTTTTTTCTGTGAAAGGTCATTTCATAGCCAGCTTCAGGGAACAGTGGGCAGGCAGCACTTCAGGCTGTCGTCAGGGGTGCAAGAACAGGCCAAGCTTCTGCCAGCAGCCCATTTTAGTCCTTCCCAGTACAATGGCAGGTCTGTGTGCTGGGCTTTCTGCTGCCTGTTTGATGCCAACCCCAGTGTCACCAGAAGGCCATCTGGATCATTAAGAGACCGCCCTTTGACTTCGCCAATGTGACAAAGAGGGAGGCAAAGCATGATGAAGGTCAGGTGCCAGGCTGCTCCTCCAGACTTGCTGGCACCATCCCTTGGCCATAGCCATACTGGGGCCCTCGGCAGCTGGGAACATTTCTGTGACAAGACTCATTTGCTCTTTATGAGATGTTCTCTCTTACAGGAGATCTTTGCTGTTTGCATGTAGACTGTAATGTGACTGTGCTGTGGTGTTTGGATTGCAGTAGCTGGACAGTGTTGAACTTATTTGGCTACATGTAACTAATTAAATTTAACATTATGCTGTGTATATTTGCTTTGGGTCACTTTCTCTAAACTATCTTTTATAAAAATGTGTGAAAAAATGATGTTTTGCTAAAGACTCCAGCAGAAGCAGTGTGTGTTCATGCTCATTTGTAAGTTGATTGACATGCAGTGATGCTGTTAGTGTTTTGTCCTGCTATAAAGAAGGCTCTTCAAAAATCTAAGTTTAATAAGAATTTGTGAGTTTCCTGACAGCCGGTCAAGAGAGAAGAGCAAGGAAACAAATTAGGACTAATGCTGATGAAAATCAGCAGAAGCACCAATAAGGGCGTAACAGGAGTGCAAAATTGGCTGTATAAAATGTAACACTTTCATAACTTAAACAGTTTATGGCAATTATCTGTGGCAAAAAATGCAGTCGTTTTGCATTTTTCCTGATGTCACAGTGTTTGGCAGAGGTACGTATAATCCTTAACCTTTGAATTCACCACTTTGGTTTACAATTGGGCTGTTCTTTAGGAAGGTGAAAAGTAAGGGTTTAGATTGACAGTAAAAGTAAATTTGCTGGCCATGCCAAGAAATTGAAACCCTGTGGTACTGGGTCGTCTTCCGAGTCAGAATCCTGCCCTAAATAAGCTCAGACTCCTATGAATCTCTTATGATTAAATCAGCATCATCCTTTGGGTGTCCATACTGCCATGTTGAGAAACTGGCTGCCCCTCAGCCATCCAGAACAACAACAAAAAATATTATGGCAGCATAAAGTAAGATGAAACGTCAAAATAGATGTAACAATTAATGAGAACGAAGAGTTTGTTAAAGAACAACGTGAGTATCTGAATGAAAACTTGAGAGTTTTTTCCTTTCAAATCAGAAGGGGGAAAATGTGGGATCAATTTTGAAAACTAGAATTTTCAACTTCTCTTGTTTTATCTCCTCCTGTTGTTTTTTCACACAGTTTTACTGGCATACCTGTGTTCATCCCATTTTGGGGCTACAAGGGTTGCATTGCAAGGAGATTTTGTACAAAGATGGATGTTAGAATGTAATTTTAGGGAGCAATAATAGAAGCACACTTATACTGTGTTGATTCTTCAGAGCGTGTTCTTTTGTAAAGGATAATAATGTTTGTTGTGCAAAAGTCCTTCTCAAGCTGTAGACATGAAGATCTGTGATAAAAACCAATATTGTAGCTACCACTACGCAGATTTCCTCAGCTCTTTGTCAGTAGATAATTTGACTAATAGAAATTAGGTAATAGAATGAAATTGGTTAAATATTGGCCAGGAAAATAGTAAGTTGACAAAAGGCATAATATTTTGGTTTCTAACTGTAGTAATTTTCAAAATTTAAAAATTTAAATAATGCTAAATTTTACGAAGCTAGAATTTTGATTCCAGTAATGTGATATTAAATTTCAATATTTTTCAGAATAATGGAGATGGTTAAAAAAAGTACTGGGGAAAACAGAAATCTGAATTTTATACATTTAAGGAATCCTAATAGAACTTTACAGGAAAATTAAGAGGAGGTGAGGTTCTGACCCTTTTACCTTTTTTTAGACATACTTAGGTGAGCCACTCATCAAATTTTTTTTTTTTTTTTAATGGGGGGGGAGGGGAGGGTGTTTATTTGGTTTGGGTTTGTTTGTTTGTTTTGTTTTTTGGATCTCACCAACACTATTCTTATGGCCTGGCAATGAATTTTTGGCATACATTCAGAACTTTAAATAATGTGCATCCTAGAAGTCTGGCCAGTTCAATATTTAAGTCCTTGATTAGAGATAAATTAGTGTTTTAAACTAAAACAGACTACATACAAGAAACCTTACTGAGTCTGACTTGAAACCACAAATCAAGGATACTGAAGAGTCAAGGCTGAAATATTTGAAATCCATCCTTATTTCACTGTACTTTGTTTACTGAGGAGTAGATAGGGTCACGTAATATTTATTGAGAAATTTACTGAAAAAAAGGTGTAAAATAGGGCAAAACCACATTAACAGGACAGAGTGGAGTTTTGCTCTGTGCAGCAAAATGACAGTTTTCAAACAGGACTGCTGTTTATTTGAAGTTATGGAAGTACCAAATTGTGAAATCTGGCCAATTGTGCACCCTGTAATTGTGTCATCATTGGTATTTTTTTCTGATTTTCACCAGCATCATTGCTGAATTGATTCTTTGCTCTTCTCTGTTGACTGGTTGTTAAGAAACAAATTATTTCACTTAGTTTTTTGAAGAGTCTTCTTTATAGCAGGACACTTAAGTTATTGAGACCTTTAAGTTCATAGCACTGCTTGCCCAGACTGAGGCCTTGTTTGCCTGCACTGGGTCATCTGCAGCTTGGAATGCCAGACTGATTGTGAGACTCAGTATGGTCCCTGACTCAGTGTAAGTCACCAAACAGGTAGTCAGTATTACAAAACTCACCTTTCGAAATTGTACTGCTACAACACTTAATGTCAAGAGTAGAGAGGGAGAAGGGACAGAAATAGTGACACAAATCCCGCTCTGATGAGTTCTACTAAAAACAGAAATAAGACCTCATTTAGAACTACATTCTAAATAGCATTTTTAAAACCTCATATTTGAGCACTCAGATTTTCCAGACAGCTATAGCTTATGATTAATGGAAGATGTAAGAAATATATGTCATTTCTGCATCACTAATGCCTGGAGGCCTGTAGCAGGATCAAACTGGTCCTGTGTGTTGTTTTTCGAAAGAAATGTTTTCATCACATTCTTTTACTTTAAAAGTGAAACAAAAATACAATGCTTACGATCCCAAAATTGGAAGAAATTGTGTGAACTATTGTGTGAGAAGGAAAAAGAACAAGGAAACATAGCTTGGATTCAGGCTTTTGAGACAGTATAAATGTTGAGAAAAATATTGTTTAAAAACTGGCTCTGCAGTGCCCTTTAAAACCAGTAAGCGTCTATTTTAATTCCCATATAAGTAGTAACTGGCTGCTGTCTGTATATATACTTAAATGTTGCTTGCTGTATAAGACCTTGTTTGCTTAATTTCAACCTAACTGAATTTTTATGGCTGTGCTATAAACCTCTCAAAAATAGTGGCTTAAATGGAAATGCTGACACAACATTAATTACACTGGCTCCAGTGTGATACTGTGATTAAAGTTTATTTATTTTGTGTGTGCGTCTGTGTGTGTGTAATTTCATTGTTGAAGAACTAATGGAAAACTAATGTGGCAATGGAGAATGTGATTCTGTGCCTGATATTTTTCAACAGCAAGAAACCGTTTAAATGCCAGTTTACAGTACCAGATAATTTAGGTTTAATTGAGGTATAGTTTAGGTATTTAAAATTTTAGAAATTTGGGAAAGTGACAAGTTTCCCACTTTAAAGCTGTTCACTGTTCTTCCAGGAGTTTTTAAATGTCTTTTTGGGTGGTGAGGCTAAATGTGTATTGCATTAGAAAATGAAGTAAATGGTTTCATTTCCTTGGTAGCATATGTTCTTTGAGATATTCTGGAGGAAAGTCTTGTCTGAAAGTATGAGGGTATGCAATCCAAAGTTAAAAGCTATTACTATTGAATATGAAGTAACAAATGCAAAAGTCTGTTCGGTAAATAGTTTGCCCAACTGTTACTTTCAGATTACAGACCTATGTGTTGCATCTAGTCAACTGAGAAATGAACTGTGCAAATTAAAGTGAGATGATGAAAAGTGAGGGAGAGAAAGATCCTGTCTCCAACCTGTTTCTTAGGACAGTGAGCTGGGAGAAGCCTTGGTTTCAGTCTGTTTCCAGCAGTTTATAATTCTCATATTAGGCAACAACTGGATAAAAACATGACATGGTCTAGAGAGCATTTTAAGCTGTTCTGTTTCCTGAAGGAGTGTTGAGAGTAATACTCTATATTGCCAAATACAGATATCTCTATTTGATGCTGTGATTTTGTGTAAACTTTGCTGCCCCTTTCAGGAAGGTGCATTCAGAGCACTTTTAGTTGGTTATTCAGCTTTGCTTGTGGATCAGTTAGACAACATCAATTTTTTCTGGATTCACACATATATGGAACTTGAAGGCTGATCAGGGAAATTGTCTAATGAGTTGTAGGTTCTGTAGAAGTGAATTGTATCCCTGGCTGGTAGTCTGCGGTGTGCCTTCCTTGACATCAGTGCCGGTGTTCTGCCTCATCTCAGGGACCAAAGTAATCATTCCCACTCTTGCCATAAATGCCTTTCCTAGAAGCTCATGGCATCCAGTCAAACTTTTTTTTTTTGGCAAGAGAATTTTTGCAGATATTGGTAATGCTAATCTGTCTGGTAGACTGACAGCTGTGAAGTTTCAAGGTAGCATGTCCTGCAACATGACATGAGAATGATAGACAAGTAATGTAGATTGAAAAGATCAGAGAGGAAAAGTGAAATCTTTGTGTGGAATGCCCTTCTTCAGTTTGCTCGGTGAGAACATTCAGCATTCATTAATCCAGTCCATGAAATTTACATTTTTTTATTTTTACTGTTTGCTTTCACTGGAAGAGAGTGCAAAGTAGGCAAATAGTTTCAAAGTGTGTGGTCTTTATGGTTTATATGTATTGCTCCGAACTACCACTGACCAAACTTCTTGGTCTTGTTCCCATTTGTTACAGTAATTAAATATTAAGTTGTTATGAAAGAATTGTGCCGTTCCCTTGAAAGAAAAAAGAATGTGACTCCTCCATGGTTCTGTGGCACAGCTGATGTTTTATTCAAACTAACGTGTAAAGGTAGAGAAATTATGTGTGAAGTTTATTCCATCTGGAAGGAATGTAATGATTCTGGATCTAAAACAAAACTGGGAATCTCCTACACTGTAGTTCATTAGGTTGGTTTGGAGAGAAAAAATCAATATATACTGCAGATACATCTGGTTGGAAGTACAAGGTAGCCTCTGCAGGTCAGTCATTCCTGAATACATCACCTTCTTATTGTAGCCTTTAATCTGCATGAAGACTAGATAATGCTTGTCCTTAAATGACCTTTACATTGAATTGAGGATTATACCATTACTACCATGGAAGTACTTCAAGCTTGTAAAGGAAGACCTGTATATGGTCGCCTAGTGCCTCACTGATCTGGAAATGAGAAAATAGAGGGAAGAGTGACATTTGGAAAGCAATCTCTTAAAAATTTTTAACTATATGTTTCAAAGCTTTGTTTGAAAATACTGGCTTGGCTTTGGTGTTATGTTTAAGACTTCACAAGAAGGTGTCTTTGAGATGATGAAAAGTGAGGCTGATCCCAGCTGGTCCCAAAGTTTCATTCAGCCTCCACATGAAACTGCTGACTCCTATGTCATCCTTGGGAGGGAGCTCAGAGGAGTGTTCTGCCATAATGCCTTTAGAGAGAGCTGCCTGTTGTGCTGACCAACATGTAACTTACAGAAATACTGCATCTAGCCTTTATACAAGGATACCATCATTCCAAAATCTTAAGCAAGCTGTTTGATGATGCCAGTTGAAGCAATCAGCCTCTTGCTCTGTAAGACCAAGAGAAGTTAGAATGCATGCAAAAATTTAAGTCGCTTATATCCTGCTTCAAAAGTCACCAATACAGTACTGACTATCCCAAAACCTGCAATTGTTCCCCTCATGATTCATTGTTGGATGCTTTTAGGAATGCTGCTATTCAAATTTATGAATCAAAAGGCAGCACTGTCTTGAAAGATACTTCAAATCCAAGGGTATCTAACATCAGGTATTCCCAATGAAAAGGGATTTTAAGTATCTCTACAGATCCTAATTGTTATTCACACTGGAATATGAGATAAGAAAACTCATAAATATGAGTAATATATCATTTTTACCATACTTGATGTAGTACAAATGTTCTGCTAAGGGGACATCTGAAAACTTTCAAATATTTCAACCAATAATAGCCATTATCAGTAAACAGGCCAATATGGTAACTGGTAATGAAAATAATCACTTTTTCAGATAATTAACATGTCCTTTTAACCTCTCCTAAATATGGAATAATCCTACAATTGGAAAGAGCCAATGCTTTGTTCTGTTGGTCTCTCCAAGTATTGTTTGGCCTCCAAAATCTGTGGAATGTACAAAATGGAGAAGAGTGGTTGATACGCAATCCACCAAGATACACACCACCAAGAAGGTGGTCCTGCTGCCATTCAGAGAGACTGTGACAAGCTGGAGAGTCAGGCCATCAAGGACGTAATGGAATTCATCAAAGGGAAGTATGAAGTCCTGCACATGATAGGAAATAATCCCATGCATCAGAACAGACTGAGGCTGACCTGCTGGAAAGGAGCTTTGCTCAAAAAGACCTGGAGGTCTTGGTGAACAAAAAATGGAACGTGAGCCAGCAATGTGTCCCTGTGACAGAAATTGTTCTGGTCTGTATTAGGAGGAAAATTGTCAACAGGTCAAAAGAGGTGATCCTTCCCTCTGCTTAGAACCTCGGAGGATGAATAACCCTTCAATCCAGTTATGGGTCCAGAATGGGGTCTAATTCTGGGGTTTTGGGACAAGGACTTGCTCATACTGAATCAAGTCCAGTGAAGGGCCAAAAAAATAATTAAGGTCTTGAAGCATCTTTCATATGAGGAGAGATATGGGACTGTTTAGCCTAAAGGGTCACAGAGAAGGCTCAAGTAGATCTTATGAATGTGTATAAATACCTGATGAAGGGGAATTGACCATTACCATACACAACTGCCAATGTTCTGGTTTTTTTTTGATTTCTGTGTTTTGGGCTCAAATACTGAAAACTGACCTGGACTTCTGATAATTTTATTGGAATTGCCATTTCTTTCGACTATTCCCTTATATTTTCAAGGTTTTTTTGTGGAATCAACATGCAAATTGAAACACATGTGAAGATGTTTGTGTATGATTGATGATTGCTATAGAACATATAGATTTAAAATCCATAAAGCAGGCAATAAATAAAAATATTAATGGTCTTTCATTATTGCCTTCAAAGCTGGCAAATTTTGAAAGGCTACTGACTTAGAGCAGTGAAAAAAAGACTTTTTTTGCCTCATTATCTCAGCAAATCTTTGCTAAGTGGAAATAACTTAGGTTAAGCTTGGCCTGCATCTTTATTCTGTAGTCTGCGTAACATATCTGGATTTGGAGAATACTTGTAAACCACATAAAACATTCCTGAAGGTGGACAAACATGCCATGTGTTTAGGGAGATCTAAGTATTTTAATATGCAAAGTATCTCAGGTATATACTCTCTAGGATCAAATTTGGAAAAATGCTGAATCTTAATAAGGTCTTGTAACATCCATTTGACAGGGTGAGGTGGTGATGCATGCACACTGGTCCTTGAGATCCGCCTTTGAACATGCATATATTGATGTCATGTTATTTTCTTGAATAACCCTCAAGTTTTTGCACCACACTAAAAAAGCTTTTAAATGCTCACAAATCTTTCTCTGTCTTTTCCATGAATAAGATGTCAAATAATTTTTTTCTTGATACTTGTTTCTTGTCTTCACCAAATGATGTGCTGTGGCTCAGGATACCTCATAGGAGTGGCGGGTTAACTTGTGATTTACTCTGAAGAATCTTATCAGAAGACCTCGTTCTTCTGAAAAAAAGAGAAGGGAAAAAGGACTTTTGCCTCGTGTGTAGTGCCTTTTATTGTGCTAATGTGAAATGATTTGATGTGATGGACAGCAGTTTATCAAAACAAAATCTCATTAAAATCTGTCTGCACTTTGCCCTTACTCTCCTTTGTATAATAATATTGGGAAGCTTTCTGTGACCAGACGGTAACCTGTGGTAACCTGTAATGTGTGTACATTTATGGGTGATGAATAAAACCATTGTCACTCTTAAATGCTGGCATCAATATTGTGCTAGTAACATTTGGAAGTTTCTGCTTTATCAGCAGCAATGACTGGCAAATAATCAGCTGTTTTGTAATGGGAAGCTTAAAATAGCAGCTGAAGACATTTGAGTTAAGTTTCATGGAAAGAGACACTGCTGCATTTATTATTATACCATTTTTGTTGTGTAAGGATGACATGATTGTTATTTTAGCTTTTTAGACATACAGTGCAATTAGGAATAATCAGTTTTCCCACACATTCCACAAAGCAACTGAAGCACACATGCAAATAACCAGGCCCTTAAATTTAGAATGACTTCCGCTGCTGCGTGGGCAGCCAGTGGGTACAGATGCAGGTTTCACAGTGGTATGCAGCTATTGTGTGATTGCAGCCTTCTTACAGAGATGTGTGTCTCAACATAAGTTCCTGATAAATGATAAACTCTCCAAGATTTGCCTGTACTACCAATATAAATTAATTTTGGAGTGCTGAGGAGGGGGATTTGGACATATGACATATATGGTAGGTTTTGTCAGCTGTAGCAAGCATCCAGACTAGAAGTTTAAAAGAATGTACAAAAGAATTCTGATTTGCGTTTATAGGAAGTAGTTGGTGGTTGCACCAATAAAAATTATACTGTGTTATATATGCATACTGATACATACAATGTTTGACCCATAATTTGTGTAACTCACATGAGGCTAGTTTTAGAACTCTTAACATCAGTAAAGAAAAATCAAGATTTGGGCAGGGTGTTCAGAAAACAGATTTTGCGTGTAAGGTAGTAAGTTTATATTGACAGTTTTAATTCATAATTATTCCCACTAAAGGCCACTTACTGAGAGGAAGAGTCTTACATATTCTTTTACCAGGCTCTGCCATTATTTTTCTAGACAGAGGTCTTTATGAACAGATTTAGCTAACAAATTTTTATGTGTTCCCATTCAAATATTTTTTTTGCATTACTTTCTCCAGTTTTTTTTCTGTGCTTACTGCTCTTCTCAATGTGAATGTGTGCTACCTTTATATTGTGTATCTTACTAAATTTTTACTGTATTGGGTCCAAGTCAGTGGTACTTTCTTGCATGCTTGGGACTAATTGTTTGCTGAATTTTATCTTTGCTTGCTGTCTTAGATTGAATTACTTAATTAAATTTATGAAAAATAATTTGCTAAACCTTATAACTAGACAATGCTATTTACCATGAAATGAAACATAGAAAGAGCAACCAGGTGATGTTTTAACTATGATGTACACTTACCTGCATTTCAGAGGACGCAATTTTAAAACTTAGGTTGTACCAGATGGTAAAACAGTCTTAGTGAACATATTTGTGTCTATATGAAAGGTCGTGAGTTGAGATAGCATATTGCTCTCTGTCAAGAAGAATAACCCACAGTAGCATGAGAAGAATTTTGATTATTGAAGTGTTTCTATCCCAGGACTTCTATCTGTGTGTTTATTTTACCAAAATTTATTGTGAAAATTCACACCTTTAAAGGAAGACATGATAGCTCATTAAAAAAAAAAAAAAAAAATTCTAAGAATGGAAGTTGAGTTTTGCTTTCTGCAAGAAAGGATTGCAAGACCTTGCCGCCATTAGTGCACCAGCCTATTACATTGGAGTCAAACAATTGGTCAAAGAATTTTTCCCAAATGTTTGCAAAAATTGGGCTGATACTATGTATGACTGAAACTGCCATTATACAGCTTTGTATAAGAGAGGTGTGGAAAAAATAGGAATTGCGTTATCCTATTTTAGAAGATGCCCTAACACAATGGTAAAAATTGAGGATGTTGCCAATTACAGATTTTCTTTTTTCCAGTGAAAATCTAAGTGAGATGGTTTAGACTGAAATGAAAAATGTTATTTCCTATCCAGTTCAATGTTGTGTTCACCATTAAATGTGCCACTCTGGCCACTGTAATGAAGTCAAAAGTAAAAATGACATCTTTAAAGCTGGAAAAGAAGTCCCATTTCCTCCATGAGCTCTATATTGAGAGCACTGACCAAGGAGGTAGCCTTATCTCCAGCTGAAGAGCTGTAAAGATGCAGTCTATCCCTTTAATTCCCATGTGAATTCCTAATTTGTAGTTACTATTGGCCATTATTTTTTGGTGTGTTTGGTCAGGATCTGTGACATCAGTGCATCTGTCTGCTCTGATTCAGGCTAAGAGAGAAATCAAATAAATACCTCCTGGCAAGTAAACATTATCATGATGATCCTTCTCAGTCCTGTGAATGTGGGACACATTAAGTTTCAGGGTGGCTCATGATATGTATTTAGCAAGTAAACTGTTAACCAAGATAACTTCTCAACTCTAGGAAAAGAATTTCAAAAAAGGCCTCATGACTTTGAGTCACTTTGATAGAATAAGAGACTGGGTCTGAATGGAAATGTTTAAGGAAGTAATAGAAACATTATTTACAAAGTTTTGCTTCAAAGGTGTGATAATATTTTACAGTTTAGTTACAGCTTATCACCTATCTTTGTTCTTCCAGGCTTTTAAGACCAAGGATGACTACATCGTGGTGGGAGCTGGAAATGATCATCAGTTTGTCACTGTGTGCAAGGTGTGTTAGGCAAGAGTACAGACATATGTAATAGTTTCCATTCTCACTAGGAAAATTAAGATGCTGATTATTCTTTGGGCTCTCATGTTTTGTTTTGTTTTTTGTATGGAAATAAGTGGTGAGTATAAATTTGAACCCTGCAGCTCTGGATGATCATCTAAGGGTCTGATATGGGGTCTGTGTTTTGACCCTGAATTCAGAACACACCAGTTCTAAAACTTGTGAGTACTGAGCCCCTTTTGAAGTCTGTGCACATCTGATCAACTAAAACAAAAAAATGAACAACCTAACAACCTTCCAGTTTTGGAATGGTGAATGTCACATAAGTCACACTGGCGCCTTCTTGAGGAAGAAATGTGACACTGTTTCTCCATAAAATACATGATAAAGTATTAACAAGGCAGCGTTAGAGGATCGTTTGTTGTTCTGCCACTTGAATCAGTACCCAAGCACATTGTCCTTTTGAGCACTTACCAGGTGCTGATCTGTGCTCACTGAGAAATTTGTGGACTTAGAAAAGAAATGTTATAAGACTCTGGGCTGATTTTGCAGTGGTGCAGAGATATGATGTTGAAGAACAATCTTTTAAAAAAATTGTTCTAAAAAAAATGTATCAACTTTCCAAATAAAAGACCCCAGTAACATGTAAGATGGGATAAGACAATTTTTGCTTATAGTATTAGACAACATTTTTAAAAATTACAGTTCTAGCTATTTTGGCCACTGTGTTTTTTCTCTAGGAACTACTTAACATAAATTAATGACACTTAGGAAACTGAGCATTTTTTCCCTCCATTTGTTAATGGAGAAATATTTGTTCATGGAGAAATATTTCACATTTCTGTGGAAGTTCACCACTAATAACTGGAATATGTGGTAAGAGGACACTGCTGTTTTGATTCTCTTTTAGTACAGTTTGGGGTATGTATCATCACCTCATTATGTGGAGGGGCTCTGTTTTCACTTACTTGAATTGGCTCTTAACCTCTTCAAAATTTGGTCAGTAGGTCTTCTTCATAAAGGTGTCTCACCTGTACAGTTGTCATTATCTTAATATGAATCAAGACTAATAGCTGAATAAGTGTCTACCTGCCACAACTCAGTTTTATCAAAGACTTATTAACTCATAAAGGAAATCTTTCCAGAGTGTCCCAGGACATAGCTGTGAAAGTCTTCTTGGTGCTTTATCATCTAAAGTGAATAATTGTGCAGTAAGTGCTTGTCATTCCGGCATCCTTGAGTAAGACAGAGCTGAAATTCCATCTCAGTAGGTTCTGCCATCCTGATATCAGCAAGCAGGCACTAAATCTTCAGACCATGCACTTTACCTGACTTTAGGGTGCAGCTGAGAGAATTATAGTGTGCCTTGTTGCTACATATTCTCTCTGTAATCATTAAGGAGTGAATGGAACCCCAGAAGATGAAGCAAGATTTTAATGGTTGGTGTTAACCCAGAATGTATAGGATAAAAATTAAGTGAGACAAACATGAGCCTTTGTCTGCAGGCTGATTTTTGGGTTTTCTTATCCTTCTAAATATATTTTGGTGTTCCTACAATTGAAAATAAGAGGCACAGAGCATGTAAAAATGATGATTTCTTACATTTCAGAGGGATTAAAAAAGCAGAAAAAATAGTTCAAGTTTTGAGTAATTGTTATTTTTTTTCTATTCACCAGTTATCACAATTGTTTCTAAAAAGAATGCTTTTTACTCTTCTCAGGATATTGTAGGTATGGATTTGGGCTGTTGCATTGCCCAGAAATGAAATTATGAGGAAGTCAGTGGAATGCTGGAATGAATACCCATTAGAGATATGCTCTGGCTAGTCAAAGGTGATTTGGAACTTAAAACACTGCAAAGAGGGGAAGCCAGTAAAGGAAAAGAACTTTATTGCAGGAAGGGCTGCAACACTCTAGTGAACTTTAGTAAATACAGAGACAACTAATTCAAACACTGGAATTGCTATTAGAAAATCTTTCTGAGCTGAGCTGGTGCTGAAAATAAAGGCTTTATGGAAGTTGTTGCCCTGAAGACACATACTCTAGAGATGTAACAGCTGGCTCAAGCTGTAAACAATTGCAAACATTCTGCTTCAACTGTGTCTTTTCAGGCAAGCAGAAAGAAAAATCTGGAATAATTCACTGTGATATTTTCAAAATCAATGACAATTAACTGTAGCTTGTTTGAGGACTTGGATAATTGTAGAAAAACTTTGTAACACTGCTGGCTGAAATGCATTTCATTGTGGTCAAGTGTTACAACAGCACATCCTGACCTGTGGCTGATTTGTTCTGTTTAGGAATACTGAGTGAGAATCTTCAGAAGACTGAAGTTCTGTGTACAGCAAGGGAGAGTGCAAACAGATTTGCTAGTGTTGCAGGACAAAACACAGAGAGTGTAAGCTCTGAGCAAGCATGTAGAACTTGAACAAGGCCTCAAATAGAGAACACCATTTTCATTACAAATGTTCACAGTGAAATAAAGAAAATAACATTGGTAACATGATGCAAAAAGATGAATGGTACATTAATGACTAACTTCTCAAGTGGTTTTTTTTGTTAGTCACAAAAAAATTGAGAAGAACATATATAGACATGAAGCTTTACACCAGATGGACATTAAGTTAAAGCTGAAATTGGTAACATTAATTAAAACAGTAGAGTGAGCAACTCCATATGATCGTTTTTCAGATAACTCATCAAATGGAGCCATAGCTTTCTGATTAATTTCTTGGTTTTTTAAGCTCACATAAGTGTTCACTATCATTTACTTTGAACAACCTGACAGGATTTTTTACAGGATTTTTTTCTAAAGCAGTGATTTTTAACTCCAAAATAGCAGTATTTAAAAAAGGAAATAATTTTAAGGGGTACAAATAATTTTGATAAACTTCCAGATAGAAAAACTTAGCTATTTTCTGATGCTAAATTTCCATAAACTACTTTATGTAAATGGAGAAGGAAAAGAAAACATGCTGTGAATTAAGTATTGATGGAAGATGCTAGATTGATGTTTTATGTTACCTTGCAAATAAAAACCTGCAGAAAAGCTTTGTATCATCGCCATTGTTCTAGCATAACTTAGAGATACCATCCTTCCATGCTTAATTTTGTCAGTACAGGTGAAAATTATGTCAAAGATGACTATCTGTTTTTAATATCTCTAAATATCTGTTGAAAGAATATCTGTTTTGCTAATGGTTTTATATCATCAACAGCTATTCGCTTGTAAAGGAAGCTGTATCCTTATTCACTCCAGTAAAGTCAGGAGTCATTTAATGATTGTGGCCTTGGTCTAAACCAGTGTCAGAGGAATTTGCAGAATGTAATGTTTGAAGCAAATATCAGTGAGATTGACACCAACTTATGTATCACTTAAATGTGGTGGTACACAGGCATATGGATTCAAGGAGCAACTGAATATGTTAACAAAAAATAAATCAATTTATGATTGCTAAATATATAGAAAACACCTTCAGCTCAGAAATGTTCTAATCAAAAGAGGACTGGAGTTTGGATGAATATTAAGAAAGTGTTGTATGTACTGGCCCTGTTCTTGAACTCTTCCAAAGCATCAGACCACAGGCAGAGATAGAATGATGGGCTATAGGAACTTCAGATTTGAGATGCTGTATTTTTTTGTAAGCCATCTTACAAATGGACCTATAAAAAAATCTAGCATGTTTAGAATGATTATAAGACTCATCGTAAGAAAAACTGAGCTTTAGTGTGTGTTAGTGAGTAAAAATACATGAAGAATATGTGACAGTCTCTTTCTTTATAAGATTCTATGCTGCCTTTCTCTGAAGCTGATGTAATTGGTGTATTTTTAGAAATCACATTTAATTATGTTTATTTATATTCTATAGAAAGTCACTGTAGAACAAGTAGGTAAATTATATTGATTTTCCACACAGCTGCTTTTTCTAATGAATACCTGTGCAAAATTCTAAGATTCATTCTGCATATATAATTTCCTTTATAGTATAATACACATTGTCTTCACATGTCGTTTAAAATTCTAATGTGGCAGTTACACATCGAAGATATATTTCTCCTTTTAGAGGCTATACCACCACTTTTCTTTATTAATTCTTTTGAAAAAAAAAAAAAAAAAAAGATAAAGAAGACCAATGGTGTTTCAATAGAAAAGTACTCTATTTCTCTATTTTTCTTTTTTTTTTTCTTTTTGACAGAGTTTACTGAAGTGGAAATAAATAATCTTAGACATATCTTTTCTTCGTCTAGCATATGAAGTACAGACATCTTTCTTATTCTGTAACATATAAGTTTATGCAGGATAACCCCACAGATCTATCCATTCCCATGTTAATAACTTACTTTTTTAGTGTTCTGTGGTAAAATTTGTCCTGGCTAATCTTGAAAGCTGTTAGCTAAGATTTGGGTTTTCAGTCTGATTTCTCTCTTTTTCCTTTACTTGTTATGAAACATTAACCAGGAGGCTTTTTACAAAAAAGGAATAATAATTAATTTTTGATTTATTTATATAAAATGATTGATAATTAGGTATTATTGGAAATCTGTGGGTTCTTTTAATCAGTAATTATTTTGTTAGCTATAAATATATATGTCTGCTGTCAAGCACATTTCTTACTTAGCTTTATTTTTTACTTAGATCCTGAATTTGCCTGAAGTTAGTAAAGATTCCAGATACAAAACTAATACACTCAGAGTCCAGAACAGAAAAGAACTTATTGATATATTATCAACCCGGTAAGTTAATTAAAAGAGAAGAGTCTACATTTAATCTGTAATGCAAATAGTGATGTATAACAAACCCTCATCATGTGAAACATTTATTTTACTCTTTTGAGATACTCTAGTTTTTATAAAAGGTATTGCAAAAGCTTTACTGATGTTAAATAGTCTGCCTTTTGCATACAGACTATAGTGTGAATTAAAGAAGCCAGATCGCAGATACAAGTTTTCAGAAACCATTTTAAACTTTTCAACATTAACTTGAATTTTAGTGAAACCAGTGCTTTCTGCTTCCCTGGGTGAATGTAGCACCTGGAAAAAGTGCTTGGAGCACCATTTGTTTTTGCTGTGGGATTTTGAATTTTTTTGGTGAGTGTTTCTGTGTCCAGGGAAGTTCCACTTGCTGCTACTTCATTACTGCTGATTCTGTATTGTGGTACTCTGTGCCACAAATTCTCCCTGGGCCATTCTTTTTAAAATCAAAAGGATATGTGTTTAATTTTCTGTTTGGGAATCATCCTAGTAAATACTTAATTTTTTTTTAAGAGAAAACTCAAAAAACCTTTTGTTTGAAAGATTAAAATAGCTTAGCTTTCTTCCTCATTCTGTTTGAGAAGTCCTTATATCTGTGGAGCACTCTTCCGTTTAATGGATAGGATGATGAATTTCTGTAATGAAAGAAAAATCTAATCTGTGTAAACCTTCACAAAGGTGTTTTTAGCAGCACCTCATACTTCTGAGGATGAGCACAAGAGGTGGTTAACAAGAAAAGTCATACTATCATGTTGACACTTGGTCAGTATTAGTCTTTGTCAGCAAATGCATAACAGTTATCACTGAGGCAATTTTACTGGGGAGGTTTAGAAGCATTAAACCAGATGTCTCACCTTTTCATTACATCCAAGAAAAAGGGTTTCAGTAGCACATCCACACCTCCCACTCTCAACCCCACATTTTTTTTTGATATTGAGAACCAGAATAATGAGCCATTAAAGAGTGTAGAGAGTTATTTTACCTCTTCTGGTTGCACTTGTGCTTTTGTCTCTGTCTTCCCTGTCTATTTTCAGATGTCCTGCCCCTGGTGAAAAAACAAAGTACCAGGTGACTTTGCATTTTTGATTAATTATGGTGCAACTGTCCTCAGTTAATTTCTGGAACTCTTCTTTACCTTCCTGTGAAAAATGGATTGTGATAGTGCTGACGAGGCCACTCTTGCTATAAGTTTTGAGCTCCTGAAAGGCCGTAAGTTGTCCTTTGACCTAGTTTTGAGCTCTTACATTCTTGATGCCTAATTTTAGTTACAAAGTTGGTTTATGTTGACTTATTACTTGGACTTCATGTAGTATGGTATTTGTCTAACGTACCCTGGTACCTTGTGAGAGGGCTATTTTGCCATCCATCGATCAGTTACTTGATAGCTTGTTGTTTCTGGTTAATTTTGGATGTTGTCATTTTCTTTCCTATGTGTGAACAAGAAGATAAAGTTCAAGGAATAGCTGTTCTTTGAATTGCCAAAATTACAATTTGTTTTTATATCTGTAGCTATTAGTTAATCAAATTACATTATTGCTCTTCTAATTGCTGCTTTATGTCTTTTTTTTTCCTCATAGTTTGTGTTCTGTTTTATTATGATTTAGGCTGAATTTCTGCATATTATGTGTGAGCATGTAAATGTATACACACTTCTGGAGTAGACATTTCTAAAGTATTCTGTTATGTCATATTATTGTGAATTCATCTGGCAATCAGTTATAAAACACAGATATAACAAACACCTTTGGTATTCTAATGGAAGTTGAATGTGTTTCCACACACATTCGATGCTAACTTTGCTTTAATTCACTAATACACAGTTTTTTGTAAAATTATATCTGGTTTATTTTTGAAGTTACGTAGTGAATTAAATGAATAGTTGCTCAGTGCTGAAAAATGTCAACCCTTGAGAAATGAAGGGAAATGACAAAATATTAATGATAGAATTTCACTGAAAAATACCTTGATTTATTCACTGATTGCTTGATTGTATTACAGCTTCCAGCACATTGCAAATATAACCCTAAGGTGCATTACTTGGACAAAAACACCTGCACATGCTTCCATTCACTCAATGTATGTGCACTGCTGTCCACCTTAAAATGAATTTGTGGTGATATGACCTGGAGCAGCTTAGAAGAAATATTCTTAGACATAGATTTTCTCAGTCTAACAAATGAAGTACAGTTGTGTGAAGTACAGTACTTTTGTTAAGATGAGCCACTCCCTTTTTTCCCAAACTTCTGCTGCCATTTTCAGTTTACACACCCTTCCTGTTTCACTAAGTCATTGGTATTTAAGCAGCATGTATAGGAGATACTTGGTACTCTCCAGTTGCTTATACATAGCACTGCTGTTGCACAATAGATATAAGCATACTTTTTTAAGCCTTTGGTGCTGTTACAATCCTTATAAACCACGGTTCCACCAGAGCCTAGAGCATGTTTCCATTGACCTATCTACTCTGTCCCCTAACCCTTATCCTTTCTGAACTGTTTCTGGAGCTATGTTTCACCTTTTCTTTTCAAGTTTTTTCTTATTTTTCAAAATGCACTACCTGCAATTAATTTCTAACTTCTAAGCATTCAGTAAGTGCAAAAAAGAGGATTCCTTACTTCATCCTCTTAAAAAAAAAAAGTTTTCCAGGCTTTGTATAGAAGTAGAAGGAGGTCCAGGCCTACTCACAGGGTCAATGACTCCCTGAAGTCTTGAACATTTAATTCATGTGTGGAGCTGAAATTTTTGAAAGCATCTGAACTCTGAATACCAAGGAGACACTTGATGGCTTTCATTTGCTAGAGTAAAAAATTGAGCAACTGAGACTCTTAGGTCACAGCTTTTTTCTAGATGTGTGCACAAAGGAAGCATTGGGACAATTGTTCAGTGTTAAGGAATGCTGGGTTTTTTAAGAAAAAGGCTCTGTCTTGGGAATTCTTGACTCAAGTGACCTCTAATTTAGACTAATAATTCTACTCACCACCTGTGGTAACCATACCAGGTTTCAAGGCAGTTAGGTAACCATGGGGATTATGCAGTACTTATAATAAATTGACCTTTAAACAGAAGACTTTTCAGATGCGTGTGAAATGGTGTATTCATCAAAGTCAGATATACTGAAGTGAGTGAGAATACAAGATAGGGATGAATGTGGCTTCAGGCATATATGTAACTTGAACAACACCTCTGAAAGGTGTGAATTGCTCCATTCATTTCAGGAAGAATTTTCTCATCCTCTTTCTTCCGACCGGAAAGAAGAGTGAAGCATTCTTGTCCTCAACTCTTTAATCCAGCTTGCTCTCTGTACATCTCAATTCCCTCCGTATGGCACAAATGAAAGGTAGAGAAGGAGAGCAAATAAGGAAGGATAAATTTACATATCCACAGAGAATGTTGAATCTCAATAAAAGTGATGGGAAGGTAAATCACTGTGGAGTGCTGTGCTGCTTCTAAGAGAGCCTGCTCTCATACTGAAGCGAGAGGAGGGATTACAGAAAACAGTTCCATCTCAAGACATGGAGTATTTTTCAGTTCCGTAGTCTATGGCGAAATGAGTAAAATGCTGCAAGGACCACTATTTCATAGGATATTCACAGGGAAGAAGGATATAGGCCTGTAGGGCATTTTGAACTTGTTTTGCTACTTGGTGGTATGTCCCTTTCCCATCTTCGGTCCTCTTTTTTCTATGCTGGTTTTTTTCCTATCCCCATCATCTTCCCTCACTTCCTACAGGCTCACTTCCCCTTCTTCATCTTATTTCCTCTTTCTCCTCCCACTACTGATGTTTGCACATCTATGCTTCAGCTAAAAAAAAAAAAAAATAAAGTTTTGGTGCCTTCTGTATCTTCCTGTCTATTTAAATTACATTTTCCCCCAATGACAAGAAAGCAGAACTCTGACCAAAGAAAATTACCTCTACCTTCCTTTCTTGTGTATGTGCCAAGAGTCAATTTAAAATGACCCTACCTGGGTGGAGGTCAGGTTCAATGGCTACCACTGAGGCCCCTGAGACTCACAGCTCATGTGAGAACTGACAGACTACAGAGCACTCTGTTTTTAAGTTTCCAGTGGAAACCTCTGGTTTGTGAGTTAGATGTACATCTAGCTCAAAAACAAAAGTTTTAATTGTTGGTCTGTTCCCCTCTACCTCCATTCCACTTTTATTTTTGCTTCCACTAGAACACAGTAATACCAGACACAATGCAGATTATGTTGTATATGTATATATATATGCATGCATATGTCAAGACACACATATGTAGAGTGCACATGAGGTTTGAGATGCATCTGTGCAAAAGCTAGTATAATACCAGTTTCAAAAGAAGCCGCTTTGGGAAAGGGGGCTTAATCTGTTGACCACCTTCTTCAAATTGCTCCAGAATGTGTATATTAATCTAATCCTACTATGCACCTCAGTAATGTAGAAACATTTTAAGACAGGGCATATTAATGTGTGCTCCAAGGTACTTTGTGAAATTAACCTGTAAATGGTGCAGAGTGTGTGGGAGTGTATGAGGGTGGGTGAAAGGTGAGTAGCAGACATGCCCTCAGCCTTTAAATTGAAGCAGTTTTGCATAAAGAACACATAAATTCAGTATGATTAGTGCTCCTGCAGCTCTAACTACATTATTGTAGACTCAGAAATGTTAGTGCTGGAAATGATTCAGAGTGGAACTTCTAATCCTAGCTCTTATGTTTTAAACCCCACATTCTTGACTGTACACTACAGCTGCAGGCTGTGTATGTAAGTGTGAGGGGAAAAGGAATGAGCAGGAAGGAAACACAGAGGAACTTGATCCTCAGTTAATAAAGTCGTTGCTAAATGGTTTCCACCTAGTAACAGAGGAGGAGGGCACCTAAAGAGGAAAGTGTATTGCAAGATGTTTAATTTGCCTGATGAGAAGCATTGTTAAATTCACACTTGTTGAGACACACCCAGTCTTTGTAAATCTCCTTCCCTATCCCAGCATTTCATTATCTAAACCAAGAGCCTTGCTGACTGAAGTCACTGTTGATAACATTACAGGAATGAGCATCTGGTTGTTTACAGCTTCAGCGAGACAGGTGTTTGAAGTTTGAAAGACAGTTGACTTCAGTGTGGCACAGCTGGTAAGGCTTATTTTCCCCAGTCACCTACCTCACCATCAGTACATAGAGGGTTGAGCTGTGTAGACATCAGCCACCAAATTGCCACATTTTGCTTTAAAATGCTTTGTTTAAAATTATTTTATGTTGACTTCTATGTATACAAATGAGAGAGATGCAAAATTTTTGGACTGAGTAAACTAATGTGTGTTTCCTGTGTTCGTTTCTTACCGTTTAATAAACTTGTAAGATTTTCTTATCCATGTGAAGTTCAAGATCCTTTCTGAAAAGAAACTTGCCGTCTCTTTTCTGATGACTTACATTTCTAACTTGAGGCTGCTGAAATCAGGGATTTTAAATGAACTTTTTGACTTGACCGTTATTAGCTCTTTAATCCCTTTGAGTTAAAAGAAAACCATCAACAAAATCAATGCAGTTTTCATCCTTCTCAATATGCTTGTGTTGATGTGTGTATACCTAGCTGATTTTTCAGTTAATTTGCACTTCTTTTGTCATAACTATTAACGTTACAGTCCTTTTTATGTACTTGAGTAAGATAGAGGAAGGTTGGAGAAAAGTAGTATGTTACTAATGTGCATAGCTTAATGTTATCTGACTATAAAAAATTATATGCTGGATTAACTACTCAGTAGACATAAGAAAGACGTTTTACAAGAGAGATGTGTTTTCCTCTGTTCTGTATGCCATTCCTCAAAAACCGTACATGGTTTTGAAGCAGCATACAAATCTTGATAGAGGAATAAGAAAGCCCATTAATCTCTGGCACAAATTTTGTGCATAAAGGTGAAAGTTTATTAATAGTTCTACAAAACCAGTAACAATATTTATAGTATGCATAAATATAAAAGAATTTTCATGGTGGATTTGTGGTACCTGCAAATCTCTGGATAGTATTTTATGTAGCTACCATTTACAATCTTCTGTACGTGATACCTTTTAGAGCAGTTGAACTATCTCTCAGCAAAACCTTTCAGTACAATCATGTTGATCTCAAATATTTTAATATTTTGTCTGTTGTGGTTTTCCCAGTGATTCACCAGTAACAGGAGAGTAGACACTAACAGAGATATTTACAGACTCTTGAGTAAATACTGTGGTATTCACTTTGAAAACACTAATTCTATATTCACTGTGGACTAAAGGATAATGATCAGTTCTTTGAATTTTCCAAACAAATATTTTCTAGGATTTCTGTTTTGTATAGTGTCTACCATAGATGCTACTGTAAGAAACTGTGCCAACACTTCTACTCATTTAACTACAATTAAAGAGGTGTTTGGTAGTGAAGAGAGAAAATATTGTAGGTATTTGGGAATGAAGAGACCGTTGATAGAATGAAATAAAACAATAACCATGATGCAGATTTGCCTTGTGCTAGAAAACACAGGAATGCTATTATGGACTTTAGCAAGAACAGAGAAGCTTTTTGTGATTGACCACATGTAAAAAGCTCTTACTAATCCTCGAGGTTGCTATTCTATCTGTATTTGGCAGCTGTCCAAATTACTTCTCTAAATTAATTGCCATAAGTTTCCTATAAAAAGTAGCAGTATTTTGCTTCAGTAGTTCTTCTAAACTTTGTGTGGAATTGGATGGATTTATCCATTAGAGAAACATGGCTGCCTTTCCACATAAGATGTAGCAAGGATTGAAGGCTTTCTAGGAAGCATAGAAAATGAAATACACACAAAGTGGATCCATTCAAGCTTTTAAAGTCTTTGTTTCATTGAAAGACAGAATATTCCTAAAAAAAGGAAGCATGTTTTACTTTAATAATTATCAGGATGAAAAACCTAGAAACACACCCAAGTACTTTTAAAATAGATGAACTCATTAAAGCCATTTCATCTAACTTGCACAAGTCAAGAAGACATTCTTTTTCTTTTTCTGTTTTACATGTAAAGATCCATTTCTTACTTTTTTTTTTTTTTTTTTTTTTAATTGGAATTTAGTAGAAAGCAGAAGGGAATATAGATCCCGCTTTTTAATAAGCAAAACTACACTTTTAGTTTATGTAAGAAAACAAGGTGTAAAACTTTTTATATTTACTTTTTGCCTTTTGGAGGTATTTTCTTATTTTGTGCTGCATTTTTTTGATGAATTTGCTGAGTGTATAGTTTAAATATAGATGTTTTTATTTAATGATGCCGGCTAGATTTACTAATTGAAGAAAAAATATATTTAATTGGATTTCTTCCAACTTCAATTATTTCAGCTTATGCCACACTTAAATATTCTTAAGATATTTTAAAGCAAGAAATGTGTTTAATGTTAAATGTTCTGGAATTGATGCCTTATTTCAATGCTGCAACTTCAGTATCTTCATGAGTGCTGTCTAATTCAGTGCAAAGGAAGCTTGGAGTACTGCTAAAAATGCAAATAAGATAGTATGGGAACTTTGACCTCTTCAGGAAGTAAGCCTCAGTTCAGGCTTTTCAGTAAATGTCCTATCAATGGGTTTGTTCTTCACTGGGATACATATCCTTCCTTTCTTGGAGGTGCTGTCAGAGAGAGCCTGAATTTGAGCTTCATACCACAAAGTAGTACAGTAGAAAGCAAATCCTTTTGAACTTCTAAAATGCTCTTAGTAATTGCAGAATGCTAAGCTACAGGCTTAAAACATTTCTGCAAATAAATCACTGGTAATCACAGGCATTTATGTAATTATATATATATATATGTAGCAGATGGAACATTTTAAAGGAAAAGGGACCCATCTGACAATACATGAAGCTGTAGTGTGAGCAGTGTTGAGCTCTCCTGCAGTCACTGAGTATCTTTGAGGTAAAGATCCTCTTGCATGTGTCATGTTTCAGAGTTTGGATGCTCTACAGTCTTGGATTCTTTTTTTTCTCCCCCTATCAGCTCAGTTTTGGAAGATGGACCATTGTTTAACCTTGTACATGTTTCAATCACATACATTTTATGTATGTATGTATATGTATAAAGAAAGTCAATAGTTTCTTTTTCTTAGCTGAAAAATATTCAAAGTAGGATATTTATAAAAAATGTAAAAACATAGGAACACATTTTTAAATGTGTTAAGAGAAAAAGGATTGGCTAGACCTTCTAAATTCCTGCTGACAGAGCTTTCATTTTCAGGAGAAAATGTTAATCTTCTACTTCTTGGAAGTTTTTGCTGCTAGTCGTCTCTTGTTATTTTGGAGTGTCCAGCATGTTGTTAATGGATACTTAGCAACCTAAACATCAACCCTTCACTTTACTTAGAGGTTATGGTATTTATTTTGTTGGAACCCTGGAGGCTGAAAATTTCAGGCTTTCTGTGTTAAAAGGTGCTGACCCTCAAGCAAGCACATTTGACTTGAGACCTTAGAACAGGCTCTCAAGATTGAGTGATAGCATGGGGGTTGTGGGTGTGTAGTCTGAATACTACTGTGTGATCTCAGGGTGAAAAACTTAGATTTAAGATTTTGGTATATAGTAATACATGTGAGTTAAGATGGAGGATTTTGGGCATTGTCTAAGTCCTTCTTAACGTTCTTCATGGGTTTGGGTGGTTTTCTGTAACTGAGTGAAAAAGGTCCACATTGTGGTCCTTGGGTGGTCATTATTGGGTCAAAAACATAAATAGTATAGGTGTCACCTCATTATTGGGTAATTATCACTTAAATAACCTTGCAGTTAGAAACACTTCATTTTACCTCGTTTCTCTAACTTGCTAGTTAGAGCTCACAGCTTATGAGTCTGTATATAGATAAACATCCAAGTAAATGTGTAAATGTGTAAATAAACATCCAAGTCAAAACTTGAAACCTACTTTTCCCATGTATTATTCATCCCGACCTTGGCAAGGAAAAAAGGAAGCCAGAACCTTCACATTATTTGTCTAAGTATTATCACAAACTGTGTTTAATTGGGGAAATATTACATACAGATTGGTAAGAAAAAAATTAAATTGAAGTTTGCACAGCTGACATCAGAGATAAAAAGTAACATTTTTTATCTATGCTTTATCTTTTATCAGCTTTTGAAACAGTGTTTCTCCCTTAATGATGTACAGCAGATGTTTCAATATATAAAACAGTTGCATGAGCAAAATAGTTGCACACCGTTTCTCTCAAAATCTGAATATTAGACCTTTATTGGCAGTGGTTGGTTTTTGTTTTAAACTTTTTGCTTAACAATATTCCCTCAAAAGTCTCTCTTTTACACAAATAAATGTTAAATTTATTTATGTAAAAGCTATTGTACATCAGAGTTAGATACAGAGTTTCAATTTTAAGAGGAAATGCTGTGTCTGTCCCTTGAGGATTATAGACAATCTCTTCTTTTCTACAAAATTGCGTTGTTTGGTGTTTTTCTGTTAGTAAGGAAAAACCTAAGCACAAACGAAAATTGTAGAAATTCATATAGAATCATGGAAATTTTGCTTAATGTATATACAGGCTCTGCAACGTACATATACTACTCCACTATATATTGAGTCAGTCACAATGGTGTAACTGAAGAAGAATATATGTCTTGAAAATTATTCAGATTTACCACAACATTGGGAACTAGTCTACTGGTTATGCAGATATTGATTATAGACACTCCCGTTGAAATTACTTCATTTCCAGGCTATCTTTTTAAATGCAAAAGTTTTGATTATTTAGACTCAGGAAGATATTTATAAACTCTTTCTTAAAAAGAAGTGCAGGAACATGACATTGCAGGACTTAATTACTAACTTTATTACTTACTTAATTGCTACTTTATTACTAACAGATCAATTTAATGTGATACATACATTGAGAATTACAATAATTTCCTACTGATGGTCTTCAGCACCATGGTTATGAAGTTGAGTCCAAGATTCCTCTTGCAGTTGTTCTGTCTTGTTAGAAATGAGAGAGTAGAATTTGAAGTGTCAAAAAGTAGAAGCTAAAAAAAAAGCTTTCCATTTATAACAAGGGATTTAGTGGTCCATGAAATATGAAGCATCTCTATTGCTTGCAGGGAACAGCATAGTTTTATATAAACAGCATATGTAACTGAAGTAAAACAGTTTTTCATGTGAGTCATATTTACATTGTGCAGTAGTTTGAGACCCAATCCTTAATAATAGAAGGCTATGAATAGCAAGAATATACAGATTATGAGAATTGTTGTTGAGTGGAGAGTACTGAAGGGAAATACAAATTGAATTTTAAACTAAAATAATAGTTTCTTAATAGCTGCAATCACTGAGGAAGGAAGGTTATCTGCTTCTCTAGAATTACTTTTTCCCCAGTTTCCTGCAATGTACCTGGTTCTAGGTATGGTTGCAACAGGGTACTAAATTGGATAGACCAACAATTGGATGGGTCCAACAGCAGCACTATCTTTTTGGCTGACTACATCTTTACCATGAAATCACTTTAATATTCAATATATGTATAATTAGACTGTGCAGTATTCTTATATGTTTTATTTAGAAGCTATTCTGCCTTATGCTTAATTTCTTCATTTTATAATATATATATATATAATATATTTTGCAGTTTTAAGGCCTTTTATTTTGATTTTTTTTTTGATTGCTGCTTCCATTTCTTCTAGAATTGTTCATTGACTTCAGGAATAAAGCTTCTGGCTCTGAAAAAGTGCCATCCATATTTTGTGCTAGAAGTAAAGCTGGATGTTGCTGTCATTGTTCCAAATTACCCTTAAGGAACAGCAAACTGGTAGCTATAGAATACCAGTAACTGAGTGTTCCTTTTAAAGGTTTCTATTAATTTCATTTCTGTCAGGTCTTTAAATCACATCTAATTTCTTTTTGTGGTTGGGTATATCATGAAGTCAGTCTTTGATTTCTAATACGCTGGTAGATCTCTGTGGTATTTATCTGCCTGAAATTTAAAATACTATTTCCAATTAAGTTCACCTTTTATTCAGGATCCCAGATAACTGCAGAAAATACCATCTCTCAGTGACTGGTATTGTTTCAACAGTGTGTTTTCTTTATGTATGCAACTTTACTAGGCAGATGAGGAATGAAAATCTAACAAAATGGGAGAAATAGAATGGTGTTATTAGTTATGAAACTGAACGTGTAGAAAGAAATAAAATGAACTTTTTGCATGTCATACAAAGACTTGGAGCAATGTGTTCACCAGCATACAGGCACCATATATATATGCTGAACTGGATGTCCTTAGGATAGGTTGTACAACCATATGACAAATAAATATGTAACCAGTCTTGTTATTAGAACTAAAAAAGTGGTTTTTAATCCAGATGCATGTTTTTGATGGTGCTTTACATCAGCTTTAAATGAGCAGTATTGTATGGTACTTGCACTATATCTTTTTGTTGTAAAATATGTTCATAATGGAAAACAAACGTGAAGCACATTAGTATATAATTAGGAAGGGAGGGAGTATAATTAGTATAATTAAGGAAAGGAGGAAACCCATTGATGCTTATTTGAAACTTATGATAAATTTAGCTTTACATCATTCCTGCATTGCTTCAGATGATCAGATGGAAACAGAAGTCAGAGATTTCTTTCCCCTATGTCTTTGGTTTTTGCATTTTGGAAGAACATAGGTAATACATTTTTGTTAATTTGTTCACTGACTGGGAAGAAATCAGTTGAGAGGAATATGGAAGAAGTGTGAGAGGAAGGAGACGTGCTATCCCTTCCATAGAATCTGAAAGTAGAGTGTTGAAACCACATTCATTTTCATTTGCTCTTAGGTTTTCCGAAAAAGCGACGATCGAGTGGTTGCAGCGCTTTGAAGGGAGTGGGGTTCCATATGGCCCAATCAAAAACATGCAGCAAGTCTTCTCAGATCCTCAGGTTGGTCCTCACTGTCTCTTCTGTATGTTATTACAGGTGTTTCATGAATGCTGTGTAATGATCACTCCTCCTGCCACTCAGACCTGATTTTGGCTACTTGAAAATGGGATTTGAGAAGTTTATGATGGATTGAGTTTTAGCCAATAATATGTCATATTAAGAAATAAATACAGATCTTTAAATGAATTATATGCTTGGGAACTCAGATTTTGTCACAAGAAATTAAACCATAGTTATTCCATGTCTGCCATAGAGTCTGTATTTCAAAACTGGCTGGTAAAACAGAGAAAGAAATTGTAATATACTATGTAATTGTGTTTTATCGCTTAAATAAGCAGAAAAGCACCTTTTTTGGGACCCTAAGAGAACTAATTTTCTGTATGAAATATGGGTAACCAAAATCAAATCTGTTTGAAAAACATGGGCAACATTTTGACTGGAAAAAGAAAAATGAAACACAAAATCCATATAAAGAAAGAATCTTGGCCTTTTCTTGGTGCGGTGGTTTCACTAGCTGAAAACAGTTCATCTATGTATCTATTTCAGATATTAAATATTACACCAGGTTGCACCTAAATATAAACAATATTTTTGTATTTTAGTATCTGTAGAATTATATTATTTTCATATTCCCTGATGCCTCCCCTGCTTTTTTTTTCTCTCTCGCTTAGGATGGGTTTAAGAGCCCAAGATAAACTGAATGATACTGTCTTGAGTACTGAAACTGTGCATTTTATGGCTATTCTTGTGTGTGATGAATCTCCTCTAAGTTGGTTTTTACTAAAGAGAATCACAAGATAAAATGGTTGATCATTGACTGTTTTGGTTTTTTCTTCTGATTTTGTACATGTCTATGTCTCCTGTCAGAAGTGTTTGTTGCTACCGTGATTGTAGCATTGGGAAAATAAGAGCAGGCAAAGCAATCCCTTCATAAAAGATTGTTTATAATAAATATGTTTGCTATAAATATTATTATATTATAGAAGCATAAAATAATATTTGTTAGGTGACTGCAGGGAAAGGTTTTTTTTTATTAAATAAATACACTCTTTCTCCTTAAAATGATATAGTCTCATGCTGTAAAGTATGCATGCGCCAAATTTTTCACTTCATAACTTTCACAGGGATTAAGGTTGGGCTTTGAAGAACATACAGCAAGAGTCTTTTACTCAGACTTGGCTCTGCTTGGGGCAACATTGGAAAAATATTGTGTGCTTTTTTTTGTTGCTGTGAATTTTAAGAATATGAGTCTACTCTGAAAGAGACTGTTTTTAAAACATTATGTGTCATGGGCTATTACCTCTCAAATTGGAAAGAGGTTATCTTGGCTACTTTGCTCTAAATAAATAATATTTTCACATATATATTATTATAATTATATGTTATTTATATATATGTGTCAGGTTATTACTTCACTTAGTTAGCCTATCTATAAAAGGTTTCATGGTGCTTTGCAGTTAGATATGGCATGTTTTTTGAAATATTTTCCTGTAAAGGGGCATGTTGATCTCTTCCTCATGAAACTGCTTTAAAGCCTTCTTTTCTACACCCTTCTCTGAAATTTGTGGCACCCAGACATTGTTATTAGAAATTTAATGCCAATATTTGTGTATAGCTACATGTTTTACCTTTATTTCATTTCTGAAAGAAGCATTTTCTCACAGGTATTTTCAGGTCAAAGGAAGCAAGGAAAAAAAAAAAAAAAAGACTGACACTGTCTGACTGGGGAAAAGTTTATCACCAGAGAGGCTGTAATCTAAGTATCCTCTGTACTATGAAATCCCAGGTATAATAGGAGAAAACCAGTAACCACCAATAAGAACAGACCCTAATCACAGCAAGATTTTTAACAGAATCATAAAATATTTTGAGTTGGAAAGGACCTTTGTGAGGTCATCTACTCCAACAACTCTGCAATCTTCAACAAGATCAGGTTGCTCAGAAGCCCCATCCAGCCAGATCCTGAGTATTTTCAGGGATGGGGCATTTACCACCTATCTGGGCAACCTATTCCAGTGTTTTCCAACCATCATTGTAAAAAATTTTAATATAGCTAATCTAAGTTGACCTTTTTCAGTTTAGAATCTTTAACCCTTGTCCTATCATAACAGATCCTGCTAAAAAATTCTTATAGTCCCCTTTTAAGTATTGAAAGGCCACAACAGGGAATCTCCAGAGCCTTCTCTTTTCCAGGATGAACATTCCTAGTTCTCTCAGCCTTTGGTCATTGCAGAGGTGCTCCATCCAGCCCTACTATCATCTTCACTGCAGTCCTCTGGACTCCTCCAACTTACTTCTTCCTGTACAGTAGGCATAGTGCAGAGCTGGACACAATACTCTAGGTGGGATCTTATGAGAGCAGAGTAGAAGGGGAGGATCTCTCTCTTGACAGGCTGACACATTTTGATTTTTGGAATGCAAGCAAACATTTCTGGCTCACACCCAGCCTCTCACCCAACAACTCCCTGTATTTGTTCTCAGCAGGGCTGCTTTCAACCTTCTCATGCCTCAGCCCATATTGATCCCGAGGGTTGCCTTGACCCAGATGTAGAACTTTGGAGTTGGCTTTGTTGAACTTTGTGATGTTCCCATGGGCTCACTTCTCATGTACGTGAGAATCCCTGTGGATGCCATCCCATCCTTCAGATGTGTCAACTGCACCACTCAGCTTGGTGTATTTGCAAACCTGCTGAGGGTGCACTTGGTCCCTTTGTCTGTCACTGATGAAGACATTAAATAGAACTGGTCCCAGTAAGATCCCCTGGGGGACACCACTTGTCACCAATATCACATCTCACTGAGACATTGACCCATACCCTCTGGATGTGACTATCCAACCAATTCTTTATCCACCTATTCATCAATCCACTCATTTTCTTATGTGTAAACCTGAACCCAGATTTTCATCAAGTCTGAAAACTTTGTAGTAATTCTTCCCAATGCTCCCATTATAATGTAGTTTTCTCAGACTCAGTTTAGATCAGAAAATACAGTTCTAAGAAATATGTCACTCAACTTGCATATGATAACCATGCATACTGATACTATATGACATGTTAAACTCTTTATTTTACATAATACTGATCATAGTACAGTTGTCTGCTTCTCATTGCCATTTGCTTTCAGCTATTGCAAAGGGTCTAGAAAAGTATCAAACCCAGTGACAGTTCAATTTAGCTCAACTCTTTTCTAATTCTAATACAAAATACACAGGTTTTGCTAACATCTTCCATTTCGTATGTTCCCATTAGGATTGGATCTAAACATTTTATTTACTTTATTTATTGTCATTATCTTCCTCTTTCATCTTTGGATTTTTATAACTATAATGCAAACACGTTTCATTGTAAGTGTAGTCTTGCACTGTTAGTGACCAAGATGCACTGCATGGATATCAGCTCAGCTGTCAGCGCTCTAGGATGCTCTAGGTTGGTACCAGACAAAGACAGAAGTGCCAGGAGAGGGCTGTAATAATGCAAGAGATGGCTAGAAGTGTGAGGAAGTAGGGGGAAAGACAACTACAGGAGATGATTGAAATGGTCTAGTGGAACTGAACTGGCTATGGGCAGGTTGTGTTTTCAAATTTTATTTTAACTAAAAGGACCACAGAGCTCTAAAAGCTGGGAGTGGCTTTGATCCCAGGACATTTTGCTAATATCATTAACAGCTTCAGTCTTACTCCAAGTGAGCTGCCAAAAAACAGGAAATTTCTTACTAAGTTGGAGTGCCAGGTGATGCTGTTTTTCCATGAATGGAGTGAAGTGTCCACTTTTCCCACTGATTATAATCTCTTATTCATTTGTGAAGTTAAAATGAATACCACAGGCATTTCTACTGGTAAGTCAATCAGTCTGTGGAGAGATGTATGCGTGTACTTGTGCATATATGGATAAAACGGCTGAGAGGAAAAGGAGATTGACTAGTTAAGGGAACAAATTTCTTAAAAATGTGAGGGGGAAAGGAATGTTTGTGAAGTTATTACAAATGCTTAATAGAACAGTATAGACTATTTTAATGAAAATTTATAAAGTGAAACGTTTAAAAACTATTTTTTAAAAATGTGCTCTTTTAACCAGGCCAAGATAGTACAAACATTAAAAGAATTCTTAAAACATTTAAAAATCTTGTGAGTGACCTCAGTATGGTCCCATTTAACATACCCTGGGGAATATGTGTATGAAATACAATGTGGTTTGAAGCTTTCCAAACAAAACAAGCTTAAAAGAGAATACCATTTTTAATAGAAACTATTCAAATTCTCCCAAAAGATAAACCAAAACAAAAACAGGTATGCACTGTACTGCAGCTAAGTATGCAAGAAAAAATATCTTTGCTGGTTAAGTGATGCAACTGAAGTTTTTATTTTTTTTCTTTAGAGCATTGCCCTCCCCTTTTTTGCACTATAATTTCTTTCAACATTGTTTTATACAGTGTTCTTACTTTTATTAAATAGCTGGCATACTCAAGGAAGCAACAAAACAACCCAGAAAAAAAATGAGCAGTTTAATAAATTGTAATCTGGTGTTTTACTATATTAAATCCATTCATATTGATGACTTTTACTATATGAATGTTGTCAGCTGAAAATAAAACAAAAACCATGCAGTGGCACTTCCCCTGTGCCCCCCCTAACAGTTACAATCATACCACACAAGTTGAGTACATCAGGTGTAAGACATCATCCTGATGCATCACTTCTGAGAAATATGGGGAGGGAAATATCGGAGCTGAAATATCACAGCTGGTCCTGATTTCAACTCCTGCCAAACACCTGCAGACTCTAAAAGGATACCATAACAAAACTCCACCCTGTGGCAAGAGGCCATCCCTTAACAACCCTTCCCTGACTTTGCATCACTATAAAAATTAATTTAACTTTTTTTACTGAAACCTTAGTCTTCCTGTCCCAGAAGGCCATTATGGTTCCTTTAGCGATTTCTCTGAATATCCTCAGAAAAAAAAGTCACAGTAAATTGAATATTGAAATATCTGATGGCTGCCAATTATTTGATGTTTTAAGTTTATTATTTGTGGAAACTACTGAAGATGGTAGTTTATTTTTTTCATTAACCTTCAGATTGCCTCTTATTTTGGAAGCCATTTCGTGTTCATCCTGGCAAAAAAAATTCTTAGCGTCTGGTAAAAGCTTCTACATTCAGTATTGAGAAAATATATAAACCAGCAAAAGTTATAAAATGTGTAGGGTGTTTTTGTTTTTGTCGTGTTTTTTTTTCTTTTTTTTTTTTTTTTTTTTTTTTTTTTTTTTTTTTTGTTGTTGTTGTATTTTTAATTTTTTTTAAAAATTTTGTGGGTTTTGGTGCTTGTTTGGGTTTTATTTTGGTTGTGGGTAATTTTGTTTGCTTTTTTTCTTTTTTTTATATGACCGTATTCTAATTGTTATTCTTTGTTGAAATACACTTTTGTGGTGTATTGAGGGCTGTCCCAAGATGAAATGAAATTATATTCATATCCATAATACTATAGGCAGGTTTTTTACATTTAGAGGTTTCTGCAACTGAAAAGCAGCTGATCGAAGGCCAGAAGTAATATGATATGTCTGGAAGTAATTCCTAACAGATAAGAGAGAGGAATTAAATTTTGCATGTGTCTATTAAATAAGTACTAAAACTGGTTAGAAATCATACTATGGGATGTTTTTACATTTAAAAATGCCAATTAATTGAAAGTGAAACGACTGTATGAACACATCTAAAATTAAATTGTACTTTGAATCAGAAATTCTGCTGTATTCATGCCTCTCTTGCTAAGTTGAAAACATGTATTGCCTGGCTTTGATGTTTCAAGACAAATTTTTATTTTGGTTTTTGAATTCTGTGCAATGAAAAAGCACCACACCACTAGCTATACACAAGCCTTTAATTTTGTCAAGAGTAGCTCTCCTATACTAAATTACAAATATTTTCAAGCTTCTGGTCTGTGAGAATTTTATAAAAGTAAATTCTGTTCTACAGGGGGATGGATTAAGAAATGGAACGTATTTTGAAGAAGTAAAATGGAAAATCCAATTCCAGTACTGTTTGTGGTATGTGATTTTCACACATACACAGTTATGCAGTATAGTGCAGTATATGTAGTATGAGAGAGTTCTATATTCAGATGTTATAGGAAAGTTTCAAAATGAAACAGCACTTGTATTTTGGTATGAGGAATATTGTAATAGGAAGTGTGTTTTAAATTTTTGGCTGTAGTGAAATTTATTCCATGATATGCCCATAATTGTGCATGGCGTGCCTCTGTTACAATGACTCGTGGAGGGATTATAGTGGAGAAGTATTGAAAAAACCTTGTATGCTTATGTTAATGACAGGATTTTGTCTGTAAGCACATTTAATATACAACTACTGTCTAGATAAGAAAAGTAATAGTAAAGGAGTAGCTCAACAATTTCTATTATGAGATTCTGGTTTTACTTGCCTTTACTTAGCTTTACAGAATTTTCAGTGCTGGTTTTCTGCTTAAATCTCAAGTACACTGGAAACATTTCTGGTAAAGTGACCTACTCATGAGAGATAAAAAGTTTTCAGAAATAAGGTGTTTCTACCCTACCAACATATTCTGACAACTAGGTTTTGCCCAGGAGCTCTTCTGCTCCATTTTAGAGAATTAGTTCTTTCTCCAAGGGACTTGAGCAGGAGGTTGAAGGCAGTGTCACAGATAGGCATTCATTGCTTTTCCCAGAGTATGGAAATTGTGAGACTATGACTGTTAGTTGCCTGACTTGAATCAAATAAGTATATAAAATCATGTAAGAAAACAATTTGGTTTGTTTTAAAATATTTTCCTTAAATAGATGCGACTTCATTTACTAAGCAAATTTTTAGTAGAATCAATAATAAACACTGTAATTTCAGATTAAATTTTAGACATGCTTCAGTATAACTTCCTTGAAGAACGGGCTGCTTTTAATGTTTCTTACATTTTTTTTTTTTTAATAAATACTATCAAGTTCTCTTGGAGTTCATTTGAACATAGTCTGGAGATTATTTTTGTCTCTCTCAGAGGCCATAAGATTTGGTCTTTATTAATTATATCAATTACCAACTAATCTGTTTATAAGTAGCATGGTGAAGCTTTGTAGTGTGAGTTAAGTTTTGTAGGTGTGAAAATACTAAAGATATTCTGGAGAATACATATTCAGAATCTCTCAAATGATTGTAGCTCCAGATGATGATCCAGGTATTCCAGCAAGGAGCAAAATAAAATGGAAAATCCAATGACAACAACAGAAATTGTGCTGAAACTGCAGAAACTGTGCAAATGAGACTTTACTTATAATTTGGTCTTCGGGTGCTTTACCTGAGTGCTCAACTTGATTTTAAAGTCTTAGCTCAAGCCATGACCCTGGCCTGTCATCCTGAAATTACAAGATGTCCTGCACTCGTTAGCCTAAGTTCATCTTGGAGTCCCACTCACTGCTTAAAAAAAAGGTGATATTTTCAGATGAGATGCTGACATGTTTATTTTACACTGTAGTTATGCAATAACATTTAAAGAAAATATACTGTTTTAGTTTTATGCCTCTTACTAACAAGGAGAAATATCTGAGCCATGAGAAGACAAGTATGTAGGCTGAGTAGGAGTGGGTATTTGAAGATACAAATTTCCAACCACTACAAAAAAAAGCATTAATTAGTCAGGTAAGCTTTCTCTGTCATTGCCATTTTCTCTCTCATCTCTAAGTGGTTTCATGTAGGTTTCTATTATGATTCAAATAGACATTTATGAGGAAGCAGGAAGTGTTGCCTCCCTATGTGTGGCCAGTGAGGCCAGGAACATAACCACTGTATTAAAGAAGTTATTCTAGGTTTAAAACTGCCTATAGCATTTGGATGTCAACACTCAGAGAAGCCAGACACATGCTGAAATTTTCTTCACACCATTTCAATTGGCTAGTTAGCAGCTGTAGCATTTCATTATAACCATTTAAATAAAAAATTGTGTGATTTTGTAGTATATGTTTTAAGTGTAAAATTCTGTTGCATTACATATAAATCTTGAATAATATTGTTGATCTGGGATGTTCTTCAAGACTTTTTTTAAGTCCTGAAAAACAATCTAGATTTATTGGTAATTGAAAAACTCTGAAGAACAAAAAGCCAGATTTTGATCAGATTTACAGAAATCTAGGAGGACCCAGCTGAATTTTAATTTTTAGGATGACACCTGAAACTCCTCATAGTTCACAGAATAAGAAAATTAAAATGAAAAGCATGAAAGGTCACCGCAGTGTGAAGGTAGTGCAGTAAAGGTGATTAATGGTAGTACTAAATACGAGATCCTGATTCACATGTGAGAGAAGAGAAAGACAAAAATCAGGAGTTTGAAGCCAAGTTTACAAATGGTCAGAGAAAGACAAAAGAGTAAATTGATATGCCAAGCAGATGATATTTACACTATGGATCCCAGTTATATTTCTAAGAAAAAGCCACTAATTTTAAAAAAAATCCTCCTTAAAACCAAACAAACACTGCTAACTTACTCTCTCATGTTTTTCTACCAGTGTTGCTAACATTATATTCTTGTCTGATGAGCTGTATGGATTGGTGATCAGAGAGTTTCAAGAGTCAGGCTAAGAACCTGCAAGGGCCATTTTGAGGGGTTGCTATGTGTTTCCATGAACTGGGTTTTGGAGAGAAGCTTCTCCTAATGTAGTCTGATCCTCTCATGGCATAGAACAGGCCACTGTAATGCATTTTCCTGCAGTCCTCAAGTCATGCCCAAAGAAGACATGAGCAGAAACACCATTTTGCATCTGCACATCTTGTTCCTCCTGATACTGTATTTGCACAGGTTCACAAACAAGAAAGAGAAGTTAGGATTTCTCTACTCCTTCTTGTGATGCTCAAGACACTTGTTTCTCTAAAAGAGTTGGTCTCCGTGCCAGTCAACAAGATACAGGCTTTGAGTTTGAGAAACTCCTTAAAGCAGTTATGTAATAACAGATTTTGTAAAATTCTCCCTCTTTTTCCTGACTCTCCTGAAAAACTGTGAAGCAAGAAGAATATTTCTGACACCTTGAGTGTGCAAACACTACCTCCCTCTTTCCACCTGCCAATTCTTATGTTGTTATAGTCCCTTAGTTTTAAAAGACTTATGAATCCCCCATCTTTCCATGACTTTACTGAACTGATTTTGGATATGTGATTTCATTCATGTTGAAAAATGCAGTAGCAAATTGAACTGCCCATTTTTTGATTCTTTTGTATACCCTGATACCAAGAAATGTTTACAAAATGCAAATGCTTTCCTACTACTTTCACGGCATTGCTTTTCATCTTTAGGTGTATTTCTAACTATTGACTCTTCGTTTTTAACATTTCCCTTGTGAACTTAATACTAAATCTGAAACTTGTGTTTAACTGTCTGTATAATATATATTTTCTGGATGTAGCATTTGTACCCAACTTATCCTATTGTATGGTATATTCTAGGGAGATCTTAAGTTCTGTTGATATGGGATTCTGTATTGCTTACTCTCCACGATAAACTGTTATATTTAAAAAGAGTTATACTTTGCATGGCGAGCCCTATTCATTGTAAGAACCTGTTGGACTTTTCAGTGTTACACATTCTTATTTTTAGGGTGTAAGGATATGCACTTAATAGGAGTGCATACTTGAGCATTTTTAAGTCATGTTTTGAAACACAATATATATCCTTGATATAGGTTGGTATTTGTTAATTGCCTTTTTTTTTCGTCTTAAGGCCTAACTTCAGTAAATACACTGCTAAAAAGAGTGTCAATTATAAATATTTGTTATTAAAATAAGGTAACATTTAGTGTCTCCACAATGAAATTTCAGAACATTTGAAAATTTCAGTAACATGCTTTCACAATCTTTATCCTCTGAATATGCCCTTTCAGAAACTAATAAATGAAAATCATTCTCAGCCAAACAGCTATTGTAATTGAAATTAAAAGCACAGCAAGACTAGGGCAATTGCTAATCAAGTAGATATCCAACTTTATCTTTTATCGGAAGCAGGTTTATAAAAGTAAAAGCAAATTATGGATTTTTGTGACATGTTTCCTCTTCCACAAGACTTCAATCCATACATATTTCCTATTTTAGAGCAAAATGCAAATGCACTCATTCTCACTGTGTATGTTTTACTTCACTTTTTAGATTACTGATGGAAAAATAAGCCTGAAACGAAAGCACGTGGAGATAGTTTACATCTTCACAAGTCATTTAGGACAGGGTGTAGAAGAAAGTATCACTGTGATTTCACAGTACAAAGCACTTTTTCCAAGCTTCTTGGCGGTTTTAAGTGAATAATTGTTTTGAACACACCAAATTCTATACATACCTATATATACATATAGACACCTTCTGCTGCTTTAAAAGGGAAGACAAATGCACAGCTCACACTGCAGTTGTATTCTCTTTGACATTATTGCCTTTGCATCAGTTTGGCCTTTGTCAAATCAAAGGAGCAAAAGCCAGTGTGGCAATCTTAATTGATGTAGCTGTCTAACTGACCATCTATACAGACTCAGAACTCCATGGAGCAATGGGTGAAACTGAAAAAAGTCTTTATGTAAGTATGATAGGGTATTAGCATAAGTACGATATTTAAGTATGTCTTTAATTGAAAATTAATGCACTTGCCATGTGGATGTCGGAAAGACAACAAATTACATAAGATAGCCAGTAAGTTTGGTTTGTTAATTCACTGTTTCCTTTATTTCTGATGAAACTTCCAGTAGGCCAGCCTTTGGGTGGCTGGAAAGAAACATCAACATGAGTATTTAACATTAGATCACAAACTCATTTATAGAAGCTGCTACTTTATTGTGTTGAGAATTTAGTGCTAATTACTCAGTCTTGACTTCTCAGCAGATCACAACAGAAGTAACAGAATTCTTAAACAGATTTTAGGATTTTGTAATAGAAGTATTTTTCCTAGATTTGTGTCAGGAATGTTTTTTACTGCTTTTTGTACACATTTTCCAATTAAATGGGAAGAAATAGATGTTATACCAAAGTGTAAAATCTATACATAGCAATTAAAGGCTTAAAATTTGTATGTATATAGAATAGTTAGGAATTATTTTACCAATTATAGAATAAGAGAACATAGTCTTACTGCAGAGAAATCTTGTCTGCTGCTCTGTGTGGTTACTTAGTAAGACATCACACCTGCCTGAAATTTTGAGTCAAAAATTGCATGTAAAATAACTGCAGCTTGATTTAACTGGATTAGAAATGATAAACAGGGATAATGTGAGATTTGTTCTTAGAAAATGGCCTTCTTCTTATTTATACTTCTGAACTAAGTTATGATCTCCTCAAAGGTATTGTGCCCCAAATTCCTGTTTCATGTTTAATTTTAGGATTTTTCAAAGTCTCCAGAGAGGTTACAGAAAGCAATAAAAGTATGTAGGGAGATTGCAGTAGCTGATAATATCCATCAAGTTTTCTCTGTTTAGTGCCTGCATGTTTTAGTTGTTTGAGTTAAACAGTGAAGTTCTCCCTTCTCAGTTGCCTGTATTGGAGTCGTTGCAGCTGCTCTCAGTAAAAAAGTAAAAGGAAAGTAAAAAAAGATTAAGCATATTTGCTGACCTAACAGTGTTTTCTGTTACTAAAGCAAAGGATTTTTCCAAATGTGTATAGCCTCATGCTGATATGTACTTTTCCTTGCAGAGAAGTATTTGACAGATAAACATTTCCTTACTGCTTTCTTGGAAAACTAATTTTATGGCCTGACTGTTGCTCTTGTTAGGAAAATATAGCTTAAAAGCAGGTTGTTGGCTTCCCCCACCTCTTTATTCTTTCCCTTTTTTTTTTTTTTTTCTTTTGTATTCTCTGTCTTAGGCTTTTGCTTCTTCAGACAACAATTACACTAAATAGAATGGGACTAACTTTTTTAGTGGGAGAATCACTAGAAGTATGGTTCTGGGAGAGATAAAATTATTTGTAATTTATATCAAATTCACGAAATAATTTTAAATATTGTCAAATGTTTAAATGTGAATAAAGTAGCAAGGAGGCAATTTAGCTTTTTTCTAATACACTGTATCCTGGATCAAAAGTGAGATCTGAAGAAATGTTTCCCTTCACTCAGAAGGTTGCTCTCTAGCATAAATGTTATAATATTCTATTATGATTTTGGTAGTATTAAGGTGTTTTTTTTTTTTTTTTTTTTTTTTTTCTTTACAGAGGAATGATGTCAGTACTGAGGTTAAATTAATCCAAGTCATCTATTTTTCTGATTCAGTGAGCTGCCTACTAAACAGCTGAAAACTGCAAGATCCTCAGCTGCTACTTTTGACAAGGGTAGCAGGAAGAGGGTCTGTCAAAGGAGTCTCAAAGTAGTTCACAGCAGAGGTATATAAATGGTTGTCTTTAGTTCAATTAGAACATCTCATGCATCTCAAACAAACTAGATTTTTTTCTTCCTACTGAGGAGATCTGAGGTTGGTTATCAATTATTCATCTGGCTCTGATACTTAGAAACTTTAAAAGTAACTTCATGCCAAATGTAAAGTTCATTTTTTTAATAAAATCTAGCTCACTTATTGCCACAAATATATTTATGAGCATTCTGACTCATATTCTTTGAAAGGTTTATGATAAATTCTAGATTTTTGGTAAAATGTTACTTTTAAACGACAAATTTAAAGGAAATTTTTACTTTTGGCTGGAAATCTTCATAGTCTCCTTTTTGTATTGTGGAACTAATACATGCTTTTGGAACAGTTGAAGGGGGTTTTTTAAACACCTGACTTAAACTCATTTAAATGTCTTACGCATTTGAAAACATTTCTCTATTTTTTTTTAATTGGTGCTGCTTTATACTGCCATAAATCAAGATAAGCATAATGATGAGTAACAGCAGAAGGCAGAATAGGAACACCTTTATTTGATCTGTATTCAGTTTTAGGCAAAAAGTTCTTCATAGATTGGGTGAAGTTGGATGTCTCCACTAAGTTGATAATTTAAAGCTCCAGCTTTCAAGTGTGGCTAACTTCATGGCTTTGCATACAATGGCAACAACTGAGTGTTGATTTGTGCATTTTCTTGCTTTTAAACACCTTAGAATCAGTCATTTCTGCAATGAGTGTTCTATGAGCAGTTTAGCATAGCAGAGCTTTGGAATATATTTCCTTGTTCCTAAATATAGTGCCAGGAAGGAGAAAGCTAAAATTTATATATGCTCTTTTCAGAACAAGATGAAATCTTCACCTGCTTGCACTTAGTTTGGCCTTTTCCTAAACTCAAACAGCTCCAGGGAGTTGAATCCGAAAGGTGCTGAGCATTTCTGACCCCAGTCCATCAACCAGCATGCTTCTCATGCAATACTGCATTCACAACAGTGTGATTATTCAGGTTGTTTTTTTTTTTTTTACATTTTACTAGTCTACACTTTACAATGTTTAATAGTTTCTTTCCATTTCATTACTGAACTTTATGTATTCTTCCCCCATAAAAGATTGCCTTTAATTTTTTGTTTCTGTTGTGACTGCCTACCTCCACTGATTTGTCTGTGTCCTGCATGGATGAAAAGCTAGGTGGTGTTGCTGGGTTGCTTTTTTTTTTTTTTTTTTTTGGAATTTGTTGCTGTGATGTTCATCCCTGTAGGCCTAGTCTCTTTCCCTTTGCTGGAAATACTGTCTGCTCTTCTTGCTGCTATTAGCAATGCAAATTCATTTGGCCTTTTTGTAGATGTATGTCTGTAAGTATATGTATTGCCTATTTTTTGCAGAAAATTGCAATTGTAATATCTAGATGGACTCAATTCTGTGATGTGGTAGCTGGAACACTGCACTGTAATTTTTTCTAGTGTATTTTATTGAGATTTTAAAAATTCATTGGATCAAGAGGTGTGCTTCCAGCCTTCATTTACATGCCAAATTTCTCTGTAGCACTGAATACCAAGGAACAATACCAACACTGTTAATTAAAGGATATGCATTAATGCAAAAATGCGTAAATGCCATTACCATTATAATATAGTGAAAATTCTAGCCATTGTACTATGGTCACTAGCACAAAATTATTTATCCAATTTAGTGAATTTACATATTTTTATTAATTGGAAACTTCTTTTATTTCATGCAGTGTTGCATGGATCATACAATGTACTTTGTGAATTCAGCCTTTGTAAACCCAATGGTATGTCAAATACTGTCTGTTTCCCTGAGGTCCCTACTGGGGCCAAAATTGTTTTAGCTCCTCATTAATGGCTTGGGCAGGGGGCTGAGTGAACCTCAGCATGTTTGCAAGTGACACCAAACTGGGGAGAGAAGTTGGTATGTTGGAGTGTAGCTGCTGTTCAGAAGGACTTTCACAGGCTGGAAAAGTGGTCTAGCAGAAACCTCAGGAAGTCCAAGAAAAGCAAATATGGAGTCCTGCACCTGAGACAGAAAAGCCTTAAGCAGCATTATAGGTTAGGGATTGACTGGGTAGAATGCAGATTTACACATAAAGACTCAAAGATCTTCATAGACAGCAAGTGTCAGCAGAGTGCCTTTGTGAGAAATACTAATTCCTTGTTGCACTAATTAAGTAAGTCATAGCAAGTAAGTCAACAAAAGTGCATGTTGACATAACAAGCAATGGGTTTAAGTTGCAGCAAAGAAAATTCTGGTTAGATATAAGGATGAAAAGTTTTGCAGTGGTTTTAGTCAGGTTTTTGATCAGATACACTGTGAAATCCTTATCCTTAGAGACAGTCAATATGTGCCTGAACAAGACCCTGAAGAGCCTCTGCGTTACAGGGAAATTGGACCAGAAGACTACCAGAGGTCTGTGATGATCTACTAATAATGTATTTAAAGTATGATTGCATTCATTGTTTCAAAGACACAAGCAGTGGCCTGTGAGTAGGCATGAATGCTAAATTGTTAGAGTGCAAGCAAGAGTTAAAATGGAGAAGGTAGAGGACTGTCAGTGTTTCAGTAGTTTAGAGGCATGTTCCAGCTGAAATTTCAGCAGATCTGTTTTTATCTTTTCTTTTAGTGTTATCACTTCTGCCTTTTTCTGCAGTGGATGATTTTTTTACACTAAGAAATTGGATCAGTTTGCCAGCACCTGCAGAATAAGGAGAAAGAGATTTCCCTGCCCAAGAGATACATTTCTGAGTAACTCTTTTAAGTCTGAAAAAAACCCCAAACCAAACAAAACAAAACAAAACAAAAAAACCCCAAAAAAAACAGGAGGGAAGAAGTGATTTTTAGGGTCCACTGTATTAGGAAAAAAACGTTAAAGGGAAAAAAAAAAAAACCTGCGTAAACCAGACGGTTTTATTTAAAGCATCCAGAGCTGATAAGGGAAAAAAAAATGGAGATACAACACACAGACTGCAGATGCAGTTCTCATGATTTAAATCTGGAAGACTGTACAGTACATCTGTTTAACATCTTGCAATTTCAAGAACTGTGCCTTGAAAACCTTCTGTCACAGTGACACATGAAATAAAAGGTTATGTTATGACTTTCATATGCAAACCTGTAAAAGCTTTATCTAACAGCATACCATCTTTTATTAACCCAATGCTGCTGCTCACCTATAGTTGTCTTTGCCAGTGATGTTGTGAGAGATTCTACTGTACAACTATATTCTTCTGCAACAATAATTTTTAAATTTAATTAAATTACTTATTTTCTGTATGTAAATAGAAAATTTACATCTCCTCATCTGTTTTCTGTATTGCTCGTATTATTCAGCTATATAATTTTTTTTGATTAAAGAAATGGAACAGATTATTCTATTTCTATCATAACCTTTGAGAACAATTAGAGTGGCTCAGAATAATTTCAACAGTTTCAGGATTTGTGATGCCATAAGGGATAAAATACTAGAATGGCTTTAAAGATAGTGTTCTTTATTCAGAACTCTGATTCTAAGGCTATGAAGTTAAAATAAATGAATAGTAGAATGGTTGCCTGGTCATTAATTTTTGGCATTTCTGCATCTCAGAATTTGAAAAAGTTATCAACTTTTGCTGACAGGACAAAGGTATTGCATGAGAGTGGTGCTGTCAAAATCTTGACAGAGTTGGTCTAGGGAGTGTTTATCAGGCTAAGCAGCAATTTGCTTAGCTATAGAAAATGTGATTAGCGCATGAGGGGTTCTTCAGTGTTCTACACAATGATTACCCAGGAGTTGGAGGAGTGTTAGGATACATTTACTGGAAAAATTCTTTTATCCTCTTAAAATGGAATCTGGAGCAAATCACTCTGGCTTGCCCACTCCTGGCGTATTAGTACCAATATTGATCATTGAGTCAAGGAGAAATGAGGGGCTTTATCCCCTAGAAATGCTTCATACCTTTCCAAATCAGATTGTACAAACTTCCATCTAAACATAATGATTGAAGTCTGGTGGTTCCAAAAGTAGAGTCTGGAGGTTGATCATAATGTTTGTCAGTTCTGTATTTTTTCAGAGTGACCTTGGTTAAATTATTCAGCTAGGCAGTGCTGTGTTTTCCATACTTATGGAAATGTGGAGAGCAATACTTACCTTGCTGAAACATGCTTTATTCATGTCTGCCAAACACTTTAGAGGTCTTTGGCTTAGATCTCAATGAGTGCTGCTATTTAATATGTTGAAGTGTGATTTGTTGGTTTTCTTTACAAGGCACAGATGGTCCCCAAGAAATAATGGTGATTTCTTTACCTCAAGGAGCTGATGCCATGCATACAGCAGAAATGTCACAACAGTGAACTCTGCTGTATGACCTACACCGAGTGGGTGTGTGAAAGAGAGAGAGATAGCATTTCCTTCATAGACATACACACCCTCTGACCCAGACTAGGCAAGAATCTGCTTTGCAGAAGGTTTGCTTCAAGGGATTTTCCACATGTATTTTATTATGTTAAAGCTGATAGTGGTGACAAGTTGCACATTAAGTAACTGTTTCTTCAAAAATGTCCTGTTTATATTCTCTTTAGGAAAAGTGATGTAATACTGAGTTTCTCAGATAAACAAAGTCATTTGGTTATAGCGTATGTTGCTATTGCATATGAACCTTGCTCTCATCTGCCCCATACCTATTCATTTTAGGCCTCTAGCTTTGTACAATGATTACTTGCATGTTTAGGGACAAATGTATTCATATTCACTAAGTTAGTAGCCAGTGGTTTTCACCAGGGAAATAAGTTTAGTATGCTGTTAGTAATTTGGTTTCAAAAACATCAGCAAGGACTTCAACATAAGAGTCAGTGAAACATGTGGTCCTAATCATTCTCTCAAGAAGGAGACATGGTCTATTTTCCATTAGTAATGGTGCTTACAGCAAATGAATAAATATAGAATGAAATTTACACATGCATTATAACTTTAGTGTGTGTGTATGCATTCAAACATGCATGTACATGTGTATGCTTAGGCATACTCCCAGTGAGTGTAAAATGATGACTGCTGTAACAGAGCCAGCCTTGGAGAACAAGTTGGTTGGTAGATTAATTGGAAAATGCAGCTGTTTATGAATTAATTCCTCCTGCCCCGTTCTCAGGCAGCAAAGTTCAAAATGTACATTTGCATCATGTAACTGGCATTAAAAAGCTACAACAAAATTTCTTGTAGTGGTGTTGGTCTTTTAATATAGCCTCTACTCAGGGTTTATAATGACAGAATTGCAGCCCCTCCCCTTGCAATATGTTCCAGTACATGGAGACCAGCTTTAGCTGGATTGGTCATATAGAGTGTGGCATTGGGAAATGGAAGTAGAGAGAACTGCCATACTTGGTAGGAGCTGTTTTATCCCATTGATGCCTTATCCACTTCCCTCTTAGAAGACTTGCCATAAGAGGGTATATTGACTGGCAGAAATTAAGCCCTTTTTCTCCTTTGCCTTCTTGCAACCTTCCCGCTGCTGTGCCTGGAGCCTTCCAATGGCAGAGCAACAAAACAGAGCCCTTATTCTGCCTTTCTTATTGATAGGTTCCTGCAGAACACTGGAGCTGGGGCCTGGATATTATTTCCATTTTCTTGGGTTTTAGCTAACTTTGCCATTCTTGACCCTCTATCATGTACAAGATAAAAGCCAAGGGAGAAAGCAGTGCTTGGTTCTGCCTTGAGCATATTTTGAGTAGACCAGGAGAGAAGCAGAATGTAAACTACAACTTTTTAGTGAAGAATTCTGCCTCAGCTCTTTTCCTTAAATTTGTTTCTAAGGTAGCCTGTTCAAAGATGACTGTTTGATAATTTTTTGTCATGAGCAGCATATAACCTACATATATACATATAGATTGGGATGAAAAAATGCCTGTGAAAGGAGACGGCACTCCATAATTTTCTTCTAGGCTTGGTAATGTCTGTGTTGTTACATCAGTTTTGGTAATGTCTTTGTTTTTTAGTTTGTATATGCATATGATCTTGCTAATTGCTAACTGGGAACTGTCTTAATAGTGTATTTCAAAGATAAGAATTCACAGTGATGAATGATAACATTTCATTCACAGAATGTTGGAAGTTTTTGGGAAAAGGAAGTTTCATTTCTTTCTCAAGTATTGAAGCTGCTTCATATTCAGCTAAAAGTAAATCCATGAAATGGGTTATTTATTGAATGAATTTATGGTTATGAATTTATTATTATCATACAGTAGTTTTTGGAGTTTTTTGGTGGTTGGAATAAAGAAACAGAGGAAAAACCTGTGATTTTCTACTTTTTTTAAGAAATGCAAGCTAACTAAACTTAAATTATGATTTTAAAGAAGAGATCAGGTTTTCAGGTATCAGTGTGGATTTTTGTAATTTTCTCCTCTTGTGAGCTTTTCCTTGGAGATTTAATGGCATGCTGATTCTGGCATCCTTGAAGTGGGCATCTCCAAGGCTGCAATATAAAAAACAGTTAAGGTCCACTGCTTATGTTGTGATTCCCCCTCTAAGATAGTTTTTGGCACAGATTTGAAGTCATGTTATAGGCCTTATTTTGTTGTGGCCTTTTCCCTTCCCTTCACATGTACTATATGTTGCCTAAAGGGTAACTGAACATTTTTTCACTTTGAACTTGTTACTTGTGAATCTTCACTGCTTCAGTGTAGTGCATTTTAAATATGAAAGATGTTGCTCTGATAATAGATCCTTATATTGGTGGCATAATTGTATAATACAGTCCCACAGCTGTCAACTCAATGTTTACCCACTCCTTAATACTTGGGTTTCAGCTTTGAGGAAGCAATTTCAATGTACATCTGTTCTATCTTAAATTGTAGAGGCATCATACAGCCTAGTCAGGTACTATTTTTGCCTGAGTTGGTTTAAAGATATTTTTGGCTGCACTGAGAGCTTCACTGTGGACATGCACTCCCTGTGTCACATTTTGGAGGCTGAAGTCATCAGTACCTTAAACATTCTCTAATTTCTGTTGTATTTATATTAAGTCCTGCATCTGTCACTTTTGGTTGCAGAGTATCAAGACAAATCTCTCCCATTTCCTCTGACACTTGCTGTATTGTCATCACTGATCCCCAGTCTTGTGTGTTATTCATGGTCTTGTTTTCAGATGAGAGAGGACATTAATTCACAAAAGTAAATGTGTTCATATGAGTCTCAGTCAAGTTAACATTTTCCGGTTTAGAAAACTGCTTGGGCAAGTCCATAACTTCAACAAGACTTTCAGCATGTACTTAAAATACTTAAATGTTTAACTGGAGAGGGGTGGACTAAGCCTTTTTTGAATCAGAGCCATAATTTCTGAAGTGTCAGTTACACAACCTATTGCAGAATACGCTTTGACAGATGGAGCTAGGTAATGTGAAAGCCATAGAAAGGCATTTTTTGGGGGAAGTTGTTTTTTCTTCTTATATTTAGTTTTTTCCTCTGTGTTCATCCTGGGTATAGCAATTACTACTGCTTACTTTTTATATATATTATGTGTACATATGTATGTGTTTATATATGTCCACATATCTGTGTATATATATATTTATAAAAGTAAATTTCTCAATTTGCCTTTTTTTATTAGGACTTGATAGGTGCTGTAGCAGAATTTTTTCCCCTTTGCTGCTGAGTACAAGAATGTACAATGTGTTAATGGATCTAGGATAATTTTTTTTAAAAAATAAATTGCTATTGTGTCATCTTGCCAGAAAGAGTAAGACTTGATGTGGAAGCACTATATGTTCTCCTACACAGCTGAATGGTGCTGCTAGTGTTTCATTTGAGTATTTGTCCAAGGTTATACTGTCTGTCTCTGGACAAACTGGAGAAAAGGATCATTAAAAAGTTAAGGTATACCGGAGGAAACGTGAACTGTTATCAGTGCTAAGTGCTTAGTAGAAATACCTCTTCATATATATTTGTCCCATATACTTGTTTGAAGTTTAGAAGATTCAGGTAGTAGATAGTCTGTGGAAGAGTGAAGTGTTCATCATCTAAATGTCCATTGAGTTAAGGTAGTTCAAAGGCATCTGAAAGATGCTGAGTACTTCACTTTGCCAGATTAGCTTCATTGGTAAAGGTGATGGTTTTATTAGATGAAAAAATAAAATTAGTTTCATGGAAAAACATTGACAGTCCCTGCTAAAGTCAAAGTCATAAGAGCTAGCAATATCCTGTTTCTCAAAATTAAACTACAGTGTTGCGGATTAAAAGACAAACAGATTCAGAGAAAAGATGCTTTGGGGCAAATGCTCCCTGCAGGCAACATGTTGCTCTTAAGATCCTTGCTACTGGAAGAAAAAAATTAAAAAGAGAGAAATGCTTATAGGGAAGTATATTACTCTTGTAATAGGACATGTTTTATCCATGGTTCCAAAAATATGCAGTGCCCTCCACAATTTTTCTGCTTTTGACCTGCAGACAGTAAGGAATATCTCAATTTACTTTGCGTAGTTGCTATTCAGATTACAGTCATTAAAGAGCATTGACAGGGAATTTCTGATGTTGATCATTGCCATTGGATAACACTTACCACATGGGAAGTGTAGCTTTCCCAGCTGGTGATGAGAATAGAATGGATGTTTGTACTCAGTGCCTCACTTTCCCCTCTGAGGAGTTTGACACTGATTGTTTCCTTGTACCTAGAAAGGTATGTACAAAAGCCACAAAAAGAAGGAAAAGTTACCATGTACTGCAATTGTGTCAATTTCAAATTTAAGAACACCTTTTTCTTGGTCATGGTTGTGAACTCAGTAACCAAATTTTTAAAGCTTCCAAGATGAAGTCATATCAAGAAGTCATAGAGTATTGCTAAGTAACCAAAACCATGGGCACTTACTATAGACCATTTCAAGGACGAAATTGGAAGTACATGGTGTACTAATTTTATAATGATCAAATGCTTTTTCACAGTTTTCCTCTTGACTTATACCTATGTTTGATATAAGTATATACTTTAAAATGAAGCAACCAACTCTATAATTTATCCATCCTCCAGCATTTTGTATAAGTGCATCTCAAAGCTTTTTTGCTGAAGAGATAAGTAAATGTCAGTATCCCTATGTACAGAAAATGGAAGCAGTGGGTCACTGAAATGGCTTTACATCATTTGAATGGTAGTCAGGATAAAAAATGGTATCTCTTGTGTTATAGTAAAATATTACTTATTTTTTTCTGCAGTTTAAAGATACTGACAAGATACAGGATATTTCAAAATTTTCTTTGCTAGTGTGGATTTTTTTGTTTTCTTTGGTTCTAGTGTGTTTTGAATTTCCTACAATGTGGCCAGTATTTAAACAAGCAAGGTTAACTGCTGTGAACTAGAATTGTGCCAAGTATCACTGGTTGATTGTTAGTGTAGGAAAACATGGTGATTTCAGTTTGGGGTTTACCATTTATTTTTTTCTTGCATCTGAAGCTTGAAGCAAAACAAGAGAGAATAAAAAAATTGGCAGAAAGAGTGATTGGGGAATAAAAATATCCAAGCCTCACTCAACTTTATAGTATACCTTTCTGTTGGATAAAGAAAATGCAAGCAGTATGCAAGCGAATCAAAATTATTCAGCAGAGAATTGTGTTCTTGGTTCATGTCATTAAGGAAATGAAGAGAGAGAGTGTGTTGTGACAACTCTGTCAGGCAGTGATTGATTTTTAACTGTTTTGTTTTTTTCATTTTGTTTTATTCTTTTACTCTATTTGAATTTAGACTTTCAAATCTGATTTCCTATGAAAACGGCTTTCTCAAAGAGTGGAGTTGACTGTCTAACTGTGGACTGAAATTAGAAACCTCTGCTTGGCTTTTTGCTAACACATCACACAGTTTGGAGATGATGCTCCTGTCCAGCTGGAAGTATTCAGTTCATTGTTCATCCATCGCCATCAAGATGTGTCATGGGGGTTGCCCTGTTTGTTCTATTTTTGCTTCCCTCCTTTTTCCTGTATGGTTTGATAATTTTAAATGCATAAATGATAACCAGGACTTCATCCTAATACATATGTCTGTGCAAGGTTTTTATCAGTAACACCCTTTTAGGGGGAGGAGAGGAGAACATACCTAATTTTGAATCATAGTCCAGCTTCCACTGGGTTTGCATCCGACTCCCTTTTCTTCTCCTGCTTTATATTTTTGCTTTCTTGAGGGGTTTATTTTCCAGCTTAACCATGCAGGCAGATCTTTACTGCATGCTGTGTAGGGAGCTGTGGTATCTGTGGGATTAAGCATAAATCTGTCTAGGAATGTTATGGCTTCCAATTCAGTTTTGGGGGTGATGTACTGTTGACATTAGGAAATTCACTTAATAGTGCATCTCAAAAGGTAAAAAGATGTGTTAGTTAACATAAGAAAGAGCATATTTGAGTTAATTTATTATGAGATGCTAAGTGAAGATGTGTCAGTTTAGAAATTTTTGTGTTGTGATAGGAAGTAATGTAAAATAAATGATAAGCATGGTTCTAGAGTTGGCTCATATCATTAACCAGGTACCACTGGTAGAATATTCTCAGTCTCCACTGTGTTTTTTCCATGTGTTAACTAACATCATGAGCAACTGGAACGCAATAATATCATTCTTTGTGATGAACAACTTCTGTGAAATACAGTTTTCTCTTTGGAAAATAGATACAGTATTTCATTCCTATGTTGTGTTTTTAGAATTTATATTTACATATTTATTCATATGTGTATAAAATGCTATAGTATTATATAAAATTTGTGTCAGAGAAGAAGATACAAATTTCTTGAAATGAAGCCTCTCAAATTCACTAGAAAGGAGATTAGTTTGGTTTTATTTTTCGGTTTGTTTGTTTTTTTAATAGCTATCCTTGTCTCATTCTCCTTATAACTTTTTTCATTTTTATAAAGTAAACACATTTTTAGGAAGTATGAAAATTATTACTTTTCATTTTATGCAAAAGATAGATCAGAGAGCATGTAATGGTCTTACATAATTTAGTTCTTAAATTTATTTCCTCTGCAAAGCACTGATGGGAAAAAAGAAAATTTACAACCAAAGTAAATGAGCAATTTCCTCTACAATAGATATCTAAGATAAATCTTGGCTTTTGGAAGGTGCTCTATGAGATTTTGGTATTAACAGTTTGAAGAACATCCTGCATGTGTTCACTAGCTGGATAAGAGAAAAGAAAGGAAGGAGTGCGCAGTTGCATATTAAGTAAGAAAATAGAGGGAAAGAAAGCTGCACAAGTTACAAAGGTGTGGCTTGTGCCAACTTTTTTTTAAGAGCTTAAATGTATTATTTATATGATCACTAGCACAGATTTAGAACTTATTTGCCAAACATTGTATAGAATGATTATGTTAGCAAAAGTGCAAATTATTAAATGTTTCTGGAAATTTGTAGATGTAGCACATAGAAAACCTTCAGTGATAATCTTTTTGAACATTTACTAATTGCTTTAAACCTTTAGACTGAGATTTGATGTATTTTCCTTATGTTTTTGGAAGAGGAGCTTAATATACTGCCCTGGTGTACTTAATTAGTAGTAAATCAGCTTTTGTTATGCTTTGTAATACTACATAGCAATCAACTGAAAGAGGCGGGAAATTGTGTATAAATATGAAAAAATAAGGAAGTGATTAGATTATATGCAAATTGTTTAGATTCTGGTGGAAGTTTCTGTAATCTGCTAATAGCAGTAAGTACAGTTTAATTACTAATGCCAAAAAAGGAGGCTGAACATGGAAGGGAGGGAATCTTTCTACTTGTAACCACTTACAATTTTCTAAAAGCTATCCATATGGGTCCACTTGGTCTGGACTTATAGGCGAGTTGGTCTCTAGCCAGATACTCCATCTCCTTGAGCTTGCACCTCTCTATAGAGCTCTAATGTTCCCCTGAAGAGTATTTTTTTTTAACTCTCTAATTTAGATTTGGCAGTTGAAGCATGATTACGATTGAATGTTTTGGGAATGAGCAATAAATAAAGCTTTAAAACTTCCATTGTTTTGTCTCTCAGTTGCTGTGCTATGCAGTTGCATGAGCATCCATACGCTAATGTAATGTAAATCAGATTGAATTGCATCTGCTAAGGTCACGTTTTGGGTAAGATTTTTGTCCCTTTTTTTTTGTCCCCTCCCAAAATCTCCAACTATCCTCGTTCGTATCATAAACAGAGAAATATAAAGGAGGAGTACTTTATTTTATAAGCCAGTGTTCAAAAAGGAATTGGTTGAATGAAGGAGGTAGTTTGGCTAATTTGAACAACATACTTGTAATGAAACATGATTTCCCGACCCTGTTCCCTCCTCCAAATGAATACCATGTAATCCTCCTCTCTTCCTGCACCATGGTAACCTGTTGCTGGGCCTCTGCCTGTTCAATGTTTTTTATACATGTCAGATGGCTTTTTCAAGCTGTGCAACCCCAGTAAACCTCAGATACCATGCATTTTTGTCAAACCAGTCTAACAAGGCAAAAAGCTACTATCTTGTGGAAAACACAAGGTTGTCTTCAAGGTGGTAGTGTGCTCTCTACTCTTCTGTTGTGCTTTGAAGGCAGCAAAGGAGAGGATGTGGGGATTTTTTTGACTGTATGGAGTAAATGTAGTTGGGTCACAGCTCACACCCAATAACCTGATCCTGATACTGGGATTGTAACCATGACAGGAGTTTGCAGAGTATAGAGCTGAGAGAAATTGCATGTAGATCACTGTACAGGATGTTGACTTTGAATGTCTGCATGAAAAACTGGAAGTTTTGTGGTTCATTTTGTCTTGCGCTCTCTTGTGCAATGTAATTTTTTAATGTAGCTATCCAAAACCTGAAAAATGCTGGAATGACATTAAATCTGCAAAGCAATACACACAAGACAGTGTTCAACGAAAATAAGAACAAAAAAATGGGCATATGCAAAATAACTGATACTCTACCATATAATCTCTAAACGGTTTATCAGTAGATTCACCTGAAGAAACCCAGAAATACCCTTTAAAATGTAAAAAGTAATTTTATCTGATTCAGACTCAAGATCAAAACTGTAAACAACCAGCTTCCATTTTTATTATTCTCTGGAATACTTTAGGGTATTTATTCAACCCCCAAAAGGGAGTTAGGAATTGTTATTTTATGATTATTATTATTATTAAAAATTGGATTATGTTAGAAAATGTTTGGATTCTACAAAGTTTGTAAAATCATGCTGGAAATTTCATAATGTACTTTCTTGTAAAGCATCTGACCTTTTCTTCTTCTGGTTGTGCTTTAACAACCATTCTTACAGTATTCTGGGAATGACCTTTCTTGTTTTAATAGAGGCAGGAAATGCATCTAATTTCAAAGGCATAATGATTATATTTTTTGAAATTTCAGAAACAGTTCAAATTAAGATTTGACTGAGAATTCTTCTTTTTTTTTCCTTTCAGGACTCTAGTTCATTTGAAACACAGTCTGGAGTTGGAGCAAATTATGGCAGCATTATTACAAACTGTAATTTGTCCTGCAGTTCGCTAGGTCAAATACATGCTACTGTATTCCCTCATGCATTGTGCAGGCAAATGTAGCCTTCATCCTTCCAGCCTTTTCTATCTCTCAACAGATCCTACCCAAGGGCAGTGCATTCTTGATGCTTTGCTGTGTTTCTTTTTCAGCCAGCATTGCATGTGCTTTTGTAGTTTGATTGTGGCATCTCTTCTGCTTTTAGCCACTGTGAACCACAGAGTGTTCTGAGCCTCTTGAGGTTAATTGTATGTAGAGTTACAAACCCTGCTAGAGACTAAAACTGCTTTGAGTTAAAAACTTTGAATTTTTTTTCCCTTACAAAAATCCATTGGCAAAAGAAATGACAGTAAAACTTCATAAGTGTTTCTTTCTAGCATGCAATGTGGATGTGGATGCTTTTATTCTGAAAGGCAGCCATTTTGTGGTTTTCCTTTCAAAGGGACTAAGTGGAACAATATATAGATGTACTCTTTGAAGTAAGTAGAGGGAGCTACTGGTCAGTAACTGCTTTTGGGTATTTTGCAAATTGCTGAGCTTATTCCTCAAGCCCTAAGTCTTTAATAGCATATCGTGCTCCGTCTTTGTTCAGAAGAAATTTTAAATATTTCACTGTCATGGTATAGCTTTGACCTCAGATGGTGTTGCCACCTATTATGGGCTTGACACTTTTTTCATTAGTACAACCTACTGGTAGTGACCAAGTGGGTTGAGTGAAGGCTCCAGCTATGTCAGTGAAGGATATCTGGTCACTTACATGTCACAAAAGTGTGTTTAGTCTTAATTGCTGAAATAGTAGTGGTCAGGTGTAGGGCAGGAACACAACAAGATTGGTAAACGTGAAACATCTGATATGCTGTCACGTTGAATTGATATTTCCTTTATTTTAAGACTAAAGGAAAATGGTATCCCCTGTAATTTTATTGTCTTTGTGCTTGATTATATATTTAACAAAAGAATACCTCATTCTCCTAGTAGTTTCTACTGATTTTATATTCCTGTCTGTATGTGGAAGGACCTGTGATAAATCAAGAGACCAATTAGTTTTCACTTCGCGGTTTTAAAATTGCCTAGGAAAGATGGATTGATGGATATGGACAATCACTGTTGAACAGATGAGAAGAAAGAGCCACATATAAAAGTGATCCAAGGACTCAGAAAAGCTCCAGCTTTATTGTATAAACTCTGTGCACATAAATAATAAGCTTTATTATTGAAAGCCCCAAGCTGCTAGATGTCACACCTCAAGTCAATGTTAAAGATCCGATTTATCTATTTATGCTGTTTTGTGGCTTAAATATATATCTATATCTATTGCTCTCTGAAGAGTGAAGAATTTATGAAATAAATTTAGGGGTAAAATCTAGTCAATATTTTATTCAACACTATTCACTATTTTATTCAACACTATTCAGTAAGGGATGGAGTGCCAACAGTGGCCTTTTATTTAGTGGCACAGCAATACCAAGTGCAGCTTTGCTGGCAGGTGTGATACCACAGCTCATGCTATGTATGATATTAAAAACTAGAAAATGCCTTTTAAAAGATAAGGGGCTGGCCCTTCATGGTCATCTTAGCAACTGGATTTCAGAGGACTTGTTTCTGGTTAATACTGTATGCTGTACATATTTTGTAGGTGTTGTAAAATATGTTTATATGTGGTCCAGAAACTTTTGTTTCTGAAATTGCCTAGACCATTCCATCCAATTAATCTCATAAAATATTGATCATCTCTATATTATATAAGCCCTTTTCAGCTTTGACTTCACTTTGTTTTTGATAAATTACAGTAGGTGGTCAGAGTTTGCATGATAGGTGGTGGGTTAGGAGCTGAGAATGAAATACAATTCAAAACAAAGAGATTAAAGGGCAGAGTCAGGAAATTGGGGGAGAAGGTGTTCCTTGCAACCTTTGTTGGCTATTTTGTAAATATTTTGTCAATGTAATAAATATGGCTTCTATGGATTTAAGAGTGGGTCTTAAACCAGCATGTGCTTTTAGAGGAGAGGTAGATAGCATGAAATTTTAGCCTAAATTACTTGCAACTTGAGTAAATATGAGGTGACCTATAAAGGTAAAAGTTTCTGTCTTCTTTAAAGTGCTATGCTCTTGCCAGTTAACCAGATTTATACTGTTGGAAACTACAGCTGTTCTGTTCTATTACTTCCGCAGCAGAAGTATGTTTATTGTAATCATAGTTTCAGTTAAACTGAGATTGCTTTTTGATAATATTAATGCATAAAGGCGAATAATTTCCTTATTTTTAAAATAATAATAAAAAAATCTTAATTTTCCTTTCTGCCCCTTCTGTCCTGGAGGCAGGAGCAAAATAATTTAAAAATCTTTTATTTAAGTAGCAGAGAGACAGAACTTTGTTTATCTGCTTTTTTTAAAAGTTAATTTTGTAGGCATTATGGCTATATCCTCAAACTGTTCGTGTTTGCCTTTTCAGAATGTGATTATTGCTCATAAAAGCAGTTTTAATTGAATACTTATGTCATGAATGGCTTGTAGCATGCTTAAAACTACATGCCTCTATTTATATGACTATAGTTTATTTTTAGAGCTCCCTGTGTAACAATACTGGGAAATTACTAAGGATTTTTGCTATTCAGCTGGGTGATTTTAAAAGATATTGCTGTTATATAGTACTATTGGCATCAATGCTTAAGAATAAAAAATTAGGAAAATTATCCCTTCCCCCTTTCAAAAAAAGCCGCATCTAAAAAGGTCACAAAAGGAAACACACAATTTAAATGAATCTCCTTGCTGTATCTGAGATTAACTTGGACACAGATGGTTCAATTTATAGTTTGATCTGGTGTAATATATACATTTAACAAAATCCTGTTTTGTATTGCTTCTATAAACACTAACATCTGATAAAAGCATGCTGGCTTTTCTGCCATCATCTTGAAAAGCAGGAGTCTGACATTCAGAGACCTAAGGTAACTATTTTAGCCTTTGGCTGCAACTTTTCTTAGCCTTACCCCTGACTTTCAAAAGGCAAATTCATTTGTGGTTTTCTCAATTTAAGCTGCTGTGGATGATTATTAGGCTTTGTTCTTGCTGCATTTAAAGATGAAATGATTCAATGCTGTTCATTACAGCTCATTTCCGGGCCACACTGTAGGCATTAAATTTCTGAGATACTATCTGAGAAATCACTGACATTGTTCATATACCAAAACTAAAATTTTTACCCCTCTCTCCTGTTTGCCCGGCATTAGCCCACCTGTGTATAAAGGGAAATGGCTTTGGCATGATCAGTATCTTTATGGAAGATCATGAACAAGCAATTTTTGTTCTTTCTTTGTGGAAAGTTTCCCCTTTTTATGGAAATAACATTATCTAAAAAATTAATTTCTTCTTTGGGACCACAGATTTCACTCAGAGATCAGCTGATTTTTATATTCCATAGATGAAGTTTTGTCACTTCTGATTGTGTATTTCCTAGAAAATTCTGATCACAAGAAATGATATTAGCTTTACTTCGGAAAATAGTAAGTGTATACTGTACTATTTTCAGCCAGTTATCCTAAAGAAGGTGGGCACAATAACGAGAATACCTGACAGATACTCAGTGAATTCTGAGAATGTGGAGGATCATATCCAATGTCTTGAATTTATCTTCACAGTTTAGTTGGCACTGGTAATAAGGAGGTAAATAGCGCTTAGGTAATAAGGAGGTAAATACAAGGAGGTTTTTATGTGTTTATATGCCTGTGAACTGACTTCTGTTATTTCCAAAGTTGGAGGATTTAATTCTGCCCGCTTCTTAGTCTTTGTAGGTTGGTTCACTTTGGTAGCTATTACATGGGTAGTAAGTGCAGAATTGTTCTTATATTCCATTAGCTAAGTATGACCATGGCATTTATGAAGACTTGAACAAGAGTCATAGCTCTAAAGGGAAATGAAGGAAGCAACAAATGAGTAACTAATGAAAGAATTATAATGGACTTAACTCGAAGGTTAAAAACTTTAATCTGGAAGCGACATGGACTGATGTAATACCATGCTTGCTTAGATATACTTTGGAAGGGGGCAGAGTGTGGAGTAAAAGAAGGAAAAACATTTCTCATGCTTGGCAAAATGTAGAAGTATTACTTTTAGTGGTACTCCATTACATTTCTATGAGACTTCTGAGGTTCTGTGATGTGGGTTCCATCCTTGTATTGGCCAGTCACTTAACAGTTGGACTTGTGGGTCCCTTCAACTCAGAATATTCTGTGATTCCAGGACTTCACTGTCTGACCTCCTTTAAAACTCCACTTACATGATGACCCTTCTGAATTTCCCAGCCTCACAGAGGCAGGGCTAGTGCAGGCAGCAGCCTAGGCCCACTTAGTCCAAGGCTTTGAAGAAAGGTACATGTTGGTAGTTTGCAATGCTGCGTGGAAGGCTTGGAATTAGTCCATCTGTTCACCTTCCTCATCTATTTGCTCTGTCTAAGTCCAGATCCAACTGTGCACATGCACAACTGGTGTGGTTGGTCCAGGTCCTGCATGTGAAGAGCTCGATTAACAGATGTGCAGACAGCCATCAGCATGCCCAGCAAGCTGACCATGAGGAGGAAGGACATTGGAAGCTAAGGCTGGAGAAGATGGTCTAAGAAGTTCTAGGAGAGAATTTATTTTTTTATTAATAAATTTTGCTGATTTTTCTGTGTAGCCCTTGAAAAATGAGGGTGGCCTTATATCTGAAGTCATCTTATATTTGAACTTGCCTTATATTTGGGTTGGTGTGGTCGTTCTGGCTAGATCCATGAGAATGGCCAGAATCTATATGGATAAACCACAATGAGGTGGAGAAGAAAGCATGTGAAATTTGTTTTGGCAGAAACTGGTTAATTACCTCTTTTTAGCATTACACAAGACCTTAGCTTGGCTAACTTGCTGTGTTTGTTAAATACGTAACTTCCCAGGAGTAATTCTGGATGAAATGTCTTAGTATTGTTTAACTCATTTTTTCATAGTGAAAGTACAAAAATTGTGCAATTGCATATATTGGACTGAAGAAATATATAAGTTTGCATTTTCCCATGAAATTCTCTTTTCCAGAAAGAGGAAAATCTACAGATAGGATTATAGGTTTTAGGCCCTATACTGAGGGAAATGGAACTGATTTTGTTGTCACGCCCCGTCACTCCCAAAACTGGAACACAGCAAAAGCTGAGAGTGATATATTTATGATAATGTTTTATAAACATTGATGTAACAAGACAACAAATTAAGGCCAGTTGGAGGTTGGGATTTTTCCTTTTTTTCCCCTTTTCTTTCTGGGAATTTTCTCCCATTTGTTGCTAATAGATGGGAATGACTGATTGTGGTAGTTTAGCCTGAAAGTGTAGGGCTTTTTTTTTTTTTTTTTTCCTAGGGAAGTTGTAGCATGGATTGGCAGTTTGGCTGATGAATAAGAGTGTTGTATATGCCTCTGGAGACCCAGTCTTAAATCAAAACCCCAAGTGACCCAGTCCTTTTTCCTTTTCCAGTTGGCAAGGAGATAACATCACCTTGTAAGTCAGAAGTCCGAACTGGGCCCCCCAGGGCCGGCCCTGTCCCCTCTCTCCCTGGGCAGTGTCCCCTCTCTTCCCCCAGCACTGTCCCCTCTCTCCCCCAGCAGTGTCCCCTCTCTTCCTTGGCTCCTGCAATGGGGAGAGGAGGATTGCAGATCAGCAGTGCTGGCCCTGCACTAGGGGCCACAGTGGCCGTGCTCTTGGCTTGGCTGCCAGAGCCTCTCCTCTGAGGGGGGAGAGACTTTTGAGAACTTTTCTCCAGAACTCCAGGGAGCTGATCCAAGTTTAAGTTGCTTTAGATCTGACTGAGGTGGAGGAGGGTCATCCATCAGTGTTCCTGAGCATGCTTCCCTCCATCCCATCCCATCCCCATTACCTGCCTGGGCTTGAAGTTCTGGGAGTCAGCTGGAGAGGAGAAAAAAA